>NW_024412376.1:152557040-152653731 GCF_014898765.1 Herpailurus yagouaroundi
CACACCTCTGTTCCTCATCTCTTCCTCGTCTGCCTTCTTGTTGGTTTTAAAAAAAAAAAAAAAGTCCAGAAACTGCACTCTATTGTTCCAATCCCTAATCTACCCTTCCAACTCTATTTCTTGTTTGTTCACCTTAAGGTCTTAGCTCAGCAGAAGTACTTCCTGTTATGCCATACAAGTCGCACATTTAATTCATTGTTCATTCATTCATCATTCAATTTGGTTAATAATTATCCTATTATCTACATTAGTTGGCAACTGGTAGCACAGATAATATGAAATGATAACATCTGACAGAACTTTTTTTTCTTTTTCTTTATAGCTTGGTCTTGACCCCAACAAAAGCAGCATCCCAGGCCCATGCATTATTGCTCTCACGTGTGTGCTCTCTCACTCTCTCTCTCTCCCTAAGACCTTGCTGTGTGGCTTCAGGTGTGCGGTGTAATTTTCAGCTCTTGTTAAATAATAAACCTCGAATTTTTCTCCAAAATTTTCTGATGGTTTTTGCTAAAGGGCACTTTGCAATCATAATACGAACCACAAGAACCTGTCCAACCACAGCAGCGGTTATTGACAGACTGAGACAGGCACAAAACAGGTCTCTTAACACATATCCAGGGCTCTTTCTTTTCTATCCATGCTGTCCATCTTTCAATGGCTGATCACTATTGGTCAATGGCCACAATACCAGGAATCAACAACTTCAGAATTAGTCTGTGGTGAGAATCACAGGTCTTGGGGACCCACTGGATTTGCAACAGAGCTTACCTCCTACATAGAGCGGAGAGTCAAAATTCAGAGTCGACTGCTTTGACAAGTTGGTGATGATTTTGGGGCTCCCTCCATCCACAGAAAGGGAGAGACTCTGATCCAGGGCAAGTAGTTCCACAATGTGGAAGTTTCCATCATTGATCGTCTCCACGCTACAAAGAAAAAGCAACGTAACTAATGCTTCAATTTTCTTTTTGTTAACAAAAAGAAGTTAAAATACAAACTTCAGTAAGCACTTCTTAGGAAAAAGATACTCCTATCTAACATTAATAAAGACAAACACTAGTAGTTGATTTCAAGATAGAAGATGAAGTACAATCAATTTCTACTTTTTAGGAATGGATACAAAATAAGCTTGTTTTCCCATTGGGAGGGGTGGAAATGGATACACTGAATCACTCTCTAGTCATATTCTTCCACTATGTAGAAATTATAAAGGATAACTTATTCTTTTGCTTGTAGATGCCACTAAAGATTTGTTTTTCTAGATACTGTTACTCCAAATTGTATTTAAGACAAAGAACCCACATTGGTGCCAAATATCCTCTACAGATTATCACTGGCTTTGATCTTTTAAATGCTGCACAGTAAGACTTACCCGAACACACACACAGATACAGGAAGAATCAACTTGGTGGGATCATTGTGCTTGGTAAAATGTATTAACTGATAATACACTCTTCCCTTCCTTGCATTTTCAGAGGGATGGCCATCAAATGAGATTACTGTGAAGAAGTCTATGCTCAGTGGAGAGTAACAGATTCAATGGAATGCTTAACACAGTCATAGCCAGTAGTGTTGACAATGCTTCTTCAGTTTTCTATTACTTTTAAGGGACAGGTCTAACAGTCATTCCAGAATTTGAGAGGGCATATGGAAATTCACAAAATGGCTAAAAACAAAAAGATTAAGAAACAAAGATAAATGAAAAATGGGGAGTTAAAATAAGATGAACTGGGGTACAATTACTAGGCAGGTGCTATATGGCTGTGAAGTGTGCTTGTAAATCTAACACATGGGTTAACAGCAAAGAGGAGCATGGGACCAATGAAGAAAACAAGAATTGATACATGGCAGTGTCATGAATATATTAACCTCCCACCATGGGGGCAAAATACGGCATAATGGAAGTTGGGGCCAAAAGTAAGTAGCGAATATTAAAGACCCAATATGCTGGGATATCAACTAGGAAGACGGAAAAAAAAAAGGCTCAAACATGGAAATATGGGAGCATGTGATGGAGAAACTGTGCATACTTAATATTCCCTATACAAGCCGATTGCTTAAATTTCTGGGTACTGATATTTAAGATTGCAAATAGGCCACGCCTGGAAAATAACAGAAAAAAATGTGTTGACATTTCGGTATGGTTCTCACCACAGGTGTCTAATCATATCCCTTTGTTTGCCAACACAGAATAAAAAGTTTTTGTGGTTTGACCATACTCTAAACCATTCTGCAGAACTGTGAAAATATTTGAAGTTTTCTGGTTTTAAATGGTTGCAAGAGTTCACACGTACAAAGATCTTTGATAATTTGTCTCAGATATCATCTTTTGAATGATAAATATTAAATCTGCCAATCAATGTTTTTATCTTCTGCAGATTTAATTATCCCAACACTCAATACCATTAAAATCAACAGAGGAAACAATATACAGGAAAATCATTCACTAAAAAAGTTGGATACCAACTGCTACTGGTCTTAAATACGATTGTCTTCTAAAGGAATATACCAGATGGTATTATTAGCTAATGGGTAAGCATACAGATTTTAGAGTCAGATGAACCTGGATTTGAATCCTGGTCTTGTATTTATGAAATGTTTGACCTTAGATAAGTTACTTAATTGCTTATACACTTCAGTCTTCTCTTCAGTAAATGTTAATATATATTTCACCCTCTGGTGATTAATTTGAGGTCGTATGAAATATATATTTTTTTACAAGTGCAGAGTGAGACATCCAGCATATATAAAGTGCAAAGTTAAAGGTTAGGTATCAGCATCACCATCACGGCCACCGCCATCATCATACAAATAATCCAGTATTATTTCAGTATCTTCTTCAGGAAGAAATTAGCTTTATTTTTTATGTTAACTGTAAAATAATGCTAAAGACTAGCAGAAATATAACAGCTTCTTTGGGGGCATATCTTGTTCAAGTTACTAAAGTTTTACGTAAACTATTAAAATGAAAATATGCATAGAGAGAGTGGGGACCAATTAATTGCTTTTTCCATTGTGATCATATACAATATGTAAGTGGTTTTCTATGACTGCTCTATGAGCACTGACCTTGATTAAGTCATAAATATTAACATGGGACTTGCTTTTTTCTTTACATTTGCAAAGAAAAGTCCCATTTGTACTAGAAAATGGGTTCCTGGTCACACATCAGTCTTAGACAATCAACGCTGGCATGCCATCGTTAGTGTTTGATGCAGTATAACTGAGTAAGCTACTTCAAAGCAGGAGCCATGTGTTATTTATTTCTGTATTGCTTAATGTATCCAGGAAAGTTTCTGATAAAGAGTAGATGCTCAATAGATATATGTTAAGTAAATGAAATGCGAGGGAGGTTTATTAACAATAACATACAGTTTTTTAGCACTACTAACTGGATTATGGGTATAGTAAAGAGGTTTCAAGCAGACCCAGGGAAGGACATCCAAAAGATGAATTTTACTTAAAAATTTGGATTTTTCAGTAGTCATATTCTGCAGGAAATACTGGGAGATATATCTGGTTCAGTGTGTCCTCCTTAAGATGTGTGACGTTGGATTAGTGTGACTTCAAGTCGTTTTTCTGTTTTATTTTCCTCATCAGGGAAATGCAAATAATAAGACCAAAGAATTACTTAGCCCAGACTATCGGCCGGGTGCTGTTCTAAGAACTTCACATGTAATAACTCTTTTAAGAATCAAAACAACCCTAACAACCAGGCACTTAGGGTACTCAAGGGGGCAAAGCCCGCTGCTAAAACAGATTGGAAGCTGGGGTTCCTGCTTCTAGAGTACACATTTTTAATTATTACGTGCCACATTTACAATAAAAAACCTGAAAAGTAACTAGTACTATACAAATGGCATGTGTTCTCATCACTACCAAGCTTCTAATAGGGGATTTTTCTCCCAAATATCCCAAGAATAACGTTCTATGAAAAAAAAAAAACACTTATATGATGGTTACACAATTTGGTACATTTACCAGAAATCATCGAATTGTAAAAAAAAAAAAAATAAAAATAAAGAAAAAGTAATAATCTTATTAAAAAAATGTTTATTTTTGAGAAATGGAGAGAGAGTGAGAGCAGGTAAGGGACAGAGGGAGAGGGAGACAGATGATCTGAAGCAGGCTCTGTGCTGACAGAACGCGGGACTCGAACCCACGAACATGAGATCAGGACCTGAGCCAAAGATGGACTTGTAACCGACTGAGGCCCCCAGTCGCCCTCAAAGTCATAATCATATAATTCGAGTCTGAAGGTTATGAGAAGACATATAAAGTACATAGATTTCAAACATGGAATGGGATTCTATTTTCCCAATCATATGTGAAATTTAGACTGGTTAGATTTTTCTCCTCCCAAAAATTATCACTAAACTTAATTCCATTTCTATTTCCCTGGAATCAAATGAGGCCTCACCATGGTCTTTTGACAGATAAGTGGTGTGAAATTAATATTTTTAGATTCTTTGCTCATTAAGATGATACTGTGTGTATGAGCCTGAAGAGAGGACTTGAGAGCTAAGAATATTCTAAATTGGTGTTTCAAGCTGCCCTTTGAAGCAGGAGATTAACAAGGGGATGTCCAGAAATCCTTTGCCTCTATACCATTTAAAATAAAAGCAGTGACTAACACATCAGTTGTTACAAGATACTACTGAGCCATCATCGATTTTACAGTCTATCCCGGTCATTCTTACCTATCCACTCACAATGCACAACATCCTTTTGGGTTCTGAGAAGTATTGATATGCTCTTTCACTACTCCCGAGGGAACTGTGTAGTTGATGACTCATGAGAGTCACAAGTGAATCACTTAACATTGAGACTTTCCACTGGGAACACACATCGAATTTATTACCATTAGTATGCATTTAGTTTTACTACACTTGCCTATTAGCTGAGATTTTGTTTTCTTGATTTTCTCAGTGGATGTATGAAAACAAAGCAGTTACTCAACTATGTCTTGTGGTTTTGTTACAGAAAAAGAGTTTAAAAACTCAGAGCCTAAAAGAAGAGAGGCTCTAACTTGCCTATGGGGATTTTTTCTTTTTTCTTTCTTTTCTCCTTCCTTCCTTCCTTCCTTCCTTCCTTCCTTCCTTCTTTCCTTCCTTCCTTCCTTCCTTCCTTCCTTCCTTCCTTCCTTCCTTCCTTCTTTCCTTCCTTCCTTCCTTCCTTCCTTCCTTCCTTCCTTCCTTCCTTCCTTCCCCCTTTTTTTTAATGTAGGATGCATCAACATGACATTTTTATATTTCTATCTTGACTTTAAATCTTAAGGTATTTCAATAGTTTAATAAAGGCAAACAGTTTACTTGGCTTATATAAGCTCTAGTTTTTCCCCTTAAAAATTTAAAGAATCTGTTGGCATATTCTATGCAATGAAATAGGAATCAGAAGCCAGACCAATTCAACTGGTCATCTCATTTTGATTATCTCTGGGATGAAGATACTTCATCTGTGGAGATGGTGATAAAATATTTCCCCGTTTATGCCTTCAAATCAAAAGGAATAGGAGGTCAAAGGGGATTAAAGGTACTATTATTGTTTTTTAAGTGTTTATTTATTTTTGAGAGAGACAGAGAGTAAGAGCAGGGGAGGGACAGAGAGAGAGGGGGACAGAGTTTCTGAAGAGGGCTCTGCTGCTGAGAGCAGAGAGCTCGATATGGGCTTGAACTCATGAACGGCAAGACCATGACCTGAGCCCACGTTAGAGGCTTAACTGCCTGAGCCACCCAGGTGCCCCAGGGATTAAAGGTATTAATGCAGGTGCATACAAGTTTTCAAAGGGATGTCTTACAAAATAATTGATTGACCAAGCGTACTTAGATTTTAATAAGTGCTTTTGAGGCAAATTACCTAATTTAAATAAAAATGCACTAAAAAAAGGGACTTATATATTTGAACGTACAGTAAGAGTCACATGTAAGGCAATGACACTTGCATTTATCCTTCCTTATCAGGATATCTGAGCGTCAAGGATATCCATAAGCCACCAGCATCAGTAATTATCGTGAGCCACTTGTGCCCTAGCACTATAGCAGGGATCTTACATGTGTTACTTCCAGTTCTCCAAACCACACATGAAAAACAGGTATATTTCCAATTGTTTAGACCAGGAAATAGAAGCCCAAAGGGTTTGCTCAAACTTGCTCAAAGTTATAAAGCCGGGAAACACTGCTGCCTTCCCATACGGCATTATCAAGAACTGCTGAGTGTTTATCTTGGAAATGAGGCCTCGCAGATTCTGTCTATTGTTTGTTTTTCCAATGAGACTAAATTCTTCTCCTTCTCCTTGTTTTTTGTTTTTTCATGTAAGACTGTAAATTGCATAACCCAGAGGCTGTATAGCCAAACAAACCTAATAATTGGTAGGGAAAAGTCCTCTGATGTCGTGTTGTTCCCTAAATACGAAAACTGCTTAACGCGTGGTACAATTTCCGCTTTCATAAGATGGTTCATCTGATTGCCTCATTTAAAAAATTAATTTAATTTTTAAAAATTACAGTTGACACAATGTTAGTTTTAGGTATACAACACAGCAATCCAACAGCTCTATACATTATGCTGTGTTCACTACAAGTGTAGCTAGCCTCTGTCACCGTCTAATGCTATTACAGTACCACTGGCTATATTCCCTATACTGTACCCTTTATCCCCGTGACTTATTCATTCCATAATTGGAAGCTGGATTTCATTTTTATTTTATTTTATTTTATTTTATTTTA
The DNA here is from genome assembly GCF_014898765.1 of Herpailurus yagouaroundi. Lineage (NCBI taxonomy): Eukaryota > Metazoa > Chordata > Mammalia > Carnivora > Felidae > Herpailurus > Herpailurus yagouaroundi. The sequence goes on from NW_024412376.1 coordinate 152,563,763, forward strand.
TTTTATTTTTAGAGAGAGAGAATATTTATTTATTTTTAAGTTTATTTACTTTTTAGAGAGAGAGGGAGAGAGAGAGAGAGAGAGTTCACAAGCAGGGGAGGGGCAGAGAGAGACGGAGACACAGAATCCAAAGCAGGCTCCAGGCTCTGAGCAGTCAGCACAGAGCCCGATGTGGTGCTCGAACTCGCGAACTATGAGATCATGACCTGAGCCAAAGTTGGACCCTTAACCGACTGAGCCACCCAGGTGCCCCTGAGGAAAAGAGAATCTTAAGCAGGCTCCCATGCTAAGCACAGAGCCTGATGCAGGGCTCAATCCCAGGCCCCTGGGATCATGTCTTGAGCTGAAACCAAGAGTCAGACGCTCAACTGACTGAGCCACCCAGGCACCCCTGGTTTCCTCATTTTTAAATAGTAGTTGACTATGTTTCCCAAGAAGCTGTCTGGTTTGGAAAATAACATTAATCTGAATCCAAAGAAAGAAGCATACCATTATTATTATTATTATTATTTAAGTTTCTGCTTGTCTGGATGAAAAAAAATGTCACTTTGAAGGGCAATTGTTAGCCTGCTTGAGAAAAAAAAAATCCATCCCTATCTCAGGATCTACTGCTGATGGTAGCTTTAAGTTTAGGCAGTCAACCTCATTCATTCATTCATTCATTCATTCATGGCATTATTACCAAGTCCCTTTTCATGCTATTCTCTCAGCACAATAAAAATTAGGCATGTGTGTGATATTCTACATTCATTCACTTGTTAAGAAACTTCTGTCATCTCTGTTGTTGCAGATCAGGTTCCTTAGACAGTAGGGTGCTGGCAGTGTGCAAAATCGGTTCCCTGACACAAGAAAAAGAGTCGGGACTTGTAGCATTTGCTGACCGCCGTGGTGGACACATCCCCAACACGGCTGATTTCTACATCGACATCAGGCATGATGTCCCAGGATTTGGATACGGGAAGAGATGCACACCACTGGCTCTCGGAGCACAGCTCAAATATATTCCTTTTACACACATGGTTCTCAAATTGTGGTCCCTGGGCCAGCGCGTCACCTGGGAGCTTGCGGCCATGAACGTGTGGGAGCTCATCCGAGATCTGAATCAGAAACTAGAGGTGTAGCCCACTGATTTGTTTTCTGACACATTTTTCAGGTGATTCTGATGTGTGCTATCTGAAAACAGTAGCTCCCCACCCCTGCCTGCATGGCTGGCCCTGTTAGTGGTATGTAGGTCTGCAAAAAACTTCAGTCTTCTGTCAGATAGAAGAGATAAAACGAGAAAATGTGCAGGCTACTTCAGTTCTGTGAAGGAGGATTAACTGCTACATCTTGGGTTCTCTTAAACATACTTAAAACTATGTTAACTGCTCTCTCTAGACATAATTCCACGATATAATGGTTCTTATATCGATTCATTTAAGACAATGACTGACATCTAAAATAAAGTCTTGGGGCACCTGGGTGGCTCAGTTAGTTGAGCATCTGACTTCGGCTCAGGTCATGATCTCGTGGTTTGCGAGTTTGAGCCCGGCATCGGGCTCCGTGCTGACAGCTCGGAGCATGGAGCCTGGAGCCTGCTTCGGATTCTGTGTCTCCCTCTCTCTCTGAACCTCCCCTGCTTGCACTCTCTGTCTCTCTCTGTCTCTCAAAAATAAACATTAAAAAATCATATTAAAAATAAATAAATAAAATGAGGGGCACCAGGGTGGCTCAGTTGGTTGAGCATCCGACTTTAGCTCAGGTCATGATCTCACTATTTGTAAGTTTGAGCCCCACATCTGGCTCTCTGCTGACAGCCCAGAGCCTGGAGCCTGCTTCAGATTCTGTGTCTCCCTCTCTCTCTCTGGCCCTCCCCCGCTAGCACTCTGTCTCTCTCTCAAAAATGAATAAACACTAAAATAAAATAAAATAAAATGAAGCCTTTTAAACCAAAAAAAAAAAAAAAAAACATAGAGAAACAATTTAATGTATAATTATTTTCCCCTAATTTCATCAGATTTCATTTACTAAAATAAACAAAATCCATTTCCATCAATGTTGAAGATTAACCAGACACCTGAAAAGAGGCACTCAAAGTACAAACTTATTCCCACACACAGTGTTCCAACAGCACATTAAATAATGCAGAATTTGGAAAATAAATTTTTACTACATTAAATGTTTTATAACACAACATCATGCAATTAAACTGAACATATTTTCTGGTGTTACAATATGTAAGACTACTCCCTTTTAAAACATTAGTGTATTTAGGGGCGCCTGGGTGGTGCAGTCGGTTACGCGTCCGACTTCAGCCAGGTCACCATCTCGCGGTCCGTGAGTTCGAGCCCCGCGTCAGGCTCTGGGCTTATGGCTCAGAGCCTGGAGCCTGTTTCCGATTCTGTGTCTCCCTCTCTCTCTGCCCCTCCCCCGTTCATGCTCTGTCTCTCTCTGTCCCAAAAATAAATAAACGTTGAAAAAAAAAATTAAAAAAAAATAAAAAATAAAACATTAGTGTATTTTAATAATGTTACATAAAGTAGAAACACCAAGATTTGAACATTTAATTCAACCAGACAAAATAATTACTAAGCAATTTATGGGAGAGCAGATGGCCACAGTGTTATTGATGGCTTTCTCTATGATGATGGAGAAGGAGTACCTTTCATCAAAGGTCACATTTTAGTAGGGCCTGAGCAAGGTCAGAAGCATTTGGATAAATGCCAGAAAATTAGTAAGGGCAGAAGGAAGACTTGGGACCAATTTCAAGTTGAAGGTGAGGGAAAGAAAAAGATGAGGAGGAACTCCAGGCTTACGACACCTCTCAATGACAGTAGGAATGTGACAGGGACACAGGTTTGGGTGAAGCAAAGAAAATAAGCTGTATTTCGGACATTCTAAATTTATGATCCCAATAGCTAGAACTATTTGGTATATGTTGTCCTAAATATTTTTCATGTATCAAACATAAAATTCTTACTACGATCCCACAAAATGGAACCATGATCCACTACACCCATTTACCAGGTGAGTGAGGCCCAGAGAGCTTATGCAATTTACCCGTGGCACACAGTTACTAGATGGCAGTGCTGGGGCTTGAATCAAGGCAGACTATCTTTAGAGCACCTGTCCTTTTCTATTTAATTTTAGTTTGAGTGGTAATGGCATTCAAATGGCTCAAAAATCAAAATGATGTGAAGTGGTGTTCATACACAAATCTCTTGCTTCCATCCCACTCTTTGCTCTCTATTCCTAGTTTCTCTCTCCTTTCAAAAAAATATTTACTTATTTATTTTGAGAGAGAGTGAGAGAGTGCACATGTGTGAGCACAGGGAAGGGGCAGAGAGAGAGAGAGAGAGAGAGAGAGAGAGAGAGAGAGAGAGGGAATCCCAAGTAGGCTCCTTGCTCAGCACAGAGCCGATGTGGGGCTCTATTCCACAACCTTGGGATCATGGCCTGAACTGAAACTAAGAGTTGGATGTTCAACTGACTGAACTACACAGACGCCCCATTCTGTTTTTCATTATGCAAATGCATGGACATAAAAATACACGTATTTATTTACCCACCTTTGACACTCTTCTGCCTTCTTTTTCTTTTGAACAGAGCACCGCACCTTGAAAATCTTTCTGTGTCCTACATAGAAAACCTCCTCTTTCCCTTTCCACCTCCCTTTTAAACAGCACATTCCATTGTATAAACTAGAAAAGGGCTGTTTCCTAACTTTTGTTTTTATAATCAATGATGCAGTGCAGTAGCTGTGCACATATCATGTCTGTATCTTCAAGTATATCTGTGGCACAAATTCCCAGAACTGGGATTTCATAGGTTAGAGAGTAAATGTATTTGTAACCTGGATACATATTTTCAATTGCCCTCTATGGAAATGGTAAACAATCTGTACTTCTAGTGTTAATGGATAAGGATAGAGAATACACTTTCAACTCCCCTGCTATACTCCAGAAATAGATACCAGAAAAATGTTCCTGTATTGCTACATGTAGATGAGAATGAAGACAATGTGAGTGAGGAGTGAGGACAGAGCTAAGTTTGGGATTTAATACTCAGAGTGACTTTATGGGGTACGTACTGTATCGTTATTTATAGCTATGATTTATGAGACACAGAAACATTAAGTATCTGCTCCAAGTTTCTCCCCCAGTAATTGGTCAAGCCTAGATCTGAACACACATCTTAGCACCAGGATTTTTACTTGTCAAAACTAAAATCTCCTAGCGTGCTGAAATAATTCAACTGTTCTCTATAGTTTCTATTTCACAGAAGCATTTGTTTTCTATTCCATACTGAAGTATTAATATATTCATACACATATAATATACACATATCAATATCAATCATCAACCAATCAACCAATCAATCATCTGTCTATCTGAATTCTAGGTTATTGTTGCTTTTCTTTTACCTAAAAATAATGTGATGACTTTTCTTATACTTAAAAATAATGTGATGATTTTCTTAATTTTTGTGCCATAAATCAGAAACCAAGAGTTAAATGAAACTGTTTTCCCTGGACCTTACAACAGATGCCCCCATCAGATGATCTGCAAACAGAGAAGTGAACTTCTCGCTCATAAAGAAAAGCATATTATGTGATATTATTGTTTTTTGTAAACTTCATATGGTATGCTCTATTGTTTGTCAGGCAACGCTGGAAAGGACATAGACTGAAGATAAGCTCTTTATGGTAACTTCTCATTTTGATATAACCACATGGGTTTCTACAACTTATCTAGAAGTATTTTAAGTATATTTTATGTGAACACTAGCTTTAATAAACCAACTTCAAGAACCTTTACTATGGTTTCTGAGAGTGCTGTGCTCTTTCACTGCAGAAAATAAAAGAGAAAAATAAAAAACAAAAATGAACCACAAAACCAACATTCTGAAACTTTTTTACAGGCTCAAACAAATTGAGGCTATATAATTTAAGGCCTAGCAATATCTAAAATGTTGGCATTAATTCATCACCATTTGGACATGAAATTCATACTCCATTTGGAAACCAATAATGATGTGTTTGTTTCCATGCTCTAAATATTCCCAAGTAGGTTACCTCACCACTAAGAGGACTTCCTGAATTCCATTCATGGCCTACAATTGGCACCTACTTTCTCGGGACTGTTACAAAGGATCGGGATAGGACGCGAAGGGTTTTGAAGCACATCGATACACACATCAATAATATAGAGGCCAGGGGTGCCAGCTGGTTAAGCGTCTGACTCCTGATTTTGGCTCAGGTCATGATTTTACGGTTTGTGAGATCAAGCCCCGCATCAGGCTGGGTGCTGACAGTGCAGACCCTGCTTGCATTCCCTCTCTCTCTTAAAATAAACACATAAATATATAAAAAAAGGTAATATAGAGGCCAGTATCTCCAGCTTTATGTCCCAATCAATGCCCCCAAAGTGTGTCATCAGTATTTGGCTTACAGATGCTTTTTGTTCACCACATATAGTATTTTTTTAAAAATATGAATCTATACTTAAAGGATGGAATACTTATATTGAAACATCCAGATTTATGCCTTTCCTTGAAAACTCAGGAGTTGTGGTAAAACTGGGGCCCACATTTTCCCATGGCAGCATTTAGGGAGAGTTGGGTAGATGCAGTCTGGCCCTGTTTTGACAAAGGTTTGCTTCTAGCTCACTCCTGTCACAGACACTTCTATCACACTGCCAACATCAAGGCTATTTATCATGGAAGTACTAAGGTAATTTTAAAAAGTTTGATTTTTTCAAGAGTAAAATGATGAGAACACAGTTTTCTCTTGCAGCCGGCCTGATTAGTTCATTTGAGTTACCTGCCTGAAAAACCCTGACTGCATATGACTTTGTGACCTCGCTCTAATTGGTGGCAGTTATTTCTATGATAGTGAATTAGTGTTGAGATCCAACAGAGGTTAATCTTATGCAAAAAGCACATTTCCAGCGAAATTTTTGCCCCATGAATACGACTCCTTTTGTATCTTCAAAATATCATCATTATCATGGTGTTATTAGGGAACTTCCAAAATAAATCACATTACCGGTCACATATTATATGTGTCCCTTGGCTTATTATGTGTAATCTCCCTAAGAGCAAGGGTGTTCCTTAAAGCTTGGATCACGGCCTGGCACACAGTAGGTGCTCAATAAGTACTGCTGAATGAAAGGTAATGTTAAATTCCTCACTGTGCTGGGTATCTTGCAGTTTCTTTTCTAGAGCTACTCTCCACCTGTATTCACTCTGCTCTGGGGTCTGGGAGACTCACGTGCAAACTACATTACTGTGATCAGTGGGTTCCTTTTTGTCTGGAATTTGATTTGGCCAAAGGGGAGCACAGGCAGGGGGCTGTTGGGGAGGAGAAGGATGGCTGGGTATTTAAAAGTCCTGGTTCCTCCTCCAAGGACTGACTGCATCCCTTTGTTGAAGGTTGCATCTCCTGCCAAGGCAGTCCTTGCCATGAGTCCCTTTCTGAGCATGGATTTCCAAGAGTGCTGCCTCCACTTACCCCTTCAAGCATATAGGCAGTAGCTGTATCCCTCGTTACTGGTCCCAGGTTACTGTATTATCCCTACCAATCTTTGTAAAAAGTCCCCTTAAGAATCTGTCCTCCATTATCCAACTTGAGTATGGCACCTGTTCCTGCCGGGCCCCTAAATAAGACACCGATCATAAGCCTGCTGTGGCCAAATTACTCCCTCCCCTCACCATTACAGAAAAATAGAGGAGAAACGGCTCTTCTCTCAGTAACCAAGAAATGTTCACCTGTAAATGGCAGAAGCCGGGTGGGAGCCGGTGTCGTAGCTGGCACGAACCCGTCCCCGATACAGTTCGACGGCAATATGGTCCTTGTCGCCTTTATACAGGAGGATTCCACTGTCTTCGTCTGTGGCAATCTAGTAGGAAGTAACCCTGACATTAGGACGCACCGTCATCCACACGTACTTCATCAAAAAGAAGACTGCTTAGTGAAGAGCTTTTCCTACAGCTTATTTTTTCCTTATAGCTATGAGAAAACAGTAGCGCACGCTGACAGGACGACTTGAAAGGTGACCCGTTCCTAAATTACTTTGATGCAAATAGATTCATAAAGAATTAAAAAAACCAACAACACAGTAACAGACACTTCAGTAAACACCACTGGGTGTGCCTAAAACATTCTCTGCTGGAGATCTTCACTTACCTGTTCTTTTCACTCCTGTTCCAGGTTGTCTGTATGGCATATATGAAATGTAACTGCACTGAGTGAGACTGATTTTTATATTCCACATAAAAAAACATTCTTCACAGTTATGGCATGAACAGTGGGAGATCTGTTTTTATCCGCTTTCTAGCCTTTGTGGGCTTTTGAGGACCAAGTCAGTAAAAATTAGGATTTCTACCTGAAACCCACTAGGTTCTTCTTGTAACAATCTGGTATGGCAAATGCTGGAAGACAGGGAGACAGGCTTTCTACGGAAGGCCCGTCTGCCTTCCTGAGTCCCATTCCTCATGACGGTTAAGGACACTCACTCATGACACTCATGACACTCATTTGGAGTGTCAAGGTAACCTGAATAAGGAGTGACGCCTATGTTAATCGGCTAAGGTCATCTGAATTAAAAATATATTAAAATATTTTTCCTACCAGATAAAATAAACATGCAGTCCCAGCTTGCCCCTGCGTGTCCTGAATTCATAACTCCTAATCTAGTCTCACCTCCTTCGTGCAGGTCCGAATGACTTCTTAAGGGGACACAGTGACTTGGTGAAAAGTCTTAAAATAAGATCAGTTTGTTAATTTCATGTCGCTTCTTAAAGTTTCCGGGGGAAGAGTTAAAAGACGATGGCTGAATATTTTGTCAAGATGTCTTGTCTCACCGGTGTCCTCCTCATCTGCAGAATTCCTAACAGCACCCTCCCCACCCCCCTGGCCCCATCTCACAGGGCACAGAGCCTGAACTCTGAGTCATAAAAAAAAAAGGGAATAAAAATACCTTTACCAGAGCACAAACCATATATTTTGTTGCACCCTATGTGTTTCACAATCAAGTAGTGAATAAAAATACCTGGTTCCCATTTAGTTTTGAAAAACACAAATGTTTTAGAGAAGAATAACTGAAGATTTTCATACAGAGAACATTTTCTGTCACTGCGTTGTGCAGTCGATAACTGTCTCTTTTTTTTTTAATTATATATGAAATTTATTGTCAAATTGGTTTCCATACAACACCCAGTGCTCATCCCAAAAGGTGCCCTCCTCAATACCCATCACCCACCCTCTCCTCCCTCCCACCCTCCATCAACCCTTAGTTTGTTCTCAGTTCTCAACAGTCTCTTATGCTTTGGCTCTCTCCCATTCTAACCTCTTTTTTTTTTTTTTTCCTTCCCCTCCCCCATGGGTTCCTGTTAAGTTTCTCAGAGTGTGATGCTAAGTGAAATAAGCCATACAGAGAAAGACAGATAACTGTCTCTTTAGGAAATAGTATCACTCACAAACTACCAGAGGTTTATGATTTAGTTAAATGTGGTTTAGGATGAAATCAGCCCTTGCTGGTGGGGGATGTCTTACCTGCAGAGTGATGTTCGTTTGTGGACGGACCTTGGCTGAAGGAATTTGAAGATAAGACTCTTTGTTTACAAAATTCACACTAACCAACTTTTCACACTTCTCTCCCTGGTAGCCTGGCAAACACTGGCATATTGGCTCATTTATCCTGATGATGCACTGGGCACCATTCTGGCAATCAAAATTATCACAGGGGCTGGTACGAGGGAGGACCATGGGTGGAGAAAATTCGCAGAACAAGCCACTAAAGGAAACAGAAAGAATACATTGCTCTTAGTTGCGTGTGAATTGCATGACAATTGCGGTCTTTCTGTAAGACTTAACTCTACCACAAATCTCTATTTCTACTTTTACCTGTAGCCTTCGGGGCAGATGCACGTATAGCCATTCACGGCATCTGTGCAGTGGGCTCCGTTTTTGCATTTGTTATCTTGGCAGTCATCAAAGTCAATGTCGCAGTGCTCGCCTATGTATCCTGGTGTGCAGTCACATCTGTTTGAACAAGTAGGTAAACAGTTTCAAACTGAACTGAGCCAAGGTAAGCAAAACAGTTGCATTTCATCTAGGAAAAAAGGGCTCTATCTTTAGAAAACTTAGTACACCTAGAACTAAGGTAGCAGTGTTTGTCAACTAAACTGCAATGAAAGTACATTAAAACTAAAACAAAACACTCAAAACTTATATAGAACAGGCTCATCGAGCCCCCAAATTAACAGATCCCTAGAAAACAGTTATTCCACGTTTTCTCCCTGGAATCTGTCAGAATGGTGATAATTAGTAAGCATCCATGAACCAAATGAGGATGCAAATGTGCAGGTGTCCCTCCTTCCTTCTCTCCTCCCCCCATCTTGTTTGCTTTCTTCTGTCCCTCCCCTCTCCACCATCTTCCCATATTCTCCCTCCTTCTCCCCTCCATCCCCTCTCCCCTCCCTCCCTCCACCCTGACTATTTTTGCTTAGAGTGTCCTCTATTTTCATTTGCTCTAACTCCTTTGAACAGTTGAGACAATGGAAGTGCTATGTTATAAAATTTACCAAAAATATTAAACACATTTTAAAATAATTAACATTTTTGTTTCCTAATAGAGAATGGATGTATTGGGGAGGCTGGGTGGCTTAGTCGGTTAAGGGTCTAACTCTTGGTTTCAGCTCTGGTCATGATCTCACAGCTCCTTGAGATCGAGCCCCATGTCGGGCTCTGTGCTGATGGTACAGAGCCTGCTTGGGATTCTCTCTGTCTCTGTCTCTCTCTCTGCCACTACCCTGCTCGTGCTCTCATTCTCTCTCTCTAAATCTATATCTATATCTATATTTATATCTCTATATCTCTATATCTATCTATATCTACAAATAGATATAGATATAGATATAATTTAAATAAAAGAAAAAAAAGAGAATGGATGTATTGGAATCAAATAGTATTTTATGAAAAAAAAAAAAGTCAGCATTGACAATCATTATGGCAGAGGTTGGCTGACCTAGTGGAGCAGGACAGGGAAACTGATAAAAAAAAAAAAAAAATCCAGGGGCAATTCCATGGATAGCTTTCAGCTTGTTTGTTCACTCTGGTGGCCCCGGGGAAGGATGGGTCTCAGCTGCATTGATGAAGAACCATCATGCATACACGTGGTGTTCTCTGAGCACTTCCTAGGTGCTATGCCCTGTTCTAACCACTTTGCATATGTGGATTCACGGAATCCTTCTCCAGGATCCTGTGACAGCAGTATCACCACTACCTCACATGACAGGTGAGAAAACTAACAAACTGGTTAAGGGATTTACCCAAGGGCACTCGACTTGTAACTGCCACAGCCAAGGTACTAAACCCAAGCAATCTGACAAGAGAGCCTGGATTTCTCACCACTGAAGGATGAAATACTTTATCGTTGCCTGTGGAGAAAGTAGCATGGCGTGTGCAGTGCTTTTCAATCTGTGCTTTGAGGGGCGAAAAGGGACCCCTGAAGGGAAGGAGGCTATTGGCAGTTTCCTGTTTCCCTCCCCTCTCCCCTCTCCCCCAACACTCTCTTGTTGTGATTCATTAGTTTCACACGTTGGGCTTCCATGAGTATTTCTGTTTTGGGTTTAAGAGAGGGCTCACTGACTTTAAAAAACAAATAAACCAGGAAACTATGGCTTATTTAGCTTTGTAGAATTCCGATGTTGCAGTTAGAACTGAGTTTGTAGTCTGGCATCATCCTTACATGTACACAATGTTGACTAACTTACTTAAGCTTCCTAAGTGTTCATGTCTTCACCTGTAACATACACAGTACAAAATAATTTCCACCTCACAGGTTTGTTAAAAGCTTAAATAAAAACATTATGCTTAAATAAAAACACTATAAAAGAATCACTATGGTGTTTAATATATAATGCATGATCAATAAATGGCAAGTATTTAAAAAATAATTCTATTAAGTCTTAATAATTCTATAAAAGTCTTTGTGGTTTACTCTTTACTAATGTTCCAGTTTTTGATTTTAAAGCCATTAGGATTTAAATGAATGAGGATAATTAAAAATGCCCAAGTGAATGTGGACATTACTGAACACTGAGGGTTTTCTCTGAAAATGCAAAATCAGGATTTAAGAGTTACTGGAGGGCTGATGAATTAAAATAAATGGGGGTATATACCCTCTAAGGAGAACAGACTTTCAGCTCCGCATGTATAAATTAGGAAAATAAAATGAGCTCACTGAGGAAGCATGCTTGCTCTAGAGCCAGTGGTTTTAATGCTAAATCCTAACAAAGCAAAGTAAACAACAAGTCTGAAGTTAAATGGATCCTAAGTGGCCATATACATTCTCAAAGAGATGGACAAAGTCTGAGAAGAGAGCTTCCATCAATGTTAATGTGAGCAGAGCTGCTGAAATGGCAGGCATTAAAAGAAAGAAGAAATGCTTTGAAACACTCTGAATTATTTATCTGAGAAAAGAAATCAAAGTAAAAGATAAGAGAACCACACATTCACCACCAGTGGCTAAGAGCTGTTTCATATTCTCTTCTCTACAAATACTATTTTTCAAGCCCATTAGAACTTGGAGTCACGTTATGACCAACATTTTTTTTGTCTTTCTTTTGCTCCTCAGATCAAATTTCAAAACAAAAGAAAATATTTAATTAAGAATTCCTTAAGGTTTGTATTATCAATAAAACCTATCACATTCCCTCAACTCTATTATCTGCCAAGGAGTGAGGAAGAAAGCAAAGACTATAAAATATACTGTTTAAGAGTCTCATGCTCTACCGACTGAGCTAGCCGGGCGCCCTAAAATATACTGTTTAGAAGCCCAAAAGCTGACTAAGGAAGATGCATGCTTGAAAATACTGCTTATGGCATATGATGGTCTAAAAATATCTCAAAGCAATTTAGTAGATTTATGAGGTATATAATAAAGCAAGAAAAGTAAAACCAGCTGTTAGCTTAGTAGTAAGAAAATGAATTTGAAGTTAACAGTACAGTTTGTCCAAACATTTGTCAATAGAGATTTTCTTTAGCACTTCGTGTCCTTTTGGTTTCTAAGCCCATTTTCTTTTTGCAACTCCCTTCGTGACAATGTGCAATTATTTTTTTTCCAATATATGAAGTTTATTGTCAAATTGGTTTCCATACAACACCCAGTGCTCATCCGAAAAGGTGCCTTCCTCAATACCCATCACCCACCCGCCCCTCCCTCCCACCCCCCTGCCATTATTTATAATATGGGAGTGATCGCACACACTGTGACGTCACCTGCTTTCTGCTAAACTACATACAGCCATAAAACAAGCTCACAAATTACTGCTGAAAACAATAGGTTCCCAAATCAGCTAACCCATGATGCAGGAGGATGCACTTCCGAGCGTGTAATTTAATGGATAGTAATAGAAGATACTGAATTAAGGAGTAGTCTTTTAAAGACAAACTCCCTCATTTTTTAGTGGTTTCCATTAAGTCTCACTAACACTTTATCTTACAATCACAATGCACAAAGCCCTGTGAAACCTGTGTGGCAGATAAACAGTTCTAGAAAACCACTTCCCTGACTGGTGAATTTCTCTGAGAAAGGATATTTGTTATGTAAGTGGTGGATTTTCAATTTGCCAAATTTAACTGCAGGCAGATCAAAGGCATTAGGAGTTAAAGTAATTGACATACAGTACTTGGGTGAACAAAATGCAATGAAGCATTTTGTATCAGTAAAGATTTCAAGAAGACGTCCGTTTTTTTGCATGGGATTGTAAACTAAAATATAATGAAAAGTAGAATTCAAAGATACTATTTTCTTTTTCAACAAGGTGTCAAATGGAATCAGCAGGTGCTATAACTAAAACTGTGTTTGTATATTCTAAAATTTTAGGGGTACCTGGCTGGCTCAGTTGGGTAGAGCATGTGACTCCTGATCTCAGGGTTGTGAGTTCAAGCCCCAAGTCGGGCATGAAGCTTACTTAAAAAAATTAAAAAAAAAAAAAATATTCAAGGAAACTGGCGTCTCAGTTGGTTGAGCATCTGACTCTTTAAAAAAATTTTTTTTAATGTTTATTTATTTTTGACATAGAAAGGCAGCATGAACAGGGCAGGGGCAGAAAGAGAGGGAGACACAGATTCCAAAGCAGGCTCCAGGCTCTGAGCTGTCAGCACAGGGCCAGACATGGGGCTTGAACCCACGAACCATGAGATCGTGACCTGAACTGAAGTCAGATGCTCAACCAACTGAGCCACCCAGGCACCCTGAGAGTCCAACTCTTGATTTTGGCTCAGGTCATGGATCCCAGGGTTGTGGGACTGAGTCCCATGTTGGGCTTTGCATTGAGTGTGGAGCCTGCTTAAGATTCCCTCTTTCTCTCCCTCTGCCCCCTCCCCTGCTTACTCTCTCTCTCTAAAATAAATAATAATAATAATAAAATTTTGAACAAATTGAGTAAAAAATATTCTGTAACTAAAACGAGCATAAACATTTAATTCAGATTGATTTTTGAAAGGCAGGGGTTCTGGAGATACTGACCCTATCTCCCATTCAACTCGGAATGTCTGATAATCTGTGGACAAGTATCAAACTGTTAGAAATCCAGCTCACCTCCCATCTTCTCCTACAAAATTGTCCCCGACCTGAGTAATTTTTAATTCTTTGAATCCTATGGCAATTAAGCTTGAGTCATTTCACTGAGAAGAGAAAGTATGTGAATGTGAGTAGCTATAAAACACTATATAACGGGGGTGTCTGTATGGCTCAGTCAGCTAAGTGTCTGGCTCTTGACTTTGGCTCAGATCATGATCTCATGGTTCATGAGTTTGAGTCCCGCATTGGGCTCTGTGCTCACAGTGCGGAGCCTGCTTGGGATTCTCTCTCTCCCCCTCTCCCTGCCTCTCTCCCCTGCCTCACTCTCTCCCTCTCTCTCAAAATAAATAAACTTAAAAAAAAAACACTATATAACATAACATGGGCACCCTGTCCCATGGCAGGTACCCAATACATAGTGGGCAAAAGAACAAATAATTCTATTTGTTGATTGTCTGATGTAAGCACAGCTCAACTCTTGAACCCAGCTGTCTCATTCCTGAGAATCCAGCATATCTTCTATAACAAACCATCTGTAATGTTAATCAACTACAAAACTTCTTAGAGGTAACCTATATTAGAAAAATCATCCAACTGGGAAATATAAGACCTAGCTCCCACCTCTGCCAATGAATAACCTTGAGATCTTTGGACAGCCACCAACCTGTCTGGGCCATGGTTTCCTCATGTTTAAAATGAATTCGGACCAGATGATCTCTAAACCACTGTCAGCTCTAAGAAGAGAACCTTACTATTGATAGGCCCTTAAACTATTTCAGGATTGTAGCAAAGAAATAATTTAATCTGATACCGAACATATTTCAGGAAGATTACTGAGGAGGAAAAAGAAGCAATTTTGAAGTTCTGAGTTCACTTGAGGGAGCCCTCTATCTACAGTGACTGTATGCTTTATCATCCCACAGAAGGCAAATGTAAGGTGAAAGAGGGGCTATTAATAATTATGCTAAGACAACAGGCATAAACTGGAACTGTCCCAGGGCAACCTGGGACATAAGGTTCCCTCCATCTTCCTCACCTTGGAGAGTTAAGAATTGTAACAGACCAAAGAAACTTCAGTTACATTAAAGTCCCTATTTACCACCAACTTACATTCAGATAATAAAGTGCCTAGTAGATACTACAAATTTATTTGTCCTTCAATAGTTTTAAGTTTCGTTTATTTTGAGAGACAGAGAGAGAGAGAGAGAGCGTGTGCGCACAAGTGGAGGAGGGACAGAGAGAAAATCCGAAGCAAGCTCTGTGCCATCAGTGTGCAGCCCAATGTAGGGCTTGAACTCGGGAACTGTGAGACCATGACCTGAGCTGAAATCAAGACTCAAGACACTTAACCGACTGAGTCACCCAGGTGCCCCTTACGTGGCCTTCAAATACATTTACGTAAACACAGTCAAAGGCTAATTTATTTCATACGTGACTTCCCAGGAAGAGCCATGGAATGAAAGGAAATGCTCTCTTTCATTTTCTTTAGCGTACTAAAAAAAAAAAAAAAAAAAAAAAAAAAAGTCCATATTGTATATCAGCATTTATAAAAATCCCACTGACACTGGAGAGTATGTCCCTTTCATCCCCAGCAAAGGTGTGAAGCAAGGTCCTGAAAAGAAGGTGAAGAAACAGGTTCCTGAAGAACCCCCCACCCCCACCCCACTGGGAGCCCCGAGGCAGCCTCTGACTTACTTGAATCCCTTTGGCATCAGGATGCACTTGGAGTCATGCTGGCAGGGGTTCAGGTCCTGGGCACAGAAGTCCAGCTTCTCCTCACACAACTCGCCTGTTAACATGGCAAACGGTGTTAGTTCACAGACAAAGGTTAACAGGCTTCCCGCCAGCAGGCTGTCAGGGGCCTCAGAGGTTAGCACAGCTTGTGACTGGGGAAAAAATAAATCACAAGATACGGAAGCAGAAGATCCAAAGGGCTGGTTATGCTGCTACACAGTCAGGATTTGGGATAACACAACTATTGTGATTTGTAACTAATATGAGCCCCTTTAGAACACACTGTTGGAATGAGAAAAAGGAAATCTGAATGCTTTTCATTTTCTGTTGTTTCATTTGTTTTAATTTGGACTTTTTAGGGGCGCCTGGGTGGCTCAGTCGGTTAAGCATCCAACTTCGGCTCAGGTCATGATCTCAGGGTTCCTGAGTTCCAGCCCCGCGTCGGGCTTTGTGCTGACAGCTCAGAGTCTGGAACCTGCTTCGGATTCTGTGTCTCCCTTTCTCTCTGCTCCTCCCTCACTCATGCTCTATCTGTCTGTCTCTCAAAAGTGAATAAACGTTAAAAAAATTAATTCGGACTTTTTACTGAGGTATAGCATATACCCAAAGGATAAATGACTAGCTAACAAATATTCACATACTGAACCCACTAACGTAACCAGCATCCACATCCAGAAACATACCATTTACCAGCATCCCAGAGACCTGACCCCAAGATGAGTAACCACTGTCCTAACAGGACCAAACATGAGTTGTGCCTGTTTCTGAATGCGACATAAATAGACTCATTTGGTATGTACCCCTTTATGTCTGGCCCGTTCTGTGGTTTTATGTTTGGAAAACTAATCCTCATATCTTCATAGTCTCCAAGGTCTCATAAAGTCTGGAAGAAAAAGATGTTGTTTCTCTCTTATGACTTAATTGCAACGGCTAATAGACTACTCCTTAGTTATATCCACTAAGAAAAAAGCAAAAGGAGAACGAATCTGGACAGAGTATCAGTTAACTCATAAAGAACAAATTTTATCAATAAATGAGAGCTAAAAGCATAACCATGCAGATTCTAGACATTTTATGGTGAATTGTATGCCTGCGAATCTCTTAAGAAATTTCTTCAGATATAAATAATATGGTGGTATCTTATTTTCAGATATATTTGGCTAAATAATGATTTTTGGTGAGACTTTCCCAATCACTGTGGGAGATAATAAATAACTGGAAAGATACAAAATTTAAAAGTCATCTCCTTTCCTACCTTACCTCTAAATCACTTTTCAATTGTGTTATATGAGATAAGTGAATGAATACAGTGACACATCCAGACAGCTGTTCATTTCCAAGAAACTATTAGAACTTTCATTCATTCAAAGTGTGTGGATTTAAACAGCATTGTTTAAAAACCAGGAGTTTACACACATTCCTTTGTTATAAGACTATCCTTTTAAGGAAAAACTTTGCTAACTGGTAGAAAGAGTTGCTTAGCAACTCAATGTGGCATATTCAAGAATCTGTATCCATGATGCAAATACATAAATGTAGTCAGTTATTATGTCAATTTGGTGTATGATAAGTTAGTTTTTTTTTTGTGTCTCTTAAAATGAACTAACTACATTGAAAGTCTCATAGATTTCTTCTTTGTAAGAAAGTTGTCTGTGTCTCTAGATTTGTGATACAAAAAGTTTTTAACAACATATAAATGATGAGCTACTTTTAAACAGGGTTTATATAAAGCTTTTCACTTTCAGTATTATTTTAAGTAATACATCTTGATGGAATTTATTCATTATAATTTATCAGCCTACCATGAGGAAATAATTTTGAATTTTCCAATCAAACCTATTTGGTTGGATACAGGTTGTTTATAGTAATCTATAGATAAGGTAGGTTGTAGTAACTGATGATAGAGAGGGACCATATAAGATATACATAATAAGTGTATATTGTATATTGACCATAAAATATATATATTATATATATATATATATATATATATATATATATATATTGTTTTCCACTCAATACTCAATAAGAAATTGCTTTAAAAATTATAAAAGGGGAAATGTTTGATTTCTTAGTCACTTATATCCACTCCAACCCAACTCAATCCAATCTAATCAAGCTGACTTATACCACAGTTCATAAGGATTTACAAAGAGAAATTATCTCTTAAGAGAAGAAATTAGACTTGACCCTTTCTCCTCCACCAGGTGTTTCTCCATAAACTTGATGTGGAAAGGAATAAGAAAGGAGATGGCTGTAAGACACTGTTGGCTAAACAGACTGGCCATTCTCTAATTAACAGCTTTAAGGCAAAACATGCTAATTTGAATGTGAAAAGCTATACTGATGTGAAGTGTTCCTCAATTTGCAAGGAATCTATCTTCTAAGAACAGCACAGCAGCAGTATTAATCATTGCTAAACTTGCGTATGATAGTTCTTTGTGACCAATACATAACTACACATTTGATTCTGGTGAAGATGGGCTGATTACTTCAAAAAGGATCTGTCTCCCTTTAAGTGTCACCAATACTAACAAATATTATATTCCATCACTCACTTTTAAAGCCAAATTTTGCAGCCTATACTCTTGTCTCCTGTGTCTATTTATGATTTTACGAATTTATCTCAACTCCAGGTCTGGGCTAATGGTGTTTCCTTTTGTTTTAGTAACTTTAATAAGTTCTGTTGTCAATTTTTCCATCCATTATATGTCCCCTCTTTATGAGTTTGTTAGCTATCTACAATTTTTATATTTCATGTTTGCCTGTGCCTATCTTATGGCACATCTATTGTATGAATTTACTTATTGACTTAATAAATATTTATACAGTGTTTACTGCTGTGTGCCAGATAGTTTCAAACACTGTATAAATATGGAGTTGCTTAATGTTCCTGACAACCATTTAATAAGGAAAGGGCACAGAGCTGTATGGTTTTGGATGGGCTGGATATTACTGGTGTTTACCTCATTTCCTTTCTTTGACTGTAAGAGCACTGAGAGCAGTATTCTTGGCATATTTGCCTTCCTATCTATAAAGTATGATGTTATGACGCACTAAAATAATAGTTATTGAAAAAAGAGACATGCTTTTTAAGATAAGAGTGCTATCTTGTTGACCTATATTCAACTTAGACAATTTTCTGTTCAGTGGGTAATAATTAGTCACCCATAATTAATAATAAGTACTTATGACTTTCCTTTAAGCATTACTTTAACTTTCCTCTGGCCAAATATTAAATGTTTTCATTGGACTATTTATTTTTTTCAAATTATATTGGATTCTGCTGTGTTGGAGTGAAGGTAGTTTTAAAGTTCAAATACTGTCCCACAGAGGTGAAACTCAAGAACTGAGCATAAGATGGGAATTGTAGCAAGCTCCACAGACAAATGTACAAGTTTAGATCTACTTCTTAACCAGTAAAGTTGGACATTTGAAAGCTGCATTCGTTTTCCAGGAAGAACAGAAATAAAATGCACTAACATTAGTTCACTCATATGCTTTTAGTTACTATTGAAAATTTCTCCTAAAACTTATAGTATTGAGTGAACATTATGCCTGCCCCTTCCTTCCTTCCTTCTTTCCTTCCTTCTCTTTCTTTCTTTTCTTTCTTTCCCTGTATTTCCTTCTTTCTTTCTTTCTTTCTTTCTTTCTTTCTTTCTCTTTCTTTCCCTGTACTTCCTTCACTCTTTCTTTTCTTTCTTTCTTTCTTTCTTTCTTTCTTTCTTTCTTTCTTTCTTTCTTTCTTTCTTTCTTTCCCTGTATTTCCTTCTCTTTCTTTCTCTTTCTTTCCCTGTATTTCTTTTCTCTTTCTTTCTTTCTTTCTTTCTTTCTTTCTTTTTCTTTCTTTCTTTCTTTTCTTTCTTTTTCTTCTTTCTTCCTTTCCTTTCCTTTCCTTTCCTTTCCTTTCCTTTCCTTTCCTTTCCTTCTTTCTTTCTATGTGTAGCCAGAGCTAGTATCAAATTAGTGAAATAATCAGGGAAAAATAATGGAAGATAAGGTAACTGTATTTGCTTTTTTGATGCTCCAGGGCCTGCCTGATATAATATCATCAATGGCTACCTTTCTTCCTGAGATGGTAAAATATGAGGTGATAAGGAAAGGTGGAAAACATTCTTTATTGTACTACACATAGTTAATGTTATAATCTGTTATCCTGTAAGCGGGTCTTTATGTTTTTAACATGGAAGTAGGAAAGATATGTCAGCTCACTGGGGTGGTTAAGGGCAATGTAGTTGCATACTGGTTAAATTTCAGTACCCATGAACCCCTCAAGATACAGGGGTCTAGACAAACATTGACTCCATAATTTGGCTCCAATCCACTCTGCTAAATCCTAGGAAATCCTATTTTTTATTTGCTTTCAGGTATGTACCCTTAAAAGTCCCAAGTGACAAAGCAATAGTGTGGAACAAAATGGTTGCCTGGCATTTATGATTTCACTTCTAATCAGATGAGTAAATTAAATTGCCTTATGCTTGCAATTTTAGGCTTTGTGTGTGTGTGAGAGAGAAAGAGAATTAAAAAAATGTTTTTAATGTTTATTCTTGAGAGAGAGATTGAGAGAGAGAGAGAGAGAGAGAGAGAGAGAGAGAGAGATGTGAGCAGGGAAGGAGCAGAGAAAGAGGGAGACACGGAATCCGAAACAGGCTTAGGCTTTGAGCTGTCAGTACAGAGCCTGATGCGGGGCTTGAACTCACAAACCACAAGATAATGACCTGAACCAAAGTCAGACGCTTTATCTATTGAGCCACCCAGGTGCCCTGAGAGAGAGAGAATTTAAAAAGGGATGTGTGTGGATGTGTGTGTGTGTGTGTGTGTGTGTGTGTGTGTGTGTCCATGTGATATCTACGTTTTGGAGAAGAAGTGGAGAATGGTCATCCAGGAAACCTATCATTATTTCTTCAGAGAAACAGAGGTTAGTGAATGAAGTGCTATAACTTGTGAATAAAAAACACTGTATCTAAGGGGCGCCTGGGTGGCTCAGTAGGTTGAGTGTCCGACTTCAGCTCAGGTCATGATCTTGCAGTCTGTGGGTTCAAGCCCCGCGTCGGACTCTGTGCTGACAGCTCAGTGCCTGGAGCCTGCTTTGGATTCTGTGTCTCCCTCTCTCTCTGCCCCTCCCCTGCTCATGCTCTGTCTCTCTCTCTGTCAAAAATAAATAAACATTAAAAAAAAATTTAAAAAAAATACCGTATCTCGTAAACAGGTGTCTTTTTCGTAAGAAGATGACATCTAGTTCTTGGATTGCTTCTTCCTGATTGTGTCTATCAGGTCCGTGTGGGGGAGAGTGGGGTTGCAAATGGCCAGGTTCTACAGCTCTACTAGTATGAGCTGCAAGGGATCAAGGCAGGAGTGATGCCCACTCCCCTCAAAGCCCACTCTCGAGGAGGAAATATAATCACTACTTACTGAACACCTGTACATGTGGTTTTTCTGAAGAATCTGATGTAGTGGTAATGTGACCACATATCCTGGCTTACTTAGGACGGTCCTGGTTGATACCCGTTGTCTCAAGGTAACTACCAATAGTGTCCCCATGCACTCACACAGATGACTTCATTTGAATGATAAAAGTTATGGTCACCTTGTAGTGGAACACTAGAAGCAAGATCATCAGAATTGATGCTCTGTTTGGAGTGAGCCGTGAGCCAGCATAAAGAGATACCGGGGAGTAAGTACTCTTAATGGGCGAGATGAAATTTGGGTCGCTGAGTTATTGCTTGGAATGGCCTTCCACAACTTACTCAGTATAAGACAGTGGTCTGGCTGCAGGAAAGTGAACTATTTTATTGTTCTGGGCCCCAATTCTTCATTGGTAAAATGATCTTCTGGAATTGAAATTGTGCAGGGTCAACTGTGGCTCTAAAACAATCTCACACACACACAAAAAGGAAAATGCTTCTACAGAGATGGATAATGCAGGTAGCAAGTTAGCTGTTCAAAACATATTGCATTCAGTGGTGAAAACAAAGTGTCAGTCAGTATGTGCTCTGAGCCCTCTGAGGTTGTGATTCCGTGATCTTATTGAAATGAGGCAGAAATCTCAATGCACTTTGATGGTTGTTATGGGAAAGGGTACCTGCAGTCAGCCTTGCCCCCTGCTTCATTTTAGATCTATGAATGTAGCTGATTTTAATGTTCCTTCCTTCTTGAACACCAGGGGCCCTTCCTTTTATCTTCATTTATACTTCTGGTATCTTTGTATAGAGACCGGTGTTAAGGGGCGCCTGGGTGGCTCAGATGGTTGAGCATCCGGCTTCAGCTCAGGTGATGTCATGGTTCGTGAGTTTGAGCCCCGCATCGGCTCTGTGAAGACAGCTCAGAGCCTGGAGCCTACTTTGGATTCTGTGTCTCCCTCTCTCTGCCCTCTCCTGGTTGCACTCTCTCTGTCTCTGTCTCTCTCTCTCTCAAAATTCAACATTAAAAAAAAATAAAAAAGAAATGCCTGTGCCAATGCTAGGAGTAAAAGGGTGAACTATTACAGTAGCAACAAAATTATATTCCTATTCTCATGGAGATTATACGCGAGAGGAAGAGGAGAGAGATGTTAGTCAATAATTTCAGAGTAGTTATAAGATTGCTGGTGTGATAAAGGCCAAGTGGAAGATGTCATGGTGCTTTAGGAGGGGGACTGACCATGTGGGAAGTGTTTTTAAAGAATTCACACTGGGAGGGGAGAGTGAAGAGCAGGGGAGAGGTTCTGTGTAGGAGGCTGTATTCATGGAAAATCTCAGCTCTGAAAGAGTGGGAGTGAGTCTGGGAAAACAAGGCACCAGAGGAGGTCACAGAGGCCGGCAGGGGCCACGTGGTAGAATGTGCAGTGGGTACCACTGAAGGGTTTTTAAGTTGGAGGATGGCCAGATGATACCTGCACTTTAAAAAGAACATTCTGGTTCCAGTGAAGGATGGACCACAAAAGGGCAGATAAAAATGGACGTGACGGATGATTCAACTTGCACTTAGGTGGCAGTGGATGAGATGGACGGCCTGGAGAGATGTTTGGGAAGCAGAATTTATGAGAATTTGTGATGGATTGGATGTGAGTAGGGGAGAGAGAGGGAGTCATCTCAGACTTCTAGGTTTACTTTTCAGTGACATAGAGAACACTTGAAATGACCAGGTTTTCTGGGGCAAAATCAGTAGTTTAAAATATAGTGATGTGGTGTTATGGGTTAATTTGTGTCCCCTCTCTCTGTCTCCTAAAAAAGATATGTTGGAATACTCTGGTAGCTCAGAATGTGATCTTATTTAGAGATAGGATCTTTGCAGAGATAATGAAATTAAAAAGAAATCATTAGGGTGGGCCCTAATCCATTATGGCTGATGTTCTTATAAGAAAGAAACATATGGCATAGAGGAAAGATTGAAGAGACACAGGGAAAAGATGACCCCACAGGCCAAGGAGAAAGGCCCACATGGATTGTTCCCTCAGAACGGTCAAAAGGAACCAACCCTGCAGACACCTTAATTTCAGATTTCTAGCCCCCAGAACCATGAGTCACTAAATTTCTGTTGTTTAAGCCACCCACTATGTGGTACTTTGTTACAGCAGTAACAGCAAACCAATATAGGTGGTAAATGCTAAATTATTAGAGAATTATAGTGGGGATAAAACTTTCAATTTATGCCATATTTCATCTTTTATTTTTGACTCATATCTTTTTGCATTCCTATTTCATTTCATGTGGCTGTCCTCTCCTTGTCCTCAAATTTTCTTTTAGGTCTCCGAGATACTCTAACAGATTCTGGAATAAGTGATGCATAAGGAGAGGGAGTAACCCATGACCATGACCTCTGCACTGCAAAAGAGTCAAGGTCCAGCAGAGCACAGCAGAGTAGGTGGGCTCCACATTTGCTGCGGGGCTGGAAGTCTCCCTGCAAAGCACTGTGTCTGGGTGAATTTGGACCAGTTCCTTGGGCCTCTCTCCAAGCGGAACTGGTGTTATCAGTTAGGGTCTCGCTAACAGGGAAGGCTGCCCAGATGGTAATGAAGATTCTCCTCCTTTTAGGGTATTAAAGGTGACAAGGGCCAAGGGAATCCCAAACTACTGTGTTTGTAGAGAGGGAGAAAAGTGAGTCCAATGTCTTATTTCATCAACTTTACAACGAATTGGGAGATGGGCTTGAACTTTGAATGAAAGCAACAACTAATAATAACTACCAAGTACCTATATTATTATTACTTAAAAATAATAATGTTTTTTATTAAATCATGTCAAAGACATCAAAGCTCATGATAAGTGGAGGATGCCTGTGTTGAATCTTGTCACTAATCATAATTTACATTTCCCCCACACGTTCAAATTTCTTAAACATGCCTTTTCTTAAAAAATACTGGTTTAACTCATGACATTGTTGAAACACTTTATCCATAGTGATTCTTTGGCAAATCAATGAATAGTGAAGATACTATATAGTTTGTAGGAGTTAACATTAATGTTTCCTGAAACTGATAAGAATAGTGTAAAAGGAAATCAACCACTAATAATTGGATTAGTTTACATGTACCCTGGTGTGAGAATTTCTGATTTGACCAAAATACAAAGCTGCTTTAGTTTAAGAATTTTCATAATAAAATGTTGAGAAGAAATATTTTGAGATAGACCCATCAAATGATTCAAGGACATGCATGATAATGCATGATAAAGTCCTTACTCTGGAGAAGTTACAATCTGGAAAAATTACAGAAGAAAAAAAGACTCCTAATTTTCCAGTATTCCTTGGGTTTCATTTAGTGACTAAAATATGGACAGCATACTGGGGGCACCTGGGTGGCTCATTTGGTTACGCATCTGACTCTTGATTTTGGCTCAGGTCATGATCTCATGGTTCTGGTTGGTGGGATCAAACCCTATGTCAGGCTCTGCGGAGAGCCCGATTGTTTCTCTCCCTCCCTCTCTGCCCCTTCCCTGCTTGTGCATTCTCTCTCAAAAATAGATAATTTTTCAAAAAAATGACTTAAAAAATATGGACAGCATCCTGGCTTAGAAACTCGTTTAAAAACTTTATTACACAGTCCACAATTCATTAGTACCCCTGATGGGATTTTTCGTCTTGGTAAAGTAAACTAAGAATTTTTGAAGAGTTATCGGGGTGGGAGGGGTAGGGGGTACAATTAGTTGACGTCTGCCTGCCAAGAAATCTGCGCAGCAGCAGGTGTCACCTAGGCTTGTTCAGACCTCAAGGACCGCTGAGCAGAAACAAGGTTGGTTATTTGGTCCCTGGATTAGGATTTCTGAAATTTTTCAACTTCAACCCACTCTGCTTAAAATATTCATCTGTTTTAAAAAAATTGTTTTTTTAACGTTTATTCATCTTTTAGAGACAGAGAGAGACAGAGCATGAGCAGGGAAGGGGCAGAGAAATGGGGACACAGAATCTGAAGCAGGCTTCAGGTTCCTAGCTGCCACCACAGAGCCTGACGTGGGGCTCGAACTCACGAACTATGAGATCATGACCTGAGCGGAAGTCGGACACGCAACCAACTGAGCCACCCAGGTGCCCCCAAACTATTCATCTGTTTTAGGGGCACCTGGATGGCTCAGTTGGTTGAGCATCTGACTCTTGATTTCAGCTCAGGTCATGATCTCAGTTTTGTGGGTTTGGGCCCAGGGTCAGGCTCTGCGCTGGCAGCATGGAGCCTGCTTGAAATTCTCCCTCTCTCTCTCTGTACCCTTCCCCTGCTTGCACTCTCTCATTCTCAAAATAAATAAATAAACTTCAAAAAACATTTCCGTTTTATACCAATAAAGCAATAGGAAAAAGTACATTTGAATTATTAAGTATCTCATTTCTATTTTCAAAAGTTAAATTATAGGTTATAAATGCAGGTTGAGGATGTCTACAAGAAAAACAGTTTTAGATACGGGTACACAGCATTGCTGGAACACTTAACCGTTGCTAGTTTTTTGCTAACATAATCAGATTTAGTTTCTTTTTTTCTCTGAGACAGAAAAAACAACCTCAGAGTCCGTTCTGGGAATCCTGGGTGTATGAAGGGGGAGAGGAGGGTTCTGGGGCTGCAACTACAGGCTGTTCTTGTTCCTATTTATAAATTCTTACCAAACGAGTTTCTTTTTTAAATGCAAAAGGATCATTAATACTGACAATAATAGCAAAGGAACTTATGACAGCAATCTGAATAACTGAACCAGAATTCTGGTGTTAAACTTAATCTGTTATGACACTGTCACATATACTTGTGACAGGGGAGGAAATCTAGTTGAATTCCTTATAGAATCCCCAGGACACAGAGTTTTGGGGGGTCAAGCGCATCATTGTTCAAATATTTGCATTTTGAGTTCTTGCTTGGCTCAGGAAAATCCTGAATGATTGGTGATCATTTTATCTTATTTGAACTAGTGCAGCAAGGGAAGGTATCCAAAACAGTAACCTGGCACAAACTAGATGCTCGATGGCTGTTGAAAAATGTGAAAGATGGCACTTATTTGATTGCTTTTCAAGGGAAAAAAAAAAACTTTAATTTTTTTTTAATGTTTATTTTTGAAAGAGAGAGAGACACACAGAGACAGAGTGAGAACGGGGGAGGGGCAGAGAGGGAGAGGCAGAAACAGAATCTGAAACAGGCTCCAGGCTCTGAGCTGTCAGCACAGAGCCTGATGCGGGGCTCAAACCCACGAAGGGTGAGATCATGACCTGAGCCGAAGTCTGACGCTCAACCAACTGAGCCACCCAAGTGCCGCAAGGGAAAAAAAAACAAACAAACAAACAACAACAACAAAAACCTTTAAACACATTAATGAAGGAGACCCAGAGATATGAAGAACAACCTAAGGCAGAGCAGAGAATAAGGAAAATCAGTAGCAGATTTGTGTTCTGAGATCCCAGCCTGAGGGATTGCTTTTGCAGGCGGGACTGGATGCACAGCCTGGTGGACTCTCTGGTATCTGTATAATCTCATCTGCCAAATAATGAGGGTTCCAATTGGAAACAGACAGGATGAACTCAGGAATGGTAGGAGTGTGAGTGTCAGTACTTAAGTGACATGTTTGAGAAAGGGAAGATGAAAGGATCTGAATGTTTCTCATTACCAAAATTTTAAAATTCCATCCAATTCCTATAAAAATTTGTATATTTCCCATTTGTTCTTTATTCCTATTAAAAAAAAACACACACACACATTCTCTCTCCTCTTACAGATCTTTCAGTGTAGCAAGGAGATGGATAAACTGAGAAGAGGGTGGACACAGTTGATGGGATTCTGGGAGTCATCCCAGGACCTGTTAATTGAACTACACCTGCAGGAAAAACATTTCTATTTTCTCCTCTTTTGCAGAACCAGTCCAGCTTTCTTTGTCACATCTTCTGCTCAAGGTTATAATCCCAGGCACCAGAGCATATTAACATGAACAGATGCCCAGTCTCTGATCTGAATATTCAGTATCCTTATCAATGGTGATGGTAATAATTGACTGTATTCATCACTAAGAGTGTGCTGTTATTTCTTCTTACTTTTTCCAAAGAGCCAACTCTTCCTGAGGATCCTTTTTAATAATATGATGCTTTCTTATTTGTGCTCACTATACTGAAATCTGTCCTATCAATTAGAAAGTCCATTGACCTCTGAAATATGATGAATAAGGTACTCAGATCATTCCCACTTCTCTAAACTTAATTAAATCCACTGGTTTGTACAGAAATATAATGAAAAGATCTTGAGGGGTTGTGAATTCTTGAAGATCCAATAGTCACTGATAAATGTCCTCTGAGTGCAAAAGGTGTGCAAAATGGATCATGGGCAGAAGGGATACATTGCCACAAAGTAACATCATGAGATAAAGTGAATCATACTTCAAAGTAGGAAGGCTCAGGAAAATACTCTATACATTTGGATAAGATATTTCAAACAAGGAAAATCATCTTCTGTTCTCGCTTTTGTTCTAAATAATACGAAAGGGGTTGCTCCATAATGTTTTGTTTGCCAGAAAGTTTGATTAGTCTTCATTCTGAAAAAGATTATCTTCACTTATCAACTAGTAAAGGAACCATATTATGCTGTCCACTTTCTTGGAATATGAGAGATGATGGCTTTGTACTGGTGAAATAACTGACCCAATTTGAACTTGAAGTACAGAATCAAAGCCAAAGAGTTTGCCTAGTAGATGTTTTATGCATTTAAAAAAGTCACGTTTGGTGCTTAGCACAGTGTCCAGCATAAGGTATTTTTAAACATCTTTTGAGTTTTTAAAATGAAAAATTTACCTCCCCTGAAAATAAACAGAAAAGCAGGTATTTTTCAGTACTTCCTCTTTAGAACACTGGTGTCAAATAACGTGGCCAATCCCAACAACTACTGAAACCTTAGAAATATTTAACACTTATATTCAAGATAAATAAATCCAAATTAGATTGAATAAGGCTTGGTTAAGTTAAACTGTTGTTTTGGGCTCAGTGGGCCTTGCCTACTAACTAAAGAGCAAGTAGGACCTGGTGTTGAAAGGTAGGAAGATGAAAGCAAACCACACAATCTTGTTAGGCTGCCAGAGCATTCTCTCTATTAAAACAGACTGCAGAATAACGGGAATTGACCCCCCAAACCAAGAGCACACTGTACACACTGTATGTTAGTCAACCTGACAATAAATTATATTAAAAAAAATAGTGAAAGAAAAAAATTAAAAATAAAATAAGATGAAATAAGAGAACCAAAAAACAAAAACAAAACAAAACAAAAAAACAACCAAAAACCACCCAACAAACAAAAAACAGACTGCAAGTGTGACTGCAACTATATTGATCTTGAAACAAAGACCTTAAACATCTTGAGGCAGAATTAATAACAGGCAATCACTATTATTAAGGATCATAAAAATTTAAAAAATATAACAAAACCTAAAAAAAAAAAAAAAAAAAGAAAAAAAACCCAGTCAAATCCAAGAGCTCTTCAGCATTCATTATTTCCTTATACTTCAAGTCAAGTGGGTAAAGAGAACCAGAGACTTATTTCTGAAGTCTTTCCATTTGAAATGTGCATGGAAAACAGAATTACAAAATAATAATTTGAAGATAGTACTTTATCCATTCATCAGTTGATGGACATTTGGGATCTTTCCATAATTTGGCTATTGTTGAAAGAGGTGCTATAAACATTGAGGAGGGCACTTGTTGGGATGAGCACTGGGTGTTGTATGTAAGCGATGAATCACAGGAGTCTACCCCAAACAATAAATTATATTAAAAAATAAATAGATAAAAATAAAAAATAAAGTAATACACAAATTGTGGAGATCAGAAAATATAGAGGTATGTAAAGAACATGTAAATTTTGTAATGCAGAAACTAACCAAATCATGTAATGTATATAGAGAAAGAGTTGAAAAAAAAAAAAGAAAGATAGTACTGAAAAATATGGGAAGAATATATTATGCATATAATCTACTTTAGGTAGGAATTTCTTTATCAAAATTCCCTTAAGGATTCTTAATGCCATTAAGGAATGGCAGCCCCTGAAGTTTCTGGAGTATAGATGTTTAACACTGTAAGGTGTTGTTCCATACATTCTTATTCTCAGGCATGGATGTCGGGTGGGACAGATGTCATTATCCTTGTTTCCCAGAAAAAAAAAAAAAAAAGACTGCCAGAGATCCCAGAGTTGATAATATTAACTATAAGGATAAGAAATCTGAACTTTTCCCCTTAGCTACAAAAATTCATCAGTATCCCACCAGCCTTATATGGAAGGAGGTAGCCTAAAAATCAGGGGAAATAGTTTTGCAGGCATTGATTAGGCACTGTCTTTTTTTTTTTTTTTTAACTTGTAGATAAAATAGATTGTTTGCCTTCATTTGAATTTTGTGGCTACAGCTTTATTCTTTTCAAATGCACATGAAAGACACTTATGTACAGAGAACTGAAGAGACAGCATAAGAAAAGCTTGTTTATCACAAACAATTAGGCAGAGCCACTGAGTGATGGGAAATGGTTCCAGGCCTGGAAGATAGCAGCAGATAGGAGGGAATTGATTCCAGTGGAAGCCTCCCCACCCCAAATCCCAGTGCATGCCTTGGGGTCAGTTAGACATTGGTTTGCATTCAGATCCCTACTTATAAGGTGTGCATCCTCGGGTAAGTGTTTTCTCATCTTTTATACAAGTTATTGCTTAAATTTTTATTGTTCACATCTACAGCGTTCTTTTCAATTAACAATATGTCACCTAATTATGGAGCTTCTTTTTATTTAAGAAAGTTGCTGTCTGCTATAAAGAAGTTGAAATTTAATTTCTTGTGAGGTTTTGGGTTAAAAAATAGAGCAAAGTTTGAGTGCTTTTCAAAGCAAATTCACTCAGCAGGAGATTCTTGGAAAGAGAAGGCATCTTTTATAAACATAAGCATGAAATTTAGTCATCGTAGGAAACCACATGGTGATTTAAAATACTATCACACTGCCAACCTTGTTCCTGAGAGTATATATAACTATTTATGGTATATTCCTATAACAGAACAATTGCTATTATTACTCTGAGATAGAAGCAAACATTAAACATCCCTGCCCCAGACCACCAATTACTTTAGTACTTTTAGAAAGAAAAGATGACATCTGATCAAGGATGTTACTGGATTCGTTAATCTTCAGAGAACTGCACAGGCTATATTTTAACATTCTAAAATATGAAGCCATTTTTTTTTCATATTTTTCAACTTAACTCTGTACGTAGTAAGAGTTAAGTGACCAAACACAGCATATCACCTGAATAATGCAACAGAAAAAACAATGGAGTCCTTAGCAAGCAGAGACAAAGAGAGCTGCTATTTAATGCATTCTATGTCAGCCCTATCATCCTACTGCAAATGTTTCACATATAATCAGAAATGTCAAGACAAGCACATATTGTGCTTTTAGGACACTGTGCCTACACATGACACTTGAAAACGTCCAATCAGCTGAATGAGTAAAAATCCAATGTTATTAGTAATAATTCTGAATCTTTAAGCTAAAATTTCACAAAGATTTCATGATAATTCTCCAGAAATGCCTATCACCCTAATTACTCTAGGACTTCCTTTCCTGGGCCCTGATATTTTGGGGGATCTATTTGGACCATATTGATGTCTATGATTAGATATAGGTCTTTTTATGCTTTAAAAATACTGCCTAGTAGTTGTGACATTTTATACTGTGTTTGACAATGTGACTCTCAAAATCAACCTCTTGGGCTTTGTAATATTTATTTCATAAAATGTTTTAATAAATACAAATATCTTCCAGTATTTTACATGTTTCAAATTACTAAAGGTGTTAGTTTAATGTCATGGGAAAATTCCCAGTATTAAAAAATGTTTATATCTACACCCTATCTCTGTACTGAATGACCTATGTTTTTCATTGTAAAAGTAATTCATGTTTGTGGTATCTTTAAAGAGTAAAAGCATACAGACAAGTAGGAAGTAGAAAACATTCATCTTTCTTTTTAGCCACCCCTTCTTCCCAGAGAATTTCAGAGCCTTCTGGAAATTGGTAAAGTGCACTTCAGATGCCCTTTTTACAGTGTTTGGCATAGCTATGTGTATGGCAAGGATCTGAATGACTGATTTGAGATACTGGTTTCAGATTTTGTCAACAGTCTTTTTACCGTGTACACACAATAACATCTGTGTAGCTTTAAAAGAAAAAAGGGAAACTAAAATGAAAATCATAGTAGACTTAAAAGGCAACTAACCTTTTTCCACCTCATTCAGATTAGCAGCTGGCAGCGACAAAGACAGAAGAGACAAAAGACTTTTTACATTGCAGTACAACAGCAGAGCACACGAAGCCAATGTGCGGCATTAACAGAGAAGCCAAGGGTGAGAGCAAACTAAAGCAAGGCTCAGATTTCTTACCTACGGCAGGGCCACACGCACAAACATGGAGTAAAGGAGGCAGAAGGTAAATGCCATCCCAGGCAGCGAGAGGTCTGCATCTCAACGAGTTCATTTAACAACCAGCAGGTTTACTTTTTAAGACGTGCACTTCATGGTTTGTGTGTGGGCATCGGAGGTTCGGAAAATGAAGAAATAATGGCACAAAATGGAAAAGCTAAAATGGTCTGAATATTTTCCACAAAATACTTTCTAAGTCCTTACATGCCCAATTTGTATGGAAGCTTTCATTTCCTGAACTGATGTCATCCCATTAAGTAATACCATGGTTTAGACTGAGACCAACTTTGTGTCATCTTTGTATATGGTCCCATGAGAATAGTGTTAGGAAGCATATTCTTGACGTAGCTGATCCAGGGTTCTGACTCTTAGGAAACATGCGAAAACATATTTTTCGATTCAAACAACTAAGTTCATACCAGAGCTTGAGAATAAGTGTCAAGTTTTTCAGCTTTGCAGGGATGCTATATACACAATTTTCACTTTTCTAGGTTTTGAGCTAATATACTTTCTAATTTATAACTTGAGGAATTCCATAAAAATATACCTCCAAGATATGCACTCTTTTTAGGAAGGATATAATAATGATTAAAAACAAAAACAATTTTGCAAGCTGAAATTAACACCCCAGACTGAATTTTTAAATTATTTAATTATTCCAGAGTCCTACTTCCTGAATCCTTAGCATTTAAATTTAAAATCCTTAAAATTTAATTTAAAATCACAGTGAATTAAAATTTCCAAAAATTAATCCTCTGAAAAATACTAGCAAGCAACAGTCATATTATGCAACTAGAAGGACAGAGGATGGCTTGAGTTAGGTAGAAAAGAATAGTTTTGGTAACCCAGGTGGGGAAAGTATTGCAAAGATTAGATAATAAAAAACAATATTGACCCTTAAAAATTATGTTGTCAATCCCTGCAGCAGGAAAGAACGGAGAGTTTTCTCCTCTAATAAATCAATCACTATTTACTGTGGTGTTTTGGTCACAAGGGCTTAAATAAATTTAATTTCCCAATGGCAGTTCATTCTATAGTACAGCCTACCTATCACATAGTAAGTTCTCTGTCAGACTGCTTTCGGGTCTTTGAATTTCCTCCATTAGCAACATGATGTCCATTTCTGAGTCTTGACACAGGTGCCAAAGGTAAAACCTTTCACCATAATAATTTACAACCTTTTCCCATGAAGTTTTATTTGTTCCTACTAACCAGTTCACTTTCTCATTGTTTGCCTCTGGGGGTACAGAGTAAAACATCTCCAAACAGAAAAGCAACTTCTGACTTGAGTGATTTTTAAACAATGACAACATGATTATATTCCCTGAGCACAGCACCGTTTCTCTTCCCAGGTCTCATACTCATTAATCAGATTCCAAACTTAAATCTGAAACAATATAGCCACATTATTAAAATAAAATCCTCCCTAACTGCAGGCTTGGATGAAGTGTGATATGAAACTCTAGAGTCCAATTTATACTTCCTATAATTAAAGGCCACTTATGTGCCACTCGTTTCAAAATCTGCAGATGGTTGCTTGATATTTTGTAAATGAGCTCATTTCACATGTGGACCAAAATACTACAGCTAATGGGTGAGTATGTGCCCAGTTTAGATATCTGCTCTAATGCCAACTGTCAAACTCCTTGTTGTCCCCAAGACCCAGCCCAGTGACAGTGGTAATATCTCCATGTTTTGCACACTGTGAGCTTTCTACTGAGTTCAGTATTTTTGTTAATTCTTTGCCCAAATTAAGGCAAACCAGTATTTGCAATAGCTATGACTAAAAACATCTAAGAGTCTCAGTTCTTGTTGAGAACCGTGATTCTGGACAGATAGTCATGGCAGGTTCCCACATGATGGCCTTTATAGATGTCACATTTTGGCTAAAAAGTGGTTTTGCTAAACTTTGGGGTTTTTTGATGTGTTTCATAAAAAGAGATCTGACACGGGGAAAATGAGGCTTCATAACACTTCTAGAGGAAGTTGCAGTGAACTGCATCACTTAGGATGGAGAAAACGTGATCAAGAGGAGAAGGTACAGGAAGGAAGCTTGGGAGAGAAGGTAAGGTGAAGACTCAAAAGAAATGGGTAAGAAGTAAGATACAGCAAATCTAAAGCCAAAGCTGGTGGACCCCTCTCCAAACCAACTGAGAAGAGTTTGCCACCTTCTGTAAATTATCATAAAAAAGGCGTCTAAGAACCTGAATACAAAGTGCTTTCAAGCCTCGGTTTTCATCAGGGCATATAGATAAATTCTTGGTCTCTGTGCTCAGGAGCACACTGGCGAATCCAAATGTGCTTGAAATGCTTAGGTCTAGTTTAGCCTGGTCAAGTGGAGGTTAGTTTCAAGAGGCTTCCAAAATTAAGCCCTTAAGATAATGATTAGAACAATGAGAGGAAAACAGAACTTCTCTCTCCTAAGAAGGTACTAGGTAACAGATTTTAGTGCAAACATCAGGCTTCTTGTTCAAGTCTAAGTTAGCTCAGCCAAGAAAACTCAAATTCTCAGGGTAGCTCCAAGGGCCCCAGGATCTGTCTGTGCATGCAGGCCATTGGCAACTCTCTGAGGTGTGACACAAGTAATATTAGTGTGAATGTCAAAGCTATGTAGCACCTACACTTCCCAACCATTTTAGAATGGGTACCTGTTGAATATATTTGCTATCCTTTATTAATGTGAAATATCAAAGAATTCAAACTAGTCACTAAGGGGTCCAAGGCTGCATATATGTAATAGAACAATTATGATACAACATGTTCAAATTCCTACTGGAAACTTAGTATATTACACTATATGACATCAGATGCTTCACTGGTGTGAAAAAAAAACCCCAAAACAAACAAATATGGAAAAGGCAGGTTCAAAGGCACTCAAACAAATCTGGGATATCAAAATAGAATGCTTGTTTTTTATCTAGCATTTTCCCATCAGGAAAAGTACTTATTGAAATGCAAAGTTTGTGTATTCCATAAAGCTTACATTTCAATGCTACCCTGACAAGTCTCTGGGAAAGTGAATCATACAGATGTGCTCTCATCTTTTCATGTTTAGAGATGTTAACCTCAGTCATCTACCCAGTTATCTTATCCTCTGATATTCTTAACTATGTATTGAATCATACGGAAATACATAGTTAATGAAAAATACCCATCAAAATGAAAATGGTAACTTTGAACAGAGTCACAGAATCTACTTCCCCATCTTTTCTTGTAAATCGAATGTGTAACATTCTCTTTTCTCCATCAACTTTAAAACTAAGTGGTTTATTAAGGAAACGAGACAGCAACTATTTCACTTCTTATTCATAGCCACCAAAATCCATCAAAACAGATATATTGACATAACAGGGTTAGCCGAAACTTGACATTGCCTTTATAGCAAATTGGTTTGTGCAGGGAAGTTTATCAGTTCAGACCGAGTTATGAAATTTATCACCTTAAGATACGAAACGTCAGGAAAAAGGTGATAATCATGAGATTATCCAATGTGCTCAATAGCTTCCTGATTCTGTTTTATTTTGAAGGACAGGAGTTACTAGAGGAAAACACTCACTAGTGAAGAAACACCTAGGGACACAAGTAATCTCAAATGCTTAATTGTGTTTTGACTGTGAAAAAGTGGCCTCTTTTCCATATGTATTGGTGGGTTGGTTTGCACAGGAGAGGTGCTTTACCTGAAAATGCTTACAGTTGTGGGAATAAAAGCTTCAGAATGGTAACTTTTGCTGTGTAGCATGACTTTATGTAGATGTCTGTGGTTTGAACTTGCTGCATCTTTTATTTGGTTGATCCAAACCATTTTTGTCTGTTATTCACATTACATCTAATTTTCAAAACACCTACCGGTTATGGAATAATACAATGCTTACTATATGCATACGACACAGGGCCACTGATGCTTTCAAACAGGTACACTACTGATGGCACAGCATTTTCGCTTCTCCTTACCTGTGTACTCAGGTGGGCAAAGGCACGTGTAGTTGTTAATTCCATCAACGCACGTAGAGTTATTTTCACAATCGTTATCTTCACAGTCATCAACATTGACTTCACAATTTTCTCCTTCAAATCCATCAGCACAAATACACCTGAATGCCAGGGGAGAAAAAACCAAAAAAAAAAAAAAAAAAAAAAACCACGAAAATAAAACAGAACAAAAAAGCACGTCCTTGGTACATTTAGAACTATATAGTCTAAATACTGAAAAAAGCTAAACATGCTCATCCATTACAGACATTTTAACTGTTAGGAAATTAAACTTTAAAGTACTTTTAAAAGACATGTAGTAGGCATGAGTTTAAAGTAGTATCCCCCAAATCAGAAACAATTTGAAAAAAGAGAAGCTTTGACGGCTGCAAGATGGCAAATAGCCCCATAGTCCTATAAGTCAATATATCCAATGTATTTGCAGGTCTAAAACACAAGCAAGGTTTACAGCCCTAGATACATTGATCTCAAGTTGTGCTCTAATAAAATGATTCATGCTTCTCTGCTCATTAATAAGGAGCAACTGGGTCTGACATTAAATTTTTTTAATAAACTAAATGTTTATTTAGTTTTGAGAGAGAGGGGGGGGGAGAGAGCATGAGCAGGGGAGGGGCAGAGAGACAGCGAGCACAGAACGTGAAGCAGGCTCCAGACTCGGAGCTGTCAGCAACGAGCGCAATGCAGGGCTCAAACCTATGAACCATGAGATCATGACCTGAGCCGAAGTCAGATACTTAACACACTAAGCCACCCAGAAGCCCCGGTTCTGACTTTAAAAATTACACCACTTCCAGGTGCCTGGGTGGCTTACTTGGTTAAGTGTCCCACTCAGCTCAGGTCATGAGCTTGAGGTCCATGAGTTAGAGCCCCATGTAGGGCTCTGTGCTGACAGCTCAGAGCCTAGAGGCTGCTTTGAATTTTGTGTCTCCCTCTCTCTCTGCCCCTGCCCCGCTCACGCTCTCTCTCTTTCTCTCTCTCAAAGGTAAATAGACATTAAATAAAATAAAGAAAAAAAAAAATTACAACACTTTCTATCCTAGCAGTAATGTCTTCCATATCTCAAAGCAAAAAAAAAAAAAAAAAAAAAAAATCTGAAAATAAAATTACATCTTCCTTGTCATTATAAAATGTAAATGTTCTCTTTAAGTCTCAACAAATACAATATTTTTCAATGACATAAAATATTGTACATTTATTTTCAATAGGTATCAGGATAATCTTTGAGTAAAGTCTTACTGAAAAAAGAGACCATTTCATAAGAGAATGCAGAAATGAAGAATACTTACTGTAAAAAGTGATATTTCTAACAAGCTATGTAGTAGATTAACATTCTTATGTGAAATTATTACTGTCATTATAAGAACTCTATTTCATAATTCATGAAGTACATCTGAAGTAATTGTACTGTATGATTAAATAACTCCAGATTAAAAATGTTCACAGCATGTTTGTCTACTCATTTTGTGGCCTGGAAATGAATCATTAATTTTCTGTTCCAGTGGGACCTACGTCTTATCATTACACACTGTCTGTGAAAGCAATACACAAAACAGATGAATATGCATCTTGAAGTAGGAGACTATTGGCTATTAATTAGCATAATAGAGCTACTACTCTGTCTTGACCTAATCTGACTATATGAATCATAACGCATGCACGTGCATATGTTTAAAAATTCTTGATTTTATAGCATCCTGAGCTGGGAATACTGTAATGTTTGTTTTTCATATTACAATATCTCCAAGAAGGACGAATGCATATTGTTCTGATGAACACATTTCTGGCATTCTTTTAGGAATAACACCCTTTGATTTGAAAAGGAAAATGAGTGTTTGCTTAGTTATTCTTGTTCCAATGCTTCAGACAGAATATTAGAGTCCAGTGACCTACCAGAATCCATCTTTTTCTCCTTCCTTTAAGTGGCAAGTTCCTCCATGTTTACATGGGTTACTGATGCATGCATGAATAGGAACATCACAGTCCTGCCCCTGGAGAAGGAATGGCCAAGTAAAGTCAAGTGTAAACAAAGCAGATCTCAGTACATAGAGAAAACACAATAGAATGACGAGGACCCACCGAAGAAAGCTATGTTTTCAGATGATGTCTCCCTTAAAAGTTTCTACTTACCTTGAAACCATACGGACATGTGCAGCGATAAAAGTCAACTGGGTCATTGTTACAGGTGCCATCATTTTTACACGGATTTGATAAGCAGGGATTACATTTAGCTAGAATATTGACATCCACGGGACCTGAAAATTAATTTAAAAACATAAGAAACTGATACCTTGTATTTTTAGTTCACTTATTTACATGCCTTAATATAACAGTAGATTTTGTACAAAAAATATTGGTCACATATCTATATGTATTTCTCTTCCGTGAATAAAATAGAAATCTGCATCATCATATAATGTTCAAGAATGCAACAGGAGACCATCTCATTGAGAGCTGTGGTGAGACCGTCCAACTTCAGAGTGGGACTATGGGTTGTGATCTTAGGTGGTAAGGATCTGATGTTAGTGATGCAAGTGTCACGGGGCTGATCCCCTCAGAGGTTAACTAGTCTATGTGGATGCATTCCATGACCATTGCCTGCACTTAACTTCAGTCAGCTGTCATGGAAATGGATACCATCAATCCCAAAGAGGACTGTGTGTGTGTCTGTATGTTGGGGGATATGTGTGAAGGTTTAATGAATACATATAAATACATCAGTGCAATTAAAAACACAATAGGGGGCCTGGGTGGCTCAGCTGGTTAAGCATCAGACTCTTGATTTCGCCTCGGGTCATGATTTCATGATTCTCTCTCTCTCTCCCTCTCTCTCTGCCCCTTCTCTACTCTCGCTCTCAAAATAAACAAATAAAATAAACTTTAAAAAATACAGAAGTATGCACCTGCCCTGATAGCATTAGTTCAGTAGTGTTATTTTCACACAGGAGAGAGAAAACAGTGCCACCTTTATGCATATGGAAATAAACCAAAAATATAATTTCCATTATCTCTTCCCTCATATCCTCTTGGTTCAGTATGCTATCACATTAGCACAGGCATGTGGTGGGTGAGATGTCTGTATCTTCCTCTCCAAGAAGAAAACACCATTGAAATCGTCTTCTCTTGCAATCTCACTTTTTGGGAAACACATTTTAAAAATCTCCTGATCCATGAAAGGTTTAGATTAAATGCAGATTCACGTGCAACCATTTTTCTTTGGTTGCACATATTCATTCCATAAATGGCTAACAACGTGGAAACTGTACTGTCTTCAATAAAATTATGATCCACTGATGCTACATTTTGCCATATTTTTGAGCGCTCAAAAACGCTTTTGGCAACGGAGGAGGACAATAGAAGAGTGACCTATTCATACATGTAAAATGCAAATATTTTATAATATAATAATGAATCATGTTTCTGTCATCACCATCTCTCTGTATTTCTTTATCCTCGCTGGGACAAGCAGCAATAATTCCAGCTGCACATTTCATCACACGTTATTTCCAGCAAAATCATCTGAGTGGGCTGTACAGCATGCCCCTCTTCCCACCATCACTGATCTAACCTTCTAAGGTACCTCCAGCTGAAAATTCTATGGTTTCTGCTCACATAAACTATCTTTTGTTAGACTTTTTCTGCAGATCACAGTTTATGTTTGTGAGTTGTCGGTCTACTGACAGAAACAGAAAGAAAACGTGAATTATCATAGTCGGCTTAAAAACCCTTCAGGGGTGCCTGGATGGCTTAGTCAGTTAAGCGTCTGACTCTTGATTTTGGCTCAGGTCATGATCTCAAGGTTCGTGTGTTCCAGCCCCTGTTGGGCCCTGTGTTGACAGTGTGGAGTCTGCTTGGGATTCTCTCTCTCTCCCTCTCTCTCTGCCCCTCCCCAGCTCGTGCATGTTCTCTCTCTCTCTCTCTCTCTGTCTCAAAATAAATAAGTAAACTTAAAAAAAAACACCTCTTCATATCTATGTATTGCCTTATCCTGGAAAATACCAGTACACACTCATAAAATGGTGTAGGAGCAAAATCCTAAAGAGGATAGTATTCTGTATTGGTCAGAGTTTCTATTAACAAAAACCCTGAAAAAATTCTACAAAGAGATTCATGTTTCTTTTCTGACCATCAGAGAATGGACAACCGTTCTGGGGATGACTTTATTAATGGAGGGGGGTGGTATTTACTCCTAGCGACTCCTCTGACACTAGGGAGGCCTTGCCAGAAATCTCTTTGCTTTCTCTTCATAACAAGAGTAACTAATGCAGTCTTTATAGCAAATCACAGCTGGGAAATTGCTGGGATGAATATCGAAGTGATGCTCTGAGACATTTAATTTCTCACCCCCGTTCCAACTTGTTTATCAAATAAATTTAGCTCTTCAGCACAATGGAGGAATCAAAGGTGGCAGTTAGTTAAGGCAATACGTTAAATTAAGATAATAACCAACCCGCCCCCCCCCCCCCCCAGCCCCAAACAGCCTTGTGTTGGCTAACTGTATCAGGTTTGGAATCAACAATAGAAAAGGAAGTAGTGGGTCCCTTAGCTAGGTTAGAAGAAAGAAGAATCTAACTTGGAAAAAAAGGCATAGGGGGAAATAGTAAGAATGTGCACCAGCAAAACAGAGCATCAGCAAATACGAGGACTGTAAACGCTCATCTGGCCGCTTCCCAAGACCTTGAGGAAAACTGTCTCTTGGTCTATTTAATGCTTCCAACCTTGTAAGCCTGTGGTTTGAATAGAGGAGTTCAGGGTTGGCAGTCTCTGTGTTTATTCTGTGGAATGTGACATTTTTCAAAAATCATGTTTGAGTATTTAGATGAGAAGCCAGAGGTTGTTTCAAAAAAAAAAAATTAAATACATTTTGAAGAATGTAATAGAGTATGCAGAGAACCACACTGCCAAACTGGAGTCATCCCTTTCCGGTTTAGCACAGAGCCAAGATGCATTTAATAAATAGCCAGTGAACTATACCTAATCTATTAATCAATAAGGACCAATTTCTCCACTTTTTTTTTTCCAGGACCAAATGTAGTTTCCTCTCCTGCTCAACTATTTTCATTACCTGGAATTTCTTATGGGGATACCGAATGGGATCATTGCCCCCTTGTATATATTCAGTTTAGCTAAAACTAAAGGAATCGAAATGACATTTCTCATGTTCACAGGTTGCTCTTGATGTATTTTTTAAACATGTAAACTGTTTTGGTGGCATCATAATTAGGATTATAGCTCTAAAATACTGGGTTCTAACTCCTTCTGGTCAGTAAAGTTGACTACTACAGCTACCACTCTATCTGCTTCTGTTTTTTCAAACCCCTCTTTTTAAAAAAGTTTGTTTTAATGTTTTTATTTACTTATGAGAGAGAGAGAGAGAGAGAGAGTGTGCACAAATGGGGGAGGGGCAGAGAGAGAGAGGGACCCAGGATCTGAAATGGGCCGATGTGGGCCTTGAACTCACAAACCATGAGATCATGACCTGAGCCGAAGTCTGGACACTTAACTGTCTGAGCCAGCCAAGTGCCCCTCAAACCCCTCTTTAAAAGTCAATTCTTCAAAGATAATTTCTTATTCCTAGTGCCTGAGTTTGGTGAAGGGTAATTCAAAAGACTGTGAGTTGTATCCATTCCAAATAGTTTCTTAAAATTTTTTAAATGTTTATTTATTTTCATTTTATTATTTTGTTCTTTTAAATTTGTTTAATGTTTATTTATTTTTGAGAGACAGAGAGAGCATGAGTGGGTGAGGAACAGAGAGAGGAGACACAGAACCCAAAGCAGGCTCCAGGCCCTGAGCTGTCAGCACAGAGGCTGATGTGGGGCTCAAACTCACAAACCATGAGATCATGACCGAGCTGAAGTCAGATGCTTAACTGACTGAGCCACCCAGGCTTCCCTCCAAATAATTTAATAATATCTTAAAAATGATATAATTTTCTTATTTATTTTGTCTTTATTACTTATTTTATTTTCTTATTTAGATTATGATTCCATCCAACTAAGCATCCTTTCTATAATGTGATTTTTAAATCCACCTGGTTTATCTAAATCTGCTCATTTCTATATTCTAAGTCTTCAGAATTATATCTCTTATATCTAGCTCTCTTCTCTCATTTGTCTCCCCATCATATTTTGCCCCTCTGCTAAGCCTTTTATTTTCTCTTTGCCTTCAATCTGTGAATCATTTTCCACCCAGGATACTTTCTCTGAGATCCCTCCTGCAAAGCTCTTATTCAATGGGAATGACATCTTTAATCTGTTTCTATAACAAGGAGATGATATCAGAGCTAAAAAGAGATGCTAATTAAAGTCACAATAAAATTGTAGAAGAGCATAACTCTTTGGGAACAAACAAATACATGTAGAATTTTGCACACTTGATTATTCCCAGATGAAAGAAGATGTCCCGGGATTGGATTTAGACAAGTCTCTTATCATAATGCAAGTAATCTTGGACAGAGAAATCTCAAGCCCATCAAGCTAAGTTATTAATCTAGATTTGTTAGTAAGTGTGTGGAGTTAGGGTAATGGCAGTCATCTCAATGGGTTGCATTAAATGAGATGGTAATGAGTTTTGAGTACAAAACATAGTGAGAGCAAGCACATAAGCCACAGGAAGTTCTGACAGTCTTCCCTAGACCTCCAAAGAGAGTTGGTAGGTAGCTGAAAGGAACACGAGTGGTTCACTTAGAAGGAGAATAGAAGTCTTCGTCTGCTTGTTTACTCCAACTTTAGCATAGACAAGGGAGAACTAGAGCCTGCTATTTATTCATTCATTATAGGTTCACTGACTACCTTCTGTCGATGCCAGGGGCTGCTGAAATTTGGGCCAAGTGTAGGGACTATTATTATCAAAACCATGGGGAAAGGACAGGGGGAGCTGAGAGATAATTATCCATTGGGTAACAATACCCAGAGCTAATGATTTTCTGTGTTTAAGTAGACTGCAACTGCGATTTGTAAGTTTGACACAAGTGCCGGAAACATCATTAATATTAAGAAGCAGAGTTTTTTTTATCTTGCATTGCTGCTTGGCAAGGAACTGCAGCTTGCTTGCTGATATCTTCACCAATCTTCAATCTTTCCACCTGCCCAAAGTTAACTGGTCTAAAGAATTTTAAATTATTGCCAACACACTAGTCCTCTTAAGATGTGTGCCACAGAGGAGGAAAAAAAAACCACAACAACTAGCTTCAAGAAAACAGAGTTTCCTAACGTCCCTGAAATGAAAGACGTCAGTCTAGGATAACTAGGTTGATTTAAGAGTTAGCCTTGACTTAAGAGAGTCCTCTAGCATCAGCTATATGGATTGGAAGTGCATTTAGCCTAATAATTCAAAGGGAAATTGAGCCAAAAGTTTGGTTAACAATTTGTCTTTGCCAGTCACTTTAATCTTTAACAGACAAACTGCTGGACCTCAAATCCATTAAAGCTTTCAGGCAGACTTGCTTACTTGACTGAAATCACTACGTATGCACCTGACACCAATATTGCCACCCACTGAGAATTGCACCTCACTTTGATTTATTACTAAAAGCTCCAGACACAAATTTCTAACTATATCTCAGAATCTGCCTTCATTCTGGCATCTCTTGGAAATGTAAGTCAAGTAAGAGAATCCTCTAGCACTGCGCCCTTGTATAAAGTCAAAGGTACGTCACAGACAACTCAGGAAAAATGTAGGAGATAT
The DNA here is from genome assembly GCF_014898765.1 of Herpailurus yagouaroundi. Lineage (NCBI taxonomy): Eukaryota > Metazoa > Chordata > Mammalia > Carnivora > Felidae > Herpailurus > Herpailurus yagouaroundi. Next base: position 152,606,622 of record NW_024412376.1, read on the forward strand.
TTGATGTTGGGCATAATTAACTAAAAGGAGGTTTTATTTCAAACTCCAAAACTCTAAGCCCCACTTGCTATTGCACTGCTGCATCTCTTAAGCATTATTTTTAATAACATTCCATCACTAGGTCATTCACTTATCGAATATTTATTGAGGATCTAATTTGTGCCAGGCAGTAAGCTAAGCTTTGGGAGTTCAAAGGTAAGTGAAATGCTGAAGCTTCTGGAAAATCTTACAGTTAAGTAGCAGACACATGGGTATCTCAACTATAGAATGCAGTTATAAGGGGATGTGGGAAATGAAAATGCATGTTTTGGAATATGTGTTTTAAGTTTCTGCAAGTCTATAAGGGGAGGAATCACTAGGTGAGTGGGAATATGAATCTGAAGTTCCTAAGAAAAATCATGGCTGATATTTGAAGCTGTGGGATTGAAATCAATTATTTAAATAGGGGTGGGGAGGGAACCTCATGTATGTCAACATTAAAGAATATAAGAAAAAGATGTCAGCAAAGGAATGAAGAGGCAAAGAGAATATACAATAAGAAATGACTACCAACTTCTAAGATGAAAGATAAAGATGATTAAAAAAAGAAGCCATTGAAATTGGCAAGATGGAAATTGCTGGAATCTCTTTATTTTCACTACTGTGTTGGGGATGGTCAACAGATGATAGGGGGTTAAAACCTTATAAATTTGAGTTCCATAGATGATTTAACAAAAACACAAAAGCTGCGTATTATACCTCTGGGATTACTAGGCTTAGCCATTTGGTACATACACGTGTGAACTCGGGCAAATAAATGAACTTCTTGAGCCACAATTAAATGGAAAAGAACGATAATTATTTCATGGAACTTGATCATATCAGATTGAATATGGACATACAATATTTAAGAACAGAATATGAATCGTTGGTTCTCATCACCTATTAAATAAATGTCAGTTACAAGTTTTCCAGTGTTTTAAGTTTTCAAAGGGTAATGAAAAATCGTCCTTTTTTTTCCTTAAAGTTATTTGCCAAAAGCAAATACCTATGTACAAACCTGAAAAAATTTTCTTTGGCCAGTGTGCAAATCATAATCCCCCCAAAGCTAAGATTGTTTCAAAGCTATAACTATGTGTTGGTGGTATTAAATTTGAAAATGTAAAAAATATTTGACCCAGCTCTAAATATTACTTCAAAACTGATTTAGTGAATTTTTCATTACTTATAGTTTGGATTATTTATTTATTTATTTATTAACGGTTATTTATCACTGAGAGACAGAGAGACACAGAGCGTGATCAAGGGAGGGGCAGAGAGAGAGGGAGACACAGAATCCAAAGCAGGCTCCAGGCTCTGAGCTGTCAGCACAGAGCCCGATGCAGGGCTTGAGCCCACGAACCATGAGATCATGACCTGAGTTGAAGTTGGACGCCTACCAACTGAGCCACCCAGGTGCCCCATGATTGTTTGATTTTGATATATGTTATTAGCATCTTGAATATATACTTTTATTGCCAAACCTCCATATTGTTTTGAAATTATAGATTTAAATGTATCTATCAGTAGAATATAAACTGTATAAAGACAAGGGTTTTTCTCTGTCCTGTTTATGACATGACTATATTCTTAATACCTTGGAACTGTGCCTGGTGCATAAAAGGAACTCATATAATATATGGTGAATGAAAAAAGGAATATATCATTCATTTCCATTAGACTGTTCACTCTTTGGCACATTTAAGTGTCTGATAAATGTCTGTCAAATTAAAAGTGAACAATTTAGCTGTCTGTATAGCTAAGTATTTCTGAACCAAGAACAAGAAACAGAATATTAGAAATTCACAATATCCTGAATTCCACAGGGAGAGAATTTCCACTTTATCGCAGACTTTTGGATCATTCTAACGTCACTGATATTTAAAAGATGAAGACTAGACATCTGGGTTTTAAAGAAAAGTCATGACCATCTGCTTCCCACTCAAGAATGTTCTAACCTGGTATTAATTAAATATTCTCTGATAATCTATTTCATCCAGTTTATTTATTTCCCTTGTACCTGAAACTATGAGATAATACCATAAAGAAAATATTCTAAAAAATGTAGTATAAAATTTGTATTAACTGAATTTATTACTCAAAATAATAGCCTAGCCTATCCTAGCAGAGAAAACATTTTAAAATATATTTAAATATAGCTATATAAACATGTCTTCAATTAAAGGATATTCATTTTCCTGTTGTAATTTTAAATTACTATTTACAAATCTAGGGGGGACTGGGTGGCTCAGTCAGTTAAGCAACTGACTTCGGCTCAGTCATGGGCCTCATGTGAGGTCATGATCTCACAGTTTGTGAGTTCGAGCCCCGCATTGGGCTCTATGCTGATGGCTCAGAGCCTGGAGCCTGCTTCGGACTCTGTCTCCTTCTGTCTCTGCCCCTCCCCTACTCACACTCTGTCTCTCTCTCTAAGAAAATAAAAGCAATAATAAAAAAAGAAGTTACTTATTTACAAATCTTAATATTAGGAGCATGTATTTTCATGATTTTCATGAATGAAATAAAACATATTAAACTGATAGAACTATGGGAAAAGTTAAAATATTAAAAACTCAAATTACAAAATATTTAAAGAGGTGTCATTTCATTGCTTTCGAGCTCACAAGGCATGTTAGCTCAAAAACTCAGTACTCCGTAGATTTCTTAGAGTGGATCATTTTAATGAATAGATTAGAATACTTCGTCTTTTACCAATCCACTTATTATGAATAAATATTTCTAGCAGAGCTCATGAAAGTGGTTCGAAACTCTCATTTTCTAAGTATGTTTCAACAGCAGAATGGCAATTTATTTATATGGATCATTTGTTTTGAGAATATTTTTATTGAGAATTATAAAGTAAACTTCGGTGGCAGGCACTAGAGTCAGTGATCAAAAATTATGGCTCCTCGGGGCATCAGTTAAGTGTCCAACTTCGGCTCAGGTCACGATCTCACGGTTTGTGGGGTGGAGCCCCACGTCAGGCTCTGTGCTGACAGTTCAGAGCCTGGAACCTGCTTCGGATTCTGTGTCTCCCTCCCTCTCTCTTCCCCTCTCCCCCTTTATGCTCCCTCTCTCTCAAAAATAAATAAACATTAAAAAAATAATTTATAGCAAAAATTCTGGTTCCTTCTTTTAGCAGCTGAGTGATTTTGAACAAATTGTTTAATCTCTCTAAATTATAATATCTTCATCTCTTAAATGGGGAAAGAACAGTACTTAGTTTAGTAAGGATATAAAGGTTATAAGAGATACAAATCTATGTAAAATCCTCAGCATGGTGCAAACCACTCAATATGAGCTGTTGTTATTTATTATTGGTAGTCGTCGTGCAGAGATGCATTCTGCGCTGCCATAAATCTTCAACTTGCAGACAACGAAACCACAATATTTTGACAAATGCCAAGAAATGCTGGCAAAGGGCATTCTGAGTTGCAAAGTTTGCTATCACTCCAAAAGTGTATTAAGTTATAGAAAAACCAAGTTAATCTTCAAGTCTGCTAAATGCAATTACATTATATTTGTGGAGTTCTGAATGTCTACACTCTTGTCCCCTGCCCTACAACCATGTTGTCTGTTACCCAGCTTTGGGCATGCCTTCAAATACATGCAGTTGACTTGAGAACTTAGTGAATACTAAACTAAACCACAGTTCCAGCATTTTCTATAACACAGCTCTGCTCCTGTAGCACCTTCCTCACACTCGCCAGCTGGTCCAAACAACTGGCTTCCATAAACCTGCACTCAACTTTTCACAGCCACTCTCTTCTGATGCAATGTCTTCCTCTGAGCTTTTGTAGCAACCATGCTATCCAACATGGTAGCCAGTAGCTGCACGTGACTCTTTCAGGTTAAATTTAAATTAAATAAAATTTGGGGTACCTGGGTGGCTCAGTTAGTTGAGCATTCAACTCTTGATTTTGGCTCAGGTCATGATCCCAGGGTTGTGGGATCGAGCCCTGCATCGGGCTTCATGCTGTGGTTGGAGCCTGCTTAAGACTCTCCTCTCTCTCTCCCTTTGCCCCCTCTGCCTCGCTCATGCGTGTGTCAGACTTCTGAGAACACTTAAATAAATGAATGTGAACTATGACACTCAAAGAACTGAATATAAGTATGTAGCTTGTCTCAAATTTATATCATCATGAAATATTTTTAAAGGAACTATCTCCAGGGAACTCTAAACTTTGAAAAATATATATAAGCACCAGCATTGTTCAGAAGGAAGAAGTATCTGTTGTATGGAGTAGAATAACAAAATCAGTTTACAGTTTCTCAACTTCCCCATGTAATCTTTCTAAAACCCATCTGCCAAATGATGCCTGTTTTTTTTTAATTAATTATTATTTTTTTATTTTAGAGAGAGAGAGAGAGAGAGAGAGAGAGAGAGTGTATGTGTGTGAGTGGAAGAGGGGCAGAGGGAGAGAGAATCTTAAGCAGGCTCCATGCTTAGCACAGAGCCTGATGTGGGGCTCAATCCCATGACCCTGGGATCATGACCTGAGCCGAAATCGAGAGTCGGGAGGCTCAACTGATGGAGCCACCCAGGTGCCCCAGCCTAACAGGAAGTTTTTAATGCCAGTTTCTCCTTCCCTATCTCCCGTTTGACAACCGCCTCCACTTTAAAAAACAATGATATACCTCTCAGCACACCAGAAATTTGGGGCAATGCCCCCCAAAAGCATCTGCAGTTACAAAAAGAATAATTTAAAACACTGGTTATCTGCAAAGCTTCTGGCAACCAATGCACATAATTTCAGAGAGGTATTTCCAATAAAATTTTACTTTCAGATTTAATAAAAATATTAACATGGTGATAAATAATTATGCTATCCCAAGAAATGGTGCTCATATGAGTATTAACAGCAATTCAATTTTAGGAAAAATTTAAAAACTCCAAACATTTCTGGTGGCAGGAAATTTTAAAAATTCAAATTATATACATTTGTAGCAAAAAATGAGACAATTCACTGAGTTGCTGGAAATAGAAAGTCAAGGAGACAAACAGAATTTCAAGGAAAAAGAACAATGCGGGGCATCTGGGTGGCTCAGTTGGTTGAGTGTCTGACTTCAGCTCAGGTCATGATCTCACGGTTTGTGAGTTCGAGCCCCGCATCGGGCTTGCTGTTGTCAGCACAGAGCCCACTTTGGATCTTCTGTCCCCCTCTCTCTCTGCCCATCCCTGACTCTTGCATTCTCTCTCTTTCTCTCTCTCTCTCTCTCTCTCAAAAATAAACAAACATTTAAAAAAATGCTTCAAGGGAATACAGTTTTTGGAAATTCCTTCTTTTATCAACAAAACATTGTTTGCCCTACATCACAGTTTTGTTGGTGTTCTGAAATGCTATGATGCTAAAAGTGTCAGCTAACCTGTAGAGTGCTTACTGTGTGTAAGGCAGTGTGTTTTACACATATTAATTCAACTAATCTTTTTCTCCAGCTGTACTGAGGAACAATTAACAAACATAATTGTATATACTTAAAAGGTGTGATGATGTGGTGGTTTGATATACACATACACCGTGGAATGATTAATAGGGTCAAGGTACTAAGAACACCCACCTTCTCATAGAGTTAACCTTTGTGTGTGTGTAGTAAGAAAGCTTAAGATTGATTCTCAGCAATTTTCCAATCAGAAGATACCATATTATTAACTATGCTCACCAGGCTCGACACTAGGTCCTCATAACTTACTATTCGTATCACTCACAGTTTGTGCCTTTAACCTACATCTCCCCATTTCCCCCTTCCCTCCAACCCCTGGAATGTACCATTCTATTCACTGTTTCTGCGACATCGGCATTTTCTTCACTTTTTTTTTTTTTTTTGATGTCACATATAGTAACTTATCTAATTTTCACAAAACATTTTGAGGTTTGTACTATCTTCATCTCTGCTTACACACAAGGAAACTGAGGCACCGGCTGGTTAGGTTCATCTATTAAATTCAAGTTATTTAAGTATTGAAAAGTGAAGCTGGAAATTCATACCGTGACCCACTGCTGTACATGACCTACTTTGATGCCTTCCTACCTAAAATGCTCAAGTGTTGAAAGTTTATCTCTTCAGCTAGGTTTGCGAGCCTCGGAAGGCAAGACCATACCACTCTCTTCTCTATGCTCCACGAAACCTAGGATTTAGTTTTGCGCATAAAACAGACTTACTATAAAACAGTTCAATAGTAGTTATCTCTGGGTATTATTATGAATGCTTAATTTTAGTTCTTGTAGAAATATAATATTTATCATTAACATTTTCCCATTCTGTGGATTTTCTCTTTTGGGCATGTATTACTTTTGTAATAAAAGAAAAAAAAGTATTTGTTACTAAGGCACTATTTAAAATCCATAAATACATAAAACAAAGGGAAAAGAAAGGAATATAAACAAGCAAGGGACACCCACATGGACATAGGAGGCAAGTCAGAAGGTTTGGCCTGAAGACTCGGGAGGGCTTATTTCTCCTTACCTGGCCTCAGGAAGCCGCAGGGCCCTGGGAGCCCTAAGAACAGGGCACATATTCAGACAAGGCAAAAGCAAAACAGTTGACTTGTTAGAGGCTATCAGAGAAATTTCCAGAAACCGTGAACTCTTCATTTCTCCATACATTTTAAAGAAAACTTAGATATATCCACTTAATTATTTCTGCAATTTATTTGCAAAGCCTAGTTCTTTACTTGGGCTCCTCAGGTAACGGCTCAGTCCTGTATGAGCACTGGGTAGAATTAGGAATTATTTACTAGGGGCCGTTCAGCTCTACCTTTGAAGTCTAGCAGCAACGTTTTTCCTCTTAAATTAATGCAGTGGATTTTTATTTACAGAAGTACAAATGGTGAAAGATCATACCTTGACATGTAAATTTTTTGGAAGGAGTTGTGAGTAATAATTTATCTGCCATTTCTCCAGGACCAGCACAGCGCGCAATTCCAGGTTCTTTGTATTCCGACTTTACCCAGTCTGATAACCACTGCATGTTACAATCACAGTAAAGAGGGTTGGCTCCAATTGCTCTGGAAAACAACACCACAAAAGCACACACACATACACACACACAGTATGGAAGTATTGTTATTTCCTAAAGGAACATAACTCAAAGTGATGCTCAGTAGAAAATCCCTATAGATTTACTGATAACAATTTGGAAGAAAATGGAAACATCAGGGATTCGCCATTTTCCTGAATTATGTGCAGCTGGGATTTAGAGACTTGTCACCAGTCTTAAAATTTACCTGGTCTTTACAAGGTCTTCTTGTATTTGCAGAGACAGGTTTATATTGGATGCAACATCACCCGACATGCAGATTATACTTAGTTCATTCATCAATTATTTACTGGGAACCCAATCACTATGCCAGGTTTTGGGGACCCAAACATAAATAATACATTATTCCTAACCCCAAAGAACTCCTTCTGCAGAGGTGATTAACATATACTCAAACATGCAAATCATTGGCATTAGAAGTGCAACAGTAGAAGTATTTACAAGGTGACTGTGACCAGGGTCACCTTGTAAATAACTTTCCTGGGAGGCTGGTGGTTAAAAGTATGAACTTTTACACAGTTAGATTCAAGGAGGCGGAAAAGATTGGGAAGGATGTCTCGGGGTAAAAGGCTACTAAGTGCACAGTCACAGAGATAAGAAAGGGCATGAAATAATAAAGATGCACAGAGCCGGTTCACCAGAGTGGATCTGGACCTTCCCTAGGTGTCAGTCCCTTTGTAAAGTCCTTTATTTTAGATCTTTGGTTCCCACTCACATTTGCAGTAGTAGTGACAGCAAAAGTAATCAAGATGATAGCTAACATTGATTTTACAATATGCAGGTACTGTGCTGAGCCACTTCTACAAACTACCTCATTTTGTCCTAAATGGCAACTTCATGAGGTCAACGGTATTACTAATTCATTTTACAGATTGTGAAACTGAGGCCAGAGAAGTTACTCCATGGGTTTTGTAAATTTGCCAAGCTTGGCAGAAGTAGTCCATGCATAAAGTGGCATTTAAAATGGATTAATTTTGATTTATAATCAACTTGTGATTAGTAATGCTTCTAGGCTATAGTCTAAGTACAATTAAACTTACTCTTTCATGAAGAAAGGCCCCAAATATACTTGTAAAACCATAATACTTTATACTGTCGCAGTTTTAATGCCCAACTTTAACCAAGAATTGGAGTACAGTAACTGTTATGCTCAGATTAAAACTTTTCTTCTAAATTAAAAATGAGCAAAATTATGTTTTGAGTCACCTGGTGCCACCTCTACTGACATTTGCTAAGTCCTTACTCTGCAAGGGGATGCAGTGGAGAAAGTGAATGGAGCAGAGCTCTTTATGATCTAGAGAGTCAAAGACAAATGCACGAAAGAAATACATGACAGAGCAAGGCACATGGCAAGAGATATTCAAACCGCCTCTATCGTTAGTGGCGGTGCTCATGCGAGAAGTTGGTGCCTTCCCTGAGCTGCCTTTTCTGATAAGTCACTCTAACACTAGCAGAATGGCTACTTTCTTCTTCTTCTATTTTTAATTGTTTTTAAGGTTATGTATTTAGTTAGAGAGAGAGAGAGAGAGAGTGCGCGCGTGTGTGAGCAGGGGAGGGGCAGAGAGAGAGAGGGAGAGAGAGAGAATCCCAAGCAGGCTCCACGCTATCAACACACAGCCCGGTGCGAGGCTCAAACTCACGAACTGTGAGATGGTGACCTGAGCTGAAACCAAGAACAGAACCTTTAATCGACTGAGCACCCAGGTGCCCCTGGCTACTTTCTTCTTAATGTTGCGTACTCTCCCAGACAGTACCAAGCTCTGCACCCCTGAGCTAGAAGCCTTCACCACACTCTATCTCATGCAGATGACATCCATGGAATTTGTAGATGAGTAGCCCTGGTGTGGACTCTGAGGTATATGCTGGAGTTCAGACATGAAAAAGTGGAGGTTTTTCTTCCTGGGACCCAATGGTTTAGTGGAAGGGATACTAACTATAGGCACCCAACAGTCTGACAGACAGACAAAAAAACCTACATTGATTAACGGGGCCCAGTAAAGCACATTCAGATATAGCAAGATTGACTATTGGCTCCTCTCCTCTGCCCATCCCCCTTTCTCAATTGTTCACACGTATCTTCTTGGGGTTTAGTGGGGTTTGGAGAGGAAGGCAAAGCCACGAGATAACATGACAGGCAATTTCTGGGGAACTGGGAGGCTGGGATACTACTATTTGGGCCTAAACATAAAAACCACCAGGTGGCGCCAAACCCACCCTGACACAAAGAAGTTTTAGATCCAAATGTGTTCCTGGAACTTCGCTCCAGGTTTGCCATGACCTTAACACTACAACTATAAATAATACAATAATGGAAATTGGCCCAGACGAGTTTTTTTTGGACCCCATTTATCACATATTTTATATTGTTTTATTCTACTTGCAAAAAATAGGGAGGTACAGGGTCCTATGAGACAAGAGCACAAAGAAAAGGAAGAAAACAAAACAAAACAAACCCCACATTTCACCCAGTATGAGAATTTGGCAATTTCCTCCTATCATACTATGAAGTCTTGAACCATTTCTAATTTATTTTTTTGCAAGGTGCCATATCCAGTACTCAGTAGTATTTGCTACATAAATGAGTCTGGTTTGAGCATATCAAGATAGGCTTCATAAAGGACATAATATTTAGAAAGTCACCTGGATGATACAAGGTTTGAACAGACTGAATTGGAGAGGAACTGGTATTCTAGGATCAGAGAACGTTAAGAGAAAATCCATAGCTAGGAAATTGGAGAGCCATGTTTGTAAGAAGACATTATTAGCTAAGTAAAGAGAATCCCACTCCATTAGTTAATGGAGAGTAAGGGCCAGAAGAATAAATTAAGGCTATCTTGCAGAAGGCACTGCATCTAGACTGAAATCTTCACATTTTCTTTAAAGCTGGAACCAATCACATCTCATGATGTGACAGGAAAGGGGTGGCAGAGGGCTGTATGTTCCAAACTCACTCACCAGGGAGAGTTTGACCCTAAACCCACATTCATGAACTAGGTACTCACAGGTGTGATAATGCAGAAAGATCATTAAAAGCACCTTCGGGCACAACAGAAATGTCATTTCCATGTAATGAACTAAAAGCAAGAAAAAGCAATATTAAATTTCTTACACGTCAGCGAGTTCAGAAAAATTCTAACACGTGTGAGATTTTAGTTTCTACTAAGCACTTCAAATCAGCACAGTAAATATGATCTATTCAAGACATGGTCTTGGTATAATTAGGTATCTATTTGAGAAAACGAAAAGTTCTTATGTCACATAACATACATAAAATCAATTCTAGATAGATGAGTTAAATATAAAAATAAAACTAAAAATGTATTTAATAAATAGAGATCTCCTTTTTCTGAACATAAGATGGCAAAGGCTCTCAAAGCACTATATAAAACTCAGAAACCATAAAGGAGACTGATACATTTTTGACAATGCAAAATACATCCATAATTAATATGAAAGACAACCTATAGGGAACAGAATGGAAAATATCTGCAAAATATATAAGACACAAGGATTAATTCCTTAGTAAAAAGACCTGCAAACTTAGAGTCAAGTAGTAGATGCATAAAGACATGTATGTTAATAAGGAAAAGACAAAGCACTCAATAGAAAATAGGAAATGATATGATCAGACTCATGGAATAAGAAACACAAATGCTCAATAAAAGAGTAAAATATGCACAAATGCTCTAGTTATTGGAATTTCAAATTAAAACAGGAATGGAAAATAACATTCAACCTATCCTAGAATTATTCACATTATTCAATATTTGCCAGAGTGCTTTGAAACAGGTACTCTATTAAAACAGGTACACAATCTGTCATAGAACAAGAATGAAAGGATTAATACTATTCAGTATTTGCCAGAGTGCTTTGTAATAGGTGCTCTATTAAAGGAGAGTTGGTGGAAAATAAATTTGTAAACTGACAAATCCTTCTTTTAGGGGGGCAACTTGACAGTTACTTTTGGTATTCTCCCAGTACAGTTAACAGTAAGGTGAATGTGTAGGATGCTTGCTCCAGCCCTGTAAGGGATAACACAAGTCTGGAATCAAGCCACGTGATAGCAAAAGATGAGGACGATTAAATAAGTTATGGTTCCTTCGTCCTATGGAATACTCTGTGCCAGTTAAATAGTTGAGGGATATTTCTAGATGATGGAACAGAAATGGTCTAAAGCATATTGTTAAATAAGATGAGCCAATGACAGAATAAGAACAAATCCTATTTATGTTTTTTTAAAGTTATATAGCTGTGGGCATACATATACCAGCATATAAAAACAAATGCATATAAAAGAGGACCGGAAGACAAGACAAAACTGTTTAATTGTTAATTCTGGGTGAGGGGATTGTGACTGAGAATCATATTTCATTTCATATATTTAAAATACATTTTTAGAGTAAAAATGTACTCATAGATAATGCAATCTTTAAAGAAATGAACATTTCGTACATTTCTTTCAAAATTAGTTGGATCTATATGAAACATACATATTATCTATTGCCAAATAAATGACCACACCAACAATGTGGTGTTCTTCAAATAAAAGCTGTTGAGTATGATATGGGGAAAGAAGTAATCTTCCTATTTTCAAATTTGCAGTAAATCCTAATGTGTACATCAAAAGTATCCCCAAATCATTAAAAACACAAGTCAAAACTCAGATCCCTGAGATAAGAGATATTTCACTGCGCATAAGATGCTTACAGTAATCGAAGAGACTTCAATCCATCGAAGGTTCGAGGAGGAATACATCTCAAACGGTTGTAACTAAGAATTCTGAAAGCATACATAGTCGATTTGTTTTACTCAGATATCCCCAAATGGCCAAATGTCATTTTAAAAATGCAGCAGTTAAGAAAAGGGTTGTTTTAGCATTTTATAAATTGAGAATATCGATGCATAATACTTTAATGTTTGTGTTTTCACTAATACAACATATTTATTTTTAAATACAGTCTAGAATGCTTCCTTCCCCAGCCTATTCCCTCTCTCAGGTGGCTTTCCTCAGAAGTCTGTCTTAAGGATCTCTTCCAACCCCACCACAAGTGTAAATTATTCTTTGCTCCTTTTATAGAACCCAGCACTTTAACAATATCTGTATTTGTTTACTGAGGTTTTGTTTGTTTCTCCCAACAATATTTATATTCCCTGAGGGCAAACTATCTATCTTGTTAACAGGGAACATCCAAGTGCCTAGAAAATGCCTTTAGTCCAGTGAATTGATAAACAGTCCATATCACATTTTCGCACTCACAAGGTGAGGAGCTGGGTCATGTTGCTGAAGCTCTGATTAGAAAGGGTGCTTATTCGGTTGTTACTTAAGTCTCTATAAAAGAAAAAGAAAAAAAAAAAGGAGTCTACTGTTACCAGAGGAAGTGAAATATTAGTGATTCTTAGAAAGAGAAGGTTCTTCTTGTTCAGTCACAGCTGCACGGTTAGCACTCAGCTTTTACCTGAAAATAACGAAACACTGGATAACCCTCTGAGGTACATCGTAATATTCATAATTATTCACGCCCCTGCCTGTTGAAATTAGAAGCGATGATATGTTTTGCTTTGGCCACTGCAGTAAGTGCGGGCACTGGTGCCAGGTTTCAGTTCAAAACAGAAATTTTAGAGGCTCCTGGGTGGCTCAGTTGGTTAAGAGTCTGACTCTCGATCTCGGCTCGGGTCATGACCTCAGGGTTTGTGAGGTCAAGCCCCAGGAAGGGCTCTGTACTAACAGTGTAGAGCAAGCTGGGGATTCTCTCTCTCCCTTTCTCTCTGCCCCTCCCCTGCTCACACACTCTCTCAAAATAAATAAATAAACCTAAAAACAAAAAAAACACAGAAGCTTTGGAGTGAGCTCACTTTCCCCATATCCCTCTGCTCACTGCTTTGCAAGACCTGTGATGTTTCACAGCCAGTGCCTGTGCCTTGGTCCCAGAGCAAAGGCATGTGACAGGTGGAGGCCACTCACAACAGACACATCTTATGCATGACAAATAAACCTTTGCTCATGAAGGTTCCATTGGTTGCACATCCTTTATCTTCCCTGTTATATATGCTCCTTGATACACACAGTCAAATTTGATAACAAAAAGAACTCATTTAATTACATCTGGAATGCCATAATTAAAAACTTTACCCTTGGAAAAAAAAAATCACTGGCGTACCGTAGGTCTTTAACAAATATCTGTTTAATGAATAAGTTAATGGGAGAGATGTGGATTTTTTACCCAGTGCTACATGGCTGTTTATACAAGTGTACTGGTACTATGGGCTGTGATTTATATTCAGTTAACACGATCTTATTTTTATTACATGTAATAATAAATGTGACCATATATGATACATATAATACTTATTGTACTATAATTACATTATAACATATAATGTAATATAATAACGCATAATAAATAATGACATATTTTATTGATATACATTAAATATCTTTGGCAATTTTGCATTAGGAAAAAATTAGTGAATATAGCCATACATACACTCATACAGTGATATGTATATATTCTGTTTTTTTAACACAAAATGCTAAATACATAAATAAAAGATTCACGAATAAGTGAAAAATTATAGGTCATAATTTATGATAATTTTTTTAAAAGTTTATTTTTTTTATTTTGAGAGAGAGAAAGAGAGAGAGAGAGTATGCACAAGGGTGGGGAGGGGCAGAGAGAGAGGGGGAGAAAGAGAGGGAGCCCAAGCAGGCTCCATGCTGTCAGCTCAGAGCCCAAAGCAGGGCTTGATCTCATGAACCGTGAGATCATGACCTGAGCCGAAATCAAGAGTCAGATGATTACCCAACTGAGCCACCCAGGCACCCCAATTTATGATTTGCATGTGTGTGTGTATTCACTGCTTTTTTTTTCTAAAGCAAAACATACAAATAAATGTAAGATGCAGAAAAGCTGAAGATAAAATATCAGTAAAATGAACCTATAAAATTGTGAAATGATAGGAATACTATAGGAAATTAATAATTAATCTTCTTAGCTGCTGAAAACTACATAAATTTAGAAAATAAGTTAAGTATATCTATATTGGCAGAAGTTACCTGAGTAATTTGAGTTACTCATGAGTCATTGGTAAAGTCATTTCTGGATCTACAAATTCTCATCTTTCATTTCCGACCTGGTCTTAAATAATTGCATACTGTTCCATAAATGACCCAATTCACCTGAAGTGACCGTCTGGAAATTGCAGTAATTTAAAGGTTTATTTAACAGAGCAAAATGTATGCAACCAAGTTCTTGCTGTTACTAAATAAGTGACTAGGGCCAGAACAAGACATCTTAGGGGATATTCTCCCTTAATTTAATCATTGGTCATTGAAACAGTCCTACATACTTTTTACAAAGTGATTTTCTTACATGTTTAAGGGAAATTGAAAACGATTAATAGTACTTTAACCAACCACAACCTTGCTTAAGTCAAGTTTATGTTGAGAAATGTAACATTTTCTGTGATTTATGTTTCTAGAATTCACTAATTAGAATAAACCTTCTTATTCTAGGAACACTAGAAATCAGCCTCCTCAGCCAGCTGTATTCACTCGAAAATCATATAGGACTTAAACTAAAGATAAAGTATTTCCATTTCCATTTACTCCCATTGCTGATTTTTTTTTTTTGATAAGTTTTATCAATCACCAGCAAGGCTATTCTAAGTGTGACATTATATATAGTAAGATTGCATCTTTTTAAAAATATTGTGCATATAACTAGATCAAAATGTTGGTATATTTAAATATGGTCTTGTATTACCACTTAAAAATCCATTTACATTAATGAAAGAGAGAGATGTTATTTTACAAGGACATTAAACCAAACTGAAAAAAGAAAAAAGTCAATGTCTGAAATTTATGCCCAGAATATCAGCATCTTTGTCAAGTCTACTTAAATACTGCCCAAGTAAAATGAATTTTATAAAATTAAATTTGAATTCCGGAAGCCCACAACTTAACTTACAATGTATTATAAAAGAGAATGAAACCTAATAAAATGCACTTTCAACGTTATTACTATCCATGACCTTTTGCTTAAAGTCAAGAATCAAGCCATTATTTTCTATCTTTCTCTTCTTGGCTTGTCATAAAATAGCCCATATTCATCATCAGTCGAAGTATCCAAATTTGCTGCATTTCTGTAGTTCTTGGCTACTTAGGCTTTATCATATTTGTACTTTGAATTAGAGGAGGCCCTTTCTCTACAATGCACCATTGCCTGATTGATATTCAATGAAGATGTAGCTAGTGATCCAGAACCACAATGAGCAAGTAGGGAGGCATCTAACTGTAAATGATTTATCTCATCTGAAAGGTTCACTAGATCTGCCGGTTGCTACCCCCACTTTCATGAAACAGAGTAAGGAGTCAAAGATGAAAATACGCAACACATTACTTACATAAGTGTTAAATGTTTGTAGTTAAAGAGCTCCTTAGGAACCAGTGTAAATTGGTTCCCATCCAGATACCTAAAAACAAGAAAACAATATTATCTTTTTTGTTTTTTCTAAAGGAACAGAGGTGTGATATAAAATAGTTGACACTATTTCACTCTTAACTGAGGCAAGAAAGCACTTGGCAATTCTGGCTTTAAAATATCATGTTCCTAGCTGGGGTTCCTATTTAAAAGAAGTAAAGGGGAAAAAAGCAGAGTTGTCCAATCTAGTAGAATTATTTTGTGGATCACTTAGCATAAATTACAAAACCAAGGAGATACTGGTGAGTGTAGTTCTTTGAGGTTTATGTAATGAGGTGAGTCATGTGTCCAACTGTGTGTCAAGAAGAAGGTTCATTCAATCAACCATATTTATTTGGCCTCCTGTGTGCTTGTATTTACACGGAGACAATACCATGAAATGCATTCGCTACTGATAGAACCTCGCCACCGAGGGCCAAGACCACTCTTCACTGCCTTAATAGGGATCCATACACTTAGCAAATAACAATGGATGGTTTGAAGGAGATACTTAGGAATTTGGATGTAATCAGATTTCAGTTAAAGATATCTCGAAAATAGTTTTTAACCACTGTATATCTGCTTTGTGACAATAATTTTAGAAGGTTTCATAGAACATCACCACCTTTATCAAGGACACAATATAGCATATATATTTAAAAGTAATAAATAACCACACATATGTGAAGTTTCCCTTTCTGACCAAAGTCAGCAGAATAATCTGCAGATAGATGGACTCTGGGCTAACTAGCAAGCCATAAAAATAAATGATGTGTAAAGTAAATAATGTGTAAAGTTCTATCCATAATGTCACAAAAAGAAAAATAAACTGCATCTCAATCAAGGCTGTTTTTTCCCAGAATATAGATGAAGAAGGGTAAAAATGTCTTTCAGCAACGTGGGCCATCTCGCTGTAGATGTGCCTACAAACCATTGTGGCACCTTGGACACAGGCCACCTCCTACTCCAGTGTTGTGGCAAATCTTAAGATCCAAGGTTGAGGTTATTAGTATTTTTGCTGGATATAGAAATCGCTGAGAAATTGCCTCAGATAATAATCTGTTTCAAATAGTTCAAAATAAAAAGTTATACAAAAGGCACAACTCATCAAAATATGTGATAAATATGTAACCAAGAGTCAGGCATATGTTATGAGTTCTTATTATGCTTGCTCAAATTTTCTGACTTTGTATTTCTTCTTTGACTCCTTTCTGTCCTCCACCTACGTATTTCTTGGTACCACTAGAGGGAAGCATAATCCCGTATAGTTCAGTACTCTCCCTTTATTCTGAAAAACGCCATAACAGAAAGCTAAAAAGATTCAGAATGCGTGCTACGGATGTGTAAAACAATCTAAGAGGGAAATTACATGGAACTGATTAAAAATAATAGATAACAATTGTTTAAAACTGTCCA
This sequence comes from Herpailurus yagouaroundi, assembly GCF_014898765.1. Classification (NCBI taxonomy): domain Eukaryota; kingdom Metazoa; phylum Chordata; class Mammalia; order Carnivora; family Felidae; genus Herpailurus; species Herpailurus yagouaroundi. The sequence goes on from NW_024412376.1 coordinate 152,623,553, forward strand.
ATAAAACGTATTTTTTTTGCCAAATCCTTTAATAATTTAATATAATATGCAATGAAATTTTTCTAATACACACATATATGTGATTGTAGAGAAGGACCCTGCTAACTTGGTATGATTCTAAGAATAAGCTCTTGGGGAGGTAAAAGTTGAATTCACAAGAGACTAGTTAATATTTTCCTCATCTCTATAACGTATTTTGTTAGAAAAATATTACTTTCTAATACTTTGTAAGGAAACAGATTGAAAATTCAACTGTTTGACAGAAGACACATATGGACGGCAGAGACGGGATATGAATCAAGTAGCTTCTCAGATGAAATTCAATAATGAAATTAAAGAATAAGTTTAAAATTATTTGCTAGGCATTGGGTAGAGGCACCAAGGTATGGGCCAGTTAAAAAGATGGGATTCCGCGTTAAAAATGATCTGTTTATGCCGAGTGTTGTGTTCTTGGCTGGGCTGTTCCTAGAATCAATGTTGAGCATACAGAGTACTCTAAAGGCATCTGGCTTCCAACACTGGATGGAGAGTAATCTTCTGAAATAATACTTACTAAAATAAGAATTAAGTATTTAATTACACACACACACAAAGTAGTGCTTATTGTCAATTAACAACTGTGATGGGTGGCCAGAGAGAGAAACTGAACACTTCACAGCATTTCAAATCTAAGAGAGACCTTCTGCATATATGTGCTAAGATCACACCTTTTTTTTTCTTTTTTTTTTTTCTCTATGTGTTCAATTCAGGACCAAATTTGTAGAACTGTGCATGATTTGAAAATAATTTCCCTGGTAACTGAAGCGACATCTTCTTAAAACTCATTATGTATGTTCCATGTTGCCAAAACTTTATCAAAGCTGCTTTTTTAGAACGCTCGTACGCATGTATATGAATTATAGGTACACATCTGCACAAATTACATTAGAACCTAAATCTTTTTTTTTTTTTTTTTTTTTTTTTTTTGAGAGAGAGAGAGTAGGGGAGGGGGCATAGGAGAGAGAGAGAGAGAGAGAGAGAGAGAGAGAATCCAAGTAGTCTCCACACTTTTAGCATGGAACCTGACACGGACTCCATTTCATGACCCTGGGATCATGATCTGAGCCAAAATCAAGAATTGCATGCCCAACCAACTGAGCCATCACTAAACTTAAATCATTTTTGCTACACAGTTTCACATAGAGAAAATAAATAGGCAAAATGAGTCAAGTGCATTCATATCGAGCATTTGTCCATGGTACATAAATATACAGAGTATGGAATGGAAAGGAGCATTCAGACTTCATAATACTCAAGCAGCTTGTTCTCATTCTGTTCCACATATATAACATGACACAGAGAAGAAAGTGTGCCTGGTATTTAGTGTCTAGATAAGTGTATATTGACCATGCAATATGTGGTCATATATCAGTTATGAAAATGTTAGGGATAATTGGGCTTATACCTTTTATGATAAAAAGGATTCTAATTCAAGGCCAAAGGGCAGTACCTCTTTTTAACACAGAGATTATGCTAGCTTCTTCTATATTCTAGATATTTATGAATTCCACGTGGGAAGATACAGTGGTAAAGAATAATTAACCATATAAACTATGGAATATCCCAGACACTGTAGAGCAACTAAAAGTACAGCATTTCCTAAGGTGTATTTGCTAGAACATTAGTCTTGCAAGATAGTCTATGAGAAAAAGGATATACAGGCAAATGAGTATTGGAGTTATCTTATATTTTACCACCCTCTCTTGGAGTGTCACAGTGCACCTTAGCATAACATAGACACTGAGAAATCATGCAGTGAATAAAAGAAACACAACTGAAGTTTCCCAAGTGCATCTAAACTGCCTTTTTGTAAAAAATTGTTTATTTGTTTATTTTGAGGGAGAGTGCAGGGGAGGGGCAGAGAAAATCCTAAATAGGCTCCTTGCTGTTGGCTGAAAGCCCAATGTGGGGCTTGATTTCACAAACTGTGAGATCATGACCTGAGGCAAAATCAAGAAGAATTGGATACTTAACCTACTGAGCTACCCAGATGCCCCTAAGCTGCCTTTTATATTATCTGTTTAGGGTTTTACATGAAACTATTTAATGCCTACAGAATGGAATTTGGAAACGGGACTCTACATTTTGTTTGGTTTCCATTTCCCTTGTTGAAATATTAATTGTTAAGGAAACAGACAAGCTCTACTTACAATTCAGTGACATCTCTTGGAATACCTTTGGGCAAGACCTTCAAGCCCTTATTGCTACATCGGACGACTGTATCCAAGCATGTACATTCCGTGGGGCAGCGAGACAGTGGAGAACAGCTATTGTCATCATTTCCTAAATTGCCCGAAAGAAATACAGGAAAGCCCAGGTTTGTGGCTTTGAAAAGGACAGAAGCGATGTTATGCTTTTAGCTTAACAAACACAAGAATCTTGAGTCATGTGATCGCTTATACACATAGAGGGCATTGAGTATTTACAAACTGGTACCATACGTTTTGTACAGCACTGTTTTCAAATTGCCTAGGGCAGGATTCCCGAAAATAATTCACAATGTATATTATCCATACAATCATAACAGTAATTTTCTCTGGTCAGTTATTTATACAAATTATACTTTTAATTAGAATATAGAAATGTAAACTGAATTATGGAGGAGTCATAAGGACACAGACATGAAGAAACATAGAGGGATTAAAATGTTTAGCAGAAAATGTAAATGTTTTTTAAGTTTTTTAATGTTTTTAAATGCTTATTTATTTTTGAAAGAGACAGAGAGAGAGTGTGAGCAGGGGAGGGGCAGAGAGAGAGGGAGACACAGAATCTGAAGCAGGCTCCAGAATCTGAGCTGTCAGCACAGAGCCTGATGTGGGGCTCGAATTCATGAACTGTGAGATCGTGACCTGAGCCAAAGTCGGATGCTCAACTGACTGAGCCACCCAGGCGCCTCAAGGCCCTCATTTTAAAATATAAGGCTCAAAGGGGCTCTCTACTTACTGGTAGTAATAACAGAACCTGCTCTACCTATCTTATGTGGCTATTGTGAGAATCAAATATGATGATACATATAGAGCTTTAAAAAGCGAAAACTATTATTTTTGTTAGATTTACTAGAATTTATTTTATTTATTTATTTTTTGGGGGAGAGAGAGCTCGACAGAGTGCAAGTGGGGAAGGGGCAGAGAGAGTGGGAGACACAGTGTGAAGCAGGCTCCAGCCTCTGAGCTGTTAGCACAGAGCCTGATTCGGGGCTTGAACTCATGACCTGTGAGATCATGACGTGAACTGAAATCAGATGTTCAACCAACTGAGCCACCCAGGCGCCCCTAGAATTTCTGTTTTTTAAGTCAATTGCTTTTCTCCTTTGCAAATGACAGTTACTAAAAGAGATGCTTAGAATGATAAAGAAAAGTTAAAATGAAGCTATATAAACAGTACCAACTACAAGTTGAAAACTGGACAATTTAAATAAAACATTCAGAAACACAAAGCAAGTAGACTCAGGTGAAAGCACAGTCTGAGAAAGTATGTGCCCTGTTTCTAAAACAAAACAAAACAAAAGAAAAAAAATGCCCCAAACTATCCGTTTGTGTCCCCTAGCGTTGGACCAGTCATTTGAATGCTTGGTAACAAAAGATTTAGCAAGGTTTTCTTACCATCATCACACGTAAAGTCTTGAATGGCAACATCCTGGATGGGGATTTCTTTGAGGAAATATGGTTTTTGACATCGAGGATTTCCGGTTACGATCCTTTTCTTCCTGAGCCATTCCCCAAGCCAAGCCAGGTAGCAGTTACAGTTAAACGGATTGGCCAACAGGTTTCTGAGAGCCGCATGCAAACAATGCAGGGATGAGTTTAGGGGGTCATTTTCTTACCTCTCAAAACCCCATGCTGCCATCTTTCCCACACTATTTCTGCTGGAATGATGCCTTCTGATTCTTTGTATTAACCACCCCTCACCCCCATCCCCCATTCATACTCAATCACAAGCAACATGTGGGATGCATTTTTTTGGCTAAAATGTTTGCTTGGAACTTGAAAAATAACAACACTTTCAAATAAGAATCTTCAAATAATTTCATGGAGAAAATAAAGCAAAGTAAGCAATTTGGAGGTTTATGCAGGGGATCCTGATAGATATCTCATTTAGAGAGAATTTAAACTCGTCAGAGATCTGATTTGCTGTCAAACTTCCCTGCACTGATAATGCAGTAATTTAATATAAAGATGGAGGCTGATTACCTTATATTATTGAGTTTAACCTGACAACAGCTATTTTATTAATTTATCATTTCAAGATTTCCATCCCTTATTTGCTCCAGAGAATAGGTTTCCCATCTAAACTGACAGCTGAGTTGATTAAATGCCAGTTATAAACATGAATTTACTTCTACAAATCTCAATACTTTTGGCATCTCACCACTTCAGCACAAACCTATTGACAACCTTATTATTTATAAACATGCCATCTTTAATATGCACAAATTAGTCACTCGATGTAAAGTGTCACATTTTATGTAGAAGAGGATTAAGTACTTTACTGATGGATGGATGCTTCCCTCAAATTATTTCTGCAGTGACTCGAGCTATGTTGAACATGTTTTCTGTTTTTTTTTCCTTTCTAACTACCTTTCCAGTTAGATTAGTATATTTAGATGCCACCATCACTAGGAAATCAAATCTGTTATAAGATTTATTATTTCAAATACTGCTCTTTAGATAATGACATATAAGAGAACTAAAATATATTGTTTAGAGGGTTTTGTTTGTTTCTTTTTTTAAAACAACACCTTCTGAGTTCTATCTATGGACCTACAAATATTCTTCATTTTCTAACTGTCTACATAAAATATCCTCTTGGACAGGCTCAACCTATTTCTTCAATATTTTCCTAATATCATTGTAAATGCCCTCCAGTGAACAGTCTCTGTTGTTGGTCTGGCCATCCTAATGTCGCTCCTGTCACTGTGAATGATCCTTTTGAGCATAGTTTGTTGGCAATAACCCTATCAGCTCTGTTTTTATGGTATTTACACCGAAAAGACTCTGACGTGAGAACACTGGGGAAATCTACTACATTTCTGTGATTTGCAGTGCAATCAAGTTATAAGATTAAAATTTATAAATCAAGTCACATCACATTACTATAAAAATAATTGAAAATATTATAAATTTTTTTAAATTTTAATATGAGAGGGTAGGTAATATTTTTAGAAAAATTAACATAAATTTAACATACAAATTTGTTGAACACTAAACCCTTGATCCCATTTTTGTGAAAAGCCTAATCATGTATTAAAATGCTATTAATAAAAGGAACAAATATAATACATTGGCTCAGTAATACAGAAATGAAGAAGATCTTTCATACTTACAGGGTAGATAAAGAATGCAGAGTATCAAATGCCCCTGGTGCAATGGTAGTGATTTGATTATCATATAAAGAAAGCAAACGCACAGAACTCAGTCCTATGAAACTGTCATTGCCAACACAGCTTATGCGATTACTTCTCAACATCCTGAGGGAAAGGAGAACATTGTTATGGAGAGAAAGCATCAAGCAATCAGTTTTGCCCATCTGAGGATCCAAATAACCCCTCTGCAAATGTGTGGCATTCATTACTGTTTTCTGAGTGATCTCTTGTCATTAGGAATTGCTGTGGATATATACCAAAAAATGCTTAGTTTGCAATGATTGCACTCATCTACAAAAAAGCACGGGTGAGCCTCACGTGGACTCACAGCCCCATCTGATGAGGGTAGGATGTCTTCCTCTGATGCTATAATTATGTTTGCCTGATTACATAATGTCCTAATTCACCTACAGCTCTCTGAGCCCTTGAAGGCCTGTGATTTGTGCATTCACGGTAGCATTACATCTGAGGTTTAACAGAAAGGAAGCAGAAAAGAATCAATAGTCACACACAGCAGATGGGGAACTGAGAGCATCTCAAGGACTTAGATGCCACGTCAATGTCAGCATAGGCTGGGGAACCCAAACTAGACTGAGCACCTGCAAATCTTGCACACGTTATTTATGAAAATTATTTTATCATTTTAAAGTTTGGAACTTAAAAAGAGGCAAGAGTTAACAGATCCCAGTTGCTCACAATGAAGTTTAAATCTGCTTCTCTCTCTCTCTCTCTTTCTCTTTTTTTTAAGTTTATTTATTTATTTGGAAAGAGAGAGCGATCACAAGCAGGGAAGGAACAGAGACAGGGAGAGAGAAAGAATCCCAAGCAGGCTCTGCACTCTCAGTGCATGGCCCGATGTGGGGCTAGAACTCATGGACTGTGAGATCACAGCCTGAGCAAAATGAAGAGTCAGACACTCTTGAGACTTCCGGGTGCCTCCAAACCGGCTTCTCTTGAAAGAATCCTGACCTCTTTAAATTTTTAGCAACTGCCATTAATAGGATTAACACTGATGTCTTTTCCTTGTCACTGCTGAAGTTTTGGCTCCATTCTCAATTCTTTGCCGAACTGTTTATTTGTGGAGCTTAGAGAAGGAATGAAAAATGTCTTAAAAAGCCTGTGAAAATGAATAGTTGCCATGAATCTTATTCAGAATTGCTGAGGTTATTTTACTTAACTTTTCAAGGCGTGTGTTGAACACCTTCCTAGAAGATTGCAGTATGTTAAAAAAAAAAAAAAGAGGCAAAAATAAGTGAATAACAAAGTGTTCCTTTAAAATTCTAGGTTGCTCTAAGAAATACATAAGAACTATCAACTTTCGCATTCTGTTAAGTCACATATAGGGAGAAAGGATGCTGCCTTCCTTGTCAAGGAATAATTTTACGTTAGGAAACAAATACACAACAGAGAGGTATTTCTATCCACACTATCATTTGCCATAAAGTAATAAAGAGTATTTGGTCTTAATCTTAGTGGAGTCATGGACCCCTGGGAGAAGCTAAAGAAAAGTTTTGCTCCTTGTTACTAGAAAAATCCATAAGTGCACATATGTACCACATTTTGGCTGCAATGTCAAATATTCAAAGACACACTGAAATCTGTGCACATATTATTAAGAGGCTTATTAGTCTCAAAGAGTTAAGAAGTCTAGGGATAATGGGGGTGTCTTGTCAAAATCTTCATAGTCCCAAGCCCAAAGATATCACTTAGAGAAATACATATGTCCAGACAAACCTACTTTCGTCCTTTGAATACTGAGCTTGGCTCTAAAATGCTCTAGTATTCTTGTGTGGCAGAGTGGGTTAAAGATAGAGCCACTCACATCTGTTTGTGCCCAAACATCTGGGGCACAAAAACATCGCTAGAAATATAATGAAGGAGAAAGTGAATTTAGAGGACCTGTCTCAGGGAGAGTCCTGCGAAAGAAACTGGTCAGAAGAAAACACTGGAATAAGCTGCTTGGGATGGTGTTATGAACTTGACTGTGTGTTTCAAAATTCATAGATTGGAGTCCTGAGCCCCAATGTGACCATATCTGGAGACAGGGTCTTGATGGAGGTAATTAAAGTTAAATGAGGTCCTGAGGGTGGGACTCTAATCTTTTAGGACTGGTGTCCTTATACAAAGAGGAAGGGACACCACAGCATTCTCTCTCTGTACACAGAGGAAAGTGCATGTAAGAGGAGAAGGTTTCAAATACAAGTCAAGAAAGAAATCTCGCTAGAAACCAACCCTCTCAGCACCTTGATCTTGGACTTCTAGGCTCCAGAACTGTGAGAAAACAAATTTCTGTGGCTTAAGTCATCAGTCTGTGGTATCGTGCTATGGCAGCCCAAGGCAGACTGATGTAGGCGGGATACAGACTCCTTCCTCACCCCCTTCCCCTCCTCTTCCCAACCCCCACGCTGCCTCTTCAAGAAGGTGCCAGTAACAAGCAGTCCCTCAACTATCTTCCAACAAAAGATGCTTCTGCTTGTAGGATTCGTGTTTTGCAGAGTCGCCTGAAGCAGCCTGGACGAGGGAGGTGGGGGCAGGAACAGATGCAGCCGCCTGTGGTGTATTTTCTCTGCTCTCCTCTACCCTCTCCTCGGTATCTCCTCCATAAAAAGGCTAAAAGACTATTTGCATAACGTTTTGAAGGGGCTCAAGTTAGTCTGTGGGAGGGCTGCAGGCTAGCCCTGCTGGATGTTAGGTTTCACTCTATCCCTGGGAGGCTCAGGAGCAAACGTCTACACTCATGGGCAGACATTTTCAGTAGGACTTGAATTCAGGATGCTAGCAACACATCCACGCCGGCTGGGGAAATGGTCTTCTCCCTCTGCGCCAGATAAAGAGCAGGCAAGGGATGTCCTCAAGTATCCACCCTTCTGGTTGTGGCTCTGAGGGACAGGGTGACAGTTTAGGAGAGACAGTAGAGTGTGGACCTCTCTCCACTGTGATCACCATCAGCTGCTTCTTGGTTACAAATAGTTTCCTTCATGTCCTCCAAATGCTTCAGAGGGTTGATTTGTACATCTTCCAATTTTAGGTTGCCACTTTTGTCAAACATAATTATATACTTCCGAGAGAATAAAAACTACATATATGCACCGTAGAAAATTCAAGTTAACATAAAGTGCGGTTTTTGCTATTCAATCCAATCCCTGTCCTCTTTGGTCAACAACTTTTTGGAAACATAACGAATTTCTTTGTCCCAACCTCCCTACCCCCGAGCAAGTAGGCACAACTCTTAGCATGTTGCTTTGAAATAGACGGTTCACGATCTACCGTCAGTCAGTCTCTTTTTCACTAAAACCTCACAGGAGCAGACAAAGGTGGTTTCAGATGAACCGTTAGTTATTCTGTGCCACAGGGGTTGGATTGGATTCTGAAGTTAGACCCCTGGGGCCAAGAGCGAGTGTTAGATGGAGGCGTTTGATGAAAAGGCAAGAGAATGAACATTTGGAGGCCGAACCAGGGAAGGGAGGAAATCTGCACCAGCCCTGGAACAAGGGCAATCTTTTTTGCTGAGGAATCAGCCATCGGGAGACATTCTCAATCTTTTGCAAGCAACACACCGAAGTCTGGGGGATTCTAGGAAGGGAATGTTTGCACACACAGGATGTGTGTGTGTGTGTGTGTGTGTGTGTGTGTGTGTGTGTGTGTGCGCGCGTGCGTGCGTGTCTATGTATCTGTGAGAGAGAGATGTAGACAGACGTTGAGATGGTAGGGTGAGGAGGAGTCTGAGCTACTCCCCCACCTGGACTTATAATGACCAGTGAACTACAGTGCTGTGATGGAAGAATCACAATGCAGATGAGAATACTTACAAAGTTTTCAGGCTTTCTAATCCCCTGAACATCTTATGCTGAACGTTTTCCAAACGATTACTCGTGAGAAGTATTTCATTTACACCTGATGCTCCTTCAAATGCTCCCTCTTCAATGTCTGTGATCTTATTGTTGCTAAAGTTTCTAAATTAAAAAAAAATGTTGAAATCAAGATTTTAAGCTATTTCTTTCAACAAGGGCATTGAGACAACATGGCTGACCATTTTCTTCTACTAAGCAAATTCTTCCATAATTTCCAAGCTTTTCACTGCAAAGCACCACAGGTTCTGAAAAGACACCACACTTCCTATTCCATTGAACCAAACTGATGATAATATTGGGGGAGAATGTCTATGGTGAAAAATACCAGCCCAATCAACGTCAAAATGATCTTCAAGGGTCACTAGGAGTCTAACATTGTTGAGGTCAGGTATTGAGTTGTATAAACCTTTATATTCAGGGGCGCCTGGGTGGCGCAGTCGGTTAAGCGTCCGACTTCAGCCAGGTCACGATCTCGCGGTTCGTGAGTTCGAGCCCCGCGTCGGGCTCTGGGCTGATGGCTCGGAGCCTGGAGCCTGTTTCCGATTCTGTGTCTCCCTCTCTCTCTGCCCCTCCCCCGTTCATGCTCTGTCTCTCTCTGTCCCAAAAATAAATAAACGTTGAAAAAAACAAACAAACAAAAAACCTTTATATTCAGCACAATACTTCAAAAGGAACTTTTTAAAGAAATGCCCCAAAGACTACTGAATGAATTAATGACTAAAAGAAGGCAATTGGGTAGAGAGAAGAAAGATGGGTTAAATGTGTGAACATTTAGATAGCATCAGAAGTGTATCAGAATAGGGGCACCTGGGTGGCTCAGTCGGTTGAGTGTCCAACCTTGGCTCAGTTCATGATCTCACAGCTCGTGAGTTCGAGCCCCACGTCGGGCTCTGTGCTGACAGCTCCGAGCAGGGAGCCTGTTTCAGATCTGTGTCTCCCTCTCTCTCTGCCCCTAACCCACTCGCATTGTCTCTATCTCTCTCAAAAATAAACATTAAAAAAATAAAAAAATAAAAGAAATGTATCAGAATAGGGGTTTGTTCCCAGTAAAACTTCTTATTGTAATAATGTGTCAAAACAGCCAACTTAACTGTCAATATCCTGTGTAACACAAAATACTGCAATACTTGCCCAGAGAGCAAAAACATCCAACTGAGGTAACCCCTTGCTACAGGTTCTATCTTTCCTTTTCTCATTGCTCACTCAAAGACACAGAATGCTCCCAGAACAAGGATCATTTTTATGTATCGTTGTATTCCTCTCAGAGCACTGCATGTAGGAGTTGCTCAATAAATATGTGTTGACTTCAAAGGTATGAATAAAAAGTAAGAGCAATCAGTGCCAGTGAAAAGGAGAAAAATGAAATAATATGAAACTCTTTGGGATGCAGTACAATATGGGAGTCAAGTGCACAGGAAGTAGACTACTCTGCCACTTACAAGTCAGTGTGACCATGGGCCAGATACAGATATGAAACAGAACAATGCTCCTTTTCTCCTTTCAACGTTTCCTCTCAGATGGAGGCTGTTCCATTGGCCTTACATACTTGACCTCTGTTCTGTCCCTCCCACCCTTCCACCTCCTCAGGGGAGGGGAATATTGTCTGAGTGTTACTGAAACTGATGAGTTGATAAACTGATTTTAAAATATGAGTTGTGGATATGTAGTAACACAGATGAGCTATCAAGCCAGTTTACCAATCATTAATTTTGACTATCTTCTAATGAAAGTTTAATGAAGCAAAAAGTCAAATAGTTGACATGAATGTGCTGAAAGAGATATAACAGCGTGGTTTAGGGAATAGTAAAGGAAGTTACAAAACATTACCGCACCCATTTCTAATGTGCTTAGATTGCTGAACTCCTGCTGTGGCCACATAACAAACCAGCTGTCTGAATTAAAATAAGATGCTAGGGGCTCTGTTAGAGAAAACGTGGTTGGCATCGCTTGAAACTCCTCTCAGAAATTACCCTAAAATCCTGTCACAGGTAGTCATTGTATGGAAATTTCGCCCAGCCTTTTATAGTTTCCAATTTCCAAAGAAATCTGAATAAAATTGCAAAGGGATGTGAAAAACACAACAAAACAGCACAGAAAGTTTAAAAGGTGGCTAATGCACGGCTTACATTTTACGTAACTGCGGAAGTTTCTTGAAGATTCCTGTAGCTTCCAACACTGTGAATTCATTATTATTGAGACGCCTCAGAAAAAAAGAAAAAAAACTTTCATTACCAACAGTTAGGAAGGGATTAGATTTTATTTCTCATAACAGAATTGTAAGATCATTTAATAATTATTCCAAAGTAAAATAGAGAACACATGCCACAGAAAATCTGTGGAAGTACTGATTTTTCCCCATTTCACTCAAATTTCAATGATCAAAATAAAATATGAAGAAGCATATAATAAGGAAAACCAATGATCAAAAATCAAAACTAGCTCTCACTCAGTAATTTATAGAATAAACTTTCTCAAACTTTTTTCCACTATTGTCCCTCCTCCCCCAAAGCATTTTTCTCCCAAAAAGCATTTTAAACCATTTTTTCTAACCACTTGCTGCAAATATTTTTTACTAATGGATTTTTTGATATGCAGTTTATATGCCATAAAATTCACTCTTTTACAGTGTACAATTTAGTGGTTTTTAGTGTATTCACACATCTGTGCAACTATGTTTGTTGCCTAATCCCAGAATATATCCACCACCAAGAAGAAATCTCATACCCATCAGAAGTCACTCTCAATTTGCTTCCCTCCCTGCCTCAGTCCCTGGCAACCACTAATTTACTTTCTGTCTGTATGGAGTTTCCTATTCTGGATGTTTCATACAAATGAATTCATGAAAAGTGTGGCTTTTTTCACTTTACACAATGTTTACAAGGTTCATCCATGTTTAGCGTATGTCAGCACTTCATTCCTTTTTATGGCCAAATAATATTCCAGTCTATGGACACGCCGATTTTGTTTATCCCATTACCAGCTGATGGATATTTGGGTTGTTTCTACTTTTTTTTGATTATCGTGAATAGTGCTGCTACCAACATTGGGGTAGAAGTTTTTGTGTAGATACATGTTTTTGATTTCTTTGGATATTTACACTGATGTGAAATTGCTGGGTTACATAGTAAAACTATATTTAACAATTTGATGACTAGCCAAACTGTTTTCCAAAGATGTTGTGTCATTTTATATTCCCCCAGCAATGCATGAGGGGTCCAATTTCTCTCACCTGTTACTGTCTTTTTTTTTGCTTTTATGGCCATTCTAGGGGATGTGTTACCTCACTGTGGTTTTGATTTATGGTTCCCTAATACTTGATGATACAAAGCATTTTTTAGGTGCTTATTGGTCATTTGTATTTCTTTTTTAGAGAAATGTGCACACAAATAATTTGAGCACTTTTAAATTGGGTAATATACCTTTTTTATTGTTGAGTTGTAATAGCTCTTTATATATTCTGGATAGAAGTCCCCTACTGGATACATAATTTGAAAATCTTTTCTTCCCAGTACTGATTTTTAAATGTATAATTTAAAAAGCTCCTAATTTCTTAAAACACACAAAAACTTTGCTGAATAATAAATTAGATGTTAGTGCTGTAATTCTTAATTGACAAGTAAGCCTATTTAAGCTGTTATCATGCAGGAAGATATAATTTGAATTATTGTTTGTAATAATATTGGCAATACACACAACTCCCTATGTGACCATAAAATAGAGTTCAGGCCTTTTACTGCATGTTCTTCACACATTTCAAAAAATCCTGGAGCTATGAAATAGATTCAAAAAGTAACAGGAATAAAAAAAAAAAAAAGTATCACTACAGCCTCGGTGTAGTTTCTGTCATCCCTTTGAAAGCATTACATTATTTGAAATTACTCAAATTGCTTAGAATTCATTAAGTAACAGGCACGAATATAGGCATGGTGGGAGATAAACCATAAAACACAATCCCTGTCATCAAGGAGTTACAATCTAGTTGAAGACAAAAGGGTTATGCATGCAGAAAAGGACAACCGACTTTGCAAAGAAGTGGCAGATACCAGATGGTGCTATACATAAACGTTGCTAAGATGTTCCGAAAACAATGAGATGTCACCAGGTTTTTCTTCAATTTTTAGAACACTAGTCTTAGTTTTATAAATAATGTCACTAAAGGCAAACCATACATGGCACAGAATCTATAGATGATTCAACAAACATGTTTTAGCACCTAGTATGTGCTAGGCCCTTGTTAGGGTTATAAATATAAACCTAATCTCACTATTCTTTTGTTTTTCTGCTATGCTATCCATTACTCAGGAAAAACAAAACCTACCCGCTGTGCTGTAATACTTGATAATCACTGAATCCTTCCACCTTCAGGTCCGTGAAGTAATAAACCGGATAAAGGCTCTCTGCTTTAATTCATAATATACAGAGATTCAAAATGGTGACTCTCAAAGTACTTTATTTGGTTGCTGTGAAAGACTATATCCCTTAGAAATCTATTACATTTTTAGAAATGGGTATGGGCATAAATAATACCCAAGAAATAAATATCAAATGAATGCTCTTATTCTTAGCATTACCAAGAGCTAACTGAATTTTTGAGAAGTAAATTAACTTCTGGAGTCGTATCTTGGACCAGAAAGATGAAGTCAGATAGCCTCTAATCTATCTTTGTACAAAGGAGAGTTACGGCCATGCGTGTTCATTAAAATCAATGCAATCATCAAGAATAAAAGAGCAAGACAAAAATTCCATTGCTTCGATGCTTTCATTCCCTCCCTCCCAACCTGGATTTTGTTAGGAGATGAACTCACAGCTCTGCGGTGTACTGGGGAATGTGGTCTGGGATTTTGGTGAGTTTCTGATTGGAACAATCTACCGTGGTCCCTTCACAGCGGCACTTCTCAGGGCAAGCCAAATCTGCAAAGCAGTCCCCACTTAATTTTGATCGATAATCTTCTGTACCTATTGAGGATTCAAGCCAAAAGAAAAAAAAAAAAAAAGATACTTAGTCTAAAGGTTAGAATATTCATTAATTTGTAGGAAGAAAAATAGTAAGATAACTATAGATTATGCAGCAGGGAGACAACTTGGGGAATTTTTGGTCAATGGATGTCAGGAGAGGGTTAAAACAAGGGCTTGGAATTTGCTGGAAAAAAAAGTAACCAGATTCACAGGACAGGAAAACATTAATAGAGATGAGCTTTTCACAGCTGTACTTTCTGCTGATCCAGTTATGAGCCATTCTAGCCTATTTGACAGCTAATCATACAATGGCTATTAATTGTTAAAAAGTTTATTTTTTTTCTCTGAGTCGAGAATTTAAAATGTATCCAGTAATAGACATGTTCCTATATATCATTTTAAATTAGGGCTTTCAAGGCAAATAGATGTACTCAGGTTTTTAAATTTTCTGTGGTCTTTTAGTATTCTCTCCCTCTCACATAATCTTCAGAAATGCCTAAAAAGCCCTCTTTTTTCATTTTGATTTTATAAAAAGAGACCAGTAAATCCTGATTTAAGCCTCAGCAGCTTGTCATGCTGTAGAAAGCTGCGTGACGTTCCATGGTGCTTGACGGAACCATGTTTTACTCATACCTGGCAACCACATGGTTAGATCAAGCACAACAGAAAATCTCGCTACATAATCACTACACCATCCACTAGGCCAAGGGTAAGACCGAGAGGAAAGATGAAGGGAAGCAGGAGAAAAAGCTACAGACGTTCTGGAAACGTAATACTGTTTACATGACATGCATTCTTCCCGCAGAATGTTTATGACCATAGTAAGAGTATTACTACCGAAGATTTCCTGGAAACACAAAGAAGGGGGCTACACTGAAAGGTGCCTCCATTGTTCCTCAGAACTGCAGAATGGAAACAACAGCTTTCGGGAACAACATCCAGGAAGAAGTTGAAGGTGAGCTACAAGGACAACAGAGAAGCTCAAAAGATCTGTGGTTTCTTCTTGGGGGGCGGAAAAAAGGCGCAAAAGACCGAGACTAGAAGAAGGTACATCAGGATTGAAAAGGGAGGACATTATGTTTCAGATCAGACACTTTTACTTACAGCCAAAATGGTGAATTCCTGCAAAAGTAAAAATCACCAAGAAGGAAAGAAAGAGTAATCCCGATTAAGATTAATAAACACATACATAAAACTAGCTAAGGTCTCCTCCTTCTTTCCTTGCTATGGCAATTGGACGGGAAAGGCATAGTATGACAGCAATCGTCATGCTTTGCAAGCTTTTGTAGTAATTTTTTGAAGCACAGTGGTCTTACAGGAAAAGCAATGGCATACAAGATGCACAGCACAAGTTAGGTTCTTGTCGATTCCTTTAAATGATGAACTCTCTGCAAGATAGATTTTCTTTTGAGTTATCACTATAGTATCTAGAATGCCATATAGAATGACGGTAGGCAGGTAAACAAGCAAACTGAAGTGAAAAACGAATCATGGAGATCTTTACAAACAAATCCATCTGGATTAATCCTTAGGTGGTGGCTTACATGCTTTTTAATGATTTTTCCAACTTATAAATAATGTCACTTAGTGGAAATGAAATGAGAATCTCATCAGATTGCAAAGCTGAATATAATCATTTCATTAGATTTGGCAACGAATGCCAAGGTATTTATTGAGGAACTTTTGTAATGCAGTTTAGGCTTTCGTTTTAAAAGTGAAATGAAGAAACACTGGCAACAAGGTCTACATGACAGGTACTCTGGGTATCTTACATTTAAAATAATCTGCATTCCATGCAATGACAATGTTGTTTCTTTTATGGAGACTGTTTAGGTAGGATAAAATTTTAATTGAAATCTATAAGAGAAAAAAGAGGGAGAAAAGGCTCAAAGAAACCTTCTGAGTCCTGACTTCTATTATTATTGCTTTAATGCAAATTGAATTAACAGAAATTTAAAATGAAGCTATGGCATCACATATAAAATGTATTTCCAAGAAAGCTTATTTTGACCGCTGTCAGTAAATGGGCAAAACTTTATCAGAATTAATGAAAACAATCTGACTTTGGGTCTTTAATTGGTGATCCAGAAATATTAATTTCTAAATTATTAATAAAGTAGAGTTAAATGTAATTAATTGAAGAATTCGGTAACAATTATATTAATTGGCAGAATTTGAGGATTTAAGCAATATTAATGTTTTATCCTATAGGTGTTCTGGTGTTTAGAATATGGCTTTTTCTGGGTAAGTAATAGCTATCAGATGACTTTCTGCTTAATAGTGAGGTAAAAATAATGAATTTTAAAGATTGCCAATAAAGGCCAATCAACTGTTGTTTCCACCATGTTATGTCTTATGTAGCCAGTGTAACATGTAAAATACTATTGATCACTCAAGCTCAAAATAAGTAATAAAACAAAATCCATTAAATGAACAAAATTATTCAAATTATAATTCAATAAAGGTAAATAACACATATCTCCTTAAAATAAAGACCAAACCTAACCCAGTACTCTCCTTTAAAAAATCAGTATGGTTTTTGCATACTAACACTGTATAAATAATCTTCTTATTGGTGGGTGTTAAAATATATAATAGTCTAGAATATCCCCAGGAGATGGTAAATGTAGCCAATTAATTACTAACACATATTTTTATATAATGGTCTAAAACAAACAAGTCAAGAGGCATTTTACACAGTTGGCAGGCAAGGAAAAAAGAAGTGAAGAAACATATTTCAAAGAGCTAGTTCCAGAATCATCAGCCTTGACAGTGTTGAGATTGTAGTGGTAAAACATTTCAATTACTTTTCTAAAACGCATTCCATTCATATGCTTAAATTATTCAAGGCACTTGGTGCCTATGAACACCTGATGCTTTCAGGATGCATGTCAATATTGTTTTTGTGGAGTTATATTGTCACTCCAGGTATACAAGAAGTTTGTTCAGTTTTGTTAAGTCACAAACAACATATAACTGTATGTAAGCAAGCAGGAAGTTGCTGTTTTTGTATAAAAAGTGAAGCATCAGTAAGCCAAATAAAACAAAAAGTAAGGCATACATTTTTAGTATAGTTACATCAAAAAAGTAAATCTCATGGTTGAAAAGAGAATTCATTCTATGTGTTGGTAACTGATTTCATGTAGAACTAGTTCTTTGACAACAGAAAGGTCTCTGTCTTTAAAACCAGCTCAATAAGCTACATTTTAAAAACAGGTTGAAAGATCAGATATACAACATAAGGAGAGAAAATGATTTAAGTAGAAGGCTACAGGTTCAAACGTTTTAGGTACTGTGAGAAATTTTAGATAATGTGCCAAAGTGAGAGAGAAAAAAAAAAAGATGGGAGTTTAATAATATATAAGTTTAACATCAGAAGCTGCATGCAAAGGTCAAGTTTTCAGGAAACAGCTACAAGTGATCTATGCAGAAGTAAATCTATCTACAGAGTACCCACTGTACTTTCAAACGCATGCACATCAAAGTTTCAGAAGCTATATTTTATAAGGTGAGGAAAGGGTATCTGTGGTTAGTCCTACTACCGAGCAAAACCTACCTGGAATGAAATACTGTTCTTTAGCTAAATAAAAAAAGAGAAAAAAAAAAATAGAAGATGCACCTGAATGTCAGCAAGCAGAGATAGGAGTTATATTAGATTAAGAATGGACTAAAGGCACTATAGATAATTAAGTGAATTCTATTCACAGCAGTGGCTGAGATATAATAATGTACAGGGAGTAGTAAATGTATCTAGAACCACGGACAATAAATAGCTTTGTTTTGATATTAGCTTTTTAGTATGAATTAACTGCCGAATGTGAAATACCCCTGCAATAGTCAGATAACATACTACCCAAAACATTCAGAATGTGTTTTATCGTAGGAAAACAGAAAAGATTAGTCCAAAGCAAATAGTAAATGTCACTGCAGTCGGTCTTTTATTTAATGGTAATACAATGTATCTACATTTAGCTTTTTATAAATAAGTATGATATTCCCCAAATGCTAAAAGATGGGCTTTTGGAAAAAGAAATTATTCTCAGAATCCTATTTGAAATAAGAGGATGAAAAATAAGAAAACACATTTGGTGCGAGAAGCAAGGGATAGGGAAATCTTTCCCCCTAATTCTGAGCCTGAGCAAATCACCTAACTAAGTCTCAGTTCCCTTTCTGAAGAAATGAGAACGTGATTGATTACCTAAAGTTTTTCAATGGAGAATAATCCAACAAACATACAACTTAACAGACTTGAAAAGTATTCTGAGTTTGCTAAAAGTTCAAATTCCAAAAATACAGCTTGAAGTATCCAGGCATCTTTTTTCTTGGCTGGTAGCCTATTTGTTATGCTGGATATAGTGTTAAAGATATTACATATAGGAGGGATATATGAATTGTGTCTACAGCTCTCTATTTAGTTCTTTGTGGACAGAAGTAGAAGAACTCTATTCTACAATGTTTGATAATTGATCTGATAACCAGCTGTCTCTAGGTCTCCATAACCACTGTTTTTGTAACACAAGTGAAATGTCACATAAAGTAAGAAATTACCTGAACAACGGAATTTCTTGCTTTTGATTTGTCCTATTCTTTTGTTTGCCAGACGCCGGGGGCTGGTGCAGCGGGCACCACTGGTCTCGATGGGGTTGACATGGAGATAATCCGCCAGCCACTTGAGATGGCAGTCACAAATAAAGGGGTTCTGGGCCAAATGCCTTTCAGAAACACATACAGAACACTTTTATACTCGACTTGCAATGAACTCAACTCTCAAATCCATAGTGAAGACACCAGTCACCATAGTTGATCCAAGCCATAGATACATACATGGTTTGAATGGCCCGGAGAGGTGAAAAGGTCCCCTTGGCAATGGTCTGAAGCTTGTTGTCGTACAAGGAGAGAAGGTTCAAGTTGTGCAGATCCTGAAAAGCATCTACCCGAAGGCAGTTTATCTTGTTGGCATTCAATAATCTGTTTGATCAAATAGTTGCAGAATTAAAGTGCAGCATCTTCTTAACCCACCTTTAAGATTCTGTCCTTCTTGAGAAATACAAGAAATCAACAAATACATTTTTCTGAACCTCAACATTAACATTTTAACTGTAATAATTTAGGTACCACAGGTGGAAGATTTGGGGTTATAGCAGATAAAGCGAAGGGCATGCAGTTTAATAAATCTAGTGGTACTCATACATTTATTCAGAAGAAATAATGAAACATATTCTCTGGAAGGTGGAAGGGTAGTGCAGTAGACAAAGCAGAGCCAACTTCTGAAGTCAAGGATGCCATAAAAAAGCCCGTCATAAAACATTAGTCTTTCCAGCTGCTCTGTGAAGAAGTTCGGTCTACTTTCAAAACAGAAGCCAGAGTGAGCCTTTTACAACACAGATCACTTTCCTTTCAAAGCCAGGCAACAACTCTCAAACTGCTCTTAAGGAAACCAAAGTCCTGACAAATTGCCTTAAGGCGCAATAGGACCGTTAGCGCCCCCTTCTGACTCTGTGACCTCCACATTCTTTCCCCCAGCTGCTT
This sequence comes from Herpailurus yagouaroundi, assembly GCF_014898765.1. NCBI lineage: Eukaryota > Metazoa > Chordata > Mammalia > Carnivora > Felidae > Herpailurus > Herpailurus yagouaroundi. The sequence goes on from NW_024412376.1 coordinate 152,643,290, forward strand.
CAGCTCCAGCCACACAGGTCTCCATGTAGGGATGTCAGCTTGGAATGTTCTTTTCCCTGCTGTCTGACTACTCTGCTTCTTTGAGTTTGGTCCAATCTTACCTTCTCAATTCAGCCTACCCCGACCACTCTCTTTAATACCATCCCCTGCGTTTGCCCCTCCTCAACCTCTAACACACTCGATTTCTTTACTATGATCTTTTTTTTTTCTGTTTTCCTAAGTGTGTATTTCTTTCTGTTGTATATGATTTACTTGTTACATTATTTTTTTTAATGTTTATTTATTTATTTTGACAGAGAGAGAGAGAGAGAGAGAGAGAGAGAGCAGGAGAGGGACAGAGAGAGAGGAGACAAGAGAATCCCAAGCAGGCTCTGTGCTGTCAGTGTAGAGCCCAATGCAGAGCTCTATCTCATGAACCGTGAGGTCATGACCTGAGCCAAAATCAAGTCTTGGATGCTCAACCGACTGAGCCACCCAGGCACCCCTGATTTACTTCTCACTTCATTGCTGTCATTTGCATGTTGCCTCCAGACAGCGTATTTGTCGGTTTAGCTCCCTAATGTTTCTCCCGTGCTGAGCACATACTAAGTGCTCCATAAGTACCTGTTGTTGAATTAATACTTTACAGCCCTCTTGGAGAGTGACACAGTTCATAAGCATATTAAAGGCCCTGGTCTTGCATTATAAACATCCACTTAAGTTAATTTAACACAATATCCTACACACTCATTTTTTTTCAACGTGTTCTCAATATTCGACATCAATGTTCTGTGAAACTGTGGTTCACAAATCATACTTTGACAAACGCCTTTCTCGTAGGGTATATGAGATCATGTCTCAGCTTTTATTCATGTTGGACTCCCTTTGGGAATATACTTGCCCCGCCTTCCACTTTCTTCAATCCTGTGGCCTATTATGGCCTCACGGGAAGCTTACCTTTTCCAGAGCATGCCTTCCATCCAACTAAAGTATTTCTTCCTCTGGGTTCCCAAGGAAGTTGTTCAGTGCTATTTAGTCTTGGCACCTACTTTATGCAGGCCTACTTCTTTGCCCTCCATGAGCACAGAATTTTTTTTTGATATTTTTTTCTCTGCTAGCATTTAGTTTAGTGCTTTGATACTTAGACAAATATTTAGTAGCTCAAAAAATATGTGCTCTGTGGTTTGGGTTTGTATGCCTTATTTAATATACTGAAAATGGTTTCTCTTTGGTCATAAGAATCTCTAATTAACATAGGGTATTTCTGTTTTACTTGCTTTTTAAAAATTTATTTATTTTTGAGAGAGAGAGAGAGAGAGAGAGAGAGAGAGAGAGAGAGAATGAGCTGGGGAGGGGCAGAGAGGTAGAGGGAGAGAGAGAATCCCAAGCAGGATCCACACTGTCAGCCCAGAACCCAACATAGGTCTCAATCCCATGAACTGTGAAATCATGACCTGAGCCAATATTAAAGAGTTGGATGCTTCACCAGCTGAGCCACCCCGGCACCTCTGTTTTACTTGCATTTTTAGGGATTCCACATACTTGCAAAGCTATGACTTCCTTGTGGTGATTCTCTTTCCTCCTCTTTTTTACCCCCCGCCTTTAGGACCTGACACTTTGATCTTCTCTGTGGTCCTCATAATGCTTTCTTAAAAGCTTAGGAACTAGTCTGAGGTGTGGACTGATAATCCCATTTCTCTACTCTGTGCCACAACACAGGTCACACCTACTGTGTTCTCCAATCTGTCAGCCAAATGAAGGAGTCAGAGAGCAGAAGTAAGGAGAAGGACAAAATAGGGAGCCTGGAAGACAATTGAAAAAGGTGCCTGTTTTGAGCATTTTGTACTTACTTTACATTATGTGGTCTGAAAATTAGGAGAAAGAAAGAGTTAGACACTACTTTCTTCCGTTCCTTTCACTTACTTCTTTTCATCTGTTCAAGCAAATCTAAGATGCTTAACCAAGTTCTCAGCTAGCCATAAAGAGATAATCATGTTGCTTTAGTCCTGGCAGGCTTAAGGATGGGCCTTGAGCTGGGGACAAAATATTAGGCTGAGGGACAAAGATAGCTTTTTAAGTAAGGTTCATCTCCATACAGATCCCGTGGTTTATTCACCTGTTTGTTACATCAACGACCAGTAAGTGTGTGTGGAAGGGCAGAGAAGGTGCTATTTTCAGTGTGGGTACTAAGCAGGCCAGTGATAGCAAGAGATTACGAGTAAACGGCAAGGAGAATAGTGCTACGAGAATGTAAAAGAATGACAGAGAAGCAGGTAATATATAGACAATGCTTGACTAAAGCAATAGCTATATTTATAGTGTATGTAATGTATACAGAGTCATTCTATTAAAGATCAGAAACAGTATTTGCTGAGTCCACCTCAAGGGTTAAAAATAATTTGAAACCCAAATAAAGACATTAGGGCACAAGGATCAGTATTTATCATGACTTACTGGTCTCTTGTAAAATCAATTTTTTGGGTTGTACAGTATTAAAGAGATTGAAAAGAGAGAGGGGGAGACATACAGAGAGAGAGAATGTAGCAAAAGGGAGAGCACTACACACAGTAAGGCTAAATATTATTTAGTTAACAATTTGCTTCGTGTGTGTGTCTGTGTGTGTTGTGTGTGAAACTGGACTGTGATATAAAATACGTTTCTTGATACTGATAAAAATTTAAAACATGAAGACTAGGATGTAAGTAAGAACTTACATTTACCAAGTAAGGGAAGAGATCTACGTCTGGGAAGTCTTGGGGGATTAGGAGTAAATTTATACAAGATCAGTGGTACAAACCCTGACACCAACACATGTATACACTCGACAGAGAAAGTACCATTTTAAACCTAAGAATTTTAGAGTCAACTGGCCGTGAACTAGTTGAGAGAGCACAGTACATCATCGTCATATTTGTATCCCCTGAATGTGGAAGTCTACGTATGCTTGGTGATTTGAACAGAATTTGATGATCTAACAGTAATCATCTTAATGTTAGCATATTTCTTCCAATTTCCTTTTCATAGGAGCATTCATTTAAACACTTTGTGGCCAGGTTTTGTTCTTATACATGTATGTATAGTAAATTCTTTTGACACAAATGAATGGTAGTTATTGTCTAAGCAGAATGGTTTTTAAAAGATGCAATCCAGCGATTTATAGATAATTTTCTCAGTATATACCAAGTTGGGTGCTATTGCTGTGCTCTGGCCCTTATTCCAGCACTGTTACCCCTGCACATTCTTTGGACAAAGGTGGATAAACATATCACTATGTCACTCTCCTTCCCAACTACTGTTAAATCAAAACAGAGAGTTTCACAAAGGGCAGGGACTGCACAAGCTTTAAATGACAGAGTAGCCAGGAAGCATATATTTCTGACAGGGTGGAGAGAAAGGTTTTGAGACAACTTCAAAGTGCTGTGTCTTCAAATAAATAACCACCATCAATGTGAGCTGCACTAGACTAATCTTTTCCATTTCATTAAACTATGTCATTTGGGGTCGAGTTTTTCTGAAGCTTCCATGAAAATATGAGATGGTACACTGACTAAAATATTATATTTGGTTCAACAGATCAGAAACAATCAAATACTTACAGTAGCTGTAAGGAAAACAGTCCTTCAAATAAACTTTTTGGGAGTTCCGTGATCTTATTTCCATAGAGGACACTGAAAAAAACATGATTTAAATGAAAAAGAAATTAGACATCAAGCCAGCATAACAAATTGACCCAACATATATGTATTCAGGCATATAGGAGGTTAGTAAGTACTCCATACATCATAAAAACTATAGCTGAGTGAACAAACTTCAATTTGCAAATGTGTTTTTTCCTGATTATAGATCAGATATATACATATGGTAGAAAGTTCAGAAAACATTGAAAAACAAAGAAAATTAACAAAAGTGAGCTCATTCCATTATTTAATGCCTTTTCATAGAAACGTTCACTGTTAAATTGTCATGTTTTTCAACACACACACACACACACACACACACACACAGTATTGCATTCTGAAATAAAAAAGGAGAACACTAAATGTGGAATTTATTGCTCATTAAAGGAATGAGTTTTAGGCTTATCATACTGGTAAAAAGTGAAAGGAATCTACATAAAGGTAAGCTTTTTGTTACATAATGTATATGCTTGAGAATTGTAAGGTATGTGTAGAAAGTGATCACTAATACGAGTACAGAAACATTTTTGAAATGCACGTTTCTCCAAAAACATGAACAGGAATGTATTCTCATGGTATTTAGCTCTGATCAGCCACTATGTGCAGCTACCTGGTGCAAGAACCACGGTTTAGTCCCTTCAACACACCTGGCACCTTGCATTGATTTGGGTACGCAGTGACATTCTAACATTGGGTTGATGAGTGATCATTGTTTGAGGAGTCAATTGAAGAAATAAGTTAGCAAGTGGACAAATTAAGGAATAATTAACAAGATGGGTGAAATGAGGGGATTTCAACAACAGATGAACAGAAATGGGTTGACTCATCATGCTGGCTATTAGCAACAGGTCTGCCATGATGCCTATCTATTTTTTACCCCCAAAGTAGGGAACCACAATAATGAATGGGAAAAGACAGAAATTATATTCCTTAGGGGGACCAACTGGCAATACATACCAAGAGTTGTAAAGACAATTATAAAAAGTTTTACTTAGTTTTACTTTTAGGGGCTGAAGAAAATAATCACAAACACAGTATTTTGTGTACAAAATGTCAATCATGGCATAACTTATAACAATGAAAAATTGACACAAATAAAATATCTCCAAATCCCCCCAAAAAGGGTATTGGTTAAATGCATATTTCACATTCACAAAAATGATATTTTGAGAAATATTTAATGACATGAAAGTGTTAATATAACATTAAAGTTGAACAAAACAAATAAAGAAGTACATTATAGTATGATCTTAATTTAGTTCAGAAAAATATATGTACATGTATATAAGGAAAAAAGCAGAAAATCTCTGGATGGCAGGCAATTTGCCATTCAGAGGTGATTTTAATTTGCATCTATATACTTTTCTTTATGTTTTATATTCTCTACATTGATCCTATTTCTTCTGAAAATGAGAAAAATGTTCTTTCAGAAAAGACATAAAGGATGTCACAATATGTAAAGGAAAAAGCTGAAATGAGAATCTAAATAATTAATATGTTTGGCAGCAGTATATGATTTCTGTTTGAAATGGACTAAAATAACAATTCAAGAGAAATGAATAAGAGTGAGGGAAAAGCTGTTGTTTCCTTTTAAGATGTCAGTGAGAGGTGGGATGTATTACAATATAGGAAGGAAATTCTCAAGGGAATAAATAAATATGGCTGGACACTATATCGTGTAAGGAGACATTCTACTTGTATAGATCCCAGTGGTATAGTTATATAATATAACATAAAAGTTAATTTGTGCAGAATATAGATGCTTTTAAATAAGGTAGATCAATTAGAGAAAAACTATTTTTAAAAATCCAAGAAAAAAAAAAAAGAGAGAACTCTGTATTGTTAGCATCAAAGAGGTAAGGGAATTAAGAAAGGATAAGCAATAATAAATGCATTTTTGTAAGGTCAGAGGCCTTATGGGAACACACATGAGCAGATCAAGGTGGCACTATTTCAGGATATTCAATGCAATATCATTCAACTGACTAAATTTAACAAGAGATATCATATACTTATTATGTGTCAGGAACTTTTACGAGGTTCTAAGCTTGGTGTCCAATTAAACTGAATGCAACCGTTGTTTGTTGAATATGCATCACTTGTCCTTGTGCCAGAATAATACAACTGAAGTGAGCCAAGTATGATTTCAAAGAGGAACCCAAAATAGCAATTTTGAATATTAAAGGAGTTTCATATTTTGAACCCAATGAAATATAAAAAGGAAATAGGATGCATATAAATTGTGGGGACCCATATAAGAATTAAGGAGCAAGTTATGAAACTAGAAATCAACTATAAGCACCTGGGAGCTCCTGGGTGGTTCTGCTGGTTAAGTGTCTGATTCTTGATTTTGGCTCAGATCATGATCTCATGGTTCATAAGATCGAGCCCCGCATTTATCTCTGTGCTGTCAGAGCGGATTGGGATTCTCTCTCACCCTCTGTCTCTCTGCCCCTCCCCCCCCAAAAGTAAACATTTAAAAAAAGGAAAAAATCTGGAAAGAACACAAATACAAGGAGGTAAAATCACATGCTACTAAATAATGGATAAGTCAACAAAGAAATAAAAGACAAAATAAAAAAAAATACATGAAGACAAAATAAAATGTAAACACAACAGTCCAGAACCTTTGGGATACAGCAAAGCTATTCCAAGAGGTAAGTTGATAGCAGCACATTTCTTACTCAAGAAGCAAGAAAAATTTCAAATGAATAACCTAAACTTACACCTAAAGGAGCTAAAAAAAGAAAAGCAAACAAAACTCCAAACCAGTAGATAAATAAAGAAAAGAATAGAGAAATATATTAAATGGAAACTAAAAAAATAGAAGAGATCAATGAAATCAAGAGCTGCTTCTTTGAAAAGATCAACAAAATTGATAAACCTTTAGACAGATTCACCAAAAAAAGAGGACTCAAATAAACGAAATCAGAAGCAAAAGAGGAGAAATGACAGCTGACAGAAATACAAAGGGATATGATGATAAATTATATATGAACAAACTGGACAACCTAGAAGAAATGGATAAATTCTTAGAAATATATAAGCTCCCAAAACTGAATCAGGGAGAAAAAGAAAAAAAATGTTTCTTTTCAAAATTTTATTTAAATTCTAGTTAGTTAACATATAGTGCAATAGCAATATTGGTTTCAGGAGTGCAATCCAGTGATTCATCAATTACATACAACACACCATGCTCATCATAACAACTGCCCTCCATTAAAAAAAATTCTAATGTTTTAAATTTATTTTTGAGAGACAGAGCATAAGTGGGGGAAGCACAGAGAGAGAGGAAGACACAGAATCTGAAGCAGGCTCCAGGCTCTGAACTGTCAGCACAGAGCCTGATGCAGGGCTCAAATCCACAAACCATGAAATCATGACCTGAGCTGAACTTGAATGCATAACTGATTGAGTCACCCAGGCACCCCAACAACTATCCTCCTTAATATCCATCACCCATCTAGCCTATCCCATACCCACCTCCCTCTACCAACCTTCAGTTTGCTATCTTTATAAGTTTTTTATAGTTTGTTTCTGTCTCTCTTTTTCTCTCCCTCCTATATGGTCATCTGTTTTGTTTCTTATACTCCACATAAGGTGCCAAGAAGGGGGAACCATCTTGCACTATGAGTGAGAATGAAAACTGGTGCAGCCACTCTGGAGAACAGTATGGAGGTTCCTCAAAAAGTTAAAAATAGAACTGCTATATGATTCAGCAATTGCACTAACAGGTACTTACTCAAATGATACAAAAATACAGACTCCAGGGGGTACCTGAACCCCGATGTTTGTAGCAGCATTATTAACAATAGGCAAACTATGAAGAGAGCACAAATGCCCACCAACTGATGAATGGATAAAGAAATGTGGTGTATATATGCAATGGAATATTACTCAGCCATCAAAAAGAATGAAATCTCACCATTTGCAATGACGTGGATAGAGCTAGAGTATATTATGTTGAGTGAAATAAGTCAGCCAGAGAAAGACAAATACCATATGATTTCACTCATATGTATAATTTAAGAAATAGAAAATGTGAACAGACCAATTAGCAGCAATGACATTGAATCAGTAAAACAAACAAACAAACAAACAAAAAAAACAAAACTTCCCAACAAACAGAAGTCCAAAACCAGATGGCTTCACAGATGAATTCTAACAAACATTTAAAGATTTAATACGTATTCTTCTCAAACAACTCCAGAAAATAGAGGATGAAAGAAATCTTCTAAATTCATTCTATGAAGCCAGCATCACTCTGATACCAAAATCAGATAAGGGCACTACAAAAAAGAGGACTACAAGGCCAATAACGCTGATAAACAAGGATGCAAAAATCTTCAACAAAACATTAGCAAACTGAATCCAAAAATACATTAAAAAATCATTTACTACGATCAAGTGGGATTTATTCTTGGGATGCAAAGGTGATTCAATATTTGCAAATCAAATCAACACGATAGAACACGTCAACAAGAGAAAGGATAAAAAGCATATGATAATTTCAATAGATGTAGAAAAAGCATTTGACAAATTACAACATCTATTCATGATAAGAGCCCTTAACAAAGTAGGTTTAGAGGGAACATACCTCAATATAATAAAGTCCATCTATGAAAAACCCACAGCTAACATCATCCTCAATGGTGAAAAAATGAGATCCCTTTACCTAAGATATGGATGTCCACTCTCACCACTTTTATTCAACATAGTACTGGAAGTGTTACCCACAGCAATCAGATAAGAAAAAGGAATAAAAGTCATCAAAATTGGTAAAGAAAAAGTAAATATTTCACTCTGTGCAGATGACATGATATTATGTATACAAAACCCTTAAGATTCCACCAAAAAAACTACTAAAACATAAATGAATTCCATAAGGTCACAGGATACAAAGTCAATATACATAAATCTGTTGCATTTCTATACATTAATAATCAACTAGCATAAAGAGAAATTAAGAAAACAATCCCATTTATAGTTGCAGCAAAAATAATAAAATACCTAGGAATAAACCTAACTTAGGAGGCAGAAACCTGTACTCTGAAAATGATAAAAAGTTGATGAAAGAAACTGAAAACAACACAAATGGAAAAATATCCCATACTCTGAACTAGAAGAATAAATATTGTTAAAATTCCCACATTACCCAAAGCAATCTACAGATTTAATGCAATCCATATCAAAAAATCCCAAGAGCAATTTTCACAGAACTAGTACAAATAATCCTAAAATTCATATGGAACCACAAAAGACCCCAAACAGCCAAAGAAATTTTGAGAAAAACAAACAACAAATAAACAAAAAAAAAACAAAAAAAAACCTGGGAATATCGCAATCTCAGATTTCAAGATACACTACAAAGCTATAGCAGTCAAAACAGTAAGGAGCTAGCACAAAAATAGACACATAGATCAATAGAACAGAGAACCCAGAAAGAAATCCACTATTAACATGTCCATTAATCTTCTACAAAGGAGGCAAAAATATGTATTGGGAAAAAGAGTCTCTTCAGCCAATAGTGTTGGGAAAACTGGGCAGTTATGTAGAAAAAATAGATAAATAAACTGGATCACTTTCTTACACCAGACACAAAAATAAATGTAAAAATGTAAAAAAAAATAAATGTAAAAATGTAAAAAAAAAAAAAAATGGTTAAAGGACCTATATGTAAGACCTGAAACCATAACATTCCTAGAAAAGAGCACAGGCAAGAATTTCTCTGATGTTAGCTGTAACAACATTTTTCTAGATATGTCTCCCGAGGCAAGGGAAACAAAAGCAAATATAAGCTATTGGGACTACATCAAAATAAAAGCTTATTCACAGAAAAGGAAACAATCAACAGAATTAAAGGCAACTTATTGAATGGGAGAATATATTTGCAAATGACATATCCAATAAATGGTTAGTTTTTAAAATAGCTAAAGAACATCTACAACTCAACACCAAAAAAAAAAAAAAAAACACCCCACAAATAATCCAAATTAAAAAATGGGCTGAAGACATGAACAGGCATTTCTCCAAGAAGACATACAGATCGCCACTAGACACATGAAAAGATGCTCAACATCATTCATCACCAGGGAAATACAAATCAAGGCCACAATGAGATATCACTTCACACCTGTTAAAATGGCTAGTATTAAAAAGACAAGAAACAGTAAGTGTTGGTAAGAATGTGAAGAAAAAGGAACCCTCACACACTGTTTTTGGGAATGCAAACTGGTGCAGCCACTGTGGAAAACAGTATGGAGGTTCCTCAAAAAATTAAAAATAGGACTACCATATGATCCAGTAATTCCACTACTGGGTATTTGCCAACAGAATACAAGACACTAATTTGAAAAGATATATGCACCCCTATGTTTACAACAGCATTATTTACAATAGCCAAGCTACGGAAGCAGCCCAAGTGTCCATCAATACACAAATGGATAAAGAAGAGATGGTTTTACATATATATACATGTATATATATGTGTGTGTGTGTGTGTGTGTGTGTATATATATTAGTGTCTCTCTCTCTCTCTATAGACACAATAGAGTATGAACCATAAAAAGGAATGACGGGGCGCCTGGGTGGCGCAGTCGGTTAAGCGTCCGACTTCAGCCAGGTCACGATCTCGTGGTCCGTGAGTTCGAGCCCCGCGTCGGGCTCTGGGCTGATGGCTCAGAGCCTGGAGCCTGTTTCCGATTCTGTGTCTCCCTCTCTCTCTGCCCCACCCCCGTTCATGCTCTGTCTCTCTCTCTGTCCCAAAAATAAATAAAAACGTTGAAA
>NW_024412376.1:152654131-152673060 GCF_014898765.1 Herpailurus yagouaroundi
AAAAAAAAAAAAAAAAAGAGAAAGAAAAAAAAAAAAAAGGAATGAAATCTTGCCATTTGCAAGGACATAGATGGATCTAGGCAGTGCATTGCTAAATGACTAAACCAGTCAGAGAAAAACAGATACCATATGATTTCACTCATGTGTGGAATTTATCAAACAAAACAAATGAACAAGTAAAAAAATGAGACAAACCAAGGGTGTCAGGGTGGCTCAGTTGGTTAAGCATCTGACTCTGATTTCGGCTCATGTCATGATCTCACGGTTTATGAGTTCCAGCCCCGCATCAGGTTCTGTGCTATGCAGAGCCTTCTTGGGATATTCTCTCTCTCTCTCTCTCTCTCTCTCTCTCTCTCTCCCCCTGCCCCTCCCCACTCACGTTCTGTTTCTCTTGGTCTCTGTCCCTCTCTCTCTCAAAATAAAGTTTAAAAAAAAGTTAAAAGAAAAAAGACAAACTAAAGAACATACTCTCAACTACAAAGAGCAGACTGACGGCTACCAGAAAGGATGTGGGTGGGGTATGGGTGAAATAGGTGAAGGGGATCAAGAACTTATGATGAGTGCTGAGTAATGTATAGAATTCTTGAAACACTATATTTTACACCTGAAAATAACATAATCCTGTATTGTTAACTATTCTGGAATAAAATTTAAAAAAATAAAAGGGAAAAAAGAATAAAGGGGCAAATAATTTAGCAGGTTTTTCATTTGGGACTTTTGCCTTAAAAGTTGGCTCAAATATAACATGAATGGAGGACTGGTTAGGAGATGTGTCTTATTATATTGTGAAACATTTTATTCCAACAAATCGTTGTTTTCTTTAAGATCATGTTAAAAAAATAGATGTTTATTGTTAATGAGACAGTTTGGGTACATAGGGAAATAAATATGGGGGGAATCACAAAAGGATGAAGGAAATCTATGTAGTCATTATTGGGCATGTGGACTGTCAATCATAAAATATTATCATAAAGAAACAGTAAATGTTACGGGATGAGATTTCTCTACAGAAAGGTATAGCAATAGTAGAGCTGGTACAGTTTTCTTATACGCAGGGAGATCAAAATGGTGGCAAGGAAAAATGACTTAAAAATATAAAAAATCCAAAGACCGGGACAGAGAAGCTGGATGAGAATCAAGAAAATAAGGCCAAAATTCATAAAAATGGGACAAAGGCATGTCATTACATAAAGATATAAAGTGCAAGGAGGCCAGTGAGACTTTGTGCTGCATTCCTATGAGGGAAAGAAAATTTTAAAAGAAATTGAAAGATGAAAATGAATTCAGCTGAAAGGAAAATAAATACCTGAGGGGTCTGGATAATGTCATCCAAATACGAGCAGTGACAAACTGGGTAACTTCTCTCTGGTTTTATTACACATCACTTATATTCAACATACGTCTCCAGTATACGAGTATGCTGATCGAGAATTACTTTATAGCCCATTGGACCAATAGGGAAATCTTAAGGAAACCTTAAGCAGCTCTTGTACCTGCTACCAGACAAAAGGCAAAGAATTCTAAGCCTAGTTTCACCCTAGTGAGTTTCAATAGTAAGAGAGTAGGATAGTAGGAAACAGCAACAGCCGGTGGCCAGTCTTTGAATTCTCCTGCTCTTGTTGAAATCTGGCAGAAGACAGTTACTACCAAAGAGAGAGAGAGAAAAAAAAAAAATGTCCCAGGGCACTGAGGTGGCTCAGTCAGTTAAGCATCCGACTCTTGATTTCGGCTCAGGTCACAATCTCAGTTTGTGAGTTCAGGCCCTGCATCGGGCTCTGTGCTGGCAGCCACTTAGTGTGCTAAAGGCTCTATGCTTAGTCACTATGCTGTGCTACTACAGCACTTTTTTATTTTGTGATATAAAATGATGTTTCCAACCAGTAAATGGGAAACAATAGAAGATGTGTACAGACAATGCCTAGTACACTAATATGTTGAATTCCTAAGAAATCATTGTTAAATATTATAGAAATACTGTTGTTGTCACAATGACAGCAGTAAAAGCCCTGAGTATGAAATCATTCAATAGACACATGTATTCTGAATGCTCTTTTGTCTTCAATATATGTTATATTAACAATAAAATATACTAATAGTATAACATAACATGTAATAAAATAATGTTAATGTTAATAAAAATAAATGCTAATGCAATTATTTAGTAGGAGAGACCTTAAAATATTTAATAAATCAGGTTCATTTTTCTCTAAGGTATACTATTTTGGTGATTAAATAACAATTTAAAATGTTTTTTTTTAATTTAATAAAATCTGGCATCATATCATCCTTAATTATTTTCGCTTCTTTAGTAAATATAGTGATTCAATTAAACTGCCTATGTAGTTGAGTATGTTCTAGAAAGACATGTAAGAGAAGCCTGTAGAAGTAAAAACTGGATTTAAAAAAAAAAGGTAGTGTCGCTGATTTGCATGGCTTCCGCAGCTACCCACAAACCCCCGTCACGGTACTCCTTTCCAAAGACTTAAGCCCTCACTATTACATTACGATCTCCAACCCTATTCTTTTCCCACAAACCTGTTGTCTGTCAACCTGTTTTGTCCCTCTGTCCTCATGGTTGTGTCCTAGACCTTGCTGTTATCAACAACCATAACCACAACCTTTGCATTATTTCATTTTCAACCATCTGCCCCGCTTCCAGTCACATTTTTTTCTTGCTCTTTCTTGAAACACTCAGCATACTCTCATCTCAGGGCCTTAGAGTTTAGCTGTTCTTTTGGTCTCGAATGCTCTTTCTTCATGTATCTGCACAACTCACTCCTACAATTCGAGTCTTCAGGTCTCTGCCCAATATCATTTTCTTGGGAGGCCTCTGCTGGCCTTCCTGTTTAAAATTTCAGCTCTCCTCCCCATTGGCCTCCTTATCACTTCTGCTTTCTTTATTTTCCTTCAGAGAATTTTTTTTTTTTTAAGTAGGCTTCATACTCAGTGCAGCGCCCCATGTGGGGCTTGAACTCACTCACAACCCTGAGATCAAGACCTGAGCTGAGATCAAAACTCAGATGCTTAAGTGACTGAGACACCCATGCACCCCTTACTTCACAGCACTCTTAATCATCAGATATACTATATCTTCTGACCAGTATCTAGTTTACCATTGGTCATCTCCATGAGAGAGGAGTTTCTGTATTTTGTTCACTTGTGTATCCCCAGGGCCTTGAAGAGGGCCTAGGACACAATAGGGTCCCACATCTCTGTGGAATGTAGGATTGTGGTGAAATGGAAAAAAAAAAAAAAGCTATTGTGAGTCTGGACAGTTGTATACTTTATAAGAGGTATAAATTAATCTTTGTAAGGTCAATTCAAAATGTGAACACAATGAGGAAAATGCTACCAGTTACAGCACATGGACTTTCTCTAGGATAGCACAGCTGTTTGATTCTCTCGATAAACATGTTTGTGTTTTTGTTTTTTTTCAAGTAGGCTCCACAGCCAGCATGGAGCCCAACATGGGGCTTGAACTCACAACTCTGAGATGGAGACCCGAGCTGAGATCAAGAGTTGATGCTTAATTGACTGAGCCACCCAAGGTGTCCCTAAAAACGTCTGTTTTCTGACATTATAGGGTAGTATCTGGTGTTGCATTTCTGGAAAACAGGTCCCACTCTTCTGTATATGACTAGGTTTTGAACTAGGAATTCCCCAGTGATTTAATTCGCTGACTAAAAGTCAGTTCCATAAGGAAAGATCATGCTTTGTTATGGCTTTCTGAAAAAAACTGTACATGAGAGTTCTGGTCATGAAGATTAAAATCTCAATTCAGCAAGTACATTGCTTTACACATTTTATTTCTTTTACTATTTGCTATGAGTCTATTATATTTATATGGATAAGTATATAATAATTTATAATATAATCATTAGTTGTAACTGTTTATTAATAAATATAATATATATTAATATAACATTGCTATGTCAATAATGTAAAAAATACAATATTCATAAATACATTATTTATAATACAATAAAATATATCTTTGTAGTTAATAAATACAGTGTCATATTAAACATAATTTATAATATAATAAGTACATAGAACTTATATATTATATATAATTATAAATATATAATAATAAATATATACAATTATGGTCTATTACTTTTTAAATTTATTTTCTTTTTTATCAGTTATTTTAATTCTCACAACCAGAATGTGTCAATTAGCATTAAGACAATAGAACTTAACAGTGAACTGTCAGCAAAACTGCTATTAATAAGAATTCTCCAATCATTTCTCTCTTTTGACATTTTACTACTCATCTTTGAGGCACAGATACCTGACGGACCAGGGATTGGTACAATGACTTGACTTTTGTTCTGTCCTTTTGTGTGGATGGAAGGTTGTCTCTATTTACTTTGGACAATATGACCGTCCAGAGTGGCATACCCTGTAATTCATGGGCCATCTGATTGAGTAATTTAATGGAGTTTTACATTAATCTTTGTTATTTTAGAATCTGCCAGCTCAGTCTAAGAGCAACACCGGTCTACATTCTACATTTTCTGCCGACAATTGTTCCCCAGGTCTTGGACTTCCTCTGGTTAATTCCAGAGGTGGTTAACATCCAGAACAAAAAAGAACCTAGGCAGATTCCATTTTCTTTCTTCAAAGAAAACTGTAGTTTTCTGAGTAGACCAGCACAGCAACCTGGGTCTCCATGTGCCCGGATGACCACTTCTGTCTATTCCTCCCCAGGGATGACTGAGTGTGGAGTGCTGCATGAGCCCTAGGTGTTTATCTGGGCCTTACACGTGTGTATCATGGACCTCCCGCTGGCCACCACTGCCTTCTGAAATTCTCAAGAGCTCTGCAGTCATTGATAACAATAAGAATCCTTCTCTAAGCTTCAACTCTTAGGAAAATACATGCCAGCCTCCATGTTCAAATTTTAAAGTTACAATCTGAACTCAAGTTGACTGTACTTGGTGGACTTCTGAAGATTCCTTTACAAATTTGAAAGAATAGCAGCCTTTATCCATTTATTTTACAATAATTTTAATTTATATAGTTATTTCTCTGAAAGTCCTTTTGATGTTAAAAAGCTGTCATACTTTTATTATCTTTGTTCTTTGAGAGATTAAAGCTGGTTCTTTCAGGGAAGTCTTAAGGAGATGAAGCAGGGAGTTGAGGGGGCCTCTCACTGCACATCTTCAACTGTTCCCTCCATAAGACCTCACTGAGCATCGTTCTGAGGGGACTAATATTGCCCTCAGCACAGAGTGGCTGCTGGCTTGAGGCTTATAAATATAACAATGACCAGAATGTTCCAAAATACACATTCCAGCTATATTTCAGAAACAAAAAGGTGTCAGTAATAATAATATAAATACAGAATAATTTAGAGGCTCTTACCCTTGCTTTCTAAATAGCAAAACTATCAAATCCTAAAATATATACCCTTAAAAATGGGCTGATTTTAGTGACAGGTAGCAGTCTTCCATGAAAATGATGAAATTCATTAAGATTAATAATAATGAATATTATTAATAATTCATGACAAAAATTAAAGGGTTATTTTTTCTTAAATCCAAATTTGTAAAAGATGGAGCCAGTATTAGTTGCCTATTCTGCTTTCCTTTGGCGACGTGGTCAATACTTACAGTGAATTCAGAGAGCGTAGTCCTTGGAAAGCATCTGGTGCTAGTTCGGAGATCTGATTATTGCTCAGGTCACTAAGATTAGAAATAGGGTTAGGTTAAATTAAATAGAATGTCAGTGAGGATTTACTGCAGGAGAAAGCTATTTACTGCCTTTACATGTCAATTTCGCACCTATTAATACATGTATAAAATTTGCAACATAAAACATCTGAAGCATCTTAAATTAAAAAAAAAAAATCAGACTTTTAAATCAATTACTGGCTCTTTTCTTAAATTATTATAAAAGCTGCCATGTCTTATTTTTGAAAATAGAACATCTAAGATTTGACTGCATACTATATTGATCACATAAATTCACGCGGGTGTGAATCAATATGTTAAATTACAGAGAACGTTAAAATATTACATAGTTTAGCTTTTAACATCACAGTATTATAAAACTAGCAATCGGATAGTCACATCACTTAATATTTAAGCTGTCAAACACTCAAATATTCATACTTAAGTGAATGTCTGCACGGTCATGACCTGTATAATTTTTAAAATTACATATATTCTAGAATATTATTCACTCACATTCTTCTAAGCTTTTTATATGGTGAGAAAGCTCCAGGAGGGATGACCTTGATTGAGTTCTGTTCCAAACGTCTGCAATGAAAAATTTCAATTTTTAAATGGAAACGTGAGCTCTCAGGGATGTTTAATTCAAGCCCAGGATGCATGTCAAGAAGCCACGTTGATGCTCTTCGTGAGTGATTCTTTTTTTCCTCAAAAATAAGTACTAAAATTAATTGTGCTGTGCCCTAAATGTGGGGCAAGATTGGGAATAAAAACAAGGCAATTATAAAATGAATAAAAATATCCTGATTTTTAGGCATTACAGGTCCATTAATATTTAAGTCTGGACTTTGTATAAAAGAGAAAGTACCTGTAAGAAACTAACTTGGAAGTACATTAAAATAACCTTTATATCAGTATGAGAAATATGTATAACACTGAACAGATGTATAACATGTTTCAAAGACAATTATAACTCTTCCACAAAGGAAATTGCTGTTGAATATTAAGTTTTATAAACCTTTTATCTCCTCTACAGAAAACATATTATAGATTAAAAATGCTGTTATGCCCAGAAAATTAATTTTGCAGCTTCTTATGAGGTAAATCTTAAATTCCAATCCATTAAATACCATAGGTACTTTTCGGTAAGACTGGCTGGACTCTGAATACTTCGTGCGAAAACCACTGCAGCAAAGAGCATTCAAAACACAACTGAAGTGGTTTTGATCATGCACCAAAATCAGAGTTGAAAATAAATCTATGGTTGTGTTTTCAGAGAAAGACATGATTTTACCCACTAAGTTATGAACCACACAAATACATTTCCTTCAGTATCGTATCCATCAAAAACGTTGCCTCTCAGCTTCATTTCTATCCATGTGAACACTGTAATAAACATTTCCCATCCCTTCCCCTCTTCTCTTTGTATCCCAGAGGCTGACTCTTGGGAACCATATAATCCCAGGCTCACTAGCCAACTGATTTTTGTGGAATTTGGCCAATGAGAGGCACTGGTGGAGACTGAAGGTAGGATGAAGCAAGAAGCCAGGATAGTCTCCCTTTCTCTGTCTCAGGGGATGTCCCCAGCAGTGGTCTCATCTCCTTCCTAATTTTAGCTCCTGCTGGGGCCACCTCCTGACTTTGTGTAACATTCTTTTCTTCTTAGATCTTTGTAGACCTGGATGTGGAGGCAGCTTTCTGTTCTCTGTGTCACCTTCACAACTGCTTAATTTCATCCCTTATATTAAATCTCTCTGTTAAAATACCTAGCATGAGCTTCATTTTCCTGCCTGGATTAAAATATATATATATACAAATATATATTTAGGTATACATGTTTATATTGGCATATTTATATACATACATAAATACAACAACTATATATATATATGTTGACTATACATGTGCCATATACATTGGTTCATGTTTTATTGAATGTTGGTAAAAACTGAATGTGAATGAGGATATATGTATCAGCAACATTTAATGAACATCAAATCAAAACAAACAAAATATCCCCAGAAGGTTAAGTAGAAATGCCTACATTTTGGTCTTTTCTGATTCCAAAACCCTTCTTTAGTTCCAGGCTTTCCTCAACAGCCTCAGGGTTCACACTGACCTCCTCATCTCAACATGCAATGGGTATCCACAGTCATCATTGCTCTTAAACTCCCTGTAGCATTTGATAGTGCTAACAACACTTCTTCCCTGGATGCGTTACCATGCACCTCTGGTTCTCTTCCCTGTCTCAATCTCTGGATTTGCTTCTAATCCTCTGAACCCAGTTATTCCCCAAGTTACTGTCCCTTCCTTCCTCTCTCACACAGAAGGTAATTATTCCTCTGTAATTTAGTTATAATTCTTTCCCTCCCAAAAGCAGAAATTATTTTGTTCACACTAAAGATAAATACAAGTTTATTTACAAAATATATAAGGAAGAAAATTTAATTTTTTATATATATTTATTTTCGATCTTTGAAGTCTTACTGTATAGAGAATTTTGAGTTGCATACCTTATATCAAATATCATACCATACATGTTGTCCTAATACTATTAAGTATTTTGGGAGATGTTATTTTTAATGTCTTTATAACACTTAATTATCAAAATGAACCATCATTAATTAATCATTCTCTATTATTGGCCATTTAGGTTAGTAATAATTTTACGTGATTATTAATAACATGGCTTAGTTGTCTTAAGACAACTGAAGCATGGCCTCCTCCTGAAGCCTTACTTTATTTTCTCAGGTAAGGTTAGTTGTATCTTTCTTTATACATCCAAGGGCATTCTCTTCTCTGTGCCTCTGCTCTATCTCACTACATTCTAGTCATTTTTCACATATCCCTCCTCCACCAGGTTTGTTGGCTCCTAAGGGGCAGATTTACCCCAGAAGACAAGAAATAAATTGTATGAAGAAAATATGGATTTGGCATCTGGATTATTTATCTAGGTCTGGAGAAAGGGTACTTTTTTCAAAATCTCTAAATATAACAAAGGACATTTAAATCATTTCACTGTTACACTATTGATCAGAATGTTATAGATTGATGGTTTAGAGACACATTTTTAATTTTTTTTTTTTGCTGTGATCCCTTCTTGTAGTTAGATTTTAAGAAGTTTAAAAGGTAATCAATGAAAATGCAGTGAAAGCAAGCTATAGATGCAAGACTATCGACTAGATGACTTTCTACAAATCTAGGCCAATGAAGAATCGTTTCATTTTGTTAAAGATTAGCTCAAAATAATGTAAAGCTATGATGAGAAAAAATAAAAATTCTTAGCATCTGGAAGATTTCTTTCAATGCAAACAGTGATGCAAAACTAGTTCATATGATTACTTTTCATAAATATAATTTCAAGTTCTTGAAAATAAGAAAACCAGTAGTCATTCATTCATTCATTCATTCACCCTTTGTATTCTACCTGTGCAAAATATATTATATGAATGGAATTCAATGATGATTGGAAGAAACATGTTTATACCCTTATGGAAGTTTTATTGATAAGGCATCTAATTTTGCCTTTACATTTCCAATTAATTTGTTTAGTACAAGTTTTAAAAAATGACATATTCAGCATTGAAATATCAATGACATTAATTCACAAATGTGGCCAAATTAATTCTACTATCATATATAACTGAAGAGCTTCCTTAGAAAGTTTAAAATTCATTTATTATTTTAAAGTCTCAAAATCTAGAATACTTATAATGATCACTAATTGTCCTAATGGCACTCAAATACATTTTATTGTAACAACTAAATTTAGATGTGTCTAATCTGCAATTAATTTCATTGATAAATATTCCAACTAAAGCAAACAAAAGATATATAAGTGAGGCTATATATATGTTTTAGAAAATGTATGCACAAAAAGTTATAAAACAAGGAGAATTCATGATGAAACAGTGTTAAATTTTACATGCAAAAATAGTAATTCAAACATAATACAGTGCTGTTGCATGTATCAATCATTCTTGCACCGTACCATAGTTGCAATGCCTTCACATTGCAAACCATTTCATTTAGAACATATGCAACAGAAAGCTGAACGATGACATATAAAATGGATTTGCTTGCTTTTCTTTATTTATCTATTTGCTTCCAACCTTTTTTGTTAAAAAAGAAAAAGTATTTGAAACAGAGCTTACATGGTTATTTACACTGACTCAGCAGCTAATTGGTTTTTATGGCACTGTACCAGCAGTCCATTAAGGCAAAGCATAATTGCCTCCTTCATTCAAACAGACAGATTCTCAAGCAAGAAAATATTCTACCACTGACAGATGTCAACCAATAAATTTTAACATGTTTCAAAATGTCCATTTTGTCTTCTTTAGTTGGCAAACAATAAATTAATGTGTACTTTCTTTAAACTTTCAGATCTCCAGGACCTTACGCTTCATTAGAAGAACTTAAGAATATATTTTTAAAACTGTAAGCAACAACATATCAAATGGTGTCCATACTTCTATAGAAAAGTGCGGATGGTACTTAAACCAGGTTATAAAAAAGAAGGAAGAAATATATTATTCAGGTGAAGGGTAAAAAACCAAGTAAATGAAATGTACATTTTCTATCTTTGCTATCCCACAATCTTCTATTTTAGTAGCATAAAATCTGATGAATTTTATAGAGTGCAAATTTGAATCCATTGTTCCATGAAGAATCTAATTAAAACCATTCCAGGGTTACAAAAACAGATAATGGCCGAGATATATATGCTGTGGATAAAATCCACCATAATTAAGAGCCTTCCAAATGTTAGTCCTTCATAAAAAGAAAATTCAATATTTTGAATTTCAAAGTAAAAATATATTTAGAAAACTCAGTAAGGGAAGAAGAAAATTCTATCAACCACATACTGTATGGAAGCCTTTTTCATGTAAAAGTAGCCCAAACCTTTTTCTCCACAGAATGTGTATGAACAATTCCTAAACATTTTATCACTCTGTGTGTGCGTGCGCGCGCCCGCCCCCCCCCCGGGGTGTAGTATATAAAAGCAACCTGCTGTTACCACTTCATCAAAATCACAAGGAAATTTTAGTGAAAAGTTCAATGAGATAAGAAAATGGGGACAATTTTATAACTCCTCCATCAAAAAGTTCAACACTACAGTATGTTTAACCAATAAAAACCTTTCTCCTCACTCACATACATCCTTTCTTCTTGTTCTCAATTACTGTTTTGTTTTGTTTTGTTTTGTTTTGTTTTGTTTTGCTTTAAATAAATCATGCATGTATTCACACTTAAGAGAGTTTCTCGGGAATGAACTCCAACCAACAAATGCCACTTTCTGGTGCCTATTTTAAAGAGTATAGAAAATGGAAAATTATCAATAAATCTCTCTGTTCGAATCCTGTAGGCCCTTACAACATGGAAATGATGTGCAGGTATAACTGAGCTCTGTGACTTAAAATACTCTGCTATGGTTATTGACAAGCAGGTCTTACATCAGTAGAGTATGAAATATAGTGCAATTCAGGAATTCAAAAATTCCAACTAGTTCTGAAACCATTTATGAGATATTAAACAATATCAGTTTATTTTAAATAACCCATTCAGCTCACTAGTGCTCAATTCTCAGGAATTATTTTCAATATTTTTCAAATTAAATTATGTTGACAAACCATATAAAATGATATCCACATGCCAAAGCGAAACAGCTCTTTCCACGAGGCATTATGTTTTATATATGTGTATACATAAAAATAAAAATGTATAGTTCGTTGATTAAAAGTATGAGCTTTACAGCCACTGATAAGTTCCGTGGCCCTTGCAAAAATTAATTTGCTTCTCTCAGCTTCTCCTTCCAAAACATAAGGAAAATAAAACCTCCTATAAACTATGTTTTTGTAAAAATATGAGATATAGAAAAAATGTTTTTCTTGCATAAAAAATAGTGAAAAGATAAAAATATGGGGATATCCATGGGTATCTATGTAATCACATACATAATAAACAGCACTATATAATAATATGTCTATAACACATATGAGTTTCACACACACAGATTATATAAAGAAGTATATCCTGATACATGATTTGATCTCTAAGAGGAAATAAACATATACGATGGAAAAACACATTTTAAACAAATCAGCAGATTTGCAGATCGCTCAGCAATTATGTATTACACACATACGTGCATACATCCTTCACATGGAGGCTGAAAAAATATATAATGTTGTAACTTCCATGATCCATGTGATTAAAATATACCATTTTTTTTCAACTTTGGAAACTGTCTTAAGAACTCAAAAAGGTTTTACAACACCAGTAAAGTATGAGTTTGGATTGATTGTATCTGTAACATACAGCCCAGATGTTGATTATACATGGCAATAAAACTGACAGTCCTTTGCATTTTCCCCATCTGCTTTTAACATAAATGGCAAAAACAGCTGCCAGAGAATAGAACATAGATTTAATGGGGTGTGTGGGGAAGGTTGTGGAATGACCCTAGCTTCTGAATCTTGGACTGCTCAGTGTAGCCAAACATTCTCATCATTGGTAACATCAATCCACTATTTGAAAAGGAGGAAGCAGCTATATTCCTTTGACATTGGGGATTCTCTTGCCTATTACATAATAATTCCAAAGTCAGTACTTTGTATTTCTGGAATATTACTTCTAACTTTAGCAGTAAATGTATGCCTTGAAATCCTTCATACGTGTCTATATAAAATGACCCAAGATATTTTTGACTGAAGTACAATTTCTGTTACGTAATTGCATTTCTAGTACTTTGTAAGTTTAATAAATATCTTTGGCAGGTGAATGAATATTTGCCTCTAGAGGGACATACTATGCATACAGCTAGCATTTCTGCCTTAGGACTGTGTCCATACTAATTGATTATCAGCCATCCCTGCCTTGGTATGACTTGTTCCTGAATATTGTCCATTTCCTTAATCTTATTTTATTATTATTTTTTTGTGATGTCATTCTAGGGTACATGCCCCTGGGGATAAAATTCAAATGACGTTTTCAGAGTAGAAATAACTCTTTTTCCATTTGGTCTTTAAGCATTTAAAGCAAGACAAAAATGAGTGTGTACAAGGGTGTGTGTTCTTACTGACTTCATGTTTCAGGTAGTGACCTAAATAAGAGTTAACATTTTCATGCGTCTATTCACATGGATACATGTTCAAATGCAAAAATACACTCAAAACACGCAATCACATGGCTTAGCTCTAGAGGGAAATATGGACTTAGGCACATCGCTCACTGATTTCAGGGGGATGGAGCATAGATTCATAATGTCAATATCAGTAAGTTTTCATGTATAATTTTTCTTTAGCAATTCAAGAAATAAAATAATTAAATGTTCTGCTGCTTTGATTTTCATTGATTGTGAAAACCTTTTGGACATTAACTTTGAGCCAGGCACTGAGCTAAGCTGCCCATTTCGTAATAATTTTAGTTTTAAAAACATTATGCAAATTGTCTTTACACATCATTTGTTTAACAGTATTGCTCAATGAGTAGATAGCAATTGGCCTTCTTCCCCACCCCCTGCACTGATTTACTGTCCAAGTTACCCATCATTTTTTTCCTCAAGTTTAGGAAACAGTGTGACCCTGAGAGAGTAGTATGTGAATTATATGGATTTTCAACTTAATCTTTCCAGATGATTATAGAACCATAAATCTATAGCTTAATTCCTAAAAAACACATGATAATGATAAAGTATACATTTACTATGCACCAACTATCTTCACTTTAATGTTAAAGTCTACATAGGTCTTGTTTTACCTCTAATGGGTCTCCATTTTCTCTTCCATAGAAATGTTTAGGAAATCAACCACCACAGCACCAGGGTCACTTTTTGGAATCACATTCCATCATGATCTGTTGCTACACCTGCCTTCACCATGCCCTCCAGACTGTTGCTAACACATTCTTAGTGTTTTTCTTTTCCTCCAAACCATTCTCCACTCCACCTTAGGAGTGATTTTTCTAACATCTCTAATCATGCTAGTACCTTGCTCAACATGCTTCCTTGTATGTACTATTGTTATCAGACAAGGTGATTTGTCACGATTAGGATTCTACTTTGTTCCAGCAATCAAAAGTGCTTTAACTTCTCAAAGACATACTACCTCTAACTTTTGTGGGACTTCACACATGCTTTTTCCTCTGTCTATAAAGTCCCCAATTTCTCTGCCTGCAAGACTCCTCATACCTGAAGATTCCTTGATTCTTCCAGGCACACCAAGGTATTCCTCTCTCTGTATTCCTGTGTGTATATATTTTACTACTATCATATAGTTTAAAAATTTTCTCTTTGTGTGGTTTCAATTTTCTGTGCTGTAAACACCTTGGAGGCTGGAAATGTGTCCTTTCATCCATAATGCCTGATGCACAGTAGGTACTCACAAATATTTGTTCAGGATGTACTACATGAAAAAAATGCTATTTTCCATGTGTCCTTCTGTTGCAATAATACTCATAAGACTCCTTGAATTTATTTAGAGAAACCAGTTGGAGTTTCTTTCTTGCCTTACTACCTTATTAATCTCCATGCTGGTCATTTAAGTATTTCTTTTTTTGCCAATTTACTTATAATTTACTGTACTTATTTTCACCTCATAACTAATATATAAAAATTTGATTCAGTCTTCTATGTCTTTCTCTTCAAAAGCCATTATACTTTTCTGCTTAAATGATCACACATCTCAACAAAAAAGCATGTGTGTATACATACATGTAACATATGTGTTACATAAATAATGTTTTGTGAAATTAGACACAATTAAAAAATAGGTAAGAAAATAAGTTGAAAGGGTAGCCAACAGAATGGGAGAAACTATTCGCAAATCATGTAACTGATAAGGAGTTAGTATCCAAAATATATATAGAACTAATAAAACTCAGTAGCAAAAAAAATCAAATAATCCAATTTAAAAATGGGCAAAGGGCTTAAATAGATGCTCTTCCAAAGAAGACATACAAATGGCCAATGTGTACATGAAAAGGTGCTCAGCATCACTAGTCATCAGGAAATGCAAATCAAAACACAATAAGATATCCCCTCACACCTTTTAGAATGGCTGTTATCAAAAAGACAAGAGACAACAAATGTTGGCAAAGATGTGGAGAAGAAAAAAACCCTTTGTGCATTGCTGGTGGGAATGTATATGGGTGCAGCCACTTTGCAAAACAATATGGAAGTTCCTAAAAAAATTAAAAATAGAACTACCACATGATCTAGCAATCTCACTCTTGGGTATATATCTGAAAAAAAATGAAATCAGTTATCTTGAAGAGATATCTGTACCCTAATGTTCATTGCAGCTTTCTTCACAGTTGCCAACATATGAGAACAACTTAAATGTCCTTTGACAGATGAATGGATAAAGAAAATGTGATATATATATTGAGATATATGAATATTTATATATATCATGTCATATTGATATGTATCTATATATTATCAATATATACACACACACATACACGATATTCAGCCATAAAAAGAAAGGAAATCCTGTCATTTGCAACCATACAGATGAACCTGGAGGACATTATGCTAAGTGAAATAAATCAGACAGAGAAAGACACATACTGTATACTATCACCTGTATGTGGATTATTAAAAAAAAAAAAATTCCAATTTAATTGAATCAGAGAATAGAACGGTGGTTACCAGGGGGTGTGGGAACAGGGAAATGGGGAGATGTAGGTCAAAGGCTACAAATTTCCAGTTATAAAAAGAGTAAGTTCTGGGGATCTAATGTATAGCATGGTGACTATAGCTAATAATACAATATTGGGAGTAGATCTTAAGTGTCCTCACCACACACACACACACACACACACACACACACACACACACACGAGTTAACTATGTTAACTATGTGAGGTGATGGATGTGTTAATTATCTTGATCTTGGCAATCAGTCCACAATGATTTGATGAGTTTATCAAATCATCACATTGTACACTTTACATATATGCAATTGCATTTGTCAATTATTCCTCAATAAAATTGGGAGGAGAAAAGAAAAAAATTGGGGGGAAATAGGTAATAATTTTCTTATCATGAATGCATATTATTAATAAACAGTGATTCTATCCACATAATGGATGTATGCAGCTTCTTAAAGATAGTTATCTCACTATTTCACTCAATAACAGTTAAAGATTATTGAAGATACACATATGAAATTGAAAATTCTGCCAAAATAAATATGAAAGCACTCCAATATTATTAGTGAACTCAAGAATAGTCTACGGAACTACATGTATAGCTGAATTTATAAATTTATTTTATATAATTTATCTTACTTTTTTTTTTTTTGCTGTGGAATTATCAAAGCTACTGTATGGATTATACTAAGCATGGCTACTGATAACTAAGAATACATATGAAATGCTTGTTCTGAGGGAACATGATAGAGATCTTTGTTTTGTTCACTGAATAATGAATTGGCTCTCTGCATTCGGTAGGAAGCTAAATTATGATGTCTTTTTTCTGGGCCCTTAATTCAGGATGGAATCATAATAAAATGCAGCAAATATAATCCAAAAGCACAAGGAAATAAAAATTAAGAATGAGCAAAGTTTGTATGAACTTCTTTCACATCAAATGACTTTCTGACTACCAATCCCATAAAATACATTGCCAGAAAGGATTCACACTATGTATATACTTTGATGACGGCTTTCTTTTGATCTTAAGATTGTTTACTTAGTGACATTTCTAGACAAAATTATATTACTTGATAGAAGAAAAGCTAGTTTCTGCCTGAGATTTGGGGGCTACATAGCACATTTCTGTTATTGGAAGAAATTCAGAACCAAATACATAAATGCAGCTAATTCTCCACATCAAAGTAGGAACGTAGAATGATAGCTCCATATTTGAAATCTGGTTTGGCTAAAAACGTATGACATTATTTTCTACATCACAAAAGAATTGAAAGGTTTCTGCTAACCTTCAGAAATATATAGCTTCCTACATTGTGTTTCAGTAGGTCCAAAGCAAGTATATTTTTCTTTTATCAAAAAAAAAAAAAGGCTGGATACAAGATGATTTTGTTAAAGTACTAGGTCATAATTATTTCTACTAGACATAGAATATGAGAGTGTTATTCATTAGCATGCAAAGCACAAAATTATAAGAATATAAACTGCAAAGCCAGAAGTCTGGCATATGCTATATGCTAGCTTAATTCTGTGAGTGGATCTGAGGTAAGAAAAATATCTGGAATGTGTAAAACTTCAAAATGCTAACAAAGTTCTCCAGTTGTTATCAAATGCTCTAGTAAAACTATCAACAAACTTTCATTTGTATACTACTTTCTTAACTTTGCCTATTTTCTCTTGTGCTTCATAACTCTTAAGTTGGATGTATCTCTAAATTTTTTTAATACTTTCATAATGACACAATTAAATACTTTCACAGTGAAAACTCACTTTGAAATTATCAGCCTACTTTTTATTTAGCAAGGCAAACTCAGATTATGGACTATTTCTTTCACACCAAATTATATTAAAATGGTATAATTTGCTTTATTTAGACATTTTATCTATGTTGTCTAAAAAGTAGAGTCAAGGTAATTTATATGTGTTATAAAAATTAGTCGAATGGCATGCTGCATTTATTTTTTTATTTTCAAAATTTTAGCATATGAGAAGAAAATCAACCAATAACACAATAACAGCACTAGCTGTGTTATTAGTTGAGACATCACTGAGTCCATGGTAAATAAAAAGTCACACCTAATTTCATGAATACCTATAACTCTCTTAAGAAGCTAGTGTAGAATGGGTGATTTAAAAACATGTTAATCAAATGGAACTTTGGCATCCCTATAGAAAGTCAGATGACTTTGACACACAGTATGTGGATTCAGTTTGGCAAGTATTATTTATTAGAATTAAGGATTCAAAAATTTGAAAGGGGCAAATGCAGGAATAGCCTGCAAAAAGGGCTTAAATGTATATGGGAAGAATGTCTAAATGGAAGTGGAAGAAAACATGCATTTTAAAAGTTGTATTCGTGGGGCGTCTGGGTGGTTCAGTGGGTTAAGTGACTGACTCTTGATTGCAGCTCAGGTCATGATCCCACGGCTAGTGAATTCAAGCTCTGTGTCGGGCTCTGTGCTGATGGCACGGAGCCTGCTTGGGATTCTCTCTTTCCCTCTCTCTGCCCCTCCCCCAGAACACTCACTCTCTCTCAGAATAAATAAATAAACTTAAAAATTAAGTTATATTCAATATCATAAAAGATTGTAATAAGATACAGCATTTAAGAGTCCCTTCTTTTTTTCACTTTATAATTATGCATGAAGTGACGCAGAAAACAAAAAGAGCAAAGTACTCTGAGCCCTCACATCTAACCTTCCATCACTGTAAGTCTCTTTGAAGGAACCTTCTTTATTGCTGGCAGAGTAAAAGCAGACCCGTAGTTTACACAAAGATGAGTTTCCTTTCCATTTCACCTATTTGAATAGTGTGTCGGAAAAAAAATGCATTATAGCTTCTGAGAATTTCCAATCCATCTTAGAAAACATTGAGACAACCTCAGAAGACCTGAGAACTCTCCTACCATCTTTTCCTTTTCCATAATTTGAACTTCTCCCTGACCTCCTTCTCTCAAACAAATAAAGGAAAGAATTGTATGGTTCTCAGCTTCGGAGTCTTAAACAACCAAGAGTGAAGGCAGTCAGACATAGGTAAACAAGACCTACTAAATTGCTACAACCTATGTTCTTACTAACTATTCTCCATGATTTATGGTACTTCTGCATAATGGTTTGAACAGGTGATATGCCACAGAAAATCTATAACTAGATTGAAGAGAACTAAATGTCTACTTTATAGCAATCCATCATACCATACTCAAAATTTTATATCTCAAACGTGATGTAAGAAATTAATTCTGAGGATTTGATATATAGAGAATCAATTTGCTATTAATAATTTTGTTGCCATGGGCCAGATCACATAAGACTTGCCTTAGACCTTCTATCTGTATGAAAAGAAGGTTTTAAACAGCAGAGTTCAAAGCAGCAAAATGCTGGGAAGATTTCAGCGGGGGTAAGATCTTCTTTCTTTCTTTTTTTTTTTTAATAATATTTTTAATTTATTTTGAGAGAGAGAGAGAGAGAGAGAGAGGCAATGAGAGAGAGAGAGTACAAGTGGGGGAGGGACAGAGACAGAAGGAGACAGAGACTCTGCAGTAGGCTTTAGGCTCTGAGCCTTCAGCACAGAGCTGGACACGGGGTTCGAACCCAC
>NW_024412376.1:152673070-152760082 GCF_014898765.1 Herpailurus yagouaroundi
GTCCATATTCCCGTGTCACATTTTCTGTTTATCATGAAGAATGGAGGTTTGGAGGCGCTCCAGAATGTGTGCACTGGACCCCTTCTATTTGCCCCCAACACTGTTCTTTACTCCATCCCACTATGCTAAGTGTTGGCACAGAAATGGTAAGGAAAACAGACATAGTCCTGCCCTTTTTAAGCTTACAGTCTATTAAGGATAATTTGATATTAATCAAAATACCAACTTCAACTGCTATAAGTTCTATGCAGATAAAATCCAGGGACGTGTGAGAATATTTGACAGAGAATAGGAGAGATGATACACACTATAATAGTGTATATAATAGTTGTAGTAGAAAGTAATATGAAATAGCTCTTAGTTTTGCACACAGTCCTATACCTTAATGCCTGCCTTTATGCTCCATCTATGTTCTCTTCATATGTAAGTTTCTCAAAGCTTCTCTTGCCCTGTTTTTCTGAGTATCGGCTAGCCTTTCCTTCTGATTTTTTCAATTCTCTCTTCTACGGTAGCCCAACAAGCCCACGCCATGTTTATCTTTCTTTGGAGCTGGATCAATGAAAGAACATGAGCTCCAGGATCAAGTTAAGTTTCAGACTGAGGCCAGCATAGCTGCTTCACAACTGAAAACACTTTTAAACACAATCTCTTAACATTGTGGGCCTTATTCACAAAACAAAACAAACAGCAAAGTGAAGTTGTCAGTTTTGAAGGATTTGAGGTAAATGTCTATAAGGTTCATTACTGGAAAAATATGGCCTTGGAGAAAGATGTCTAAGACTTAACTACAGAGTGATTGAATTAATGTATCTAAAGAAGGAGGCTACTAGTAGGTACTGAATGGGTCGGCCTAGAACAGAGAAAAAAAAGGAGCTCCCAGACACATGTAGAGAGTGGAGTCCAAGCCAGTATGGGGAATAGAGAAATTTAACAAACGAATTTTAAGTATTTATAGCCCCATTTGAGCTCTTGCCATTAGATATCCTATTCATTAACTTTCACTTACTGTATACTTAAAAGCACCATTTTTTTTCTACAGGGAAATAATGGGCTGCTTCTTCAGGTTTTATTTTTAATCTTGTTCAGTATAGCTTATTTTAGAGATAATTGCACTGTAAATGCTTAAATTATCCATTTATTCTGTAAGTATTTATTTGCTATTTATCAAGTGCCTATTATATGCCACTTTCTAGATTTGTACCTGGGTATTCAGTGGTGATCAGAACAGAACTAGTTCCTGACTCTGACTTCATAGTTTCTACTTCAGTAGGGTAGACAGGTTTAAATAAACATGCAAATATACATATATAAACAAAATATAATAACTATACACACATTATCTCTGTATCTATATTCTATCTATCTATCTATCTATCTATCTATCTATCTATCTAATCTATCAATGTATATGCAGAATAAGATTCTCAACAAATGAGATGACAGATCCTGGACCATATAAAATCATCAGGATGATGAGGCTTCTTGGAAAAATCCACCAACATTCATCTAGCATATGTTCCTGCATTAGTTTTCCTATTTTAAGATTCCATAAACACCCCTATCAAAAGTCAATGAGAAAAATCACATGATATAATGTGCGTGCAGCATCCAACACTGTTAGATAGATGCTGGTCTCTTTCCACTCCTCCTCCTACAAATTATTCCAATTCTAACTTTAAAAGAATGTTTCCCATCTCTCTTAACAAATAATTGCCTGAGCAAATACCAGAAGTGTGAAATTATAGTTGTAAGCACAATGCAGAAGAAAGAAAAGTTGAGTCAAGTTTTTCTACCTAGAATAACAGGCAGTAGATCATTCCTTGATGTAGCACTTACATACTTTCTTTTTGTTAGAATTCTATGACGAGACAGGTGCAGGAATAAAGACATAGCACACACAGAAGGAAATCAACTCAACAGCATTGAATGAAATGCCTGACAACTTGCAGTAAAGAAATTCTACTTATAATCTATGGCAAAATCCAGATTAAAAATTATTTGAAAAATATGAAGGGAAGTTATAATTTTCAGTTCATCTTGAATTAAAAACTTGGAATCTATAAAAACAAAAAAATATGTACAGCTTTACTTCCACATTTTATGAATCATACTGATGTTCTTTATACTAATAAAAATAAAAGAGTAATAAAAGAAATGAGTTACTAAGCTAGTACGTTAAGCCACTATAATGAATGGTAATGGGGTATTTTGTTGGAGTTGAAGATCAATATGATTTATTACCAGATGCTCTACTGATAAAGCTGATAATGTAATAATCAGAGAAGTGAAATTCACCTAGAGCTTCACATATGTTTTCATCTTTACTTACAAATTTAATTTATTGTAGCTTTATCTGATATACCATCTCCTCAATACAGGCAAACCCAATGGGACATATTATTTAGTGTAACTTTTATGTACTAAAGTCCACAATAATACAAAATCTATACAGCATAAAAAATAGAAGAAACACTCTGTTGTAAAAAATAAAATAGCCTACATGAGATAAACCACTTTAAATATCACACATTACTTTTGGTCTATCTACAACTCACTGGTCTTTTGTCAATCCGTGGCGGTGTTTCAGTCCTTCCTATAATCAGGACTTGATCCACTGGCTCCTGTGTGCTCCCACAGGGGAGCATTGTGCTCCCACAGAGATCTTACCACCTCACACTCTCATTTCTCTCTAACAGCATTGTCTCTGACTTCCTAATGATTGCAGCTTTCTGCATCTTCAAATCAATCCTGGTCTGTCCTTCATAGTGACGATCGTTTTTTTTTTCAAAAAACCCTTTTCGCAGATAAACGAAGCCCCTTCCTCTCTTACCTATTCTGGCCCTCTGCTGCTTTTACTGAGTTCGCTTGGGTTTCTCTTTTCTTGTTCTCCTTTCTATTGGCCATTTCATGGATTTAACCATCAACTTTTATTTTGTATTATTAATTACTTCAAAATCTTTGCCTCAAGTCCTTGTCTTCCTCCAAGTTACCACAGTCTGTATTATTTTGATACCTCTAAAAGTCCCATCGGTGCTTCAGGATTTCACAAATTTTGTTCACCGTCATCTTTCTTCCCAACTTTTGTTCTGCCCTTTAGCCTCTTACATGCAATAATAAAACCACCAGTTCCCCATCCCTCACACTTAATTATGGCATCATCTTTGGCTCATTTTTCTCCATTAGTCCCTCATCTCACCAAATACCCAATCCCATGAATTCTGCTCCTATATTAACTACCCTACCTGCTTTTACCCCACAGCTACACAGCTCCTGCTTTTATGACATCTCCCCTCCATCAACATGATAGCCACCCTAAGGAGGCCTCTTGCCTGGCAATGGGGTCTTTTGCCAACTGCTGGCGCACAGCTGTAAGATTAATTCTTGGAGATTCAGATTAAAACTCCTGTTTTCAAATGCATTCCAAATAAAGACTTAGGTCCTTATACTATCTAGGCCTTCTATGAACTGGCTCCAGTCTACCTTTCCAATGTTATTTTCCTGCATTCTCTCGGGATCCAAATGCCATACTGAGCCCCTGTTTGGTTGCATTTTGCATTTCCATTGTTAGTGCCTACGCTTATGATGTTCTGGTCATTATGAAAGCCCTGTCCTCATTTTTGCATTTCCATTCAATACCAATTCTTCAAGGCCTATCTCGGATGTTACCTCTTATAATAAGACTTCAACGATCAAAGTAACACTTATTGAATTACTACTATATACTAAGCATATGTATTATTTCACTTCAAATGAACAACAACCCTTATGTTCAGGTGAGGAGACAGGCTTGCAGAGGATAAATAACTTGCCTACAGTCTCACAGATAGTGAATGGTAGGTGGACTTGTGCTTCTAACTAAAGCTTTCTGCCTTTAATTAACCACTGTAACTTGACCCCCACTTTACACCCTCTGCATAAATGCCTTGAACTTCATTTGTTCCCCTCTTACAACGTGTATTAATTTGTACCTCATGTCATAGCTTTCAATTTGTGTCCAATTTGCTAGTCACTTGATGGAAGATCTCTGGAAAATTCGTGCTGCCTTTTATAACAGTAAGTGTTTACCTAATAAATGCTGTTGCCTGGATAGATAAATATATTATTTCCCTATTTGGAAACTTACTATGTCTATTATCTAGTTCCTCTTATATTACCTCTCCTGATTAAGATAAAATCCTTCATTAATCTGTGGCTTTAAAATTATACGTAGATGTCTTTTCTGAGGCATTATTTTGCATGATGCCTCAACACGCACCTATTACTCTAATTAGGATTGACTGTACAATCTCTAAAACATAATGCTCACCACCACCTCTGTCCTTCATCCCTGACATTTCTCTTTTGTGCAATGTCACCCACCTCTTCCAAAACGATATATTATGCTTTTTTCAAGGTTCAGCTAAAAAATTCTCATAAATGTCTTCCATGAGCAAAGTAGCTTCCATTGACTAAAATTTCGATGACTATAATATTATGTGCATACATTATTTCATGTCTTTGCCAAACCTCCACAGATTCTAGCGTCTTCCCAGATGATCATGTCTTACACTGCAAAGCTCTAAGAATACTTTTAAGTACATATTAGATATTTTAAATAATGTTAGTGGGTCTTGTGAATTAACGTTATTCACATGTAAAGTAAATTAGAGCAGTTAACTGGCAAAAAATGCATAGTTTTTGAAAATAACTTAATTTTTGTGCCTACTATGTAGACTTATAAGGACTTAATCTTACTTTACCATTTCGATTCAAAACACTCAAAACTATTTATTTAAACTTTGGAACTGAACTCTAAAATAATAATATGATGAGCTGAGTGGCTATGAGGTGCTGTCTTAGTTAATGGATATTGAGGTAAAGATTTTCCCCTAATGCTTTCTTCTCAAGGTGAGAAAAACAGTTCATTTGACATCTTACATGACCTTGTTTTATCCACATGACTTCTATCTGGCAAGGACAATGCACCCAGCAGCTGCATACAAAATAGATATGAAATTCTTTGCCAAGACAATTTAACTTTTGATAGAGACAGCCATTGGTTCAAATAGGTTAAAATGCTCACTAATTTAAAAATCTTATATATTTTGACTTTATAATTATATCTTTTTTATATTTTATGGTAGACCATACAATAGTCAAAACAGCGACACTGCTTTATAAAAGTGAGCTCTTAAAGAGGCAGAACATCATCTAGTTCTGTCGTTCCTATGATTTATTACCCCAGTTTGGTCCTTCTTTTAGAACCTGGACAGGAGCAGATCTCCAGGTCCAAATGGTCAGACTATGTACAACCACTCTTATTTTTTCCTAAATAGCCTACTGACACCTTCCCAGTGAAAAGGGAAAGAACTATTTATTCTGAAAGTGCATTCTTTTTAATTCTACCTATGTTAAAAAAAAAAAAAAAAAAAGAAGAAAAATCCTAACCTCTTCAACAAGGTAATTTCTTCAACAGAGTAAGGCTCAGTACAATTCTGCAAGGAATATCTGTCTAAGTTAGTTGATGCATATTTGTCTTCGATAAACCCAGAGTCTCTAAAGAAAGTCATGCTTTGGGTCACTGTGGAGGTGGAGAGATGAGAGGGAATTTCAGGGCACATACATTTCTGTGATGGTCTCTGGCAGATTCGTGGGGATCTCAGTGAGACCTTTCCCACGACAGTCTACGATATTGTTGCTACAGGTACAAGCAGCTGGACAGTGCAAAACACTGCAAGAAGGAGCCATAAATGACTGGTGACCTGAAAAAGAAACAAACAACAATAACAGTTTCCCTCCTGAAATTCATCATTGTGAAATTTATGAGTTCATCTCAAACAACAAAACATGTTATTTAACAGAAACGTATTTCTCTAAATATCTGAGCATAAAATGGGCCTATATTTCTAAGATATATTTTAGGAAGCATGCATTTATAGTTCTGGGTCAACACTCAGATGAAGCAAATGAGATTCTTAAAACTAATTATGAAAATGATAATTTTCCCACTTGAAATAATTGTTAAGAAAGGCTAAACTCAGACCGGAAACTAGAATTTGATTCAAAACGATTCTGAGTTCCAAAAAAAGCAGCAGTGTCAGACTAACCTATATTTCATTTCTAATAAGCTTGAAGAGAATTTGGTCTTTACTAAATGTATGTAGCATAATGTACTGTACTTTAAAAAAAGAAAGGAGAACAGACATAACTGTTGATTCTAAATAAGTAATTGTGTATCAATAAATGTGGGGGATATTAGATCTTGCTAAGCTTCAAATCTTGGTAGGTTCAAAATCTGCCTTTTCTCTGAAGTTATAATAGTTTGTAACAAGCCATTTTGTAATTGTTAAGCTAGGTAGTTCTATTTTTGGCTTTCATAGCCTGCGATTTTAGCATTAAGTAGTTACCTGTGTGTATGTATTTTTACTACTCAGTATTTGGAAACAAAACTGTTTTGAAATGAGATTTCACTGTTGGAATGATGAACGACAGAATGGCGGCCATGCTGTACTGAATGGGAATCTGCACACACTCAGTTTACTGGAGCAGGACAAACCCTCTCTGATCTGCAGGGAGAGGGCCTGAGCGATCAATGTCAGGAAGGGGCTGCAGGCCAGTCACTAACCCAAGCCCTCTTAACAAGCTCTCAAACGTTACAAAAATAGTCTCAGTCTAAAAAAGAAACATGAACTTGCCTTCTTCCTCATCTAGAAAACAGGAAGGGAAAAGTGAAGAGAGAAAAAAAGTGGTTAGTAACAGTTTGTTAGTCATTTCATTATTTAATTTTCTTAAAAAGCAATCAGACCTAAGGAGAACATTCCATGTCATTATAAGAAAATTTTGTTTGGGTTATAAAAAGTGTGGAGAAGTACACAAAAGGGTCTAAAAGATAACGATAAATGAGAATTCTGTACTCATATGTCTTCAATCCTCTAAGGAACTATTTGTGATGTGTTATATATCTTTAAACATTTTGTGTGACTGTACCTTGAACAGACACTTCTGAAGCAGAACTATATATATATATATATGTATATATATATATACACACACACACACACACACACACACACACACATATATATATGATAAATTATGCTAATATGGATCAGGTAATATTAACATAATATTTTATAAATAAGTATAAACATAAATATAAATATATATGAATTGGCAATCAGACTGCCTAAGCTTGAGATCCATGGATTCAACTATATGACCTTGGACAAGGCTACTTAGCATCTTTTTCCTCAACAGTTTAATCTCTAATATAGATATAATATTATATCTCACTACAGTTGTTCTAAGGCAGGTGAAATGAGCTAAGTATATGTGAAATACTTAGGCTGGTGATCAAACATATAGAAAGAACTAAGTAAATGTTACTTGATATTTTACATAGGTCATGCCTAATTTTCGTTTTCAGATTTTCATCACTAAAGCTACTCATTTATCTCTTTCCTGTAGAGGTGAACCACTAGTATGCACGGAAAGTGCTTTGTCACTCTGCAACTACAGTTGAGATACTTTCCTGAATTTTCCAGCAAGATGAATCATATTTCCATTTGTTAACATAAAAGTAGATCTAAATTATTACATAACAGCAAAATAAGTAGCAAACAGAATTTAAATCTAGGAATCTCCTATATTTCCCCAGGAGTGAAAATTGAAAAACCTTTCATCATACATTAAGCACGAGTAATCTGTAATGGCCAATCACTCACAAATGTCTTAGAACATATTATCAATATCACTGAAACCGAGGATTTCCATGGAGTGATTAGTGCACAATTGCACATGTTAGTGAGCAAAACACTGAAACTTTTAAAGCATGCGTTCTCCACAGCTCTCTTACATAGAAGCAAAAAATAATATGACAACATAAAGGTTCTTTCTCTCTTACCACTGCAGACAAATTCTCGTTTTTGAACCTCAGCTACATTATGGCCCCTCAGGTGGGATGGACCCATACACTGAGTGTAGAGACCAACCCGGGGCCTTTGTCGCAACCAGTCAGAGAGCCAGGCGAGGTGACAGTCGCAATATAGGTTGTTCGAATGGAGGCGACTACATAAGAAGAAGGGACGTTTAAGGCAAGAAAACAAAATAGTTATTCCAAGAATTAAAAAATGTATTAATAATAATATGTAACTTTATTTCTTAACATGTAAGTAGATAAAGCTTAGTAAGTCCCAACCTAATTATTTTTCTAAAAATGATGAGAATCAACTTACTCTTCATTTACTGCCAAGTTAAGCAAATATACAGAAGCTTGAACACGACCATAAAAATAGTTTTCTTATGTTCACTCAAAACGGTAAAAAGAAATAGGTATGTCCAAGGCAAATTGCTTTGCAGTCCCCACATACTGGTGGCCAATTGGGGTGGGGTGGGGGCGGGGCCATATAAATAAAAGTTGTGGCTCCCAATATGAGTTATCAGTTAGTCCTGCTGTTGTTAGTTTCTGTAAAAACTGCTTGCAAAATCTTTTTAGAAGGTCACTTTCGTTTTTTGCTGAACAAGATAGAATAATAATTCAATATAAAACACTTCTTTCATGTCCCTATTCTGATTTCCTTCTTTTTGTTTAATAGCAGAAAAAGGGATTAGCTGCTTTGGGCTCTTGGGACCCTATCCTCAAAGAGCAGGAACTGAAATGAAAAGACATAAATGGCTAGGAGTGAAGGAATTAAGTGAGCCCCCTCTCTATGTTGGCAGTGATCCATACCAGAGCATGGATCCATTCCAAGTGGCAAATAGCACTTTTCCATTAATAAAATATCAGACAAATGTATCCACTAAATTAGGTAAATGACTTCAAATTGGCTTTTATGTTTTCTCAAACTAAAGAAAAGGACATCCAAAACTATAAATCAAAGCATCATTTCCAGAATCATCTATGACACAGTAATACCATTTTAGTCCTTTTTAGCTGATGTGCTCAATTCTAACCCAATAACAGTAATGGATATTAAAACATGGAACTCAGTCCAGAAAGATAATTGGACCATAAAAGTGGAATTTTTAAGTAGCAATGATAATATAGAATAATGAAACACCAAAGCAAGGGAATTTCAAGTTAGATAACTATTTTACATTCTCCTTGAGCCTGTGTAGATATGGAACAGACTGTCTTGCATCAAAACTTAGACGGCGTGCCACCAAACATAATGCCACATTGCTACATTTTGGGAAAGCTGGGTGACCTCCGGTTCAGTTTGTTTGGAAGTCAGAGTGGCATCCTTTGGAAACCGCTTAGCACACTCCACCTCGCTGTTCTCTAAATATTTTCATCTAAACCAAGCACGTTACAATAATCCAGTTAGGTGTGTACAAATTTGAAATGAGAGAACATAAAACTTTAAAAACCTGATTAGCAAGACAAACGCTAATGGATTTCTGTAGGAAAATAAGGCATACTATCAAAAACGTGGATGATGGATATTTCTACAGTCTTGGTGGCTTTATTTTCTCAAGGATTAAGAGCTTGTTCAGTTTGTTTTTACAAATCAGCTAAAGGTAATGAGGAGCTAATTTCATCAAATATAGTCTGAGTGAACTATATTTGGTATTAATTTGGTCAAATTAGGCTCAACTGAAGAGTACCAAGGAAATAAAATTTATGTTATATCTGCATACTTTGAGAATTTCTTTATTTTGTTAAGTCATATTCCAAGGAAATGATCATGTTGTGTTGTATCATATACAGAGCTACATTTTAGTGAGAGAGGGAAAAAAAAAAGGACTTTAAGATTGGTGTTACCTAATTCATTAAAAAGCTGGCAATTCAAATGATTTTTCACTAAAGAGAAAAAAATAAAAGCTATATGTTTCCAGTTATAACCTACTGTAAAATGAAAACTATTTTGAAAACCCAATCAACATTTATGTTCCCTACTTAAAAACACATATTATTCCAGAACTCCAAAGCTTTGGTTATGTTTCCCACCATTTCCTACATGTGGTATATAATGTATTTTTAAGGTCAAGGTGATTCTTAAACCCCATTCAAATGAGATTTATCTCTGAAAATGCTTTAACTAAATATCCCCATGCTGAGCTTTAAAGATTATTTTTTCTCCAAGAGAAAAAAAACAGTTGTAGCAAATACTTTACTAGGAAACAAGTTTTTATTCACCTAAAATATGTTAATGTCCATCTCCTGAAAAGATATTTTTAAATAAAAATGCTGACACAACCTTAATTATAGAAGCACTGGAGGGTTATGGTGTAATTTTACATTACAAAGAATGTTGGAGAGCCAGTTTAGCTTTATTAGGTCGGCTTGCTGTACAGTAATAAAATCATAAAGATTTACCATTTATCATTTCTGACAGCCAATCAAGGAGTCTTACATTTCTTAATGAAATGTGACCTCCACAATAGCTCAAAGTAAACGTCCCCCCTCCAACTTTCCATAATGCATATCATTTAAAGGAAAGCCTTCATGTTTTCAGAATAATAGTTCATTTATTCAAATACCATATCTAGTACTTTTTAAAAAGTGGTGTTTTCCTGGTCTACCCCATAATGAACTTGTGGTACTGTTTTTTGTTTACTAAAAATGGTACTTAAGGGGAACCCTTAATTGATGACATTGACATATATACATTGCGGCTACTTACAAAGTCCTAAGTTTAGGCATATGGTTGAAACTTGCCACAGAAAGTCTAGTAATGTTGTTATTGTTGAGAGTGCTGTAGAATAAAACAAGAAAAGTTAGAAATTTTAGGTAATTAAAATTTGCTGATCATTCTATATGATAATACAGAGAATGCTTCTTGCAACTATGTTTATGCAGGGCAACTATCTGGTAGAGACGGCATAAAGAATGCCCCAGGTTATAAACAAGAGGATAAATAAATGCCATACTTTAACACTTTACTATGCATTCAGCTTTATTAAATATTTATTACAGATTTATGTCTTTAGCCATAATATCTTTGACTATTCACATATTGCTTTATGCACCATGGGTATGCATGTGTGTGTATTTATGACACTGGTTAAGGAATAATATGAGGCAGTCAACAATTAGTAAAATTGGGCAGTTACACTTCCTTAGAGGGGCACTATGTATAATTAGTGTCATGAGTAAATGAACATATTTGAAATTTCCAAATTAAATTTCATAGCAATAGCACAGAATTGGTTTTGTCAGATCCCGGAACACAGTCCTGCTAATTATTCTCTATTGTGGACATCAGCCATTGTTGAAATCTGAGTAGTGAGAATGATATCTACATTTGGTATTTGCATTGGGTAGGGATAAAGTGTCAGGCTGGGGCAGTTTATTAAAAGCTTAATACACTCTAATACTTCTTTACTTAAAATTTTTTATTGTTTATTTTTGAGAGACAGAGAGAGCACGAGTAGGAGAGGGGCAGAGAGAGAGAGGGAGACACAGAATCCGAAGCAGGCTCCAGGCTCTGAGCTGTCAGCACAGAGCCCAATGCAGGGCTCAAACTCACGGACTGTGAGATAATGACCTGACCCGAAGTCAGACGCTTAACCGACTGAGCCACCCGGGCACCCTGTACATTCTAATACTTCTAAGTCTAGGCACATATCCTGTCCCTTGCAAACTTCCATGCGGTACAGATCACGGTTTCTGGATGCTGGAGTCAGGAAGATGGGCGACCAAGGGAGAGACGGTGAAAATAAGCATAACTCTTGCTTGGTTCAAATTGTTAGTACTTTTCCCCTAACACAGGCATTGTTGTATTATTATGGCTTTTCTACTACCACTACAACTACTACCCATTCATTCATCTAATATTTCCTAGATGGCTCTTCATTTTATGGCAACATGGAACAGTATAAAATAAATCAGGCATAAAACCTGTCCTAAAATAGCATATTGTCCAAGTGGGAAGATGGAGTACAAATTATAAAAACTTATAGTTAATAACATGAAGAAGAGATTGTTTTTCTCCCTTTGGGGAAGCCTGGTTATGACAAGAAAGTGAGAAGGAGGCTATCCCAGGGCTGTGTTTGTGCAGTGCGAATACGGACAATGATTCTAGTATGGAGAAGACACCATGATGTGGTGAGCAAAGCGGGCAAGTTCCTGAGGGAGTCAGGATGACAGGATCCACAGCCCACAGATGCAATTTGATAATGGAGAAAGGTTTGAATTAGACTATGCAAATCCTCTTGCCAATGGAGGCTGGGCAGGGAAGTAAATGAGAGAAGCAGGATGCGTGTTAAGAAACGCAACAGGGACGAGAGATGGAGTGGAGCAGGCAGAGGGCTGGGGCCACTGGAGACCCTGGTAAGCGAGCGATGACACTCTCTGTCATAGCAGCTAGTCCTCAGCTCCGATGGACCACTGCTCCGTGCTAATGGAAGGCTGCCAACCGATCTGATGTTCTCAGGAGACGCTGGAAACAGAAAATTTCAGATCTGTCCTCCTAATTTTTAAATACTGGCAACTAATTCGGACATTTCAAAGAGTCTGTGGGCTACATCTGTTTGGACGAAAGCAGGATACATTTATGAGGCCACTTTTGGCCAGCTGGAGGCTGCAGTTGTGAATGGTATGATTTGGGGTGTTCAGGGGTTCAGGGATTCACTTGAACTTCTCAGTAAAGTGGGGCACAGAGGCTACCGATCTAGAAGACACACTTTCTTTTCTTACCCAGTTTTGCAATGTATTGAATGATATAAAAACTAATGCAACTGATTGAAGTAAGTTGCACAGGCGAAAAAAAATCCCACTTTATGAAGGACCTATAAAGCACTGAATTGGTTGGTTCACGTTATCTAAAAGCCTGTAGCATTTTTCTGTGCTCAAGTGAAATGAGATTTTTTTTTTCAAACGCCATTAAAATATATCCTGATGTTTGAACTAAAAGGTTTCACTTCTCAAAGGGATTTACTTTCAAATGACCCCTTTTCCCACCCTCAAAATTTATGCTGACTTTATATGGCTAAAATCTTCAGAGTACATAACATACTGAAATGTGACTTTAGGGATAACATTTTTAAAAGTAATTCATCACATGCAGTAGGCATGCATTAATTTTGAACTCTAATTTCTTATGATTCCACACCAAAGAGTGTTTTCATTGAATGCTGAAAGCTGGTGGCTATCAGTCTAGAGTCTTTTCTCAAAATGTCACTTTGCAAAATGCAGCTGAAGAAATAGATTATCTTAGTGGTTTTATTCAGTATTGATGTGGCAAAGTGATATTGACATTGATACCTGATAGTGGAACGATATGTGGAACCAATGAAATTAAATGATTTTAAAATTAATAATAAATATTTGCTAATTACATCTGATGACATGTATGTTATGGTCGTGACTAATTCCTATTCTGAAACAATGCAAATGTATCTATTGTACTTCTTTATTTGTGAACACTTTCTTCTAAACGAAACTATATTTCTATGTTCAACCTCAAGATTTTCTTTTTGCAGCAAGAATATATTCTTGTACAAAAGTACATTTTGATGTACAAATACGAAATTTTAGTTTTGGTAATCATATAGTTACTCTCAGACTTAGATCTTGATTTATTCTTTCTTATTTCCTTAGTGCTCAGCATAGGATTTGGCGGAGTCTGATATTTAATGGATATGAATCACTATGTCTCGATTCAATTAAATGATGCCTATTTTATGGAAAAGAAATAAAACAAACAATACAAAACTAGATGTTGTCCAAAGAAACAGAAAACATTGATCTAGATTTAGTTTCCAATGTTATTTTTGAGATGGTATCTTCATATTAAAAACAGAGACATTTCTGAATCACACCAATCAGAATTCCACAATTTGCCAGGTTGCCATGAACATACAAGTGATAGACTGACTCCCCTTGCTTTCGTTTACCTGGACTTTTCCTTCTCAAACTTTATTCACTCTCTTTACCCTAATTTATATCTTAATTTAACAAATTTTTGTCAATGGTCCAGTATGATTACTTCCATCCCCTTGTTTTGCCTCAGTATAATCATACATTGAGAAATGGCTCATGGAATTAAAAGTTTTAAAAAGATCTAAAACATTGGGAGTCTGAAATTTAAGGTGATTTGGAAATTAATTAATTCTTCATTATCTCCACATAATAAGAAGATATATTGTAGCGGGTCATAGACGCTAAAAATAAGAAAAACAGACAACTTTCTTTCTGGAAATGTTTCTAATAGAATAACTTTTCATTTACATGACAAGAGATTTGGGCTTGATAAATCCCAGTCTTTGGTATTTCATCCAATTACCCTTAAATTTCTCAAAGAATAATTTCTCCAAAGATTCTATGAATTACAAAGATTTAAAAATGAACACATATTAAAAGAATGTCTGCTTGACTTTGTCAAATTTGAATATAAAATATTTAAATTGTTTTGAAAGAATTCACACTTTCTTGTATCATGTACTAATGTTAATTTTTTCTTTTTTTTTAGCAAACACACTGTGACCATTATAGATCTCTTTGAAACCTATATATTAAGGACCCCAAAAGAGTTCCTAACACTTTGGATTTTGATTTTTACTCCATGAACCATAGAACATTTTTTACTCTTTGTTGTGTTTCAAGACAGAGGGTCTTGGTAAAGTTACCTTCTAGATATTTTGCTAATATGACAAATACAACGCAGGAGGTGATTGTATCATCACAAACTTACTCTTCTAAAAACACTGTTTACTTTATAACAAATATGCAAATGAATAGTTACTGTATTTGTGGATAGAGTTTTCAATGCCTAGCACAGTGCTTGGCATAGAGTAGGTATTGTGTGCCTGTGTGTGCGTATGTGTGTGTGTGTGTGTGTGTGTGTGTTATACGTGATTTAAGCTCTTTTAATGAATAACAAAGTACTTTATGGG
The DNA here is from genome assembly GCF_014898765.1 of Herpailurus yagouaroundi. Classification (NCBI taxonomy): domain Eukaryota; kingdom Metazoa; phylum Chordata; class Mammalia; order Carnivora; family Felidae; genus Herpailurus; species Herpailurus yagouaroundi. The sequence goes on from NW_024412376.1 coordinate 152,687,888, forward strand.
ATTTTAGTCCATCCACAATATTCAGCAAATTTTCCATAAAATGTTTGGTGTCATTCCTATTCCTAGTTAGAAGCACCTACTTAGTAACACATTCTTGGCCTGATCAGCTCCATTCAATTAAGTAACACTCAGGGTTGTCTCTTCATATACCAAAGTTATGACACTGACTATGGTTTTGACATCAGACTGCTATCATGAAATCATAGTTGTATCCTAACTATTCTGACTCTGAAATAGCAACAGTGAGCTTTGTATATTAATGGGTCTGAAACACAACTAGTGGCGTTATTAAATACAATGTGTATGATAAGCACTCTGAATAGGTTTCCTATAGAAAAAATTAGGCTGTTACCAACAGAAAGAAAGGTTAACTTCTCATGATGTGGATAGACAACAGTATATATATTACAACACGATTTATCTCAATCAACTAACTCTTACATTAAGTCCTTAAAAATAACCAGTAACTTTGCACATGACACAGCTACAAGTTCCATACATCTACTTGCAATTAAAATCAAAATCATATATAAAATATTGATTAAATAAGCTATTTTGTTGAGACCTCAAACTTTCTTTCCTGAATTCCATTCTGTTCCTCAAACTCAATTTATAAAGTAATGGGATCTTTTTTTTTTTTTTTTTTTTTTTTTCCGGAAGGATATCACGAGTCCCAGATAACTTTTACCACATGGACTAAAATTGCCAAACCTCTTCAACATTTAAGTCAATTTTTGAATTTCTGAATAAATTTAGCCAGGGATGAACTGTAGCACAGAAAAATATTTTATATGGGGGGAGAAATGTGTAAATATATTCAAAAAGCTAGACTTGTGAGTCTCTGGCTGGAAAAAAAAAATTCCAGAAATGTACAGGCAGCTTCAATGGCTTGAGTAACTCTAGTTTACATTAAAATAATTTCTCATCATAGTAATTCCATTAAAATTATTGTACCAAGTCAAAGGTCTGTAGAGACTACCGGGTTGTCTCTAGCCCATTTTGTCAGCCATGTCTACCCAGTAAGGAAAGAGAGAGGATGCCAGTTATAATTCAAGTCTGTGTGCTGTGCTTTCCTAAGTCAGTATGAAGACTTTAAAATGGACCCAATGGGCAATCTATTAGAATCAGAAAAGCAGATTTCTAGAATCACCTTTCAAAAATGATGCTATCTGGTTAAAACTGGCATTTTAAATGAGACAACATCTTTCCATTGCATGGCAACTATATAATAACCCAACTCATCAGAAACTAAGAAGTTCATTTTTTATTGTAATTTTTCTTATACAACTGCTTTTATCCTAATATTTGGCAATTCTAGGGAGCCTCACCAGTCCTTTGAATGAGAATATTTTGTTACAAGGAGAAACACTTGAAAGATGGTATTGTGAACATTTGAATGTCCTCCTTAAATAGACATTTTCACCTAAATATGCAGAAATGATACCCACGGCTGTGCACACACACATTTCAACTCATATATTCCCCATGAGTTATTTAAGGTATCTTTATAAGAGACCATTTTGACGCTAGGTTTCGAGCGAGCAGATAAGCTTCCACATTAGCACTCCCCAGACACAAAGCCCCCGTTCAAAAGAGTAAGAGAAACAAGCAATACTTACAGCACTTCAAGGTCCCGGAGAGCCCTAAATGCTCCATCTTCAATACAGCTGATCTGGTTGTAATCCAGTTGCCTGTAAATAGATTAGAAGAATATAAGTAAAAGGCTGGAGACTAGCAGCGCTGGGTGAAAAGAAGTCTCCTGAAGGGTCTCCGAAGCTCTGACTGCACTAACTGAAATGCTCTCAGAAATACACTCATCCGCTTAAGAATGTCACAAGCCATTCTGGCCTCGGTGCCGCTACTGAAATCTCTTTTTGTTCTGAACTGTCTGTGCAAATAGCAGCCCTTGGAAAGCTCCAGTAAATAATAACTGCACCTTATATTAAATGCCATAGGAATGCAATTTCATTACATCAAGAAAAGCTATCCATTAAGAGCTTTCAGCGTCATCTTGCTGAAACAATTTCATTAAGGTAAAGGACTGTAAATCACTTAATGTCACATGCACCCCCTCAGTGACCTAACAGAATCCATTTATCAGAGAAGCCCAGCTGCATGTTAATTTCACTATCCTTGGCAAGAAAGAGCAAGACTACTTTTAGGTTTCCTTCTTTTAAAAGCAGTTTTCCTTCGAGAACTCCCAGTCAAGAGAGAGAAATGAGGTCCCACACACCTCCCTGCTATTCTCAACCAGGAATACACTTTAGAAAGCCAGTCTTGTTCTACGTGAATATTCACCATTCCCATGATTTGCAATTGTTCGTTACATGCGAATTCTCTGCACTGTAAATATGACATACTTTTCAATTAAGAAACTTCCCAAATTTCCAGAAGTTTTTAAAGTATTAAAAATTGATTTTTTTTTTACTTTCCTCAAAGATGCTAATTTTAGCCCCAAACGCTAAGAACACATACTGCAGCAACATCATTAAAACACTACATATACCTTTGGCAAAAAGTTTAAAAGCTTTCTCAGTTCCTTCTAAATAATACAAAATGCAAACAAATGGATGTTCTCTTGTAGTTTGAGCACTTATTTGTTAAAATTTAAAGATGAAAACTAACAAGCAAACAAACGAAAACAAAGTTGCTCCAAATTGGTTAAGTTGGCTTTTCCTGCTAGTTGTTTCTGGAACTAAAATTTCCTTTATCCATGCCAAGGAATTTGTTTGAAATAAACAGCTAATAAGTATGAAATCCTATCTGTCCTATCTTTACATTGTTTTAATTTTTTTTTAAATAAGCAGCTGTTATTTAAACTAGTAGCTTGCTGCTTAGCGATATTCTTATTCCAGTAAAGAAAGAGCATTTTAATGGTTCACTTGAGACAGAAACAAAATGTTTGATGAACTAGTCAGGTGAGTTGTCAGTTCTTCATGAATTGGGAGGGAATGCAAATGTACAAGGATAAGACTATGATCTTCATACAAATGAATCTTGCCCTTGTTTCAAGTGCGAAATACACCAAAAGGGCTAATTTACATTTGAGGTGTGTTCTTAAAAAGAATTGTTTAAACATTCCTATAAAATAGTTGTTTCTCTCAGAAGGATACTGAATAAAGGTGCAATGATTTAATCCAGTGACTTTCAGAGGGGCCTCTTCAAATTCCTTACTTTAGAAATTATGTACATAGAGAATGTCTCATGAAATATACATCTCATTTTTAAGAAGGTCTCTAGGGGACATAAGACTACCTTGATGTCATGCAAATGGTACAATCTAGGACATGCAACATAAAAAAAAAAAACAACTCTGGAGAAGATATGCTTTTATTGCTTTTATAAACTAAGGCTTTCCCCAAATAATAGGTACCATCCATGCTACTGTAATAGCTTAAAGCATTTCTAGTTATTAGGAAGTAATGCAGAAGTATAATTTTATTTTCTAAGAAGACTTTTAAAGCTTCATGATGTAATATGGATGCTGTGGTTCCAAGAAAACACTTCCATTCTTGGGCACTTTTGATTTTTACAGATTAAATTCATTTAACAATTAAGTTAACAGCCTTTTTATTTTAAAGTGCTAAATATATATCTACACTACTATTCTCTAACCTCTTGAACAATTTATCAAAGCCATTTAAATTAGTACAATGGCATGAAGTGTTACCCTTGACACACTACAAAAGAGAAATTGTTTCCAGACAAATTGGCAAAATCTTTTAATGCTATCAAATTTGCCTAATGCAGTCTCCAGGTTAATCTGTAAAAGGGTGAGCTGTATGTTTGCCCATATCTTATTATCCTTAGCTGTCAATGTATAAATCAGTGCTGACACTGCTTCTTTTAAATCATGCATACTATACACAAAGGGGAAGCCCTAGCACACCAGAAAGCACTCAAGCGAATCTCGTTCTACAGGGACTGAAAAGCAGATTTCCCTATACCACCAGAAGTTGAGATGCTGCCGAAAAGTTGGCAATTTCACCCCTGTTCTACATGGCTCATGGTTACAAGCTTCTTCTGATTCTTAGCAGAAACTTAAGTCCTTCTTGGTGCTAAAGCATTAAGAATATCTGGCTCTCATAGGACCAAAGTTTTCCTTAAAAGTTTTCTGAATGCACCGTATCTCAGGCCATGCATCTTCTGAGAACAAAGGTATTTTTTTGAAAGAAAGTCACTCGTATGAAAGGACAAGCAAGATAATTTTTTCGTCAATTGGTGGACTTTGTTAAATCCAAAGGAGTGTTTACATGAAGTGTTGTGTCTGCTCTGACTGTTCCTGAGAAAATCTCTCTGCACTAACCTCCACTTGTCTGTATATGATTCAAGAGAAAGACTGTCAAAACTATGCAAAAGCATACTTTATTTCAGTGCTTCTGGACTATTTTTCTGCACTTTTTTTTTTTCTTTTCTCTTACCCACTTCACTTCCTTCTCTACTACCCTGCAAAGCCCGGGCACTTCTGCTGTCTGTAAATAGGAAAGGATCTGTTCTCAGCCATGCATTTAGTGACAGGTTGATTCTGTTTAGATGTGATTTCCAATAGTGCAATGAAATTATTCTGAATTAAGGAATTAGTAAGAGGAGAGGTTTTTTTTTTCCCCCACTTCTCCAAAAAGTAATGTTACAATTATTCAGTCAAACACGGGGCAAATTTGTTGATCTTTGGATAATGAGGGCACTAAGATACATCAGAGACAGCTTCAGGATTCTTTCCTGGCACAGGGTCACGTACCATTGAGAAGCAAGCTAGCACTTTTCTCATTTTCCGGGGAGAAAGAATGGTACAGATATTATTATCGGTGATACCTTTCAGACCTTCGGCCGACGAATCTTAGCACAGACTTCTGTGTCTTCTCTCCCGTACTTCCTACATCCTGGCTCCTCTGTTTCTGTGTGAATTCCAAATTCTATCTCCGTCTGATCCTTCACTGTCTTAGTTTGTAAGTGTGTGTTTTGAACCAAGTGCTTTATCTTTAATTTTATGAAAATGATGATGTTAAAAAGAATGGAAACCTTCGAGGTCTCTCTCAGGATTAACATTCTATGATGATCTTTTCATTCCTAACCACTTGTAATCTGGTCTCCTCAAGTAACACTAGCCTGCTCGGTTTAACTTTCCCTGCTACTGGTAAATGTAGTCTTGGGTAACGTACAAGAATCTCTTTCTCTGGCGGTATGACTCTGTGCCTCACACATGTAAAATTTCTAAACCTGATCTGATTGTCTTCAACACTAAAAATAATTTAGTCTAGTTTCATATTTGGATTAATTCTAGATACGAATATATATATATATATATATATATATATATATATATATATATGTTCATATAGTGCTGCGAAATACCAATTTTAGATATGGGCACATAAAAGACAGAAAGATCGAACATTTGCTTACTTGGCATACTGAAATATAACCAGATACTGCATTCTGTTACCTTTATGTTTTTTTTTTCAGGAATTTCCTGTTTTCTGTTATTCAAATTTGGATACCATACTGTTTGAATCACATATATAAAACTCACATTCCTGCATTAACTGCGGTTGCTTTTGTCCTTATCCATAGAAAATTTCATGTGTCACTTCAGCGTCCAAGCAGTAAAATCTTATTACTAATTTATTTTCTTTTTGTAAGAATTAGAACACCGTAAAATTTACTTAACTCTGAAACAATGCTGAACATAAAATGTCTTTAATAACTTTAAAGTCAGACAGAGTATCTCAGTCTTTCAACAAATATGCTCTGGTTTTCGAGGGTTTTTTAGGTACTAGAAATACTAGAGAAATACTAGAATACTAGAATACTAGAGAATACTAGAAATAGTTTAGGTACTAGAAAGTTTAGTTCATAGTCATACTACTATGAGTGGCAAACTACAGAAGTTTAGTTCACTTAAAATACATCAAAGTGATTAAAATCAACAGGAGGGAGTAACAACATTATGCCATTTGGAAAGAACCCTGATAAAACATATAAATCAAATGGGAGGAAAAGAAAAAGAATGCTCTAAGGATATGGGCACGATCTGTTCTATTTCTTCCCTTGTGTGTATAAAATTCAAGTCAATAGGAGTGCCTAAATATACAAATCCTATGCCAATAATGACTCTTTAAGAAGTAGTACAAATTTAAGTTATAATGTATCGAGAACATAAGAATAATATAAATTGACCCATATAAGTGAACACTGTAGGCAGAAGTTTCAGCAACCATGTCATTTAACCTCAGCATAAAAACAAATCAGTGCTAACTCAGGTATTAGTGAATAAAACAACCAAGATAAGGATTATCCTGAGGAATGTAAAATAATTTGTTATTTGGGAATTTAACCCTTCTGTAACCTTTCAAGCACAATGTTGTGGGGTTTTTTTCTTTTTTTCTTTTTTCTTTTTCTTTTTTTTTTTTTTTTTTTTGCACAGGAATAAAGAATCTCAGTTTTTATTGAAATAATCTATGGTATAAAGTTATATCCACTTGCTAATTTATTGGGGAAAAGCAAAAAGATAAGCTCTAAGTAAAATGGTATCAGAAAATGGAGGAAAAATTAAGTTGCCCTTCATGTTCTAGTAACTCTTGCACACTAATAAGAGGGGGTAGAAACTGCCACTGACAATAACAATTAGTTACATTTATTGAATGCATAGCAAATGGCAGGGTCTGTAGAGATGCCATCTCAGTATTCCTCATGATAACTTGAAAAGGTAAATGTTGTCATCATTTTGATTTTACAGATGAAAAAAATGAGGCTCACAGAAGTGCAATAACTTATTCAAAGTAGGTAGTAAATATGTGGTGAAATCTTGATTCAAATTTAAATCTATGTATTGCTGAAGCCCTCCCTCACACAGTAAGTGTCTAGGGAAAGAGCTGTTCGTTCTGCATATGAAAGTTTCAGTTAAATCTCTGATGGCCAAATTTCAAGGCAGAATGCAGCATATAAAGAGTATTACAGAATGTCAGGGAAGGAACAGATTACCCTGGGCCAAAGTAGTCATGTGTGAGGAAGGAAGAAACCTGAACCTTAAAAAACAGGTAGAATCCAGAAAGACAGAAAATAAAAATGTGTCTTCCCTATGGAGGGAAAAGACTCCATCAAGAGCAGTTGTAAGCAGAAGGTCTACAATGTTCACCGTGAATACTTGCCAGAGAGGGGCCATTCTGGCTTGAGCAAAAAGCTTGTGTAGATTCGGTAGGAGAGGGGGCTGGGACCCTGGGTGAATGGCAGAATGCTAGGCCTAGTCAGAACATCTAAAGAGACTATGCCATTAATAGAAGTCACTGCTCTTTCAGGAAAGAGTCTATATTCTTCAGAACCTATAGAACTATGTCAATATTCTACTATATCCCCAAGGCTTTGCCATAGTGCCCATACAAAGTGTTGTTATTTTTAATAAGCTGAATGAGTCTGAACGAGACAGTGATGGGACAAAAAAGACAATGCTTTATAAAAACAAATCTGTCTGCAGTGTTAAAATTATCTAATGAGAATATAGACTGGAGATCAAAATCCAATTAGCAGACCACTGTAATAGTTCAGATGTAGCAAAGTGTGCCTGTTTAGGGTTGGAGAAGCAAGAAAACTAAAGATCTGTTCTATCTCCAGGACAACACGACAGTTTCAGAAAGATCACGCCAATTCTTATTTTATACATATGTGAATTGGATTTCCAATCAGATACTCTTGTGTTTTGTTTGTTTTATTTTGTTCTGGAAAGTGTTTATGAAGATATGTCATATAGATTCATTTTTACATAAGAAAATGACATCGTTGCAGAAAAAATGCTAACGCACCTGGAGACAGAGCAAAATGAAAAGTTGGAGAGACTGTTGATCATGCAAACGTGATCCTGGTTGTTGGGGATTATCACAATTCAGTATGCCTTTAGAGTGAATGCAAACCAGACAAGTTACAGGACCACGGACAGTTCCCGGGGTACTAATAGCACTGCCTGAGTTCCTAGCGTATTTTACATGTAAGTACCCAGACAACTGCTGGTTAATCCCTGTCTATAGACAACATTCTGGATGTTAAAGGGAGCTCTGTTTATTGAAATGAAACTCAAGTTCATTTACGATCTTTCTAAATGAAAAAGCCATCTATACAAGTTTGTTCAGAAGGTTCTACATCCCACTGAAGACCTGTGACATTTAATCTAACATGAAGGATAGCAAGCCCCTTGAGTGAGAAACCAACCTCCCCTTTCAAAGTGTCTTCAGCCTCAGGTTTACTGAAAACACTCAAGAAGCTGGGGAACTAAAAGAAATCATTTAAATTTGATAACAGTGAATTTTATTTATTTATTTTTAAGCTTATTTATTTTGAGAGAGAGAGAAAGAGAAAGCACACACGTGTGAGAGGGGAGGGACAGAGAGAGGGAGAGAGACAATCCCAAGCAGGCATGAAATCTCACAAACCACGAGATCATGACTTGAGCTGAAATAAAAAGTCAGAGGTTCAGCCCGCTGAGCCACTCAGGCACCCCTATTTTTATGATAATAAGCTAAGTATATAATATGGTAAGAAATGTAATGAATTAAACATGAAAACTAGCTGATTATAGCAGACAGTTTGCAACTATGACAACTTAAATGACAAAAAGCTGGAGTAAGTCTTACATTTGCATTGTAAAATATATAATATACTCTTCTAATTATTACATATTGATTCTATAATATGTGAACAACACTAGTTTCCTTATTGTTATGAAGTATCCAACAGAAAGGTATTTAAAACTAGAAAGTGTACAGGGCACCTGGGTGGCTCAGTCAGTTAAGTATCCAACTTTGGCTCAGGTCATGATCTTGCAGTTTGTGGGTTCGAGCCCCACATCAGGCTCTGTGCTGACAGCTCAGAGCCTGGAGCCTACTTTGGATTCTGTCTCTCTCTCTCTCTCTCTCTCTCTCTCTCTCTCTCTGTCTGTCTCTGCCCTACCCCCACTCTCTCTCACACACACACACACACACTCTCTCTCTCTCTCTCTCTCCCTCTCAAAAATAAATAAATATTAAAGAAATTAAAACTAAAGAAGTGTATAAAATTAAGTAAAATACAGAAGTCTTTCTGTCTCCCTAGTATAGAATAGTGAATTTTTCTTCTATGAGTATTAATTGAGATAGTGATAAAATAAGTCAAAGATGACAGAGTTCCAGAAAAAAATGAAATTTCTAAATAATATAAATAGCTATATAACAGCATATGGATTAACTCTGTCTTTCCCATTTGCCAAATCTTCTTATTGCCAATAACCATTGCAACCCACATTGGGTGAGTGTTTCCTACAAAGCCATGGCTGTACATATTTGTTTCCCAAATAATATGATAACTTGTTCAAAGAAAACAAAACTAAATCATCTTGTAACCTGACCTTTGTTTATAAATTAATGTATGTTAAAGAAAGATAACTACAAATATTTTTTGCCTAACCTGTTTTTTACCAAGAAGCAATCTTCCTGCCAAAGGTGGGTATGAGATATAGGGTTAAGGGAATTGGATAATGCAAGCAAATGGGAAAGACATAAATTTACTTATAAACGATAAACATTACAGTTTGACTAGAACATAGAGTACATTTTGAGGGAGTACTGCGAAACGAAAGAAGAATAAGCAAGTGTGACTTACTTTATTTACAAGGGTGTCTAAAAGAACATGTGTTGAGATTTAACTATTTTTTATAATCTTTATTTTTGAGACACAGAGAGGGAGGGGGAGAGCAGCGAGAGAGGGGGACAGAGGATCTGAAATGGACTCTACGCTGACAGCAGAGAGCTGAGTGGGGCTCAAACTCATTAACTACGAGATCATGACCTGAGCGGAAGTTGGAAGCTCAACCAGCTGAGCCACCCAGGAGCCCAGAATTTAACTATTTTAAGTGTTTATGGTGCACTCACTAAAGAAACTAAAAATACATTAAAGTTTACTTTTGTGACGTGAAGAGCAACTAGCAATCTACTTAAATTTAAGTTCATTGATTTGTACAGTTTTTTTCTCAAATCTTGGGATAACTCTAACTAGGAATGTTTTATCATGAAAACAAAAGACTTGAAAAATCTTTATTCCCATTAGGTACCTGCTTAGAGAATAAGTTCACAAGTCTCAGCAATAAAGGAGGGTTTAATTTAAATATTCTCCTAAATTACTCAATTAAATGGAAATATCTCACAGATACCTCTAAATAAAATAGTTTAAATAATATAACGTGTTTTCATTCAAAATTTGATCAGGAGGCAAAAAGGCTTTCCTGCATCAGTGTTGAATATATTAAATACATATACAAAATTTATAAAGAAAAGTCCTATACACATTGATCATCATTTTGGTGGCACATCAGTTGGTAATAATATGGTATCAATACTTTAATTCATACTTAACTGGAGAATTTTAAAACAGATGTAAATTCTATGGGAAAGCGCTGCCAGTGACTATTACAAACATTGTAATTTAGTTGATATTTTAATATGATCTTGTTATTCTCAGATCTCACCATCTAAAATGTCAAGGAAAAGAAAACAGTTTAAGTTGCAGCTGGAGAAAATGAAGTAACAAAAATAAAATATACAGGGTTTTATTCCAGTTAAGAAATTAATAGCGATAAGCAAAAAAGTTACGAGAATTCCTCCCTGGAGATGTTTAGGGTCCATCTGCCTAGAATAGTATTCATGTGGCTTGCCTGAAGGAAGAGGAATAAGATCTGCTAATTTGCAAAATTTCCACAGCATCAGTTTCATATTGTCAAGATGCCGCCATGAGCATATTTAGCCAATCCACAAGATTAAAGTAAGTGCTTCCAGTGAAAATCTTCTGTTAACTGGAATTTGCTCTGAATAAGGCCTGAATGTGGTAAATCCAATAAACCTGTTACAGTGCATCAGACTGGGCACTTAGACAGCCCTATACAAAATATCATTGTTAACATCGTAATGCAGCTAAGGGACATATTCCTTCAGTCTAGCCTTCTTGTTTCTCTTTTACTGTCTGAATGACTTAGAACAGTAGCCAGCCACCATGCAGGACTGTCCAAATTGTAAATTCATACAGTGGAATGATAAAAAGGACAAAGTACTATACCTGTCTTTCCCATGCTGAATATCAATAATATTAATATTAATACTTCTGGGCTTTTATGGAGTCATTATTTGATGACCGATATTTGCCTTTAATAATAATAATATGAATTAAAATTTACCCTCAGCTCTAACATATTTTACCAGGCATCTTTCTTAACTTTTAACGATAAAACTAATCTTCATAAAAAGCCCCCTGAACCTGGACTTTTTTTTTTAACAATGTGGTTTGAACTATGTCTTAATTATAGAAACATGTTTTTTAACTGTAAAATTCTATTAAATTGTAGCTATGATTCTGATTAATTAAATAAAGCTAGAAGTGCATTGTGGTATTTCAGTGTTGCTCTCACGGCCTTTGACACCGTTGCATGGAAGGCAGTGAGGATTGTGGAAATCAATTTTAACTTTGCATAGTTTCTTTAATAAATTCTAACTTCCTCAATCCACCCTTATCTGCTGTTACTCACCAACACGTAACACAAATCAACATCCTTGAAGATTCCTTTAGATTTTCTTTCAGAAACTGTTTCCTACAGATTTCCCTGATGACCTCAAGCAATATTTCTTATCTCTCTCTTTGCCTGGCACCTACAGCACATAGTATCTTGTTTTTAAATCAGGGTCTTGTGTATATTTAGTGCTTTCTGCTATATTTTCCTTTTCCACTTATTAGCCCCATGGTTAATGGACCCAGAATAGACACAAACCTGTCTTACCCATGCCCAATACTGCAAATTACTTCATGTTCTTCTTTCCTGTATTTTTGCTATCCCTTTTTAAGGGCCAACTTCTAGAAGTTGATTAGTGAATACTTACAGAATGAAATGATACACTCTATATTACAGCATTTTACCAAAAGGTCTTTCACGTATCTTCTTTCCCTAATAACCACAACAAACCCAAGCAATTATCATATTCACTTTACAAAAGTAAAACTAAGACTCAGTGGAGTTTGCCAATTTGTCATGTCTAAAAACATGGCAGTTATTATGTATATAATGCACATGGGGGATAAAAGTGTTTCAAAATCCTGTTAAATCAATATAGCACAATGGCTAAGATTTCACTTTCTTTTTTATGTCTGAATTTTTAAAACCACAGTCTTTAAAAAGGATAAATGAAGAGGACATAAGAAGGAATCCCATGATGACTGGTATCCCATTCCCAAATGCATCCTTAAATATGGACTATAGGTTACTTATACACGTGAATTCCCTGAATATCTTTACTAAGAAGATTAAAAGCCACCTGTTTTAAGGATTTAGAGATAATACTATTGTAGGATTGCTAGTGGCATTCCCAGAGGGTGGTCAACTGTAGTCATGACTATCCTTTTAAGTGACATATAGGCGACCTGAGTAGGTGCTATATTGGGATCTTTATAGGATCAGACACAGTATACAAAGTATACAGTACACAGAGTATACAAAGTTAGTTTTGAACATCTTACATCACAGAATCTCCCTGAAGACTTCCCCACGGTCTAGCAAGAAAAGATAAAAAGAAAGCAAATAAAATCCCCTTCACATGTAAACATCCATGAAAACCTAGGGCCAGAATTTCAATGGTTCTGAAGTTTATATCTAGAAGTTTGTATTTTTCTGTCCTTACCTGTACATCTAGAAAGTACAAATTTAAAAAAAAAATTTTTTTTTTAATGGTTATTTATTATTGAGAGACAGAGTGTGAACAGGGGAGGGGCAGAGAGAGAGGGAGACACAGAATCGGAAGCAGGCTCCAGGCTCTGAGCTGTCAGCATAGAGCCCAACACGGGCCTCAAACTCACAAACCGCAAGATCATGACCTGAGCCAAAGTCAGACGCTTAACCGACTGAGCCACCCAGGTGCCCCTAGAAAGTACAAATTTTAAACAAAAAACATTTATGTGGAAGAGAAGATGTAGAGGCCAAAACTTGAAGCTTTATAAACAGTCCTCCTCTTTGATGACAGAAAACACCTGTCTCACTTTCCCTACTGGAAAAGTAGTGTTGTAACCCACCATGGAGAATGCCGAATATAAGTTAATTCTTGAAAAGTGCCGGAGCTGTTTATCACTAGCTAAGAAATATTGAATTCCTGTTAGTTAATCTCAGCACATAGGGGCTTTTTCCCCACTACATTCCAAACTCATGTAAAAGCTAAGGACATACATTTAAAGTCCTAGCCTTTGCAGCCAATAAAAAAACCATCATTTTCAAAGGCTTGCATAGTATTTTAAACTTTATAAAAGTTTATAAAAACATACATATTGACAAAATTAGGATTGTCCCTGAAATCTTCAATCTGATATGTATCTTCAAAGCTATAGGCACTTGCAAAAAACACTTTTATACAAGGCACTAGATTTCTCAAGGGAAAATACAGAAATACAATTTCCTTCTTCCTCATGCTTTTTTCCCCCTTCTTTGAAAAGGAGATTATACACATATACTTTTATAAAGATACAAGGGGAAAAATATGTATGTAATGAAAACAGTGATCTAAAAGCGATAAAAAAAACTATAGCTCCAGGCTGCAGGCATCTCTAACAGGAAAATATTATCTACTCTTTCCAGAAAAAAATAGCTTATATTCTGCATTTCCAATAAACACTGATAACAACAGAAAAGGGAGTTAATGAAGTACATTGACAGTAAAAGCAAAGAAAATACAATGCAAATACCTTTTAATCTAATCATTTATTGAGATTTCACAAGATTAATCACAAAGTTTAGAAGAATGAATTTGATAATAACTTCAGATGCAAGACAACTTTTACATGAGAATGTCTCCAGATACCTTGTCATAGCAATTTAAAACTTATTGTTACAAGCTCTCCTAAGCAAGCATAAAGATAAATAGGACTTTCACTTTTTTTCTGATGCATTATTCAATATATATTTAACTCTGAAAACAGATAATGTTTACAGCAACAGTGTAAGCCAGAAAAAAAAAAAATACTTACAGATTTTTAATGTCAACTGCCCCACGGAAAGCCTTCCTTGGAATTGCCTGAATTTGGTTTTCACTGAGATCACTAAAAATGACAAAAAGGATAAAGGTCAAGTTATAAAATATTATTTAAAAATGATTTTAATCCATGTGCTTGACAAATGATAAAACACTTCTTAAAAAAAAAGCTAAAGCAATCCTAATAGAACCATAATTAATTCCGTATCATTGGATATAATTTCTAATAGAAATATTTTATATTTATAATATAAATTAAAAGGTTTAAAGAAATGGTTTCTTGAAGTATTTTTCCAGATCTTTAATTTAATAATAAATTACAAAATATGGTTCTCTTAAATTTGAGTTGATTCAATTCTGTGCAATAAACTATTTATTGAAAAACAAATAGTAAATTTGTCATCACTCAGTTTCAAGGGATTCTAAAGTTTTAGTACTTGATACTTCTCCAACATCACTGGCATAACTTACAAAGCATAAAGGAAAGAGGTCCATTTTAATATCCCAGAGAAGAGTGGCCAAAAACTGATAAAACCTGGGCAATATGATTAAGTTTTCACAACACTTTAAGTAATCTTGAAAATGGAACATGGCAGTCCTGGCCCAACAATAAAACCAACAGTTCCTGCATAAAATATTAACAGCAGGTTGATTTAAAACCTTCTTTCAATAATTCTATTAAAACCATAAACACAGACTGTCTATATTTGCATTTTAATTTAATTGAGAAATACATTTTAATGAAAGGGAAAAAAGCACCCTTTCAGTTGGAATGAGAAGTCTGTAAAAATCACTCGTCTCATGAAATGGATCATTATTTTTTGCTCGGAGTTCAGATGCAATTGTATGAGCTCACACAGTATTAGCCTTAACAAGTAGGATATAAATATACATGCAAAAAATATCACTGAAAACAGAAAATGCTCATCTAATTTTAAGTTAACACTACCACAAAGCAGAAAGTTGAAATATCAAATGAATAGGTTATTAAATTAACAGTGATGGTGCTAAAATTATCTTTCAAATTCTAAGATAACTGATGCTCATTAAGAAAGATGAAGCTACTAACCACGGATTCACAGCTGATGACAACAGAGCCATTTTCCAATTACGTGGAGGTATTTTGGATGGATTCATCCACATCCTCTCCCCTAACGCGTCTTTATGATCAGAGCTTTTTGTTCACATACTTGTGACCATGCAACAGAGATAACTGGCAGATAGAGAGATTTAGAGCGTGGTCTTGACCTCATTAGCACCAAATTTTAAACACCCGAGATTTGCATTCATATCTCAACATCCACAATGTTCAAATTAAAAAAAAAATGTTTGCTAAGCAATTTGTAAAGAAATAAATGTTAGTCTATTCAAGGAGGAAAGGTCTTTTAAAAAAAAGCAAAACACACATTTTATTTCAAACAGTAAATTTACAATATGTGCTTATGTGGGAGTTAAGTCAGTCATCCATTTCCTAAGTGATGTAGCTCCGTTAACTGCTTTCAATAGTTTCAGTATATCGCTAAGAGTAATAAAACTTCATTTCCTTAAAAATTGCTTATTTCTCCAGCTTGTCATTGATTCAGACGGACTTCCTTCCCTTAATTACATCAGGTTAAGAATGTTTAACAGTGTATATTTAACAGCCTGGATGCTGGCAACTGTATGGAAAGGAAGCTATGGAGCAAGGAGAAGGTAAAGAGAGACAGTGGAGAAAGAAAAATCAGAAAGTAAGAAGAAATGAAAAGGGAAAATGATTGAAGCCAAGCAAATGTGAATCTGCCATGCCCCAGTGGAAACCAACAGTAGTGATTTCACTGCTGTGTCTCCGTCAATTCTCTGTTTTTTCATCACTTGTATCTCTCTGTTTCTCCAAAGACAAAGACTGCCGTGGAGACTGTAGGTGAATAAAAATGGCAGAGATGTTTTCTTCGGACCTTGCCAGCTTTCCAAGCTCTGCAGTTTTCCCATCCAGCCAGGTGGGCCATTTCATTCGCCACCTGCAGGTTTTCTTAGGTCTTGTTCTCAATGGGGAGAGTGTGAGGTGGGAGGAAAGGTAGAGGGATGATATTAGGTGGTTCAGAAAGATATCACTGAACAGACTGGAATGCACAGTCGAAGACTATTCCTTCTAAAACGGATTTTACTAGAAGCTTCTGAGTACCATCAGCAGAATTCTAGGACATGGAACGGTTTCATACTGCTAACGCTTTTCTTTTCACGAAAGAATGAGAAACTGTCAACTGTCAATCTCAGAGTCTCTTTACTACCCTAGGTCAGTGGTTTATGTGTGGCTGTCCCCCCACCTCCTACAACTAGACTCTTCCCAGACTTATTCTACAGGGTCACTGCCCAGTTCACTAGGGCAGGCAACTTCAGTTCTGGATCCCAGGCCCCTTCAGTTAAGTGGGCCATGTTCAACAATGACAGGAAAAAGAAACAACATATTTTCAGTACCTATGGTATGCAATCATTTTTTTTTTTTAGAAATAACATATTATCACATATGATCTGTATTTCCTCTAATCCCCATAACCATCTTGACAAGTAGTTAATATTATCCTGGTTCTATAGGAAAGGAAATTATGCTTCAGAAATGTAAGCTATTAGTGCTGAAAAATGAGACAAATTGCTTGTTTTTTATATTTATTTATTTTTTGAGAGAGTGCAAGCATGGGAGGCGTGGGGGGGGGGGGGGCGGAGGATCTGAAATGGGCTTGTACTGACGGCAGTGAGGCCAATGTGGGGCTCAAACTCATGAACCATGAGATAATGACCTGAACCGAAGTCAGATGCATGACCGACTGAGCCACCCAGGTGCCCTGAGATGATTTAAGTAAATGTATAAGAAATACAGACAAATACTGAGTCAGGATTTGAAGAATTCTAGAGATGATGCAAGGGGCTACTTAATCTCAGTATGTCCTTCCTATGCCCTAAAACGTAAAAGGCTTTCCTTAACTTATCTTAGCCTCCGGTGTATATCACTTGAAAAATGATGCATTAGATTGTGTAAGAATAATGACTTACACTTTCTGTATAGAATCAGGTGGAGGTTAGCAGTTATTTTAATCCAACATATATTTATTTAATATCTACAACAGCAGCAAGGTATTGGCTGACGTTGCAAGAACTACTGAGTTGGGTAAAAGCCCATTTCCTGGCTTCAGGAATTCTCAAATTCAGTAAAGACGATAAGGCAAGTAGCCAAATAGAAGGGCAACTGAGAGATTTAAACAAACTATTGTGAGTCTGAAAAGCAAGAAAGCACAGTAAAAAAAAAAGACAACGTGAACATATCAAGATGTAAAGGCAAAGGAGCGGGAGATAGCATGTCTAGTGAAATAAAGGGCACATGCAAAATATGGAATTGAAAAAAACATAAAACGTTTTATGAGAATAGCATTTGGTTTGATTTGCTTAAAAGGTACAACATACATAGTGGAGTAATAGGAGATGAGGTCCGAAAGACAAATCAAGGGTGTGATGAGTAAACTTTTTGGTAGCAATTGAGAAGTGAGTTCTTATTTCAGCACACAATGGTGGGGAGGGAAGGGTGGTAGACAAGAGCAGGGCAGAGACTCTACCTTAGATAAATTCAACTGGAAGCTGGAAGTTGGAAGACTAGATACAAGACTTCTACCCTAGTTGGGGAAAGGGTAGTAAGAATGCCAAACAGTATAAAAAACCCTTAATATATTTATCACTTGCTTACCATGGGCCAGTTAATAGCTGCATCATCTCTCCCACTGTATAGACAAAAAGCGTGGAAAAGATGAAGAGTGGTATCAGGGATGCATGAAGAACCAAAACTCAGAAGTGGATTATATGTGGATATGAATTAGCCAAGGGAGACAGAAGAGAAACAAGTTACTTTGAAATTATATTAAAGGTAGTGTTAATACAACTGGGAAATCAGAAGACCAATTTGCAGTGTCCATTATAAGTTTGGTTTCAGAAGTTTTTAAATCTAGTTAGAAAGATGTGATATAATGTATCACATATTTTGGTGACAACAAAGATAGTATATGGTAGGTAAAACATGAGCGGTAACTGAGAAAGGTGATCTATAAGATCAAAGAAACCTGTCACTGGCATTTTGATGAACTCAAGCCACTTTCAAAATAGAATGGGATTGTTTTTGGAGTGTGTGAGTAGTTCTGTGGGTTACGCGTCCAACTCTTGATTTTGGCTCAGGTCATGATCTCACAGTTTCATGAGTTTGAGCCCCACGTCAGGCTCTGTGCTGACAGTGGAGACACTCCTTGAGATTTTCCCTCTCACGCTGCCCCTCCCCTGCTCCCACTGTCTCTCTCTAAAGAAAGAAAGAAAGAAAGAAAGAAAGAAAGAAAGAAAGAAAGAGAGAAAGGAAGGAAGGAAGGAAGGAAGGAAGGAAGGAAGGAAGGGAAATGGGATTGTTTTCTGAACCTTGATGAAAATGATGGAGCTTGGTAATTCTCAGCCTCTGGTGTTGGAGTAGGTGGTGGTAAGTGGTGGTTGGCAGAAATCCAAGGAGGCAGCATGTCAAAGGAATTAAGAGCATAGATTACAGACCTAGACTATCTGAGATTGATTATCTGCCATTTATTAACCATGCGCCCTTGGAGAAATTGCTTACCCTCCTGTGCCTCAGTTTCTTCATCTGCAAAATGGAATAATGATAATGCTACTTCATAGGACTGTAAGGTGAAATCAGTGCGTTCATACTTCCAAAATGCTCAAAGAGTGCTTACAAGTAGTAAGCACTATGAAGGTGTTGGTTATACACATGTTAAAATTATTCTATTCAGAGGCTGTTATGTGCCCCTGAGTGGTCTACTTTGTTCCTTGAAGACCATTGCAGGCAGTGTAAGATATTACTGATGACAGTGTATTGTTCTGTGAACTGTGTGGAATGAGAAAAATGAGTCAGAACTACTGAGTTAGCAGGATGAAGCTGCCATGGGAAGAGTTTGTAATTATATCACTAGGCAGTAGAGTGTAAAAATGTGTTTCAGAGTTGGAAAATGGCTTGATTGGAGTTGATTTTTAGGAATATTAATCTGGAAATAGAATTTCAGAGCAGGCAGGGACAATGGGCAGAGAACTGGTGTTGGGCAATTTGGTGGAGAGAGAGAGTGGGTTTCCAGTTACCCAGAAAATTCTTTTTGGTGAATTAAAGTAATTAAGTTGTGAGTTCGGCTTAGGTCCAAATATAGTCTTGAATGCAAGTTAAGGTGATTTTCATCTTGGGGAGAGCTTGCAACCACTCAAATTTTCTGATTAGGAAAATAACAAATACAAAAAGTACAAAAAGCGTTTTGGGAAGATCACTGCAGAAATTGGGGAACTGGGATTGAAGACAAAGACATTCGTTTGGTTTTGTGGTATTTTGAACTCAAGTAAATGGAAATATATCCCATGCTCATAAATTGGAAGAATTAATATTGTTAAAATGTCCTTTTTTAAAAAGTATTGTTAAAATATCCTTACTACACAGAGCAATCTACAGATTCACTGCAATCCCTACCAAAATTCCAATGCCATTTTTCACAGAAATAGAATAAACCATTCTAAAATTTGTATGGAACCCCAAAAGACCCTGAATAACTAAAGCAATCTTGAAAAAGAAGGTCAAAGCTGGAAATATCACATTATCTGAATTCAAACAATATCACTAAGTTATAGTAATCAACACAATACAGTAATGGCATAAAAACAGACACACATACTAATGTAACAAAATAAAGAACCCAGTAATATATATAATAGCCAATTAATCTACAACAAGGGAGCCAAGAATATACAATAGCGAAAGCATGGTTTCATACCACATTCAAAACAATGAAACCAAACCCCTATATTTGACCATACACAAAAAAATCAACTCAAAATGGATTAAAGTCTTGAACATAAGACCTGAAGCCATAGAACCCTTGGAAGAAAACACAGGAGATAAGCTCTTTGACATTAGTACACAAATTATTTTTTTGGATTTGACACTAAAACCAAAGGCAACAAAAGCAAAAATGAATAAATGGGACTATATCAAACTAAAGAGTTTATGCAAAGTCAACATTAAAAAAATGAAAGACAACTTAGAGAATGGAAGGAAATATCTCTCTGTCCCTCTCTCTCTGACCCTCCCCCAATCATGCACGTGAACTCTCTCTCAAAATAAGTAAATAAATTAATTAAAGAAAAAAACCCACAATGAGTTATCACCTCACACATGCTAGAATGACTGTCGTCAAAAAGACAAGAGGTAATGTGTTGGTGAGGATGTGAAGAAAAGGGAACCCTTTTGCACCGTTGGTGCCAATGTAAATTGGTGCAGTCACTGTGGAAAACAGTATAGATGCCCCTCCCCAAATTAAAACTATAACTACGGTATGATCCAACAATTCCACTTCTGGATATGTATCCAGAGGAAAGGAAATCACCATCTCAAAGCAGTATCTGCATTCCCAAGATTACTGCAGCATTATTTACAATAGACAAAACATGGAAACAATCAAAATGTCCTTTGGTGATTAAACGGATAAAGACAATGTAGATACAGAAATGAAGACAATTTGGAATATTATTCAGCAATAAAAGAAGGGAATTCTGCCATTTGTACCAGCATGGATGGACATTGAGAGTATTATGCTAAGTAAGTAAGTCAGAGAAATACAAATACTGTAATACTTGATGTATTCACTTGCATGTGAAATCCAAAAATACTCAGAACTCATACATAGTGAGAACAGATTGGTGATAGACAGGGAATGGGGGTGGAGGTTGGGGAAATGGAGGAACATGGTCAAAAGGTACAAACTTCCAGTAATGATTAACAAGCTCTGGGTATGTAATGACTATTGTTAATGATGCCATATCGTATGGATTAAAGTTGCTGAGAATAGATCTGAAGATTTCTCATCCCAAGAAAAGTTTAGAAAAGCTAACTAAATTTATTGTGGTAGTTATTTTGCAATAAATGCATGTATCATTATTATCTTGTACATCCTAAATCAATACACTGTTGTATGTCAGTTCAATCTCAATAAAATGGGAAAATACCACCCCAAAAAGGGTTATTACCAAGTGCTCAGATACCATAATTTGAAACTTTTTACAAAAATTAAAAAATTTTAACAGCTTGAGTTTGAAAGCCTAGTTTATTTAACTTATTCGTTTTCCCAGGTGACAAGGACGTGAGAAGAGCGGGAAAGGCTGTCTGATTCTGAAGTTAACCTTAATAAGAAAGCAATGAATGAGGGTGGTTATTAGTGGTTTCAAAGCAAAGGTTATACATTCTTGGTATCTACACAAATGGAAAGATTCAGGGTCCCCAGAGCCAGGCCTGTGTAACGGTCCTTGTGGTCATCAGCCAGGAAACCCTGAAGTTTCCTATTTTAAATCTCCTCCCTTTGACTACATTCAACCCATTTCCCAAACTACTTCAGTAGTCGCTCCAATCAAGTCTCCTCCTGCCATTCTCCACTGTCATAGCCCCTGCTAGGACATTCATCACCATTCAGACATGAATGAGATTCCAAACTCATCTGTGAATTGATTTATGATCCTTTCCGATGCACCCTCCACACTGGCACCAGAGTTTTATTTCCAAAATTGAAATTATATCAAACCACCTCCTGAAATCTTCCTCATCTCAGTTAAGGAGACACCACCCTTTATTTGTTCAGTACAAAAACTTTTCAGTCTTCATTGTCATTCCATATTCTTCTACACCCCCATCCAGCCCATCATAATCCTCTTGACTCTCTCTTCAAAATAGATCCACAATCTGACCTACCGGCATCTCTGCTTCCCTGACAAAGTCATCATCCCCTCTTGTCTGGGTGATTTCGATAGTCTTTCAAATGCCTCTTTGCTTCTCCCCTTGTTTCCTGTAACCATATCTTGCCACATCACTGATCAAAACTTCACTAATGTCTCATCTCACTACAAGGGAAAGCACAAAGCATCACAAAGGTCAATCAGGCTCCAAATTAAACTGGTCGGCACGCTCTTCTTGACCTCACCTCTTTCTACTCTCCCCTCATCCCCCTTCTCAAGCTACACTGGCCTTCTAGAGTTTCTTTTTTTTTTTAATTATTTTTTTTTAACGTTTATTTATTTTTGAGACAGAGAGAGACACAGCATGAACGGGGGAGGGATAGAGAGAGAGGGAGACACAGAGTCGGAAACAAGCTCCAGGCTCTGCGCCATCAGCCCAGAGCCCGACGCGGGGCTCGAACTCGCGGACCACGAGATTGTGACCTGAGCCGAAGTCGGACGCCCAACCGACTGAGCCACCCAGGTGCCCCTAGAGGTTCTTAAACTCAACTCAACATAGTCTCCTTCAAGGCCTCCCTTGATACTTTTTCTTGCTCTATTTTCACCTCAGACGTTCCTTCATGAATTCTATGCTCTCAATTCATCTTTTCTAAAATAATTTTCCAAATCTCTCAGCTTTTGCACATTTTTTGGTCGTCAGCACCTAGTTCCTATCACCAAAGATGAAGAGTTAAGCATTGTTCAAGACCCAGAGCAAACAGCACCTCCCTCAGCATAGTTTTTCTCCACTCTCCCAGCTGAGCCTAGCACTAAGATCTCTGACACGTGTCAGCTATGTGATAGCTTTTCTCTCCATTTGCTCATCTGTAAAATGAGCTAGTACACATATCTCTTAGGGCCAATCTGCCTGGTCCAAATGACAACATTGTTATTAATACTAATTACCACCTACATAATTAATGTCATATAATTATTGCATAATTATAAAATATAACTATTATTGGTGAGTCAGTCATCCCATCTTCTATGCTCTTTAGGTGACTGGCACACAACTTTATTATAACATTTCCAAAATTTCAGTTTAATTCTTTTCTTAGATGACTATCTCCTGCTAGACAATATGATAAATGAAGGCAGGGATTTTAGTTCATTTTGTTTCTACAGAATTCCTGGCATATGACAGGCCTTCAGTAAGCAAAGGTGTAAAAGAGGTAGGGAAAGAAAAAGAAGCTGTGAAGAAAAAACTTACAAAACATGGCAACTTGCTGGATGGATATGGATAAGAGTCAGAGCTTATATACAAGTCTGTGGTTGCAACCCTGCTAAGTAGCAGAATCTAACATTATAGACTCAATGAGCGGCAATCAGGAAATAAAATTGGACTTCTGAGAGGATGCTTACATATACTGGTATCAAGGCAATGCAAGAGGGGTGAATTCATAGCAATGTTTCACAAAGCAATGGACACATGAGACTAGAGCCCAATAAAAGGGGTCAGAGAGACAGAGAAATACAGATCAATGAGTCCTTGTGCCATGGTAAGAAGTGAACTGTGCAGTGCATACCTGACTCATCTGTCTGATTATGAGATGTATTGACAAATTTCAAATTTTCAAATTACTTTCCCCAAGAAGTGATACTAAGCATACTCAAGATTTTGGTACTTGCAAGTGGGAAAGTCAGCAGAGTTCTCCCACTATCCCTTCTGTTCTCTCATTCATGCCTTCAAATGCCTTTTTAATTTTTTTTTTTTAATTTTACAGAGAGAGACAGCACATGGATGAGCAGGGGCAGGAAAAGCACAGAGAGAGAGAGAGAGAGAGAGAGAGAGAGAGAGAGAGAGAGAGAATCTTAATCAGGCTCCATGCTCAGTGTGGAGCCCAATATGGGGCTCGATCCCACCACCCTGGGATCATGACCCATGGCTGAAATCAAGAGTTGAATGCTCAACGAACTGAGCCACCCAGCTGCCCCTCAAACGCATTTATTGACAGCACAAAATCTGACATAATCATTGCTTTGTGATAGTTCTCTATTTTTCCTTTTATGGTATGTTTTTCACCACCAACTTGACTGCTGCTTCTTTTTTAAAAAGTTTATTTATTTATTGAGAGAGAGAGAGAGAGAGAGAGAGAGAGAGAGTAGGGGGCAGGCAGACACAGAGAGGAAGAGAAAGAATCCCAAGCAGGCTCCACATTGTCAGAGCCCGACATAGAGCTCCATCCCACAAACACTGAGATTGTGACCTGAGCAGAAACCAAGAGTCGGACGCTTAAACGACTGAGCCACCCAGGTGCCTCTTGACTGCTGCTTCTTAATAAGCAGGGCTGTGTCTTCTACATATGTCCTTTCACTTCCAGGTCTTGATATGATCCTATATAGAATAGATTCATTTACCATTGTTTGTCAAGATGCCTAAGTGGTCTTTTGGGTTGTTGTTCCAAGAATTGTTTTGTTACTGAGAACCTACAGTAACTTCTAGTACTGCAGCTTTACTGAACATAATGGTAATAATGGGTATCTATTTTTTTCTGATCTCTAATATACTTTGACAATAGTACTTTTTGCTCTTAATAAAATAGTACTTTCTTGCTTTTAATAAAAAGCGTCAACAGAAGTGTTTTTTTACAGAACTCTGACAACTGTAAATCTCCATAGAAATTTAAGTGTGAAAAGTGTGCAGTTTACAATTGATGAAATAAGATAATACTCATAGCTAACATTTACTGGGCAATTACTAACTGCCAGAAAACACACTTTGACGTATTTAAATTCTTTTCTATAATCACATCAGAATATAGTCTTTCATTTTCATTTGGAGACAGGGAAGTGGGGTTTACGAGGGTTATGTAATTTCCCTGTGGTCACACAGCTAAGTAAGCTACTGGAACTATTTGAACTTGGCTCTGTTGTTCTCCAAACCTCTTACACTTAACCACTACTGTGTTGCCTCATAGGCTTCTGTAGAAGCCTGGCTCTCTGGTATTATAGTTCCATCACCCTGGAGCTGTGGTTTCAGTATGGTTTCAGGATAACCCATCAGAACTCTCTGAAGAGGTTGTTTAAAAACCAGACCCCTGGGGCGCCTGGGTGGCGCAGTCGGTTAAGCGTCTGACTTCAGCCAGGTCACGATCTCGCGGTCCGTGAGTTCGAGCCCCGCGTCAGGCTCTGGGCTGATGGCTCAGAGCCTGGAGCCTGTTTCCGATTCTGTGTCTCCCTCTCTCTCTGCCCCTCCCCCATTCATGCTCTGTCTCTCTCTGTCCCAAAAATAAATAAACGTTAAAAACCAGACCCCTAACTCCACTCCAGAAATGCCAGGCAGATTCTCTAGGGAAGATGTCCAATAACCTGTGTTTTTAACAAATCTCCTAGGTAACTGTTATGCCCATTGTCTTTGAACCCCATGTTAGAAGCCCAATGGAACATCTCTGATAAATATTATCTTCTAGCTTTTGTTTAGTTTAATAAGCATGGTGTTCATTTATGTGCATCCAGTGGAAATGAGAAGAGGAAATAAAAAAAATGGGAGGCACCATTAAACCC
This sequence comes from Herpailurus yagouaroundi, assembly GCF_014898765.1. NCBI lineage: Eukaryota > Metazoa > Chordata > Mammalia > Carnivora > Felidae > Herpailurus > Herpailurus yagouaroundi. The sequence continues at coordinate 152,713,207 of NW_024412376.1, forward strand.
AAGAATATATATGGTACTTTGAACAGAGAAGGTTGGATGAGAGAGGCCATCGTTGTAAAATATACATAAAAAAAATCTCACAACCAGAATATTGATCTTGAAAAAATAAAGAATTCCCAGCGTAAGTTTTATCTTTCCTATTTCTCTTCAAAACAGTATCCATAACATTGCTTCATATTAGCATTGATCTTTCCAAGTGATATTTAAGTCACCATTTGGGTTACCTACAAGCACTCCTGTTATGTGCATTCAAGGAGGACATACCTAATGGGCTAAAGCCATAAGCTAATGACAGGCTCTAAAAGTATATTGCATCAACAACGATAAAACCTCCCTTTGCACCTTTTATGAGGACTGTTGAGCTAGTAACCCATGTTTTAAGAAAACCTGTGTTTTTTTTTTTTTTGTTTTTTTTTTTTGTCACATCTAAGCATAGAGTTTTGTAAAACCACAATGGTCTGAACACACCTCCAGATGCCTGAAGCAGTATCCTGAAGGTAGTGTACTGGGATCGACCCAGAATCAGGTTTGGACAAAAATCTTTCACCTCCATAAAAGCATGTGACCATATAATCTTAGTCAAGTTACTGAGATCCTTTAAATCATGATTTATTTTTCCTAACTCTAGGAACAGCACCAAGCATTGCTGTGTCAGGCTTACCATGAGGACTGAACAATCTGATATAGTCTACGTGGAAGGTATGGGGTGCCACGCCAGGCGTGGCACCCCAAAGTCCTCCCACGTTACTTTCCCGCAGTTCCATTAGCTCAACTCAGTTCACTTCAGAAATGATTTATTGAAAGCAGAGTGTGCTGAGTACACTGCTAGTGTTCAGAAATAAAAGATAATAATAACAGGTGTCTGATCCAGAAGCTCAGATTCCAGAAGGGAAAGCATCAGGGAAGGTAATCATCGCACTACTCTGCCCACCAAAGTATCAGCAGGAAAACACATGAAGTCCCAAAACAGTAAAGGAGGAAATACTTCATTTTGTCATTGCTTGGACTGTCGGGATGGTAGATCATAGTAAAAAGCAAATAAACAAATAACAACAAAAAAGACATTTGCTATGGCATTTCTTATGTTGAGGTATGGATTCGGGGAATATATACACACAACCAATTTAATATACGTACATTTTTTTCCACCATCAAGCCTTTGTACATGCACTTCCCTCTGCCTGGAATATTATGTTGTCCTTCACTTTGTTAATCTTCCTACTCACCCTCTTAGGCAGAATTAAATATTCTCTCTTCTAAAAATTTTCTCTGAAATATCTGAATACTGGAGTAGACTCCCTTTTTTTGTGCTCATGTAACACATTATACTTAACTGACATACCGGATTATAATTGCTACCTAACTTGTTGACACAACTCATGAGAGCTGAAACTTTCCTGAGAACAGATACTGAAGAATTCATCATTGTATCCCCGGTACCTAACACAGTGCCAGGCTGTGGTCAATAAAGCATAAATAAAAATGTACAAAACTGTTCTGCAAACTAGTACTGCACTCGTTGACATTTAGGTTCTCAGGCAAATTACTTCTTCAACAGGTACTTAATGTCTTTCTTAGGATATATGAAAATCTCATCTTCTACCGTGGTAAATTAAGACTATGATGTACTTTTTCCCTGGCTTCCAAAGATATGGTAAAATACCATATGGTAAAAGATATTATTTTTTGTGACCCAAGTATCTTTACTGAGATTGGTAAGAAAGGTAATAGCAAAGATAGAATGATCGTGTTAGTATAAGTATCACACATGTTAAATAGAAAACAGGCATTGAAAGCCTTTGTTCAGCCTAAACTGTAGTCTTAGTCTCAGCTGATGAGCTTAAAAACCCTTTAATTCTCTCAATACTGGGGGTATGTAGGAGTTTCATAATTTAGTCACTAGAACAGGGGTGCCAACCAAGAAATAATCGTTTCTGAATGTAACTTCATGCCTTTGCATCAGGACTTGCACTATTCACTTACTGAGATGCATCAAAAATGTGCTCCTATTTTTCTCATCAAAATAACCACAGATATAGGAAGAAAGACCAGGCATGTATACATGTATAAAGAGCCGACACAAAGTCATAAGACCCGCATGTGAAAATTAAATAATGAGGTATAACAAGAGTGGGGTGGCGTATAAATGAGGAAATGCTTTTGAAAGAGGAGGCCATTGAGCTGGGTCTTAGGAAACATGATGGGGATAGTTGGGCAAGAGGAAATGGGAAGTTATTTCTAAAGAAGAGACCAGCATGGGAAGATATTAGGTACAGGAATATTAAGGGTGACATCAATGGGGGTAGATGGTAAGGAGGAAGAATTTTGCTGTATCTAACAAATAATTAAAAGGAAAGAAAGAGATTGTGTTGGGATTCCAGAACATTCAAGTAAGATGACTATAAAGTTTTCAGCTAATCGTATTAGCAGTGAGAAACAAGACAAACAAGAAATGAAATAAGACCGAAATAAAGGTTTCCGGAATCTGTCCAAGAACAACTAGAGCACAATATCTAACTATTTTGGAACAAGTGTTGTTGTATTCTCTCCCCTCCGGGGTGTTCTTAAATGTATGTTTGTCAATGAAAAGTCAGCATGGATGGGTATACTTAATTCTGACTTAAAGTCTTGTGATCTGTAGAGAGTCAGCTGTCGGGACTTCCTTTTAACACTTAAAAATTTCAACTGAAAAGTAATTCTTGATAATAATAAAACGATTTCAATGGAAGACAAGAGTCAGTTGACAAAACACCTACAAATCAAGAATTTACAAGTAAAATTAGCAAACATCAAATCTCAACAAATTATGACCCCTCCCAGGAAAATTTTTGCAATAGATTGTAGCACCCTGATTGATTAATAATTTATATATCAAAAGATCTACTCAAATTACAATTCAATGGTCCCTAGATTAAATCTAATTTAGAACATTTTCATTACTCCAAAAGAAACTTTTTTAAGATTTTATTTTTAAGTAATCTCTGTACCCAACATGGGGCTTGAATTTACAACCCTGAGATCAAGAGTTGTATGCCCCACTGACTGTCCCAAACCCTTTATTCTTAAGCAGTTACTCCCTTTCCCCCTTCCTTGTGTTGTAGCATGAACCTGCGCTTCATTGTTTTATTGCCAAATAAGATTACATTGTACGGATATAACACCTTTTGTTTGTTCACTCCTCAGTTGATAGATGCAATAGGCTTTGTATGGCAATTTAAAATTTTTCTGGGGACTACTATAATTTGTATACTCTTTGGTCCTTTCTTCATGACACTGTTGTACTTGGCTTAATATTTCTTAATAAAGCAGGAGCCCAATTATTGGGCTATGGACATCAGGGTATAACTATTGCTTAGACCATCTTGTACCCTTTCAGATACTACACTTTCTTTGAAATTTGTTTGTTTTGTTTGTACACTGGATTATAGTGCTCTTCCCCTAATTTTACCTCCCTTTACCCATAACAATACGATATTCTTTTGATCATGCTCATGGAGTTTGTATAGACTATGGAAGCAGCCCTTGATTTGTTGTAGAATTTGAGATAAAACCATTTTCAAAAATAGGAATAGATGCATTTTCCTACCACTGCTTTTTTTTCCACATGTGTATATCCATATTGACTGAATATTAAATAATATGTATGTTATATATAACATATATTTGTTTCTAAATGTATGTGCATGTATGCCAGAGAAGACAGAAAGAGACACATAGAGATAGATAGATAGATAGATAGATAGATAGATAGATAGATAGACACAGACAGATAGATAGATAGATAGAGAAAAGAGACAGAGAGGGAAAAGCCCACCATATGCAAACATGGGAATATACAGAAATATATATTAGTTATGTACATATCTTACTTATATCTCATTACATGTAATTTAGATAGGAAAAATGTTAAATGTTATGACCTGAAAGGTTTTTTTTTTTCCCCCAGACTTAAATGTACCTTAATGATTTTCAATTTAAAACAATCCTGTATTATAACTCCTAATGATAATTTTAGGTCTCGCTTGAAGCATTCTCTGCAGTATTCCCTAGGGAAAAAAAATGTAAAAGGAGGTAAAATGAAAATCATTGTCAAATATGTTTATCCTAAGCACTCCTTATAGATCCTCATTTAATCCTTCGATTCCTAAAAAATAAAGACAACTTTCAAGAATATGCTTTTTAAAATCATCACGCCTTTGCTTCTTACTTTGTTCCAAAGATTTTTAAAAGGCAGAATGTAATCTAACCGTCCTGAAATACTGCATCAGCTTTTAACAAAAGGGCCAATACTGCCATCCTGCTATTTTATTACTCACGACGTATGGTTTCCAGTTGAGTATCCCATTAACCTCAGAGTGCAATGATATCATTTTAATTATATAAATTGAAACAGCAATGTATAATACCTATATCATGTAAAAATGGATTAACTTTATGTGAAAGTGTCTAAACTATCTTTCGCTATGAAGCAATAAATTTGCTTTTGATGGCAAACCTGCCTGTAAATTTAATTACTGGTAATTTTATTTTCCTCCACGGTTTAACCTCTCTTAGATTCTGACCAGGAATATCATAAATCTGTACTTCCATGAACTAGTTTGGAAACTACTAAGTAATGACAAATGAGTATTTGCCCAGATTTTAACTTGGAGAAGCAAATAAATATAAATGTGGGTGGGAAATGACTATGCCAACCCATAAAAGTCATCACAGCTTAAATCTCTAATTTGTTAAAAAGTATAGTTTACTTAATGAAACTCTCTTTGTTATAACATATAACCAAATAATACATTTAATGGAAGATAATTATTTTCATGTGCCTAAAGATCCAAAAAGCTGTGTGAGGATAAGAAAAAACTAAGTCACATAGAAGAGAGATGTTTGTATTAGTTCAAGAGAAAGGCTAGTTTATACGTAATCCAGTGTCAAGCTACATATTCAATAAATCATCTGGTATTGTTGGAGTATAGCAAGGGTCACCCTTCAAGAACTCATATGAGATTGGGGAGAGGGTGGGAGGTGTTCCCCATCAATGCTTTCTCTTCTTCCAAAGAATTCCATACAGGGTAGCCAGTTCTAAAGGAAATAGAAAGGAAGCCCGGTCATGAAGGGCCAATGTTAGTACATTTCAATGTTAATTAGATGTGGCACACACCAGGTGAGAACAATCATATGCCTTCCTGTGAACAGAGAGAACAGAGTGTGTGTTTAAGAGCCATGCCACTCAAACCAGAGCATCTAGTCCCACATCAAGGCTCTGCCACTTACTAGCTTTGTTACTTGCGCAAGCCATTCTACCCTCTCTAACCCTTCACTCACTTCATCTGAAACATGGGGAAAATAAAACCATGTACCTTATAAGGTCATTGCTTAGGAGAGCTGAAATAAAGCTTGTGCAATGCTTAGTGGAGTTCTCAACACAAAGCAAGTGCTTGATACATAAGAGACCTGTCGTAGCTGTGTACAATTCTGCATGCTTCTCTCTGTTCCCTTCACTTCACGGCGAACTTCTTGAGGTCTCTGCCTTAGTATCTAAGAGTTTTATCCTGGATGTGCCATGTATTAGTTCTATGACCTTGTGTCAGGTTTTTTTTTTAACTTCTCTAAACTTCAATTTTCTCATCTTTAAATTAAAACTAATATTTAAAACACATTTCATAGTGCTGTTGCAAAGACCATATGAAATATTTAACACAGGACCTCACACATGCTAATAATATTCAGTAATGGTTACCTATTATCATTTTAATGCAGAAATACATACCAATAAACAGGATTCTAGAAGATGTACTCAAATTTAGGTAAAATTTTAGCAGGCCAATTATATCTGTATCAAAGTTTAATAGTGGATAAAACAGAAACGTCTTTTTTATAGTTAAACATAATATCTGTGAATTATATTGCTGTCATTATCAATAAATACTTAAAACAATCCTAGTAAGCAACTGAGCTATTTTAGGATGCATTTTAAATTCAGGAAATTTAAATTCATCATATACAGTTTCTGAATTACAAAGAAGGATAAGAGGTTCATAACCCATATCCGACTATGTCATAGTGCTCTGAATGTAAAAAGCCATTTTATAAATTTTGAAAGGCAATCTTAGGCTAATGTGTCCACTTAATGTACAAACCACCCTTGATTATGCAGTCAGCAGACATGTTGAGGAGATCCGAAGTCACATTTTCATGATACCATGATTTCTGATCCATATACGTAAAAGAGAACCACAGACACAAAATCTGAAAAGCAACTTCCAGTTCTAAATTTGCTGAGCTACCCTGGGTGGGGTTTCCTAGTTGGAGGCAGTGGGGGTGAGCACAGGGCTCTCCATCGCCCTGCCCACCCACCCTGCCAGCAGGAAGAACCTGCTTGGTTTCCCAAACACGCCATCTTGACAGGACAGAAAAGAAACTGCCCTGGAGCAGCCAGAATTGAACAAGCTGCATAAATAAAAGGCAAAGAAATGACTGAGAACTGGGTGGAAGTAGGAAAGAAGGAGAAAAGAAGAAGAGGGCAGCACAGGAGAAGAGGGGACAGAGAGCATGGGGACAGAATAAGGGAGATGAGAAGAACAGGAAACAATGACAGGGCTACAGGACCAACAAGACAACACCAACTTGTGCCGGAGAGGAAAGAATCAGAGCTGAATAGTCTCAACTGCCCAAATTATGTCTTAGCTACTTGGTAGGAATGGGTTTCTGCTCTGAGACACCGTCCCGTGGCTTTACACACATCACACATTTAACATTCACAACACGAAGGAGCAGGCACTGTTATCTCCAATCCACATGAGGAAACAGAGCCTTAGGAATTAAAGCAACCGACTGGACATTTAACAGGGACTGGGGACACAGAGCGAACAAAACAAAGTCCCTGCTCTTAGGAAGCTAAACCAAAAGTGTTCCAGGCTGGAACTGTTCTGGTTTTGAAAAGATGCTGAGAGTTTGCAATGAAAGAAAGTGCAAATTCATTGAATATGCATACTTACTGTACCATCTACATCTGCCCACCTTGTAAAGATGCTTCTTTGTCTTGTGACATAGACTTTGCAATCAGAACATCTCATCAATTCTACTTTGACCACGTCAGATTATACAATTTCAATGAAACAGAATTTATTTGAAAATTTCTAATGCAACTCAAATACTTTTTCTTTCTTTTTTTTTTTTTTTTTTGCCAGCTGTCAATGGGTAGTTTCACCCACCATCTTTCATTGAGTCTCTTTTAATAATGTCCATCCCAGTTTGTCAGTTTAACTTGATGGAGAACTACACTCCAGCACTACTAACCCTTCCATTTGCTTAAAACTCTATTGGAATGCCAGAATACACCCAGACACAATTTTGCTGTGTAATTCAACCTATTGGCCACCAAATCAATTCCGCCCAACAACTGTTCCAAAAAGGCACTTAAATCAATTTGCTACAAAAGTACTGCATAAAATGATATATGCACAAACTATGCCTGGTTATTACACATAGAAAATTAACCCCCGCAGATTCAGGGCTCACATTTGAGTAGTTATCTGCCTCAGTATATGTTTGTGAGAAATACTCATTGATAAAGTCATTCCAACACATACATGCCACTTATGTGTGTAACAGTAGGAAATTAACATACAAAGTATGAATAGTTTTCTTTTTACAAGATCTTGGAAAACTGTATACATCTTAACAAAACTCAAACCTGAGTCATGAGTCCCAACTCATGGTTCTTTGACTTGTAGTATTTTTTAGCTGCATTAACAAGGAGCACAGGGACCATCAGCAGAGACTGAGATTTTTTTTTTTAAGTCGGTGTACTAATTCCAAAGACATCATAACCTTAACTATGAGGGGGGATGCAGAGTTTTTTTGATTCCCCAGAGTCACAAGGGTCATATCAGAAAGTGGACTGAGTGCCAGCTGCTGACGGTGGACCGAACTTCAGGAATGTGTGACAGTGGTTCAGCACTGCCATGGCAGTGAGAGAGGAGCAAGGCCAAGTGTGTGAGGACACCAGTGACCTACATGCTCAGTGAGACCTTCAAAGTAACCTCACATCGAGGATCGTTAAGTCCATTCATGGAGGTTTAAAAATGTGCATTTATAGACAAACCCACGAATCTGCATATTTTAAAGTTCTTATTTTTTTGTTTTGACTGAATTTGAATACTGTCACTGTTCTTGGTTAAAATAGATTATTCTGAGGCAAATACTGAGGTCTCTATGTTTATTTTATTGCTCAAGTTAACTTTCCCACACATATGGATGCAGATACTATAATTGGCTAAATTATAAATTGTCAAATGCACAGCGTAACTTTCACTAATGTTATCAGTAGTATAATTCCAAATCAAACATCAGATTTACACTATGGTGTTTCCAGATACACTTAATGAACAAATAACTTACTGCCATTATTCATAACATCTGGACTCAGCAGAAGGACTTGTCAAAGTTGGAAAAGAATAAAAAAAAACTTATTTGTATTATTTGAATAATTAATAAAAATCAGCAAACCTAGCTAGATGAAAGCTTTCCTTCATCAGAAATACAGATAGAAGTCTGTCTGTAGAGTACATCTTTGAAAACAGGACATAGTCCCCTGTCCATCTCAGTGACTTACATGTTCTCTGGCAGTAGGTTAGGATATAGGATAACACAAAAATAACACATCCCTTCCGCTTTAGTGGTTATCGTTTGCTCTATCATTAGAGTGGTGTGCTATACAAGAAATTCAGGTAGAATAGAATGGAAATAAAACTGTAAATATCTAAAGTGCAGCTTAAAATATAAAAATCCAATCTAAATTGAATTTGTGATGCTCCGTTTTTAATGTCCCATTCAATGAAATGTAGCCCAACACCATAGGGCACATGCATGGCTCACTGTGGTGGGATTCCATATTCATTCTTGTAGCATCACTAGAGAGTGAAGCGATATGGTTTTCATTTTATGGATGGAGAGACTGAAGAGGCAAGATTCTCTAAATGCTCTGCTAGAGATAAAAGGGGCATCAACATATGATGAAGATTCCATTGCCCAACTGTATTTTGATCAAGTTCAGACTTAATTAAAGGCACTTTTCCTCTATCCAGGAAACCAATGTTGATGACTTAAAAAAAAAAAAACAAACAAGGTCACAGGTTCTCCGTTATTGACTATATTCTTGGCAGGTCTGACATTTCAAATCATGTTTTCAGGAATTCAAAAAAAAAAAAATAGGCACAGAGCCGTCAATCCTGAAATAAATCATAGCTGTGGGCTCCAGATTCTATTTTAATTTGTTTAGCAACAGTTATAAATTAAATAGCTTCCATAGTTTTATTTTTTTAATGTTTATGTATTTATTTTGAGAGAGAGAGCATGCTAGCAGGGGAGGGGGAGAGACAGAGGGAAAGAGAGAATCCCAAGATGCGGGACTCCAATTCACAAACCATGAGATCATGACCTGGGCTAAAATCAAGAGTCAGATGCTCAAACAACTGAGTCACCTAGGCGCTCCTCCATAGTTTGATTTTTAAACTTAAATACTGTAGCTTCCATACCTTTGTGTTTTCTCTTTAATATGTCTAGTTTCTAATTATTGGTTATTTTTAACTTCGTAACAGTCTAGTTCATAATGATATTATTGATGTTCTATTTTCTTCTTTTTAAGCAACTCAAAATAGAACATGTTTTCTCTCTGTAAACTAGAAAACAATGCAATGAAGTGAAACTTATACATTGTCTCTATTTTTCAAATAATCTGATTGAATGAAAATATCGAATAATTCCCTATGACAAAGTTTCCCAATAAATAAAAACTAAACTAAGTTTCCAAATGTACCTACCTAGGGTTCTTTCAGTCCCTGGGCATACATACAATCACTGTTTTCACAGTAACTAACATAACAAGTAAAAGCAAATGAAGTAATTTTCAAGACAATCATGGAATCTTCACAATTCAATACACAAATCAAAACTGAAAGCCCTTTTAGTAAGGGTTGAAATATTTTTTTCACTTGCTACTCCTGAAGGAAAGTAATTCTTAAAAATCCTACTCTGGGATGTTTAAAGAACTATGGCCATTAGATCACATAAAAGTGCAGACTTTTAAATATATAACTGGGAAATTTAGTACTGTTAAACCAGTGCATTATTAGCACATCCATACCAGTGAGTAGTTTTGAAAGCTTAGGAAAGAGGTAGATTTCTTAAATCTCTCAGAAAGACAACAGATAGCTGGGTAGCCAGTTAAGTATATTGACACAGATTGTTCCATATATTTCCTGGGCTCCAAATGTTCCTGTGTGGGTACAGACTTGGTAAAATCGCAGCCTATAAAATTTCCATTTCCTTTTGACTAGAGATTTTTCTTTCGTCAGACTCATTCTTAATATCTTCCCACTGAGAAAGATCTGTAGATTCCTATAATACTACTTTTTATTCCCTTCTTTCTCAAATATCTAGTGAGTGAAGTGACTGAAAAACCTCAGTATAAGTATTATTTATTACTTTTACAAAGTAATGTTTCTAGATTCTTCTTTATTTGCTTTACTTACCACATGCATGCGTGTGTGGGAGAAAGACTGAGAGAGAGGGAGGGAGGGAGGCTCTTTTACGTTTTATTTTTTTCTGAAGAGTTGTTTCTTTCAACCTAGCCGTGCCCTTGCAAATAAAGATGTTAATCCCTCCTTTTCAGTGTCCCCTCTCCTGCAGAAATGTCAGAACACATGCCTGTTGGCTTCCACAGCAATTCGCAACCCATCTCTTTAAATGAAACACAGGCTCTGGCACCCTATGAGAATTTCTTAGCGATGGACTCCATCTTTTACTCCCGAAATCAAGAAAGGATTTGGGGATTCAAATGAGGGTAGTATCAGGGGCACCTGGATGGCTCAGTCGGTTAAGTGTCTGACTTCGGCTCAGGTCATGATCTCCCAGTTCATGAATTCAAGCCCAGTGTCAGGCTCTGTGCTGAGAGCTCAGAGCCTGGAGCCTGCTTCCGATTCTGTGTCTCCCTCTCTGTCTGCCCCTCTCCCGTTTGTGCTCTGTCTCTCTCAAAAATAATAAACATTAAAAAATATATAAAAAAAAATGAGAGGAATGTTAGAATAAAGAGAACCTTCAATAGACTTTTAAAAAATGTAACCTTTTGGAAGACAGCTACTTCAGCTATTATAACTTAATTTATTCATGACGCACCTCACAACTGATCACAGCAGTGACTAGTGAGAACCTCTGGATCTTTCTCTGGTGACACGGGTGCACCTGCCTGACCCCTCCTCCCTTGCTTAAGAGATGCACAGACCCCTCACCATCCACCTGGCTCCTCAGAGACCCTGCTACTTTCCCATCTGACAAGGAAAACTGCTGACCTTGAAAGTCGTTGCCAAGATCCTAAGGTTTTTTATCAACAGTCGTAGGAAGTCAATGGCTAATGTGTGACTCACGGGGAAGGAAGATGGCCTTGCAAACAGGATCTTTACCTTCTGCAGGCCACCTCCTCTGAGCAAGCAGTCATCAGGGTCACCTCCCGTTTCTGTCCTGCTCACAATCCCCATATATCACGGGCTTCTCGGTTCTGCCTCTAACTTTTCTCCTGCCTTTGTTCTGGAAAAATATTAACCAAAAATAGAACAAAAACTAAAACATGTAGGATATTTTCATCTAAGTTATCTCATTTGATAGAGGAGGTGGGCGTGTACTAGAGTTGCGGAACATCATTTATTTTGATGGAGATGCCTATTGGCCTCTCCATACATACAGTCTGGAAGTTAGAATCCTAATAATATTTTGCATCTAAAATTTAGTTAGCTATTTGAAAAGATAAGTATGCAGAGGGGCCTTTTAGATGCACCTATTTATTTAAAATAACGCATACTTTCTTTTTTTCTCAATTTACAATTTTGGAATTATAAATCCCTCCCCTTTAAAAGCAGCCTGATTCACTTTCGATAGCAAGGAAAGATGTATTTGGATGGTTAATCTTGCAAACTTGATTTTTTATTTTTCTTGGCTCCAGACTGGCTGGAAGTCCTGGATACAATTCAAACCCTTTCTCCAAACTTCCCCTGCTATTTCTGTTTTCCTCTTTCCTATTAACTATCCTTTAAGAAAATAGCATTTCCTCATACTTACTCCCCCACTTCTAGGTGCCAGTGGTGTCCAGGACTGATGGGAATCATGTAACATCACACTGAACTGATCCCTCTCTTACCGCAGAGCAGAGACCATCTGGGCTACTGGGCAACCGCAGAAAACGAGAAACCAAGCTCATGGCTCAGCTCTGTTGTTCACAATTCCAGTTTCCCCCTTCGACTGCTTGCCTCTAGAGATATATCGCCTTGAGTGGGCAAACCACTGAGAAAATTCCCATCTGACAACTGGCTACGAAGAAGGGTCAAAGGAATTAACCCGTAGTTAAGGAGGCAAGGGTTTACTTCAGTTCTTTAAGCACACAGACAGTTGTTGTGCACAGAGTCGAGCAGCTGGTTTCCGTCTCTGATGGCGAATGAACCAAAAAAATGCTACAATGGCTATGTTGACTTTCAGACAAGAAGGAAGACGTCTCCATAGCATTTATGAAGCATCCACTATGGGCCAGGGCTTTGCATACTTTGCGTCATTTAGCCTACTCATGACATCCTTAGGGAACTCTGAAGGAAAAAGTAAGGTTAGGTGGTCCCTTCACTTGTCCAAGGCTGCAAAACTAGTAAGTGGTAGAACTCGTGTTTTAACCCAATTTGGGGGAACTAAAAACTCCTTTCCACAACAGCAGGTATTCTTATATTTTACGAGAGAAAAGGGAACTCAGATCCTTTGGAAAGTCTTACAAATCCTGTGGACCTAATCCTGGAAAAATACGCATGGACACACCCACAAGGTCATACACATGTTTTTGGCTGATGCATGAAGTACAGACCCTAATAAATCATCTGCAGTGAAGTGTGCTTCTGCTAACAGAGTAACAGCAAAAACTGGGCCTGTTTACAGGATGAAAACAATACCTCTGAGAAAAAAATAGCGAGGTCTAAAGGAGGGGACCTGGCATATGTCCCTTTCAGTCTTCTGATCTTATGTAAATCCTTTCTAACATGGTCTGTAATGGGCATCCCTACAGCTCTTATTGGGGGAAAGACCTTTAATTTTAAAACATTCCTTCAAATATATTTTTTTGACATGGGTCCAAATTAATAATACAAACTGAATTCTTGAGAATTTGATGTTCAGGTAGGAAATATCTCCTTCTAAAGTAACACATTAATATAAAAACAAGATTCTGGAAAGAGTAGTCTTCAAGCACATTGAATTACTGAAGCAGAAACCAATTTATCATTTTAATAGCAGATAATTTAATAACAGGGTTGGGTGCAGCGCAAACCCGCTCTGCATTAATGGCCAGCAAAGGGGCAAGAAGGATGGAGGGAGGGATGGAGGGAAGGGACGTGACTGTTAGCAGACTGGGGCTGACCAGTGTGGCTAGCGCCCTCCTGAGTCTCCTGTGGGCAGTTCCTCTGGATGTACTAGACAAGGAGAGGACACTTATCTTTGTGTCCAAATAATGGGGCCGATGCTATCGCAAATACGAAGAAAGAGAATGTATTTAAACCTCAAGGTATATTACGGAGACACAGGCACTGGTAGCCCTGGAGTAGCAGAGAAAGCTTCATGGAAGAGGTGAACCTGACAATTAAGTGATATTTAAATGCCATAGAAGGCAGAGAGACAGAATTGAGTAATCAGCAAGCTGAGAGACTTTAAAGAATTTTTCTCTTAAAAATGAAATAAAAAAATGGGGCACCTGGGTGGCTCAGTCGGTTGAGTTCCCGACTCTTGATTTCAGCTCAGGTCATGATCCCAGGGTCATGGGATCAAGCCCTGCATCGGGCTCCTCGCTGAGTGCGGAGCCTGCTGAAGACTCTCTTCCCTGCCCATGCTCTCTCTCTCTCTCTCTCTCCACACACACACACACACACACACACACACACACACACCCCAAAACAAAAAAGCAGTGCTATCTAATTAAAAGAGAGTGGTAAAAATGACAATGTCAATAACAAGCATTTATTGCAGTCGTATTGTCCTGGGCTGCCTCCTGTTACATTATTATGAATTCTAAAAAAAAATAAAATAAAAGAAAGAAAGAAAGAAAGAAAGAAAGAAAGAAAGAAAGAAGAAAGAAAGAAAAAAAGAAAATACTGTGATGTGATCAAAAGTTCTCCATTCATAGCTGATCACGTGTCCCCAGTTAAAGCTCATGCCAGGACTCTAACACAGGTGTGTCTGAGCCTGGAGCCTGGGGACAAGGAAATCCATGTATCTGGAAAGTCATCACAAATGCCTTAAAACCAACAAGACAAATTCAAATACCAATTAAGTAGATTTTTTTTTCCTCACAGACAACTTCTGGGGGAAACAGGAGAATAAAAATAAAACCAGATAATAATATTATTATTTATTTTTTATTTTTTATTTTTACATCTATTTATTCTTGAGAGACAGAGAGACAGAGCACAAGTGGGGGAGGGGCAGAGAGAGAGGGAGACACAGAATCTGAAGCAGGCTCCGGGCTTTGAGCTGTCAGCACAGGGCCTGATGCGGGGCTCGAACTCACAAACCGTGAGGTCACGACCTGAGCCGAAGGGGGAAGCTTAACTCACTGAACCACCAAGGCACCTCCAGATAATAACATTATTACACATTTATGGCTTTTGCTCTCAGTGGGGCCCCTGGCAGTCCTCCTTCCTTGAGCCTACTGGTCCTTGTAGTTTTCCTTTTGCTACAAGAGCGACTGGTGGCAGTGGTTCGCTTGACCATTCTCCTCAAGTTTCTCATCCTATGCTCACGGCCTCCTAAATGCAGGAAAATAAGTCTGGCTTCTAACTTGTTGGAAAAATGGAAGCCCTCTGGGAGCACTTCCTTCCCTTCCCCTTCCTCTTCCCCTCTCCTCCCCTCCCCCTCCTCTTCTCCCCTCCCCCTCCCCCATCCTCTCCTTTCCCTTCCCTTCCCTCCCCTTCCCTTCCCTTCCCCTTAGTCTTCCCTCCTCCTCCCCTTCTCTCCATGCCTCCCCTCCCCTCCCTTCCCTTCCCACATTGGTAAATGCATCTATACCTGCAGTAACCCTTGCCCAGCTCCTCCTCAGCTGCAAGGATAATACCCTTTGCCTCCCATCAACACAGGCCTCCTCCAGCACGTGTTCAACTAGTATTACTTGTGTTCCTTATGGTGTTGTCACTGCTGAACCAACACACTCTTCAGTCCTGTGTTTGGACTCCTTCCCCTTCCTTGAAGGTCTTTGCCTCCTGATGTCTCTTCTCACACACTGAGCGCTCCGCCTCAACCTCCCATTTAGTTTCTCTGCTCCTCATAATGATGCTCTGCGCAGTCTGTTAAGTTGCCTCACCTACTTTTAAGGCTGCAGTTATCCTCAAATATTCCAGGGTGACTTCTGGAATATGGACCACCAGCACCTAAAACTGCCTAGTACATAGTAAGTGTTCAATAAATACTTGCTAACCATGGTTATAAAGCTATTTGTGGTCTAGTTCCAAGTTATATTTTTAGTATTATTTTTTAATTTTCTCCTGTTCTCCCCTAATAACTGATGACTTGATGCTCTGGACCTTTCCCTCCCCTCCCCTCCCCTTCCCCTCCCAACACAGGTTCTATTAACCTGTGATGAATGAATGAATGAATGATCTACTCAAGTGCCTTGAGCAAAATGTCATCTGCCTGGGCCAAAATGCATTTAAACTTTATGAGAAAATGTATCATTTCCATGCCTTGTCCCCTAAAGCACCCATCTCTTGAACCTTTTAGTCTTCAAGGTTCCACCCTCAAGGAATAGCTTAGGCCTTTTCCAAGAAAGCAGCTATCTCTCATGTGAAAAGAAATTAAATCCAATCTGTTTGTGTCTGCGCACAGCAAAACGTAAGTCAAAATTTCAGGAGCCCTTTTAAAAAGACCACAGCGAATCGTCTGTGCCCTATTCAATACTTCATCTTTTAATAAAAGACTTTCTAATCACCACAGCTGTGTGTATGCACACACAAATAATGTGAACAGTATACCCTGAAAATGTCACTGCATTCCCTGATATATTGCTACAAAGAATGTGGAGATTTCCCAGGCATGATATGACCTATGAGAAACAAAATCCCATTCAATTCTAAGATTCGGATTCGTGTGACTTATTCTAGTCACTTCTAAACTACTGAAGCAAAGAAGTTGCCTTTTTCTATTTCAATGTGTTATTAGCAAAATTTTTACTTCCATTTATTTTCCTCAGCCATCTCTCTCATCTGAAAAAGTCTCAACCCATAACATGTCTAAACATTCTTTTGAAAAAGATTAGGTAGACTTAAAAATTCAGCCCTCTATTCAACTGCAGAGAAAATTCCACAGTTAGTTGGCAATACAGCAAAGCCTCCTACTCTGTCTTCCTGGGTCTCGAGATAAATCTTATACTGAAAGTGAAATCTGTGCCTCTAGTCTACGCGCTCTCTTGTTCATTGTCCCTATCTCTAGCCAAGGGACTTTAAAAACACAAACACAACGTTCCTGTGCTACAGAGCTTTCAAAGTCTGCAAGGCGTGACTCTGTTTCTCTGTTTCACACGATAATCTCCTCCGCCCTCCAAACTCTTCAAGAAATTGTCCCCATTCCTAAACATGCTCTGCCCCCTGTCCCCCCCACCCCCAATCTGGCTTGGTGACTTTGTACAAGCTACCCTATCCACCTGCCCCTCCTGCCCCCACACCTCCCTTCTCCATTGAAGAGAAACCAGAAGCTCATTTAGACCCCATCTCAACCCATATTGCCTTCCCTCAACCATTTTCCTGCCCCTGGCAACTACAACACGTGCATTTCTCTTCTTTTGCTTTCACATAGAAATTTATGCATACCTTGATTGAATCACTTACTTGGTTATTAATGTTATTATGTTCTCGCTTTGTTAAAATTATGTTTTAATATGTGTTGGGTTCTCTGCTTAGGCTCAGTTATGCCTGGAACATATTAATTACACGGAAAGTTTAAAAAATTAATGTTTTTATTTATTTTTGAGACAGAGAGAGACAGAGCATGAGCAGAGGAGGGGCAGAGAGAGGGGGAAACACAGAATCCGAAGCAGGCTCCAGGCGCTGAGCTGTCAGCACAGAGCCCGACACGGGGCTCTAACTCACATGTGAGATCATGACCTGAGCTGAAGTTGGATGCTTGACCGACTGAGCCACCCAGGTGTCCCACATGGAAAATTTTTTTTTATAACAAAGTACCTTACGGTCCTTATAGGGTGGAAAATATATGGTTAAAAAGTAAAGTTTGGGGCTGTTGTATGGAATGTTTGATAATCTACAAGGGAATGATCATAGTGAATGACTTGTGAGTAGGTGGGACACACTTTTCAAAAGCTTTTCTTCAGCTTGGAAGTTAACAATTTTCCAATCAACCTTCTAGGGCTATAACGTCCTGAATTCGGGAGAGACAGAAAGGGGATGATAGATATGGGTGTGTATAGTGTGTGTGCATGTGTGTGTGTGTGTACAAGAAAGAGAATGGGGGGAGAGGGAGAAATAGAGAAACAGAGAGAGAAATAGAAAGAAAAACAGAAGGAGATAAAGAAAGAGAAGTGGGGAGAGAGAGTGAGGGTGTGTTTGGACGAGAGACACATGATCTTCAGTTACCAGTACAGCTACTATTTTGCAGCAAATACATATTGGAAGGAAGCAAACCAAGATATGCATACTGTTGACTATACTAAAACTGTGTATCTGAGGCAAATTTAAACAGAAGATTGAAAAGTCTTCGCAAGATTTAAGGAAATGGCCAGCTGTGCACAAGGCACAAAATGTTAAGGAAAAAGGCATCAATGAATAATATACAATCCAGTTCATAAGAGAACAGGCTCTACTCTGGGCCAGGACACAGCTACCCCCCTTTGCCACACCAGTCACCACAGGTTTGCACCGGTATTTGGTTGAGGGGGTACATCTATATTAAGATCACATTGTCTATTAATTAGAAGTTTGCTGTTTATGAAGAGGGCTTTTTTTTTTCTTTTAATGTACAGAAGATTCAACCACTTTCAAGTAATGCTACTGTTCCTCTAAGTAAAAAGTTTTATTGGGGCACCTGGGTGGCTCAGTAGGTTAAGCGTCTGACTTCAGCTCGGGAGGAGATCTCCCGGTTCATGAGTTTGAGCCCCGCATCAGGCTCTGTGCTGACAGCTCAGAACCTGGAGCCTGCTTCGGATTCTGTGTCTCCCTCTCTCTCTGCCCCTCCCCTGCTCATGCTTGGTCCCTCTCTCTCTCTTAAAAATAAATAAACATTAAAAAAATTTTTTTTAAGTTTTATCATGCAAAGTCAGATATTTTAGTCAGGTATGGGGTACAATTTTAATTGAAGGTAAAATCTGTGTTCAAGTGTTCAAAGAAGTTAAAATGCCTCGTAAAGGACTGACTTTGGGCATTCTGACTCCTTCTCTAGTAAATCTTCTAAAAGTATGCCCACCCCACTCCCTAATATCAGAGTAGGATTAAATACATTTTAGTTGGACATTTAAAAAATGAAAGACATCTAATTATCAGCATATATCACACGTTACAAACAAATCCAATCCACATCAAGTAATACAGTCCATAAGGTAGTATTCCAGAATTTAAAAACCACAAAGATTCTGCATCGATCTGAGAAAATGGCCACTCCAACGTCAGAGGCAGCATTGTGGAAAGGACGTTGCTAAACAGAAGAGACCGTTTCGGCAAATTTCGTGCAGTCCCTGTTTTATTCTTGCATTGTTTTCTATTGCCCCATATTTCAGCATGTTCTTAGGCTGTGTGTCTCAGCTGCAGCTCACAATCCACTATGCTATTTACAGACCTGCAGCAGTCAACATCTGTAGAAAGGTTTCAGAAATTGATTTAAAGTCTGCAACATAAGCATATCCAATCCTAAGAGTACACAAGACTATATATCTTCTTTGGGAGACTGACACATGGTTCCCACTCGGACTGGTGATAGTGCATCCTTGCCAAGCTCAGATGTAGTTTCAACTCCAGGGAGATGCAACCTAATGATGGATCGGTATAACCCAATCATGCTAACATTTGTATTTGGAAACCCTACAGTGTAGTACTGACAATATATAATTTTTTGGTTTCCACTACCATGTTTCTTCAAGTATATCAAGATGTTCTGCCAGGGTGACAAGCATATGATTGAATTTAATGGTATATAAAGATATGGCAGACTGCTTTCCAAAGCAAAATTTCATAGCTGGAACTTTTATCAATTAATTGCACTTCTGGCAACCCCACTGAAAATTAAATTAAATGGTGGAACTATTTCATTAGAAGGCTTTGGCAACATAAACCTAATAGATGGAAAGCTCTATATAATTAAAAATGGCAGCTGATCTGCTTTCTGGGTGCTTTTAAGCCATAGTTCTTAACTTTATGTTTTTCTCTCCTGCTATGGAGTGAGCTCCTCAAGGGCAGGGAATAAACTCTATCCGTAGTTCCTCACAGAATCTGCAGAGCAAGGTAGGCATTTAATACATATTACTAAATATACATTTGGGTTCAGATATTAGTACGTCATAAGCGTTGGAATCCGAGTTGGAATTGAAGCTCCTCTACTAATGAAATACATGACTGTTATGGGTTGAACTGTGTTCCCCTCAAATTCACATGGTGAAATCCTCACTTCCAGTACCTCAAATGTGACCTAATTTGGAGACAGGGTCTTTACAAAAGTAATCAAATTGAAAGGAGGTCATTAGCGTGAGTTCTAATGCAATAAGACTGGTATCCTCATAAAAAGGAGAAATCTGGACACAAAGACAGATGGACCATGCAGAATGCCACCTGAAGATGAGGGCAGAGATGGGAGGGGATTCTTCTACAAGTCAAGGGATGCCAATGATTGCCAGCTGCAGAAGCGAGGTGAAAGGCATAGAAGTGATTGTTCTTCACAAACCTCAGAAGGAACCAACCCAGCCCACACCTTGACTTTGGACCTCCAGGTTCCAGAACTGTGAGACAGTGAATTTCTGTTGGTTAAGCCATCCAGTTTGCCATACTTTGTTAAAGCAACACTAGCGAACTAACACAATGGCTTCGAACAAGTCATTTAACCTCTAGGAGCCTTATCTGTAAGACAGAAATAGTATCTCAGCACTGAGCTGGAGTTAGCACTGCTATGGTGAATACTCAATAAAGGGTAACCTTGAAAATGATAAAATAACAAGCTATCCAACAAACGTGTATTAAGCACCTTTTGTGTGTGTGTGTGTGTGTGTGTGTGTGCGCGCACACACGTGAGCACACAGAGCCCTGCTTTATTTCTGGGGAAACAGCTACTAATAAGACTCGACCCTCATACAGTTAACATTCTAGCGACAAAATATAGACAATGTAAGATAAGTAAAAAATGTAGTATGTCAGATGATAACCTCTATGGAGAAAAATAAAGTGAGGAAGGGAAATCTGAAGCAAGGAACTGAAGGAACAAAATTTTATATAGTCTTGTCGGCATTGACAAAATAAGAAAAAAAAGATTTATAAACCACGTGAAGGAGGTAGCAAGCCAGGTAGCTAACTTAGGGAAAAACGTTACAGACAGAAAGTATAGCAAGTGCAAAAGACCTGAGGTGGAAATAGTACTGACATATTGTGAAAATAACAAGAAGGCAAGTGTTGCTGAGCAGAATGAGCAGGGTGAGAACTGTAGCAGATGAAATCAGATGATCAGGTGTGAAGTCAGATAGAGACTGTGAAGGTCAAGATAGGGCAGGGGCTAACAGCCTTGTAATAACGGAACCATACATAGGTTGCTTGGAGGCCACTGCAAGGTTATGAGCAGAGGATGTGACATGCTCTAATTACACTTTAAATAGGGTAACTTAGCTGCTGTTTGGAGAATCATAGAAAAAGAGGTAAAGTGGAAGCAGAAAGACCCTTTAAGTTATTCTGATAACCCAGTGCGTGCTGTAAGCAGCTTGGACCCGGCAGTGGAGATGATGCGAAGTACTAAGATTTTGGCTATATTCTGGAGGCAAAAACAGGATCTGCCTTAGGATTGAGTAAGGGGTCTGTGCTAATAAGGAGAGAAGTCAAGGATGATCCCTGGTTTTTTGATTTGAACAAACAGAGGATGCCATTAAAGAGAAGAGAAAATTTGCAGGAGAGGCCATTTTTGGAGGCAGGACCAGGAAGTCAGTTTTGCACATGTTAAGAGGGAGATTCTGCCTCTGACGTATCCAAATGGAGATGGAGGGTAGGCAGTGGGACACGACTGTGGAATTTAGGATCAGAGCCTGGCTAGGGATATCAATTTGGAAGTCATTAGAGAATTGAAATTTAAAAAAAACTTCATGAGGTAACTAAGTGAACGAGACAAAAACGATAACATGTTTTAAGTGCTTAGAGCATCCAGGCGACTTTCTCAACATTTTACATATGTCATCTTATTACGCCCTGCAGCTAACCCTATGGTGGTTCAATAGCTTGTATTTTACATTCTCCCTAAGTTTTAGACTTTGCCTACTTTTACAAAGAAAGCGGTTTTTCAAGGATATAAATACTCCTGATCATAGCCAACAGAGTGCAACACGATTATTTTATATCTAAAGCAGGGGTCAGCAAACTTTTTCACCAAGGGCCAGATAGTAAATATCTTAGGCTTTGAAGGCCACATGGTCTTTGCTACAACTACCCCTCTCCATTCCTGGTCATAGTGAGGCCGTAGTCATAGACTAGGCATAAAATGGGTGTGAATATAGTCCAATTAAATGTTATTTATAAAACCAGGCAAAGGGCAGGTTCTTTTCATAAGCTGTAGTTTGCAGACCCCCGATCTAAGCAAATGTCTTCATGTGATTTGTTGTTTCTCATCGATAAAATCAGAAAATGAATATTCAGAAAAGGAGTATAATACTTTCCAGTGAGCAAGCCACTCTCAATATCAAGGTAGATGCCTTCAGAGATTTCAGATTGCTGTGGTCTTGAGATTCAGGGCATCCCAGAATCCAGGAAATTGCATAAAAACAAAACAAAACCATGACCTGCTAGGCCTTACCTGAAAGGACTCCAGATTTTCCATATAGAAGGGCTCTGGGCATGGAAATATGATGGAAGGAAAAAGAAGGACAGATACATGTACGGAATTCCTGCCTCTGCCCAGCAAACATGTAATTTTTACCTGGACTATTTAACAGGTGGTATGACTTTGGAGACACTAATAGACCTTTCGTGCAGGGAGATCATTTTGTTGATGTGAGTACTTAATCCTGTACTCTGGAAAACAGTTTTTCCTAATATGAAGTCTCACAATATCTAGACTTTTATGATTTGAATGTTTAAAAGGAGTTAACAAGGTTCTAAGTAAACAGAGAAGACCAGGTTCAACTTAGTAAGTGAAACTTTGTCAGAAGCATGGCAAGCAGCCTGGTACAAAGCAGGTACTTGAAATATGTCCATTTATTTACGCATTCAAGGCAGACTATCTTGCATTCAGCTCTTCAGTTTTCTACAATCCATATCTTTATTAACTTTCAGCTATTTTTGGCAAGTCCATGCTATCTTACTTTTCTTCTTCCTCTTCTAGCTATCCTACAAAAGGCTAGCAAATTGAATTTCAGATCTCTGTAAAAAATCTACACCGGTCAACCTTATTTATTTTATTTTTGAGAGAGAGGGTGTGCGTGAGCAGGGAAGAGGCAGAAAGAGAAAGAGACAGAGAGAGAGAGAGAGAGAGAGACAGAGAGAGAGAAAGTCCCAAGTGGGCTCCAGGCTGTCAGTGCAGAGTCCCATGCAGGGCTTGATCTCACGAAATTTGAGATCATGACCTGAGCTGAAATCAAGAGTCAGACACTTAACCGACTGAGCCACCCAGGTGCCCCCGCACTGATCAAATTTTACTAATAGACTAAATGTTACATTTAGCCTGGCCACAACCCATTTTTACCTATTTGTTTACACCTATGACTTCATGTCTTGGTCGGCTTAGGCTGCTGTAGCAAAATGCCATAAGCCAGGTGGCTTAATAAAGAGGCATTTGTTCCCCACACTTTTGGAGTCTGACATGTCCAAAATCAAGGTGTCCACAGATTGAATTCACAGTGAAAGTGTTCTTCCTGGCTTGCAGATGCCTGCCTTCTTGCTAGAAGCCTTCTGCCTGGAAGCCTTCTGCCTTCCTCACATGGTAGAGAGAAGAAGCTTTGGTGTCTCTTCCTCTTCTTTTAAGGGCACTAATCTCATCATGGGGATGCTGCCCTGATGACCTCATCTAAACATAATTATCTCCCAAAGGCTCCACATCCTAATACATTCACACTGGCTTAGGGCTTCAACACATGAATTTCTGAAGGAGACACTAACACTCAGTCCATAGCACATCGTGTATAATTCTCTGATCAAGTTAGGATCAATCTCTTCTTATTCTTCAAATAAAAAACTCCCCAGCTCATTTCTAAGAATTTACTTACGTTCTTCCATATAAGCTTTCCTCCATCCTGTCGTACACTAAGGGAAAGCATGGCTTTTGCTTTTCTTTTTCAGACTCAGTTCAGTGTGGCCCTCTCACCCACTCCGGTGGACGATGCTCAGCCACTTCTTGAAAATCTTATGGCATTTGTTCTTTGAGCCACATTCACTTATTTACAATTTTTTAGCACTGTTCTCTAAAGCCCTAAGCATTTATTCTCTGAGCCATCCTCATTTTGGTGCAGAATTAATACTGTCACACTAAATTGCAAACCCCTTCAAGTCCAGAACCATATGTTTTTCATCTTTGCTCCAGGTGGAGTCCAGGATAGTTCCTTGAATACAGAGATCAGTCAATATCTGTGGTGTGCATGGCCTATTGGTTATCATACCAAATAGAAACTCTGATGCCTTAGACTCCAGAGAGCATTCATAATCCATTCTCTAGCAAAAGGCTGCACACAGCACTGCTTACAACTAATGAGTGCAATAATGAATGATGATCTCAGGAATCTAGCCCCCAAAAATAATGAGCAATGTTGCCAAAAGTTTTATGGTGTGTTTTTCAAAGTACTTTTTATAAAGAAAAATTACAAAACAAGCTAAATGTCTACTAACAGATGACAGAATATGTAAGTTATAGTTCAATGATATCAGATAATAATGAAAATGAACAATTCCAAGAATAATTAATAATATGAGAATGTGTTCATTTTACAAGGGTAAGGGATTATGTGGGAGACACAACTCCATATGTGATATGTTCTCCATTTTTAGAATTTAGATAACTTCAAGATGTTCCATGCATCTGTAAACTTGTTTCTATTTTTATGGTCATTACTCTCCATCAGGCCTTACAGCATTTCACCTGGACTATAATATTAGCTTCCTAAATAGACTTTCTCGCTCCAATTTACTCTTTCAAATCCCTAACTCCCAGGCCCGAAATGAAAGCTGTAATAGACTACACCATCACTTGTTGCTAAACATGAGCTTCATGTAGTCATGCCTTTCTCCAAAGCTGGGAAGCGGTTCTCCAATGCAAACGGAGTAGCATCCTAAGTGTAAGATTCCTGCTCTAATTAGTCTGTCCTACCTTCCACTTTTTTCCACCAGATTCCATACCTCCAGGATCTAGTCCAAACATTTACTGAGGATGCCTCCCTCCTCACCACCAACCTCAAGATTTTCCCGAGGCTCCCACCCATCCATCCCTAACTTCAAATCTTCTTTTCTCATTTAATGGCAAAGTCCAATGATCTAAAATCCCACCCTCCTACAAGATCCCTTCCCTCCTTCAGTTTCCCATTCCACTTCCATCCTCTGTGTGCATCCTAGGCTATGCCTTGCCATTCTTTCCAAGGTCAGTATCTGCCTTCTCCAGATGGCCTTTCTCTGAAGTTCAGGAACTCTGTTATTCTCATATTGATACTTCTCCAAGTCTAAAACACAGCTGTATACCCAAGATAGTCAATAGCTCTTTGAATTCATCTTACATTTTAGGTAGTTACTTGGTGTCCTAAGTCCGAAGTGAAATTTAAGAAAAGCTCTGTCCAAAACCATCTATTAATACAATGATCTTTAGTCAGAGTTAGTTATTCAAGGAGCTTTACCTTCCAAACAAATGTATCATTCACAATAATTAAAGATGAGTACCAATCACTGAAAAATCCATCATAGTGTGCAAAGCATCTTTGAGTAAATGAGAAAGAGGCAGATAAATTGCAGATAAATTAACAAAGGCGCTCCTTCTGCAGAGAAGAAAGTTGGGGTTAAGAGCCCACTAGCCAACTGGGCATCCCTGTTCAGACAGTAACTGGCTCAACCATACAAAATGGTCTCACACTCCTCTTCTTTCCTATGAGATTAATTTCAAATCTCATCCTAAAACTAAACCAGAAACTGAGGATGGAATGGCAAAACAAAACGAAAACAAAAACAAAAGGAAACAAAACAAAACACAGCCTTCATATATTTGGAGAGGGGAAGTAACATGATGCTTTGCTGTGACATGCAAAGAACATCCAGCATATTCTGTCTAAACAGAAAAAAGGAATACAAACAAGTTAAACTCTGGGAATATGAAAATGGACATTTGGGCTTCTTTATGGAAGTTAATTATTATGTCACATGTTAACATGCCATTATGGTATTTAATTGCTTCCCTCGTCCAGTGAGGTTTTTTTGTCAATTAGCCTTCTTTGGCCTTTAGGTTGGTAATGAAAGTTCCACTTGTAATGAGCCACTGTTTCCTCTACCCGCCATTAAGTCAAGGCTGTGCCAAAGTCAGGCAAAGAAGGTGGCTTTGATCTGGCCAGTGGTTGCTGAAAGATTCTGAAACGAACTACATAAAGTATATGGTGTCCACACACACAGATACTCTGAGGATTTTTTTTCTACTACTCCTTTGGAAGTATTCTTTAATTCACAGACAGTAATTATACAGTTGCTAACGCCAGCTTTTAAGAAGATGGGGACGACATGGGAGAATACAATGTGACTATAAAAGAAAAAAAATTACTTTTGCAATTTTTAAGAAATTCAAATGGTTCTTCTTAAGCATATTCTACCAGAGCGAAAAGTGCCCAAATTAGAGCACAAATACTTAAGTAAGTCTTTCAATTAACATAGAACACATCCCTCACATTTCTGTTTACTAGAATTTTTGGTGGGGGGAGGGCCAATAAAAGTAATGAATCTATTCAAGAAAATTGGGAATTTAAAAAGAGTTCTCTTAATTGTGCAATTCTTTCCAGCTTGTAAAATGCCTGATAAGAGCTCTTCATATTTTCCAAAACATTCCCTTTATGTCACGTTGTGAGAAGTACTTTAAAAGCAGCGTTTACTCCCTTGGAACAGAATACTCTGGCTCCAGGAACAACACCCGTTCGCTCTAAAATTAAGTAAGTCACTTTTCTTCACACCTCTGGTGGCCAAGTTAAAAAAAAAAAAAAAAGGCAAACAGTCTGCAGCAATGAATGAAGGCTCTGGAGTCCTTTCATAATATTCCAGTTGATCAGGGTCCTCGTTGAGAGGTCTTACCTCATTTCCCACACATTTTTTGACCTATTTTGTCTGCCTTTTCTCAGAAGGATTTTGCTTCCTCCACTGTCGACTAAGCAGTAAACTAATTATCTTGTTCAAATCCCTTTGTAACGCCCCTAATCCTATTAGTTCTATTAGTTATAAGAATGTCTGAATACTGATTGCAAACCTTTTCTTCTTCTTCTTCTTCTTCTTCTTCTTCTTCTTCTTCTTCTTCTTTTTTCATTTTTAAAGGAAGGGAAATGTCCAGGGGTTCGGTCCTGGAGTGTGTATTGGGGCGTGGGGGGGGGGGGGTGGTGGTGGGGGGGAGGGGGATCTTGCCAGTTTATTGGCAAAGGCAAAGGCAGGTCTGGCCATCCCAAATCCCAGGCCACCTAACATACAGAACAAACACTCTCCTGGACTCACTCATTCTTTCATATTCTCTCTCTGGCTCTTTCTTACACACACACCAAGGATTTAGTAATCATTAGTATCCATTTGATTGCCCTATAAAAGTCAAGTTCTGAACACTCCGACTCTCAGCAGAGCACGCTGAACTCTGGCTCAGCTAGGAGCTGAACTTCACTTTCCTTCTTTTATCCCGGACGTTTTAATGAAGAGGGTGACGCTATTGCAGGAAGTCAAAGAAGCCATACGAAGTAGAGGAAATGAACAAATGTTACGACAGACCTCTACCAGCCCTGTGAGTCTTAACTTCTTTTCTTCAAAGAACTCTCACAAGTCTTGTTAAAGGACTCTCTCTCCTTCTGTAGAAGACGCCAAGACCATTGCCTCCTGCAGTCTATTACTGAGGGAACTTTAATCACTTTTCCTTCTTTGTTCTCACTGGGGAGGGAGCCAGACTGCGGAGAAAGGCCTGCAGTCAGAGGCGATGTTAAAGAGCATGAAATTTATCTGACTTCCATAAAAGATGTGTTCTGTCCTTCCATTTCTGCTTCTGCCAGGCAGGCTGCTCTGGGTTGGCCACTCTGTCTCAGAAAAAAACAAATATTTGCTTTAAACATAGAGGCAGGATGCTACCTATCTCCAAGGATCCAGAGTTCCTAGTCTCCCTACCCCTTCTCTACTGACAAAAAAATTATCTTCTACGTTCTTGGCATATAAAGTCAATGTTTTCACATTAATAAAATCGTGTCTCAACCTGGCATTATTTCTTTTTCTAAAAGCATAAGGAAGATGGTTTTAGAAATGCTCTTGAAGAGAATATGGCCTGTGTTAGAGGAGAGTCCCTTCTGGAACATCTTTCTGAAGTCTGAGAAGAATGTTACAAACAAGAGAAAAGGCCAATTCCTGGGGTAAGGAGAGCAGATTGCCGACCTAACATGTTTCAAGGAGGAAGTGCTTGTATTTTGATTTATTGTCATCTTTCGTAGCTAACAGAGTCTGTTTCAACACAGAAGGTTGGGTTTCCCCCGGACAGTCTCTGGTATACTAGGTCGGGGTGTGTGTGTGTGTGTGTGTGTGTGTGTGTGTGTGTGTATATGTGTGTGTGTTGGTGTCTAGAGAAGGATGTGCAGGTTGAGGTGAAAGGGAAGGATCTGCCACACTCAGCCATGGCCTGCTGCACTAGGGAAATCACAGGGCTAAAGAAAGTACGAAGTACCTGTTAGCAATTTGAAAACAATGAGAACCCAGGCCTGCAGGTCATGAGCAAGTTTTATGGGTTCTGTATATACTGTTATCTGATGAGAAAGGATTCTAGGTAGTTCCCAGAAATGGGTTTGATACAAGATGAATAAATAGGTAGGTAATTCGTGGAGAAGGTGAAGGGTTGCTCCTTCACAGAAATCGCTGTCCCAGGTAAGAGGTGGACTTAGTTCTAGGTCTGTGGCAAAGAGGAAACACGCCCTGTCTTTGAGATTAAAAGCACTCCAGATACCCAGGAAAAACCTTTTTTTTTCTCCTCTGGATGCTTCAGCAGAGAACATCTCTGCCTGACAGGTCACATGATGAGAGAGTGCATAATCCTCAAAAACATTTGTACATAAATACAAGCGCAAGCATAGTAGCGGCTGCTTAGGTTATCCCTCGAGAAAGCCAAGGGCATGATAGCAAGTACTTCTACTGGAACAAGACCACACACTTGAGCATGAGCAGGTAACCCTCCAGCAGCCTAGCTTGTGTGATACTATCTACATCTCAAAAACTGAGTACGTGACAATAAGGAAAATGTGAAGAAGAAAAAAAACGCCAAAGAAAGAGCTTTGAAAAGTAATGCTAGTCTAAAAATAATAACTCTTTTTTTTTCTTAACATTTTTATTTATCTTTGAGACAGAGAGAGACAGAGCATGAACGGGGGAGGGTCAGAGAGAGTGGGAGACACAAAATCTGAAACAGGCTCCAGGCTCTGAGCTCAGCACCGAGCCCAACGCGGGGCTCAAACTCACAGATCGCGAGATCATGACCTGAGCCGAAGTCAGACGCTTAACCAACTGAGCCACCCAGGCACCCCTAAAAATAATAATTCTTATATTGTACTTCTTGGATTGATTTGTGTCTGCTTCACAGTGATACAAGCAGCATCTTATATCAGATATGATTTAAAAAAAAACTCACAAGCCTTCCTATTAATTATAGGTTTTTTGAAGGATCTACATGAAAATGCAATTTGTTATCACCATTTATTTAAAAGCAGGTAGATCATGGTGCCTCTGGGATGAGCACCTTGTAAGGACCGCTCTCTGCAGAATACCACCCGTGCACTGCCCGAAGGGGCTGGACCTCACCCCTCTTCCCTTCCCAGATTCAGTCTGACTACACTCCTCTTCACTCACTAATCATCTTCTGGTTCTCAGATGCATCAAAATACATTTGTGCTGCTACGATTTTGCATTTTCTGGTCTCTCTGTCTCAAAAGCTGCTCAACTCATGGTTTGCGCTCTGCCCAGGCAATGAAGCTCCGATGTCCAAAGACTTTCCCTGTCTTTCCATCGAAAATAGCTCTTCCCTCTTCCCACTCATTCTCCAGCCAAAGAATTTTGTATTTCTTTACATTTCTTATTGCTACTGAAATTATCTCATTTATATTTATTTATTCACTTATTTAATCATCACTTCTAGATCCTCCTCTATAGAATATTATGTGTCATGAAAACAGGAAGCGTGTTGTCTTGTTTATGCCAACAACTTGGGCATATACTAGGTCCTTCCCTCAATGTTGGCTCAATATGTGAAGGAACCAAATTTCTCACTAGGAAAGATTATGCTGTTCAAAATATACGATAATAACTTAAAGTAGAATAAACTTTTTCAGCCCTTAGCAAAATAACAGTTGCATATGGACTCCATGGAGACATATGAAAAAAGAATTTCTGTCTTGATTATGAAACCGAGGAACCAATGAATTCCCACCACGGATAAGTCTTAAAAGTGCTATTAAATTACTTCCTTTCCATTACTAAAAGTACCTCCCCTTGCCGAGTAAATGCCCACAAACTGCATGTGGTCAGAGCCAGCCTGATCCCCATGAAGTAGCTTCAAAAGGGAATAAAAATAAAAATATCCATCTGTGTCATTAAATGACCTGACAAAACCACAGCAAATGGACTTGTTCCTAAAACACAAATCTCCGTGAACACGAAGGAAAAGCAAAGCATATTTGCTGACCAGCAGGTTTAGGGCCACAGCCCCTGCTGAATCCCCGATTGATATGACATCTGCAGTGACAGGGCTCTCATGGAGACCTAAGTGGGGGGCAGGATAGACGGCCATTTTAGCATGTCAGTGACTCCCTGTTTAAAATTAATACTGCACAAACGCCCTTGTGTAGGAGAAGTCAAGTTAAAGTCCTAGGAGCCCTCAGTTAATGGGTGAAAAAAGGAGGCATACAGAACAATGTAGAAGGGAGACCAGGAACCCATAAGAAAGGACTGCTGCTGGCTGGAAGGATTGTTCAAGTTGTAAAATGCTGTATTTTCTGTCACGGCCACTTAGGGGCACTCAAGGGCTGAGAAATGGTCATCTGAGTCCAAAGTTTAAGACTTCTGATCTGCAATGTGAGAACAGCATTTTCTTGTATAACTCCCTAGTGAATATCCCTTCTCCCCACCTGGACACAACTTAGTTTTCTTAGTTAGGTAATAATAATAATACTAATAATATTTTTTAAAAAAAACCTTCAAAACTCATCATAAGGAAAGGAAAAACAAATAAGTTATTGCTATGAATTAGGAGAAATTATTCTTCTCTGAGCAAGAATGTCATAGGAAAAAAAGGGGCATATATATTGTGTGACGGTGGGGTTCCATCGCTGGAAAGGTGGGCATTTAGGTATCTGCTTTAAATCAGTTTGTACTTTTGTGTATGGTGTGTGTGTGTGTGTGTGTGTGTGTGTGTGTGTGTGTGTGTATTTCACAAGGTATTAGTTACTTTCGACCATGATTACATTTCACAGTAGGAACTTTAAAAATACATACCAAGAGTGAATTTGAATTCCAGGGTCTTAAGTGCAGAGATAAAAAGCATGGCACGAAGGGTCAAACATGGGCTTAAATCTACCTCCTTTATTCCCTGGGAGACTCTGTACAACTCTCATCACTGTTCTAGCCTCAATTTTCATTTTGGTGTGAGTAGATGTAAAAATACTGACTTTGCAGGTGGTGGTGTGGACTGGATGAATGTGAAGACAATTAGCACAGCAGGGATCATGGATTGGCCTCAAAATTGGTTTCCTTCCTTTCTCCCGTCTCACTGCCCTCTCTTCTTTAACTACTTCAAGTTAGTATTTAAATCCAAAGCCTTAGACATGAATGGAAACAGGGTTACAAGTGGTGGAGAACATACACTCTAACAAAGTGATTTTAGATAACAGTCTATATTTAGTTAGCAGGGGGAAAAAATAAGACCTGGAGAGAAAAAGCAAAAATTTTGGGCTGATCATTATCTAACCACGGTTGGTAAGTTTTAAGAGACTACTGTTACTATCTGACATTGTTGTAAGGCTTCATTTAAAAAGAAGAATGCAAACTCATGGCTTTCCTTATGCAATAGCTTTGCTGCACTTGTTCAAAGCCGCTGCTGATACTGGAACACAGCTCTAGTTTCTGTAAGAAGGCTGACCCGCAGCTATTATTAACTAATTTAGGACACAAAATACCATTCTTGTGAAACTCATGAGGTCCTCCGTACGTCAGGTGGAGAGGTTTTAAAAACACAGCCCATATGCTTTCAACTTTTACAATCTACAATGATATAAACTCTTCATGGAACACCCTCTTCATCACTGGATGTGCAGACCCAATAAGAACGCAATTTTTTCCTTTATTACAAGTAATAAAGGGAAACCTCACTAAAGTAGACTTTAGAGGCAAGAAGGGAAAGCTGGAAGGGGAGCCATAGCATTCAACGTCAATGACAGACCCAACACAATGATCAACGGGAAAGAATCACCAATTACAGGCAACAGGGAAAGACAGACATACATCGCATCTCCTACAAGAAATTGAGTATCTCTCCAACTCAGCCACAGGGAAACCATCACCTTGAGCTCTTGCTTTTTTTTTTCCAATGGACTTTCATTCAAAACAATCCCTCCCGACTTCCTTCCTGTTCTCTATAAAATAACATTCCTCTTCTTTGTTTGTTGGACTTTGCCTATGCTTTTCACACAGCTTATGTGTCTCGAATCGCAATTCTCTGTTATGTCCAAATAAACCTGTTTTTTTTAATAGCCGATAGTTTTACTTTATTTTTTTTTATTTTTTTTTCAACGTTTATTTATTTTTGGGACAGAGAGAGACAGAGCATGAACGGGGGAGGGGCAGAGAGAGAGGGAGACACAGAATCGGAAACAGGCTCCAGGCTCTGAGCCATCAGCCCAGAGCCTGACGCGGGGCTCGAACTCTCAGACCGCAAGATCGTGACCTGGCTGAAGTCGGACGCTTAACCGACTGCGCCACCCAGGCGCCCCGATAGTTTTACTTTTAAAGTTAACACCTTTGAACATGGTGAAACGGTTATCTAACAGACACACACACCTACTGTTTTACAACAAAAATATTGACGTGAATACTACTTTCCTAAATAAGCACACTCCACAGAGGTAGGTGGCATGGTTTAGTGGAAATTGTGGTGTTATTAGAACTAAAAGGTGTTGGTTCAGGCCAGACCACTAGCATTTTCAGGCTGCAGAGACCTGGCCACCTCTCAGTTTCTGTTAAGTCTGCTTCTTTGCCTTTCAGTTGAGGATAGTAACACCTTTCTGCTTATCTTGGTGATTTCCTGAGGATCCAATGAGATAAAGTAAACATGGACAGCTATAGCACAAATGTTGCATGAAATTCGGTTAAAGCTCAGACTAGAACATTAAGACTCTCTAACTGGATTCCATTCCAACACACTAAAATGTACTAGTTCTGGGGCCCCTGGGCAAGTTACCTGCCTCTCAGTCACTACTGACATCTTTGGGGATAACCATGAAATCTTCCCCAGATGGCAGTCCTGAGGTGTAAACGAAATGATGTAAGCCTGGCCCTCCACTCTACACTATTTATCAGCATATGTTTTTTAATTGTCATCATTACCATTGCTCAACACCAGGTAATCTTTATTGAGCATCAGTCTCAGCTCCTTTTCCTTCAGTTACGGTTTATGGCTCTCCGTCTTTTTCTTCTTCTCTTCAATAAATTTGCAAAATCTAAAGCTACACTATCTGTTCCTTATCACCAGCATACAAATGACCCTACCTGTCAGACTCCGGAGTTTCTTCCATTACCACCATATTGCACGGTAAAGTTGCTTCAGGTTACCTCTGACTGGATAACACACTGCCAAATCAAGTGAAACAGGATTATTTTGTAAAACTACTTTTTCTTCCAGCACCTTTCCTTTTCTCTGAAGAATCTGATTCCCTGGTCTGGTCTCTACGTTCGTTCTTTTCCTAAGTGTGACTGAGTTCACATACAGCACTCTACAGTTCCTCCTCTTCTGCTTCTTAGATGGAGGGTTTTTTTCAACGCTGCTCACCTATCAACGGTCCTGGGGATATCTTTTCCTTCCCTCCTGCCTCCATAATCCAGCCTCAAAGCTGCTTCATCCAGCACCTGTGTGGGTGAGCCACCATCAGCTGGGACGAAGTTGGGTACCACACTAGGCACTGACAATGCAGTGCCCATCAGGCAGCATCCCTGCCCTCAGGAAGCTCACAGCCTAGAAAGGAGCACTGACCAAAAACACTCATTCACACATTGGTGTGACAACGGAAAATACAGGTGTCCAAAGACACACAAAAGGTGACATCAAAGCCCAAATTGAGGGGGCAGGATTATTACAGAAGAGTCCTGAAAAACACATGGATATACAAAGTATGGTGTGTATGTGTGTGTGGAGTGGCGGGGGGTGGGGGGATGGCAGGCAAAGGAAGCCATTATGAAAAAATGTGGGAGCTAACTGGGAATACAATAGTTCAGTGTCACTGGAAGTTGACCCAAACTTGAGTTTTCTCTATGTAATATTTTAAGCTTTCAGCTTATGGATACCATAAAGTATCCACGTAAAGTTTATTATCTTTTTGGGGCTCTTAGGTGACTCAGTCAGTTAAGCATCCAACTTCGGCTCAGGTCATGATCTCATGGTTCCTGGGTTTCAACTCTGGATCCGGCTGTCTGCTGTTAGCACTGAGCCTGTTTCAGATCCTTTGTTCTGTGTGTGTGTGCATGTTCTCTGTCTCTCTCTCTCTCTCTCTCTGACTCAAAAATAAACATTGAAAAAAAATGACCTTTATTGATTTTTTAAAGATTCTAAGCATCTCCTAGAAACTTAAAATCGAACGTGGCCTTTTCTTTCTCTTAGATTGATTTATAAACAGAAATATTTAGAACACATATCTTTAGAAAATAATTTCTGATAAGTTTTAATTTTATCTAATCAATATATTGTATTTTTAAATGGAAATTTTGTTCTCTACAATAGATATGCATTATACACACATCTATAGACCTTCCCATTCCCCACCCAAGACTATTTCATTTATATAATTAAAAGTCACCAGAAGCTTGGGCAGTATTTAAAATTAATAATAATAAAAATTTTAAAAAACTGGTTAAAAGCTCAGAAAAAAATGGGCTACAGGTTAAAAAACAGTGATTTTAAAGAAACCATTAAGAGAAATAACTTAAAACCTACCAAATTACAATAAATAGAACAAAGCATAAAACTTGGTGGCAAAATAAAAACAAATCATTTCCTATTAAAAAAAAGCAATCTATTAAAAACATAAAGTTTGTCCATGTCCTTAAAGTCTAAATATCAAAAACAATGTAGATGTAACTAGAACTAAAACAAAACTTCATGGAACACTTATCATATATAACTTCAGTGTTCAAAATGTGCAGAAAACTCAGAGAAAATAAGCAAACACAAGTCTTTGGAAAATAGACAAAGATTTTCATAAGGCACATCATACCATATCCAATCAACTGAAGTATTTAAGAATAATAATATGTGAACAAGGGGAAATACACAGACATAATTTATTTGGACTTGCAAATCTGATGTTCATAGAGTCTCATTTGCTGCTATTTTAAAATTTGAGTTACTGTGGATTTGCGGCAAATGAGGACTGATGGATATGAAAAGAACTACCAAGCCATATCTTCAGGTGAAAAACAAAGGGCGATGATCACCTGGTAAACCTGTGACAGCATGAGGGTGTGTTACAGCCTCCTAACCAGAGCTTCCGTGGCTATTTATGAAAGCATATCAATGCCCAGAAAGGGGATGAATATGTTGACTTCATACGTTCCTTAGTGACAAATAGGACTTTAAAACAAATTCAAATAAAAAACTGAGTTCTAGGGGCATCTGGGTGGCTCCGCTGGTTGAACATCCAACTCTTGACTTCCACTCAGGCCATGATCCCAGGGTCCTGGGATCAAGCCCCGCATCAGGCTCTGTACTGAGTGTGAAGCCTGCTTGAGATTCTCTCTTCCTCTCCCTCTGCCCCTCTCCCTCCTGCTCAAAAATAAAATAAAAATCTTTAAAAACAAACTGAGTTCTACAGACTCATATTAGACTACTATATTTTAGTTAATACTAAACATATTAATTAACTTAACCATAATATGAAATGAAATTTGAAATATAATTAGAATTCTATTTCTAATGCTAGAAAATATTAAACATCACCATTTAAATTATTTGGGTATTTTAAATATTGAAATCCACTCTATGGGTCTACAATAATAAAACATACAGATCTTCAAGTAGAACAAAACATGCCACTGATGATGAAGATATATCAATTTACAACACAGATGTGGATAATAGTTTAAGTTCTCAAGCTGTCTTTGTATAAATGGTCACTATAGTAGGTGAAAAAAACATATATATGAACTTCTATTAGATAAGACACTATACACCTCACTTCTATGCCAACTATAGGTAACTTGACAATGAACAAACTGTTCATTTATACACTTAATTTACTAATTCTAATGAAGCAACATAAAATATTACCTTTGCTTGAAAAATGAATCTAAAAAAGTTAACCAATAAAGGGAGAGACACATATTGCCAAGAGATCCTTTAACCATACAAATAGTGTACAATATCAACCATGAGCCAAGATTACATTCCTTTAAGAAAGGCCATGCAAGGGGCACCTGGGTGGCTCAGTCGGTTAAGCATCCAACTTCGGCTCAGGTCATGATCTCGCACTTTGTGAGTTTGAGCCCCGTGTCAGGCTCTGTGCTGATAGCTCAGAGCCTGGAGCCTGCTTCAGATTCTGTGTCTCTCCCTCTCTTGGCCTCTCCCCTGCTCATGCTCTGTGTCTCTCGGTCTCTCAATAATAAATAAATGTTAAAAAAAATTTTTAAAAAAAGAAAGGCCATGCAATAGCAAGCTATATTTAAAACATTTAAATGAACCCATAACCATTACTTGTTAGTGGTGTAAATAAATACATATTAAACTTACAACTTTCCTTACAAAAGTAAATGTAAGACATGGCATGATGACAAAGCATCTGCATTTGTATTCTAAGTTTTATCTTCCCTATTTCATTTCTCTCTTCAATAAGTGAATATTTACTGCAGTAAATAATTAAGTGCTCACTAAAGGTTTAAGAGGAAAGTCTCCTGTAAATTATAAGGAGTGAGAATTTGACACTAAAGTTTTAAGAGGAAAGTCTCCTGTCAAATTACAAGCAGTGAGAATCAAATGCAGACCTCCTGTGGCAAGTGACAATTCCACCACCTAACTGTTTATTATCAGAACAGTGCCCTCCTCCTCTACCTGGAAATTTAAGTTACAATTTAAATCCTAAATAACAAAACTGTATAAACATTTAAACACTGTATTTCCCAAATTCTGCTTTACTTACATTAAACTAATAAATTATAGAA
Source organism: Herpailurus yagouaroundi (assembly GCF_014898765.1). Taxonomy (NCBI): domain Eukaryota; kingdom Metazoa; phylum Chordata; class Mammalia; order Carnivora; family Felidae; genus Herpailurus; species Herpailurus yagouaroundi. The sequence continues at coordinate 152,750,049 of NW_024412376.1, forward strand.
TACCTACTTTATAGTTTATTCACTTTGGTAAATATTCAGGAACATTCCAAGACGATTTCAGAATGACTATGGTGATATGTTCACTAGCGGTATCTATTTATAATCTTTCCATTGCCCCAAGTCTCTTTTTCTAAATTTAATTTTTCTAATGTTTATTCATTTTTGAGAGACAGAGAGAGACAGAGTGTGAATGGAGGGGGGGAGGGCAGAGAGAGAGAGAGGGAGACACAGAATTTGAAGCAGGCTCCAGGCTCTAAGCGGTCAGCACAGAGCCTGATGTGGGGCTCGAGCCCACGAACCGTGAGATCATGACCTGAGCTGAAGTTGGCTGCTTAACAGACTGAGCCACCTAGCTGCCCTTCTTTTTCTAAATGTTAAATGTCCCTCCTCCATCCCAAGTAAGTTGGTTTTGGGGAAATATAACAAAATAAAGATCCTACCTAATCTCGATGTTTCCCTTCATGTCTATATGCAAATTTACTTTGGGTGCACTCTAAAAATTTAGTTGTACCATATGCAAACTGTGAGTCAGTCCTGGGCGGGGGGGTTGGGGGGTTGGGGGGGGAACCAGATGGCTGAGCTGTAGCAGAGATGGGATAATAATGTTTTAGAAAGCCTCAAGAGATTTAAGGTAAAGGAAACAAAAGTAAGGTGAATAAGTTAAATACACATTATCTAAAGTGTCTGCCCCCCCGCCCCCAAGTCATTTTAAATAGAACTGCTGGACTTAATAGCTCCAGATGAAAAAAGAAAAAAAAAAAATCAGAATGACACTGAATATCCCGCACACCCACTTAACTCCAACCTTCTACCTCCATCTGCATTTCACACCTTTATCCTGCTTCATAGACATCGGCTTCATTCTGTTTCCCAAAAACCTGTCTCGTTGTCTCAGATCCCTTCAGAGGTGAAGTCACCTCCTGCGGTTTTGTTCCAGCTGATTCAGGCCCCTGTGCAAAAGTCTCTTCAGAGAAGCCTGACCTGACCAGTCCCTCTGAAAGAGCTTCTTCCACCCCCTGCTGGCCACTGTCTTTCATTACACTGAACACATCTCAACGTATGTATTTAGCTGCTCTCATTAGAATGTAAGCTTCTTGAGAACAGGAACCCTATGTGATCCGTCCACACCACCGCCTCTAGTGCTTAGAATAGTACCTAGCACACACGATGAATGAAGGAAATGAAGAACCAAGTACTAAGTGTGACTTGTAAGCATATTATTTACAATAAAACAAAATGAATGTGTTTATATCCATGGAGGAAGAGGAAAACAAGTGGGGGAATCTTCAAGTTTTCCTTACCAACAGGAACAATGCATAGAAATAGGTAGCTAGGACTCATTATTTCTAATTTAAAATGCAAAAATTTCATCAATATTTAGATTATTCAGTGTATTATTTACTAAATAGAGATTTCACTGGCTTGCTCTTCATAGCAATTTTCCTCACCAAATTTCTTACATATGGCTAACCATCTTCAATTATGTGCTCTCCTATTACTGGGCTTTTTTAGACACTGAAAATTTGAAGCTCGGGTTGTACGAAAAAAGTGTTGCATATCTAAATTCAAATAGCCCAATGACAGCACAAACTTCAATTACATTTTAAATGGTACCATACTATTAGACTAAATCATTTGAAACTGATAGGTTTTTCTGTAGGTTGAAATGGGCAATGTTGGCAATCTCCTGTAGTTAAAACTAACATTCTCAGGTATAAGCAGAGTAAAAATGTGTCACTGATAAGAAGTACATCCATTTATTTTCACTTTAACATGTCTTGTTTTTCCCAAAATAGGCAGACAGATGAAGTGCTATGCTCATGTTAGGGGTGCCTGGGTGGCTCAGTCAGTTGAGGTCCGACCTTGGCTCAGGTCATGATCTCACAGCTCATGAGTTCAAGCCCCGCATCGGGCTCTGTGCTGACAGCTCAGAGCCTGGAGCCTGCTTCAGATTCTGTGTCTCCCTCTGTTTCTCTGCCCCTCTCCCACTTGCTCTGTCTCTCTCTCAAAAATAAATAAAAACATTATATAAATAAATAAATAAGTAAATACCCAAAGCACATTAATCATGCCTGGATTATTTTCTCATCTCATATTGACATCTTGATTAACAGGTGGACAAATAAGAAAATATGTTAAAGCTTCTTAGCAGATTATAATTCACACTCAAAACGCATCCAATCTGTGAGACCTTTTGTGATACGAATATATTGATATATAAATTTAGGCCTTGTCACTAAGAGGACAATTCAAAAATATATTAGGAGTTATGAAGCAGGATCAAGAAGATCAAAAATGAGCAAGAAATGATCTTTGAAATATTACTATCTCCTAGTGACGCAGCCAAGGGGAATGAGAAACACATTGTGATGGTATTCCATGCATGCATCCATTATTGTCATCCAGCATTGTCTGAAACAATTCTTGTTTATTTCTACATATGAATAATCTAACAAAAATGAACGTGAAACCAACACATAGATGTGCCAAATAATCTTGTATGGGCAGGTGTAAGTGCTGTCAAATGGGGAACAGGAAGAAGGTGGAAGGCAAAAGAAACATTCCACTGGGAATTATAGAGTGTTTAGAGCCTCGATAGTGGAGCCGGATTTGATAGGCTGGCTATTATTGAATCATAAGACTCTTATCAGCTTCTCACAGGATCCCCCTCCTCTTATTATACTGTGTACGATATTTTTCTTAGCCTTTTTGGGTACAGGGAATAATGATGTGTCCAATACAATAAGCGTAGTTCTACAATATGACCTAAATGACTCTCAATGCATTTTCAATGGCTTTATAAGAAAATGTGATCCAGGCTTTTAAAAAAGTTAATCATTAAGTTTAAAGCTTCCATCCTAACTTCTTCAAATGTGTTGCTCCTTTTAATGTCAACAGGAAATCAACACTGAGGAGGAGACAGATGGTGAAGAGAGGGACAGAGGAATTCATCATGAATCAGCTCTCTTCACTGCAAAAGAAACATAAAATGTTGATAGTTTTAAATGTTACTACAAAATGTTCCACCAGCAAGACTGGGCAGTCTGAGTGGCATGTAATGATCAGACTTAAGTCACTTTCAGACATACTTTGGATTTGAAATCTGTGCCTGACTCCCTGGAAAAGGCAAAAGAAGTCTGGTGAATATTTCAGTATAATGGCATTTATCAGATTCTTCATCAAATTTAGGGGAACTGAAGGTAATCTCCATGTTACTATCTGGGCCAAGTGCTGGCAATGCTGATTAAATTTTTTTAATTCCCTCCAGTTCCAGGCTAGTTCCAGGAGAACAAGAATGGTGTCTTAATCTATTTGGGCTACCATATGTAATACCAAAGACCGCGTGGCTTAAACAACAGAAGAATTTTCTCTCCTACTTCTAGAGGCTGAGAGGTCCAAGACCAGGGCGTCAGGATGGTTGGTTTCTGGTGACAGCTCTATCCTGACTTGCAGATAGGAGAGAGAGAATGGTGCTTCTCATGGTGAGGACTCCACCCTCATGACCTCATCTAAACCTAGCCACTCCCCCTAAGGCCTCATCTCTGTACTGTCCCACTGTTGGGACTTCAATATTTGCATGAGGGACGGAGGGGCACAATTTAGTCCATAGCATTGGACAGACTGGCCGAAACTATGAAACCTCCTAAGATTTAGGCAAAACAGAAGTGAGAAAAGAAAAATACAAAATTAAGATAGGGGCGCCTGGGTGGCTCAGTCCGTTGGGCGACTGACTTCACTCAGGTCATGATCTCACAGATTGCAAGTTCGAGACCCATGTCAGGCTCTGTGCTGACAGCTCGGAGCCTGGAGCCTGTTTCGGACTCTGTGTCTCCCTCTCTCTCTGCCCCTCTCCCGCTCCCATTCTGTCTCTCCCTCAAAAATAAACACTAAAAAAAAAAAAAAAAAAAAAAAAAAAAAAAAAAAAAAAATAAAAAATAAGATAGAGCAAGGAGTGTACAAAACACACCAGTAACTTAACTTTGCTCTTTGCTGGTTGAGAAAATTACTGTTAAATATGAGTGTTGACACTGCAACTGAGTGATTGGTTTCTAGCTGAAACATGGCTTCTGACAATTGCATAATGGTTGTGGACCATCCAAGGTCTCAGCTAAAAACTTTATCTTCAACCACCAAAATATACAGATTTTTCTAGCAGACCTGAACTTTCTGGGAAAACAAAATGTATCCAGCACCTGCAGAGTTACATAAATGACAGCAAATGTTTTAGGAGAAAGAATACTGGTAGAGACATTGAATCTTATCACAGTCTTTGTATTTAAATGTAATAAACACAGTCTGCATTCTATACTCATTAATGAGTTTTATTAATGTAAAATACCGATAACGATAAAAATTATTATGATATAGCATTTCAAACTGTCTAAAGCTCTCTTTCAGTTCTCAGTCTGCCTAAGTTGCTGGACAAGAAAGGACATTTTTTCTGGGTTTTATTTGTGACTCAGATGTTACCTAACAGTACAAGCACTTTGTCTCAGGATATGAGAGTAGAGTGTCATGTTTTCCTTCATTCACAGAGTTGTTCCAGGTTCAAGAAGGAAATATGTATGCAAGTACTTTAGATAATATAAAACACGTCTAAGCGATCATTCTGATTCTTATTTTTAGTAACTAAGGCAAAAACATGGGAATGACATACCTTGGAAGAATTGGAAATTCTTGAAAGAAATTGGAAGAATACATAATGAGCTATCCCTAGGGATGAAAACAGTATCACAGAAGTCACAACAGTCAGTTTTTAAAAAGGTAAATGGAGTAACAATGACTCCTTAGTCCCTTACAGTTACCCCCACCACATTTAGACATAAATTGCCACACCTTCAGCAGCAGAAGCTATTAGTGCTCTGCCGCGTCACCTTAGAAGAATCCCTTTATCATTTTTGTTTATGCCAGCTCTCAGTATGCTTTCACTCTTCACAACTGACAGACTCATTTCCAGCAGACTGCTCTCAGAATGCCAGAACATGCTTTGCCTGCATGCACAATGAGACGAAGTGCCCCAGGATGGGCAATATACCTGGTTTTTAATCCAAGAATGACCCCTCACTGCAGCTCTCGCTAGCCCCTGAGCGAACAAGTCTTGGTCAGACCTACAATGTCCCCAGCACCTGTCTGTGGGATTGAGCCAATACTATCCTCTTTCCAACCCTGCTTGATATTTTACCTAGCCTGTTCCCAGTTCCTTCTCCCCTCCCAGAAACAACTTCCTACAAATTATTGCACATGAATCTTTCTGTCGGAGTCTGCCTCTGAGGAATCCAATCTAAGACATCCCCTAGGCTTTCAGAATTCAACATGTATCCCCTAAGCCGGTCCTGGCATCTGGCCATTCTTCCTAACAGCAAATGGTGATTCTTTTGAACATCTGACCCAATATCACACTGTCACCTGTTGAGCAGCTCTCTGCTTTGACTTACTTTATTCTCAGCCTCAAACAATACTGTGTTATTTTCTTTTTGTCTCTGTCCACAAAATAGCCATCTTTGCTTCTCCCTAGCGCTGAATGAAATCTTTACGTTAATACTTATTCTAGCCTAGAATCTCATTAGCCTTCGTGTCTCCTGGTCCAGTATATTTTTAAATGGCTTGTACATACTTACATAGACTTTTATAATAGTTGTTGTGTATATAAGCAACACTTTGAAATATCTGAATGTATTTAGGAATAATAATTTTTTTCTGTGTTCTGGAGAGAATTTTAAAGAGAGCCAATGAAATAAACCACCCTTGAAAGATTAAAAAAAAAAAAAGAAAATAATAATAGTGGTTAATACTTGTATAATTCTAACCATGTTTTGTACAAAGGAATTCACTGGTATTACTTTTGCTCACCACAACCTCAGAGATATGTCCTATTACAGCTACTATTTTCCAGACCAGAAAACTAAAGAACAGTGCTGTTTAGTAGTTTGGCCAAGGTCACATAGCTAGTAAATGCAGAGCAGGGCTTTGACACAGATGGTCAGGCATTAGAATCTGTGCCCTAAACCAGTTTGCTTTATTGGTTCAGTGTAAAAGCAGCACAGGAAAAAAAAAAAATTCAAAGAAAAAATTTCAACTCAAAATGGAGAAGAAGAAGGATAAATAAATGATTCATATATCTATGATTTTCTACCAGGTTTATTCAAGATATATTACTATTTGCATTGCCCTGTAAATTTATCTAAGATTTACCCAATTAGACAGACCTTTTAATATGGTTATGCTATCGGAACTCAGAATTTATCAAGTAGTCCAAAGCATGGATACAAAGTAGCCAAGGCTTTCATTATAAAATAGCACCAATAAAAACACCAACAAGAACAATAATATTTCTATTTATTGAGCATTTACCATAACCTAGAAACTATGCTACAATTTACCAGGATTCTTCCACTTAGGCTTCAAAAACATTCTATATAAAGTAAAACTTTTATTTCCTCCATTCTACTGTTGAGAAAACTGAGGCCCTGGGAGTTTAAGATTTAAAGTCAAACAAATAAAGTAAAATATGTAATCTGGTATATCAGCCAATTAGGAGTTGGACAGTAATACTGGTAAATATATGGCTTCCATGTTTTCATAGGGTTATACATTGTTAATCTTGGGCTTTTATTTTTATTTTATGATTTATGACTGCCTGCTAAACCTCCTGGGGAAGCAGCTAGATATAAGCCTGTGGTAAAAATCTATGGTCAGTGGTGTCAATGACCTGGGGTCAATAGAGGAAAAGTGTGGTCAGAGGCCAGAATCAGAGCCCAGGTTTACAATGTGCTGCTGTGGGCTCCTGAGTGTCACAGAACTAGTCAATCAGTATCTGAGTAAGGTCTTATCACAGCTTTCTTCATCATCATTCCTAACTGCAATAATGCTCATTAGGATTTCTAAATACAAACATTAAAAATAAAAACATATTCAGATACAAAGGTATAGTTTTTTTTTTCCTAAAGTAAAAAGTTACCCCCAAATTTCTTTGTTCATCAAATTGAGATTTATCAGAACAGTGTGAGAAGCCAACATTTTCATTAAGGTATTTGTATCTAAAACATGGAATCCAGGCAAGCATCAAAATTTTAAAGTTCACACAGTTAACTTGGGCAATTCAGTGACTCTTCAAGTCTTACTTAATACTCTCTTGCCTGCAAGTCAAGAAACTTAAATGGAAAATGTTGGGACTTATTTTTGCTAATTAAAAATGATGCACTATCATTAGGTTACAGCTTCTAAAAACAGTTTAGAAACATAACTTCAAAATAATTTGGCTGTGAGGCACCTGGGTGGTTCAGTCAGTTAAGCATCCAACTCTTGATTTCAGCTCAGGTCAGCAAACAGCCTGCTTGGGGATTCTCTCTCTTCCTCTTTCTCTGCTCCTCCCTGCTCTCTTTCTCAAAATAAATAAATAAATAAATAAACAAACTAGCAGTGGTATCAATAATAGCCAAATCATGGAACGTGCCCAAATGTCCATCAACTGTTAAACAGATAAAGAAGATGTGGTGTATATACATAATGAAATGCTACTTGGAGGTTGAAAAGAATGAAATCTTGTCATTTACAACATCGTGGATGAAACTAGAGAGTGTGATGCTAAGTGAAATAAGTCAGTCAGAGAAAGACAAATATCGCATGATTTCACTCATATGTGGAATTTAAGAAACAGATAAACATAGGGGAAGGGAAGGAAAAATAAAATAAGATAAAAACAGAGAAGGCAAACCCATAAAAGACTCTTAAATACAGAGAACAAACTCAGGATTGCTGGAGGGGAAGTGGGTGGGGGGGATGGGCTAAATGGGTGATGGGCATTAAAGAGGGCACTTGTTGAGATGAGCACTGGCTGTTGTGTGTAAGTGATGAATCACTGGGTTCTACTCCTGAAACCAATACTACCCTGTATGTTAACTAACTGGAGTTTAAATAAATAAATTTAAACAAACGAACAAACTTAAAAAAATTTTGTCTATATGTACTTTTGCATTCATTCATTCATTTATTCACTTATTGATAGCTATTGCTCACTATCCCTACTTCATCCTAAGGGCAAGGAGTCTAAAGTTACTTTCAAAAGCTCTTGTAACTTTCCCAATCACATGTGAGCCTATATATTCAATAAACTTAGCTCAGTTATGTCTTTGCTCCTATCTATGTATATAGCATATCATGTCAAATTATTTAATATGGCTTATCTTTACTCTCTAACATCAGAAGTCCTCTCTTGATGTCAACAACTGTGAGTGTGTCCAACCACGGCAGGCAGAGTGGGTGACAACATGGACTCTGATGTCAGAGGACCCTCCATTGGGATGGTTTCTTTCTGCTACTCACTTAATTATTACTCATAATTTACTTTCCTCTTCTTCTGTGTCTCCTTCCCTCCCTTCTAGTCTTCCCTCCTTCCTTCCTTCTTTCTTCCTCTTCTTTTTTGGGTAAATTTCTTATCTTCTGCTCTTAGTTCCCACATCTGTAATCCATAATCCCTAGTTCACAGAGTTCTACAAGGATGAAATTAGGTAATGTGTGTAAAACACCTGACACCCTACGTATTCAACAAACGATGGATGATATTTTTAGACAACGCTGAAGGACCATGAGGGCACAACACGGTGCCTGGTGTAGTAACTGGCATATGAAGTCCTCCATCAATATCTGTTGAAGGAATTAATGAATGAAAGACTTGATCATTTCAAGAGAGAAACACAATCAGAACTTCCAAAGTACAGTATGGTTCCCAAAGGCTCCTCAAAACTACAAATTTGGCTTAGCTCTATGGGGTCACGTTAGAACTCTGGCCAGCCATGCATCCATAATTGTAGTACATAGAGAGAGAAACCTTAACCAAAGCCTGTTGCTAAACCTGTATATATGTGGGTTGGGGGAAGTGAGGTTTTGTCTTCAGTAATCATTTAGGGAGGTGAAGGAATGAATTGGGAGCTTGGGGAAGACGGATAAGCAGGGAATGTTTTGGATACTAGAGAAAGTGGTTATTGTTTATTGTTAGAATTTTCTGTTCAAAGGGCCTGGCGTGGCCCTATTATATTCAAAGGACCCATACAGACAGCTGCACTGAACCTTCATGAGCCATGTTTATATGTTACAATGAGTTACTTTTAAGCACTAAAATTTTCCAGGACTCAAATAAAGGAAAGGAGAGACACAGGCCAGAGGAAATCTCTGAAATCTGGGGTTTATTCTAACATGGAGAAAAATGTATGAGGTCATAAAGCAAACCATAATTAATCTCCTGTTTTTAATGCCTCAGTACAAGCAGAGTATAGGAATGCACCACGATTTTTGAATTTCTACTCTAGAACAGGCGCTGTGTGTATATATTTACACACTACATACACCCACACATACACTCTCAACACCAATCTAGTTTAATTCTTAGCCTTAACGGCACACTGCCAGGTACGTACCATCTCCCCCAGTTTAAAGATGGAAAAACTCAGTCTCAGAGCAAAGAGAGCTGGGGTTGGTGTCCAGTGCTGTGTGGATCTGGCATCACTATCCCCTTCCAGAACAGTTGGGGCCACATGTGCCCTGAAGCCCATGGGGATTTTCAGTGTCTCTGAGGGACTTACAAAATCCATTTAGCAAAAATAATTAATAACAGAGTAAGTAAATAATGTAAAAAAGTAGTTACAAATAGTAAGTTAATAGGTAACTGGGAAGATACTGAAACCCACTGTACGTATCAGACACCAATCCTTTCACTTCTGACCACTATGCCCTATTGCCTCAAAATCACGGAGGAGTTATCAGATCACCGTTTCAAATATCGCTATGCGGGGCTCCTGGGTGGCTCAGTCACTGAAGTGACTGACCCTTGATTTTAGCTCTGGTCCGATTTCACAGTTTCATGAGTTCCAGCCCTGCATAGGGCTCTGCACTGATAATATGGAACCTGTTTGGGATTCTCTCTCTCTCTCCTTCTCTCTCCCCCTTCCCACACGTACTCTCTCTACAGTCAATGCTTCTTAAAATAAATGAAATGAAATGAAATGAAATGAAATGAAATGAAATGAAATGAAATGAAA
>NW_024412376.1:152760092-152802104 GCF_014898765.1 Herpailurus yagouaroundi
AATGAAATGAAATGAAATGAAATGAAATGAAATGAAATGAAATGAAACGAAACGAAATGAAATGAAATAGAATAAAATAAAATAGGGGTGCCTGGGTGGCTCAGTCGGTTGAGCATCCAATTTTGGCTCAGGTCATGATCTCATGGCTCGTGAGTTCAAGCCCCGTGTCGGGCTCTGTGCTGACAGCTCAGAGCCTGGAGTCTGCTTTGGAGTCTGTGCGCCACTCTCGCTCTGCCCCTCCCTCACTCATGCTCTCTCTCTCTCTCTCTCAAGAATAAAATAAATAAATAAATAAATAAATAAATAAATAAATAAATAAATAAATAAAAATTAAATAAAATAAAAGAACAGAAAATAAAATAGTAAAATAAAATAAAATATCATTATGGAATACCAAAACAACCTCCCAATCCTAAAATGTTGTTCCTAGAGAAAAAAAAAATGTATACCAAATTTTAACTAGAAAACACAGATAAATCTTTAAAGATATAACGTGGAAATCGATTTTAAGTTACTGGCAAAGTCTGATTGGTTATTACTATGGATGTTGAAAGCACAGAAAACCAAATATAAATCTTGTAACTTTCAGAGATTTATAGATTTGCAAATCTAGAAGCCCTCCTTACTCTAGGTAGTTCTTGGGCATACAGGAAGGACAAAGGTAAATCAACCAGAATGGAGAGAGGTTGGGCTGTCTAGACAGAAAAATGTTCCCTTTAGTGATCCTCATACACTTATCCTACACGAGGCTATAATATATTTGGAAAGTATGCAAGAATGGGAGGAATTAACAGAAATTTTTGTGAAGGATTTCGGAATCTGTAAGAGGAGAGAAAAATCAAACACATATGTGTGCATTCACATTCCTCTTACAAATAACTGAAATCATTAAAATTTAAAGTAACAAACAAACATCATTAGCTATGAATGCATTTGATACACAAAATGTTGGGGTTCTTGGGGCATTTACTGGCTTCTACAGTTGTCTTGTTTTCTAGAAATTGTAGGAGAATTTGTTTTCCAGGCAACCCTGCAAGTGTTACTATACTGCACTATGTACAAATGTTTTGAAATTGGAAGTGTTTCTTAACACATTATTAATATGGAACAATGTTATGAGTCACAATGGTGCCATCTACTGGAAGCCACTGAACTATGAAAATAGACATAATACTATGGCATGCATTTAATGAACACAAAAGGTAATATACTCTAATATTTTTTATGAAGAAATTCCATTAATTAATGATTTTATTTAGGGGCTAAATCGGTACAGTTGATGTCCTGGGAAGCAAAAAGTTCCCAGCACACCATTCTCTCATACCTTGTTTTCTCCCTTTTAATTTGATGCCATTTGTGCGTGCGTGTGTGTGTGTGTGTGTGTGTGTGTGTGTGTTGTGTGTGTGAATTATTTTTCCTATTTACTTGAACCAGAAATGAGATGTAACTGTAAAAATTAATATTTAATAATTTAAATTTCATAATTCATTAGAAATTACAAAGTTCAAGAAGTGATAACTTAGAAGGGTGTTCGCAAAGCTAATGTGCTATTACTTCTCCCAGGAAATACACTGGTATTTAAAAAGTCTTTGATGTCTTATTCTGTGTAACACATAACATCAGGTTTGAGTTAGTGAAATCATCCTCAAGCTTTCACTAGTGTTTGTCAAAGCATCATCTGACACAGAAACTAAATAATCAGCATATCCCATGGTAGATCTAATTGTTACCTTCAACCTGTAACAATACTTCCTGAATGAGAGTGAATGTAATATGTTGTATTAACGAATTGTTAGCAAAATATAGTAGAGGAAAAGATTTTCTTACATAGATACATCCACGAGATGACAGCATGTCTTAGTAAACCATGGATATTTTATCTATTTTGCAAATTTACTACAATACATTTTAATTCCTTGCCTCAGTTTCCATTATCACTCAGAACTTTTCTGGACCATTTTATCTAATATGTATAACTTTAGAGAATTAAAATAAGCAACAGCCCAAAGAATAAAATATGCTCCTAAATTAGATAGAAGATGTTTACATCATTATTTGGCTTTATATTCATTCATTCATAAACTACCTCAACAGACAGTTATTGTCAAACCCCAGTACCTGCAAAATTATGACAAGACAGAAAATGTCTCTGTCTCTCCCAGTGGCACATTCTAATGTAGGAGACACCACAACAAACACTATAGGTCACTTCATATAGAGCTGACCCTTCAACAACATGGGTTTGAACTGCATGGGTGGGTCCACTTCTATGTGGATGTTTTAAAATAAATTTACATACAGTACTGTGAATATATTTTCTCTTCCTTATTATTTTAACAAATGTTTACACTAAACTATACCTAATGAGCTAGGAGAATAAATTAATCACACAACATAATTAATAAATTTTTATTCTGCTATAGAACAAATCTAATGTAGGGGCACCTGAGTGGGGCTCAGTCTGTTGAGCGTCAGACTTTGGCTCGGGTCATGATCTCACAGTTCATGGGTTTGAGCCCCGCGTCGGGCTCTGTGCTGACAGCTCAGAGCCCGGAGCCTGCTTCCAGTTCTGTGTCTCCCTCTCTTGCTGCCCCTCCCCCACTTATGCTCTGTCTCTCTCAAAAATAAACATTAAAACATTTTGTTTTTAAAAAGAACAAATCTAATGTATAAGAAAAATAAGACTCAAAGAGCAGGTAAATTTGTTATGCATATTTTTAAAGAAATAATAAGATGTGCATTTATGATTTTTTTAAGTTTATTTATTTATTTTGAGACAGAGAAAGCATAAGTGGGAGAAGGGCAGAGAGAGAGGGAGAGAGAGAATCCCAAGCAGGCTCTGCTTGGCGTTTATGAATTTTTTATTAACCAAGGAATCTAAAACTGAAATATTACTTTGCAAGAGCTAAATATGCATGTGTACATACATATATTTTACCATGGGAAAAAAATAGTTGAGTCTGAGTCAAAATAACTCTGAAAATATCTTTCTAAGCCCACTTCCAAAATAATAGAAAATGAGAGGTGGTCACCGATGATGCCTTTTCATAACCCTCATTTTGAAGTAGGGTAGCTCTTTGTATTCTCATGCTCTCCTCTCGGGTGGCTATGCTCACTCCCTCACCTTCCTGCACAACTTACAAGATGCAATAATAGAGTTTCCTAATTCTTGTCTCAATGCGACAGACTAAAACCAAATTGCCTTAAACACACTGGCTCAATCAACCCTATATTTGCATTTCCTCATCTCTGTCTTTTCATAGACGAATGCCAACTACGTTCCAGATGCTTTGAAGTCTGATGTACTATAAAAGCTAACGTTTGGAGCAAGATCCTTCTGGGGTCATGTTCAAGATCTACCACACACTAATATGTAAGTGACCAAACATAATTCATTCTACCTATTGGGCTTAAGTTGCTTTGATTAAATGAAACAATAAGCCGGATGCCTAAGTGTTACCTACTGATAATGTTAATTAATGAAGGGAATGGAGAAGCTGAATGCACGGACTCCACAGGCTGTGTTTGGGCATACAAAAACAAGAAAGATGGTGCCCCCAAACATCAGGCTTTTTGAGCTAAAGTCCTGATGGGCATTAGCAGGTCCAGCTACAGGACCCCGGAAGTTATATACAAACATGTATGTGCACAAGTGCATTCGGGAAGGGGGATGGGAGAGAGTCCATATATTTTATCAGGTTCTCCAATGGGACACAGACCAAATTCAAGAAGCCCCAGGCGCTCACACTTTCTTTCTCCACTATGTACTCTGTAGGACACAAATCCTGTAAGAAAACAGTCACTTCTAGCAGTGCTGTGAGCTACGATGATACAAGTTATTTCTTCCTGCATTTTCCTTGGTTCTATCTGGCGAACTGAGTCACAGTGTCCCCTCATCTTCCTAGACCGAACTCACTCATTATTTACTCAACAAATATAAATTAAATTCCAGAGTCAGAAGGTGGGTCTCCTCATTGAATGAAATAAGAATGGCCTTGCCCCCAAAGGAATTTATAAGCTCGTAAGACCAGAAGAGAGTAAAAGTTAAAGGTAATATCATGAAAAAAAAAGAGAAAAGAAAAAAAGGGAGGCAAGGTGGGCACCGTGACAATCAGCAAACTGAAATTTTAGCCTGTGGGACAAAGAGGATCATGGTCAGTGCTGGGGCCACGCACTGCTTAGGCTGAGATTTGGGGCACAAACGGGGAGAAGGGGCTGAGGTCTCACACTTTCCGCCTTTGACTAAAAACCAGAATGTGCAAAGCCCTGAGGTTCAAACAGAGCAAGATAAAATGGAGGCTTGAAAACAATTGTGTGACATGAGGTTGGATTCGGGGAATACCTTCTCCTGGTGGATTAACTCTATTTTTTATATATTTCTTTTCATTACATGATAGTGGAAGGACTTATTTCTATACAACTTCTTTCTCCTATCGTACATGGTTGTGTACCCTCTGAGCTAGGTGCTGGGTCATACAGACGCTATATACATCCCTCCAGCCAATCACTGATGTTAAAAAGCTCTCTAACCTGCCTCTGTTGAAGGAATGAGTAAAATAAAATTAATAACATCAAGCTTGAAACTGTGCTTCATGTGAAACTTTATAATTTGCTTACATTTATCACATACTATTTTAAAGCAGGTGGAGATAGGAAGAAGTGCTAATCACCACTGTGCTTTAGTTTTCCTCTGCTTTTTTTATCTGTAGCCCCATCTCAGCATCTGCCTGGAGAGACTAGTCCATCATAAGCACCACCAATCAACGTGCTTTGTTTTGTTTTTGCTTTTGATCACAAGATGGGCCTCTCACAGTGCAGTAGATCTAATCTTTGATGTTTGGCTCTCTTCCATCATGCTAATTTTTCACTGGAGACATAGGAACTTGAACTTTGCAGAGAAATTTATAGTTTTCCACAGCTACTTCCAAGTCCAGAACTCAATCAGAAGCCAGAGAATAGGAGGCATCTCATATTGTGCTGAAACCCACCGCCCACTGACTCTACTCAAACGAAAATGGTGAGCAAATAGAGATTTCACATTATGTCACTTGCCCTTCTGAAGATATTTTCACACTCCTGCCAGCTGAGTGTCCTGATGTTTTGTTGGCTTGTCTAAACCGAAGCTGTTGAGATTCTGTAGCCACATTCTCTGCTACTGTCTGCCAAGGGGCAACGTTGAATTAGGATGGTCGAGAAGATGGTGGAACAAGTGAGAGGGAAGACATGATTTGGTTAAAAGTAAAGAGAAATAACAAGTAGCAGAAACTGGAGTCCAGTTTTGTTCCTCACAACTCGGAAAGCTAAGTATTTGGACCCACATTACACTGACTGGCGATTCTGTGTTCCCATACCTAAGTGTGCATGTCTGTCCATTTTCTGCCACACTGATCCCTTTATTTGTTTTCCCTAAAGACAAAACTCTAACCTAAAACAGAAATTAAAGGAAAAGGGCAGGGTTTGGGGAATTAAATTCTAGTATTTGGAAGACAGTTTGACAGTCTGTGCTTTTCACAAAACAAGCTACTAGTGTTCATGTAATACACTGCACCCCTTTGAAATCCTGGGGAAGTAATTCTGTATGTTTGGAGACAGTGGCATCGTGGGAATATGAACAGTGCACATGTGAGCCAAATTCAGACCACACAAAGTTCTGACCTCAACATTAGTTACGATTGGCTGATTTGAGAAGAGAGGAGCTGTGTGTAGTGTATTTATCAAAGTGTCCTATTAAAATAAGCTGCTTAGAGTTTCAGTGTTGAGTTTTATAGCAATATAGCATATATACAAGTCCACAAGTCATAAGAATACAGCTCAATGCATTTTTACAAAATGAAGACACTGATGTAGCAACAGTAGGAAAACAAAATACTACCAGTTATCCCTCCCCCAAGACTCTTATATCTCCCTAAAGGAAAACATAATTTTGATTTTTTTTATAGTAGATTAGTTCTATTTTCAGACTTTACATAAATTCACTGAAAACAAATCACGTCACATAGTCTATAACTTTTGATTTGTGCTTGACATCTTCTGACCAGCATTATGTTTGTAAGAGTCAATGTTGCGGTATGCAGCCATACCTTGTTTCCTTCAATTGCTGGAGAGTAACCCAATGTATAAATATTCTCTACTTTGTTCTTCATGTTCCATTGTTGATTGACAGGCTGCTTCCACAGAAGGCTTTAAAAACACTGCTGTTATGAACATTCTAGGACACATCTTCTGAAACACAAACTATACATTTCTGTTGCACGTATACCCGGATGTATACTGATGGACCACAGGGAGTGAGTAAATTTAGTTCCAGTGGAAATTACAAGACAGGGTTCCAAATTGGTTATACCAATTTATTCCCCCAATGGCAATTTTTGAGAGTTTCAGTAGTTCCAGGGTACTTGCCAATACATGGTTTTATCATTTCTGTTTGATTTTTGTTTTTGTTGTTTTGAATAGCCATATTAATGGATAAGTGATGGTATCTCACTATGGTTGGTTCAAATCTAATTTAATCACCTTCTGATGAATAATGATGCTGAGCACTTTTTAATGTGTTAATTAGCCATCTGTATATTTTATTTTTGAAGTTTCTGCTAAGACTTTTGCCCCCCTCTCTTTTGTTTTATTGGACTATCTCCTTTTTATTATTTATTTAGGAGTTTTAAAAATGTATAATCTGTATATAAATCTTTCAGTGATTACATATATAACAAATATAATTCTCTTGTTCCCTTTTATGAAATGGTGTCTCTGATAAAGATAAGTTTTTAGTTTCAATAAGAGTCCAATTTCTCAATATTTTAATTGAAAGGTTTGTTCTGTATGTGTGTCATTTTTTAAACATGTGCCAAACCAAAGCTTTTGAAAATATTCTGACATTTTCAAGAAATATTATTGCTTGGCTTCACATTTTAATCTTGAATCTACCTGAAATTAATTTCTGAATATACCTCAAATAAGGAGTAAGTACAGTTATTTTCCTGAATAACTCCAATTGACCTGGGACTATTTATTAAAAAACATATAATTCCTTTATAGCAGGGGAACAGAGACTGAAGTGTCACACATGAACTGAGTCAACCCAGAAGGTGCCACACACCACATGCCATTGTCCAATTCTACTTACATGACCCAACTGTAAGAACACAAGAACAACAAATAAAATATTTGTAAATATTATTTTTGCTGCCATATTTTCCAAGATAATTTCTTTCATGTGAAATATGCTTTTTGAATCATTTTACTATGTTTGCATTGGAGAGATTAAACAATAACATGTTCTTTAAAAGAAAAAAAGGAGACTGATTTTTCAGAATTAGCTAAAGGCAGAAGTAACTTGCCAAATTGGTGGGTTTTCATATCATGGAAGTTTCATTGTGGCCAATATGTACTACTTACCATATCAATACCATCTTCCATTTGTGTAATAATAGTAATCTCAAGTTTTTCCTGTTAATAATCATGAATTAATAAAGTAGTGAAGGCAGGCCAAACAGACAGATAAGCACAAAAAATATTATGTGCATAACTGCCTACTGATTATACCTTCCTTGGGAGAAAGGATCATGCCTTAGGTTTTTGTTGTTCCTGTTTTTATTTTAAGGAACTCAACCCATAAAGCATCTTTCCCCACCCTCCTCACTTCAGACAGTAGGGAATTATATACAAGCAAGCACTTTTTATATGGGTGGTAAGGTACATTTTTAAAATATCCTTGCAAGATTTTCACAGTATTTTGTTAATGGTGTGTTCTTTAAATTCTATTTCTAGGGGAGCCTTGGTGGCTCAGTCGGTTAGGCCACTGACTCTTGATCTCCATTCAGGTCATGATCTTACGGTTCATGGGATCAAGCCCTGTGTGGGGTTCTGCACCGACAGCACGGAGCCTGCTTGGGATTCTCTCTCTCCTCTCTCTCTGCCCCTCCCTCAGGATTTCTCTCACTCTCTCTCAAAATGCATAAACTTAAAAAAAAAATAAATTCTATTTCTCGTCATCCAGATTCCCAGAATGTGCAAATTAACTTTAATTCTTTAAAAATTATAGTAATGATTTTGAGATAATGATCTACTACCTAAATGTAGGTTTTAAGGTCTTCAAAACCTTTCCAACATTTGGGTATAATTTCATAACTATACAGAAATGTGCCATGTTGTTTCAATGTGCCAGACAGATGTAGATTTTTAAAGACACTAAGTTTTCTGGACAACACTTCCTCTTGTTCATTTGTTCACTAATTCATTCATTTATGAATTCTTTACTGAGCAAATAACTTGCACCAGGTTTTGTGATAAATTATCAAGAAACAGACATTATAACTGCTAAACCCCACTGGTCAATTCCTTGTGTGTTAGGAGGCACTCTTCCAAGTACTTTTCTTGTATTAACTCTCATTTTCCTTATTAACTTAACCTATGAAATTCAGAGAACTAAAGGTGTTTGCCCAGGTTATGAAGCTAGTGAGGGACAGAGCAGAGATTTGAGTCAAGGTTGTCTTGTTCCAGAGCCAGAGTTTATAATCACTACACCATTCTGTTTCTACTCAGGATAAGCAGCTTATGGCACTGGTGTTCTAGAAAACATTTGAGGTTTTAATTTAGAGTAAATTTAAATCCTGCCTACACTCAAGAGTTTGCTAAAAATACAGTAAAAACTAAATTCTAAAGAATATGTAAAATAAAGGTATTGTCCAACTCTGTTCATCATCATATTTAGGTCTTATGATCCTTGTTGTTGCCTAAGAGTTCACACTTTAATGAAAAATGTGAAGGTTTTAAAGCTTGAGGACAAATTGTTCAAGTTCACATCTGGACACTGCTATGGACAAGCAATTCATCTTTATTGAGAAAAACTTAAAACTTAAAGTCTGTATGATCCAGAGAATAAATTTCCCAAACTTCCAAATGTGAGTACTTTTAAAAATATTTTTTAAACCAGTCAATACACCACTGACTTGTCTTTAACCTCTGCATTGGATGGCAAGCAATTACTAAAACCTCAAACAGCTCTAGCACAGAAAATTAAAATTTTGTACAATCTTTGTATCTGCAAAGGGCCCTGATTTTAAGAAGATTATATGAGTCACATGCTTTGCACAGCACTTATTCATCTGTATCAAAACCACAGCACATTCTTACCTAATCAAGTCCTTCCTTCTTTGCTAATTAAGATAGTACCAAATAAATAAATAAATAAAGTTACTTATTCAGTCATGAGCACTGAATGCTCCCAGTAGGTAGTCTTTTCACAATTCAATTTCCCCAATGGGACTGGAAGAGGAAATGAAACAACAAATTGTACTCCTGATGAACTAAGCAGAAGCTGCTATTCTATAGGGAGTCCTGCTAGGTCAATTAGTTCATCATGCGAACAGAATAGCAATCCAGAAACCAATGCCCCTCCAACAAAGGTTCAAAAAAGTAAAGTTCAATGGCCTCTTGTAACGCTGTCTCCAGTGGAAACTCCTGGAAATTGGTGTGAGTTTTTGCTAATGGCATTTTAATATATGTGACTAAGCAAAGACTCGTGGTAACTCAAAACAGGAGCATTACTGCATCATTATATACCTGGATTAATAGACTTGCCATCTCTGTATATATTGCATTAAATGGCAGTTACTTGCATTTCCTGAATCAACTTAAGCAAAAATGGTATGAAATAGCAATATTTTAAATTACTATGGTTTCTTTCCAGTTTTCTAACTGTATACTGTTCAATCTCAAAAGATAAAATAGAACAAGCCTTCATTTTTAACAAGTCCAACTATTTTTAAAATGCATATGCCTACAAAACAATGTATTTTAGATCCAAATGGAATCTAGTGTGAACAATGACTGAAGGCATTATAAAGAGATTAACTGAGATAAATCTCTTAAGAAATGTGAAAATTCTATACAAATGAATTTTTTAAATGTTTATTTGTGGGGGAGGTGCAGGGCCAGAGAGAGAGAAAGAGAGAGAGATAATCCCAAACAGGCTTCACACTGTTAGAGCAGAGCCCAATGTGGGGCTTGATCTCATGAACCTGGAGATCATGACCTGAGCTGAAAATCAAGAGTCAGATATTTGGGGCCCCTGGGTGGCTCAGTCAGTTGAGCCACCAACTTTGGCTCAGGTTGTGATCTCACGGTTTGTGACTTTGGGCCCTGCATCGGGGTCTGTGCTGACAGCTCAGAGCCTGGAGCCTGCTTCAGATTCTGTGTCTCCCTCTCTCTCTCTGCCCACCACTCCCCCACTCTTGCTCTGTCTCTCTCTGTCTCAGAAATAAATAAACATTAAAAAAAATTAAAAATAAAAAAGAGTCAGATATTTAACCACCCAGGTGCCTGTATGCAAATGAATATTTTTGCAAGAGCAATATCATCTTCCATTTATTATGTTTTAGAGCTAGCTTGGTAGTTCTAACTTGCATTACCTTGTTTGGTATCTCAGTATTTTGTTGTTTTGAAACTAGAAGAGTTGCCTCTAAATTAAATCCTTCACTATGTTTTAATTTAAAAAGTATGATCTCTTATAATTTTCCCCCATTTACATCTTTATTTCAAAGTTAAAAGAACTTCATAGCATCTTTTCATGCAGGCGTTTGATTCTTGTTATCGTGACGGAAAATGGGTCTGTGTTATTGTCTTCATTTTATCTAAAAAAACAACCAACAAACAAAAAATACAGGGGATCTGAGGTAAGAAGTGGTTTCTATTGCTGACTGATGACAAGCTTGAGTAAGCCTCTCGCCTCTCGGTTCTAGACTACCACTTACATTCCTGATGTATATAAAACCTAGTAATGTACATATCCGTGTGTTGAATTATCCTGGAAACTCAAGGTGAATTGTGTAGGGTAGGAGGGATGGAAGTATGTGATGAAAGAGGCAAAAGGTGTATCAGTTGGGCAATATGCTAAAACTAGCATCCCACTTTATTCACTGTACAGATAAATAGCTATTTTTGGTATGGCAGTAATGTTAAATTCCTTGAATTTTAGAAAAGTTAGATATTCACTGTACACAAATAAATAGCTTATTTTCTGTATAACAGTAATGCAAAATTCTCATACATTTTTTTAAATTAGGTATGTAATATATGTTCATTTTAAAAACACTATAGGTAACTTATGGGGCACCTGGGTGGTTCAGTCGGTTAAGCGTCCGACTTCAGCTCAGGTCATGATCTCACAGTTTGTAAGTTCAAGCTCTGCGCTGGGCTCTGTGCTGACAGCTCAGAGCCTAGAGCCTGCTTCCGATTCTATGTCTCCCTCTCTCTCTCTGGTCCGTCTCCACTCACTCACACTCTCTCTCTCTCTTGAAAATAAACATTTAAAAAAATAGACAAAACACTATAGGTAACTTAAAAATGTGCTATGGCAATAACAGCAATAAAAACCAATGAATAAGTATGAAATGTTTAAGCACTAGTTTTTTTGAAAATAAGAAACAGGATTATAGTTGTTTTCAGATAGGTTCTCTTTATTCCAACAAAACAAACACTGTTATGTAGAAAAATTGAAATTTTACACAGATAATTGAAATCTGGTTTTCACTTGTGACTTAAGCAGTAACTGACTCCACGTTCTCAGGTGCAGTGAGGATAACTTGGTAACAGCACTGGGGGAAGAAGACTTGGCAGCCTTTTGAGTCTTTCATTTAAATTCTGGGTTCCACACTTTGCCAGCTGTGTCATTTGAAGCACACTGTCTATCCACCGGGCCCATCCTTCAGGGCCGTTTTCCCTGTCTCTTCCTTTTATCTGCTCAGTTACCTCCAAGATGTTTGCTATTCCACTGCCTACAGAGCTCAAAGTGGCCCCTACATTCCAATGTATGCCTCTTTCCTTCCAGAGTAAAGGAGAGATGCATACTCAAAGACCACTGATCAAATGTGAAAAGGGCAAAACAAAGAATTTAAAATAAAAATTTAAAAATTACTCAAAAAATCTAGATAACCTCTAAACCACCTTTAATAACCCACTGATAAAATCATCATTAGTTCTTACAAACTAATATTCATTAAATATGATGCTGTAGGCACTGGTTACATGCTTTATGTTATTAACTTGTTCAAAATTCACTGCCAACCTGTGAGACCGGTATTGGTGTCTCACTTTTAAGTGAAGCAATTTGGTCAAAGTCCCATAGTTAGGGATCATATGCAGATATGAAGTCTATTCATAATCTCTCACATTACATCAGATGGGAGAACAAAGTTTAGACTTGAAGCTGAAAGGGATCTTTTACCTTCCACTCTAAATTCGGATCTTGGAACTGCTCATCTAGGTATGTCTACAGAGACATCACAGATCTGAGTGTAAGTGAACCCACCCACCCAGGTACATGGATGAAAATGCAGGTCTGATGAATGGAGCAGGTCAGAGTCAGCATCCAGAGGGAAGACCTTCCCAGCAGAGGAGAACTCCCCTCCAGCTCTGCCTCTCTCCTAGAAAAAGAGGTATGAGAGCATCCAACCAAAAGGAGGGCAAGCAAATGAAGAAGGAAAATGCCAGAAGGCAGTTAGTAACAAAAGAATCGGCCAGATTGGCTCTTGTTTTGGAGGTACAATATTCTAGTTTGCTAGAAAAATTTGCTTGGACAAATTTCCAGCTCTGAACAACACGATTAACTGCAGATATTTCCAAGAAATGAATGGAGGGGTGACAGAGGCATGATGAGGTGGGAAAATCATTCATCCTTTACCAACCATTTCTTCTACCTTCTTCCTTTCAACATGCCTTTCTAACTTCAATTCCATCCTTATTCAGAAGATGAAGGTGGATGAAGATACTAAGGATCAAGATGAAACCCATCCAGCTTGGATTCAGTGCTTCATCCTTGTGACCATATCCCCACTAACCATCTAAAATCATCTGTCCCTTTGGGTTTTTGTTGCTCATGCTCTAAAATCGTCACCCTACATGTATCCAGCTCCCCATATTCCCTGTCCATGCATCTTGGCTGCTGAGCGCCCATGAAACAATCTCAGAGTCGGTTGGCATCTATATAAAATTTATGGTCACCACCTTGGGCCAGGATTTATCAGTCTCTGCATGGCTCCTTTTTTCTTTCCCTTCTGTGCTCTGCTTTCCTCTTACCTTCCCAGAACCCTGGAGATGTCTACTATGGAATCTCCTCCTCTACCTCTAGGGGCTCTCTACTGGCTCCTTTCCACAAGTGAGCAAATCTTACTTCCATCTTTGAACAAAAACATTCTTCTCTATTCCCTTTCTTCTTCCAGAAAGTCACATTTGCTCATTCTTTCAAAGTCAAATATCTCATTCCAATATTCCAATATTTCTTCTATTCTCACTACTTCAACTCATGTGCTCTCACTACAGTTAATTTGGCCTCAAGACCCATTTCACTAGATCTAGTAGACAGTACTTAGCCCTCTTTTTACCTGGCCTATTAGCAGTATTTCACCCAGTGGGCCAACTGCTTCCTTTTACAAAACACTCTTTCCTCAACAGAATCTAAGGCATGCCATTCCCGTGTGCTACTTTTTAGCTTCCTGTATTAGTTCTTCCTTCTTTAACTGACCATTAATACTGGCTTTTTTTCAGGCACCAGGTGTTCCCAGGTGCTCTTCTTCATTGTTCTATATCCTTTTCTCCTTCATAACCCTAACCACTTTCACGTCTTCAATATACACTTCTATGTTTATGACACAGATTTATATCGACAGTCCAGAGTTTTCTTCTTTACTCCAGAACCATACACCCATTTCAGCATTTTACTTACTCCATAGCTGTCCAGACCTCATTTAAAGAGAAAATGTAGTTTAATACTAAAATTACAAACTTCCGTACTTCCAAACCTGCATCTGATCAGGTTTTCATATTGGGTGTATTTAATATTTCATAAGCTCAAACTAGAAATCTAATGACCATGGTATACTCATTTCTTTTTTTACCCATCAATCACCCATTAATTTTCTTACAAATTCCTTCCTAAAGATTCTGAAATCTGTTTACTTTTTTCTTCATTCCTCCAGCTGTTCTTCCAGGCCAATGTTCTATAATCTCTCTCCTGTGTTACCTCCTATCTACTTTCTCCACATCTATGTCTCCCATTCAATTAATTTTTCCCATAATGGTCAGCGTAGTCATCCAAATATGATTTATAAGATTTATAGGTATGCCATGAAATCAAATTCATACAGTTCAAAACCACAGAATGTTAAACTGAATCACTCTCCTTTGAAAATATAAGCCTAATAGTTTCACTTTCATGCTAGTAAGAAAAATAAAACACAAGTAGAAAGCCTTAGGGTGCATCAAGTCACTACCCTTCACAAGAACTCTGGGGGAGCCTGGGTGGCTCAGACGGTTAAGCATCCAACTCTTGGTTTCAGCTCAGGTCATGATCTCGTGATTCGTGAGATCAAGCTCCATGTGGGGCTCTGCACTGACAGGGCAGAGCATGCTTGGGATTCTCTTTTTCCCTATCTCTCTGGCCCTCCCTCATTTGCTCTCTCTCTCTCTCTCTCAAAATAAATAAACTCAACAAACTATCTACCATAGTAAGTACACCTTACTTATGTACCTGGAACACTCCATTGAACTTTTCCTCCTCAAGTATCTAAAATTTTCATTATTTTATCTCAGCTCACTATAGCACAGTACTTCCATTTGGGGGGCTTCTGTGACTTACACCAGGAGAGATGCCCTCTTTTATAATCCAATATGACTATAACTTTTTCTTTGTTGTACTTATTTGATGTAACTCTTGCCCTTTAAAGCACAAGCTGCCTCAAGGCAACTGTGTCTCTCTTAAGCATTAAGGTCATCATATAATGCCGGATACATGTTAAGTATTCAAAGAACACTGGTTGACTGAGCCCCTACAAGGAAGAGTAGGGGAGAGATTAGACTCAACTAATGCATGTTAACTGCCAACATACTATGTGAGACATACTTCATGTAGGTTTTAAATAGAATATAATCTAGCCTTAGAAATCTATCATCCATTTAACTTTATTGGCAAAACAATTCAGTCATCTAAACTTAAGTTTGAACTACCCATCATGAGAATGGCACTATGTAAGGGCAAAATGCTATTACCATTGATGTTCATATAATGCATGCACACTGAAAAGAGCTAGGTATAGATGCAATTGAATTATGATGCTAGCAAACAATCACAGGAAACATAATATGTTCAATTATGTTTTGATCACTTCACGTTAATCTAATCAACACCCATAACTACCTATGAAGTCGGTACTATTATTATTAGCTCCGTTTTATAGATGCAGAAACCGATAGTCAAAATGCTTAGTGATTTGCCTAGCTCATAAAGTGCCAATGCCAGGACTTAGGCCCAGATTATCCGGTTCCAGATTTAATGCTGTATTGTGGGTACCCTCATTGTAATATTAACCCAGTTAATATTCTTCCATAACTTGAACAGAATATATTCTTAAACCAAATAGTTTATAGTGAAGACTTATGTTATTTACCTCTGTCCTTTTATAATCCAGCCATAATATGAAAAGAATAAAGTTTAACCCCTCCACTAGTGAGACATTTGATACAGAGAATAAATTTCTTATAATTTTTTTCTACTGTGTTGAATATTTTTCATTAGTCAGCTTAACATTACACTACTTTTTTATAAGACTATTCATATGCACAAAGTACATCTGTATTACCCTAAAATTAATCCTTTATTCAATGTTCAGTGATGATAACTGCATATATTCACCCTGGGTAAAATTATGAATGAATTTAAAAGATAACTAAGTCAATCTACAATACCATTATGATTTTGCATTATCCAAACAATGAATATTATTTACTGAGCTAAACATAAATAAACTGAAATATATCCCAGATGTTATACAAATAAATATACCTTGTTCCAGGATTTCGGAAATTACAACTGATAACTGACACAGGAATCCACAAATAGCAGATGGAATATAGGTATAAACAGAACTAAAACCTAGAATCACATACAAATGAATAGTATATTATTAATATTGGAAATAGGGATTTATTTTTTTAATATTTAATTTTTTGGAAATTGGGACTTTAAAAAAAACAGTACACACTGGGGTGAGAAAATCTGAGACCACTGTATGGCAGCTAGAGAATAAAGTCCCATGAGAAAGTCTAGATATAAAAGACAGTCCAACTTAAAGTATTCAAAGCTTCCCCCCCAGATTCTGGCCATACTGTTAACTTCTACCTCTTTGACAACCAGTGTTACTGTCAAAGACTTAATTCTCTGTCCTGCTTTCAATCCCCCAATCCTGGACTCCTTTGCACCACCTGTCTCTACTTCTTCAAATCCCATACCCTTGAGCCCCCTTGAGATCGCACTGTGAATGCTTGGCTGGGACAAAGAAAGCCAATACTACCAAACCCAATGCAAAGACGCTTTCTCTCTTTTGACTTCTCTGCAGAAAACAAAACACCACCAACAAAAGACACTATTTTTCTTGAAACATTCACCTCCTCAGTTGCTTTCCCAGTCTTTCGTAGGTCCTCAACTACTAGCTTTTTTTGTAATCATGCTCCAGCACTCGTCGAACCCTTGTACACTGCTGAGAATGCGAAATGGTGCAGCGGCTACGGAACACTGTACATCAATTCCTCAAATATTAAAACTAGAACTACTGTAGGATCTGGCAATTTGACTCTAGGCATCTATTCAAAAGAACTGAAATCAGGATCTCAAGGAGATATCAGCGCATTCCTGTGCACTTCAGCACCATTCACAACAGCCAAGACATGAAAACAACCTGATTGTCAATTGACAGATGATTGATAAAGAGAATGTGGTATACATGTACAATGAAGTATTCTTCAGCCTTTATTAAAAAAAAAAAAAAAAAAGGAAACCCTGACATTTGCAACATGGATGAACCGCAAGGACATTACAGTAAGTGCATAATTCAGTCGCAGAAAGACAAATACTGCATGCTTCCACTTACCTGAGTTATCTAAAATAGTCAAATTCCTAGGATCAAAGACAAGAATCATGGTTTCCAGATTCTAGCAGGAGGGGAAATTGCAGAGGTACTAAGCCAGGCATAAAGTGTCAATTCAGCAAGACAAGTAACTTCTAGAGATCCTGTGTACAACACTACATCTACTATCAACAATACTATCTTGGATACTTAAAAATTTATTGAGAATAGATCTCTTATGGTGTTCTTACAATAATAAAATAAAATTTAAAAACAAGAAAGATAAAAAGATTAGGTTTCCAAAGAAAAGGTTCCTTCTCCTATTTCTTTTGCAAACTATTAATGTCTCTGATAAAAACAACACCCAGGCACAGGATTGTTATGAACATGATACAATATGTATGTGAAAAGAACCCAGTGTAAAACACTTCATGCACCTTTATTATTTATTTTAAATTTTTTTAAACGTTTTTATTTATTTTTGAGACAGAGAGAGACAGAGCATGAACGGGGGAGGGGCAGAGAGAGAGGGAGACACAGAATCGGAAGCAGGCTCCAGACTCTGAACCATCAGCCCAGAGCCCGACGCGGGGCTCGAACTCATGGACCGTGAGATCGTGACCTGAGCTGAAGTCGGGCGCTTAACCGACTGAGCCACCCAGGCGCCCCTTCATGCACCTTTATAAACACTTGAGAGGTCCATAGAAAACATGGCAGATGAGGCAACAGAGTGATCAATCTCTCAAGAATGAGGAAGAATGTTTGAGCATTAATGATCTATTTGATTAGCAAGTGTTGTTCACTTTTATTCATTCTTTTAATTAAATAAGTTAACTTAAAAAATACTGCGGGGGGGGGGGCACCTGGGAGGCTCATTCGGTTAGGCGTCCAACTCCTGATTTTGGCACAGGTCATGATCTCATGGTTCATGTGATGGAGCCCACATCGGCTGATGGTGCAGAGCCTGCTTGGGATTCTCTCCCCCCACTGCTCTCTGTCCCTCCCATGCTCTCCCTCTCTCAAAATAAATAGATAAACATTAAAAAATGTGCTGAGAACAGTATCTTGTACATATGGAGGCCTACATGGAATTTGCTAAGTATATACATTCATACATAAAACATTCATTAAATACCTACTACATTCAAGGTCAAGGATCTAAAGGTAAAACAAAGCTGTGATCTACTTTTGTTTTTGTTATTACATGCATTATGCCAAATTATTTCAAAGGTATGCATATGGATGTAAGGATAATAAAATGTAGTTTGGGAGTACTTTTAAATATTTACTACAGTTAGTTTATCCTCATGATTCATCTTTCAAAAATATTATTTTACTCACACTAATTAATTTTATTATATTGTTTGACATTAAAAAACCAAAACAATCTTGCCCAAGCTGTTTCAAAAATTCCAGCATCACACAATAAATTTCTTGAAAGAGCGTAGGGTTTCTGCTGTTGTTATTAGCTTTCTTCTAAAAACTTCTATAATTGAGTTTTAATGAAGGTAAAAAGTCAGGGTTTAGGGGCACCTGGGTGGCTCAATTGGTTAAGCCAACTGACTGACTTTGGCTCAGGTCATGATCTCATGCCTCACTGGTTTGAGCTCTGTGCTGGGCTCTGTGCTGACAGTTCGGAGCCTGGAGCCTGCTTCGGATCCTGTCTCCCTCTCTCTCTGCCCCTCCTCTGTCTGTGTCTCTCTCTCTCAAATATAAACATAAAACTTTTTTTTTTTTTAAGTCAGGGTTTAATTTATTATGGGATTCATATTTTCAACAGTTAATGTTTGGTCTATATGACAGCAGTTAACTGGTTAAAATTTTAAAGTTTAATGATCTATGCTAAGAGCTAACGTGTAGCCATTACAAAGGTAAAATAAACATTTTTAGTTGCAATCTAATGATGCAATGGTTATTAAACTGATCAAGGAAGAGAGTAAAATAATGGCTCACCCCCATATTGTTGCTGGAATGCTCTGCCGCCTAACAGATAAATCACATTATTTACCTCCTCAAAAAAAAAAAAAAAAAAAAAAATCCCTCAAAGGCCCTTAATGCCTGTAGGATAAAATACAAAATCTTTGGTTTCAAGTCCTTAATCATCTTTATCTTTAGAAACACTGCCCACTACAGGCACCTGGCAAAACAGCTATCCAAACTATGTTGCATTTCCCCACACCCATGTTCTCCCCCTCCTCCAAATCTCTGCATGTGTCTCCTTATGCTGAAATGGGCCAACAAAAGTCTGTCTACTTATCAGCTTCTAGGGCACCTGGGTGGCTCAGTCAGTTGAGCGTCCAACTCTTGATTTTAGTTCAAGTCATGATCCAAGGGTTGAGGGCTCGAGCCCTGCATCAAGCTCTGTGCTAAGCATGGAGCCTGCTTGAGACTTTCTCTCTCTTCCTCTCCCTCTGCCCCTCTCCCCTGCGCTCTCTCTCTCTCAAGTAAAAAGAAAGAAAGAAAGAAAGAAAGAAAGAAAGAAAGAAAGAAAGAAAGAAAGAAAGAACTTTCTAACTTTGTTATGTAGCAAAATACTCATAAGTGTTTAATGCTTATAGTATATAGAGAAATTGTAATTATGTAATTAAATGGCAACATGGTCATATACTTAAGGTAAACAGATTTCCATATTGCTTATCTTAGAGTAAAAGATGTTCAGGATGGACAGATGGGTATGCATATAAAAAGCAACACTTTGCTCCGAGAGTCTCTGAGCCATCATGGTTTTCTAGCCAAAAAGCCCACCCACCACCACCACCAACAAAGCCTTGAGAATTTTTTCATGACTGGCTATGAACTATCAAGGTCCACAAAGAAAAATAAATTACTCTGCCTAACATTTCTACCATCAGCTACTTACAGTATTAGACCTTAGCGCTTTATTTACAGAACTCACTACTGACAAATGAAAGATTGCAAAATTAGTATACAAATGCATTTTCAAGAATAGATCTTGAAAGCTGCTTTTATAAAAATGCCTCTGACTGATTATTATAATGCAGTATGCTGACAGTCAAGAGGCACACTAACACACTTCTTGTAGACTTCTAATGGAGTTAATCTTGGGTAGCATGAAAAAGGCAGAAGCTACGGTGCTTTAGGAAGCTTGGGATCATTCTCTCCAATTGGTCTTGCAGTTTGAAGAATAACAGGATATGTGTACAGCATTCCCAATTTAAAAGGGACATAGTGCTTTAAAACATGCTAATCTGAAAAGGCAAGGTTAGTAGATTTTTTTGGAGAGGCGTAATGCTATGAACACATCCATGGAGGTTATAAACCTTGTTATTCTGAAATCGTAATCTGATGAACACTTTAAGCAGGGTGTTGATCCCCTAACAGAATTTCAAAAAATTTAAGGAAAACTTTAGTAAAGTTATATACACATTTCTAAGGAGAGATTGAGAGATATTTTTGTTAAATCACAAAATGCTGGGGTTTATGCTTTAAAAACTTTTATGAGGTTTTATTTTCCTCAATAGCAATATATTTTAAAATTTCTTTCCCATGTTTTTTTTTTTTTTTCACTGAAAACCGTTTATACCTCCCTGATTTTTATCTAAGGACTGTTACCCACCATCTGAACTGAAGTACCCAAATGATGACAGTTCTCACACTTCCTACTACCGTCACCAAGAATTCTTTTATTGTGCAGTTTGAGGCTGATGCTAATACAACTGAGAAAAAGTCATCATAATTCTAATAAAATAAAACCACCCCAACCACCTTTTATTAAGTCACGCTGCGCAAAGGCAATCTGCATACAGACCCAAGCACAACAGGATGTAATTGATGTAGCCCCGCGGGCTGTTCCAGTAAAGAGCACTGCTCTCCGTCCTTGTGATCACCAATACAGCAAATGTTGATGCACGTGGCTCACCAGGCAAAACAGCTAATCCTAGTTCAGCTTGACAAGCCATGAATTGTCAGTAATGAGCATAAGCTTTCAAAGTCTAAAAAAATGATGACGGCTTCATCCTCTTATGTAGGAAGCTTTTGCAGAAAGACGAGCATGAACGAAGAAACAGCATGATGAAAGGCAAGTCTAAACTGTAGTCTCTGGAAGCCTCATAACTCCACGGCTTAATCGTTCATTTTACATTCCTAGGGACACACACACGTGTTGCCAGCTCTATAAAATAGAGCCAGGGGAGCCCCCAAAAGGCGGAGTGGCTTCTCGAACTCAATCAGCAGGGTGAAAGTATAATTTAACAAATCAATAGTCAAAGTTTTAAAGATTTTCAAGATTCAAGAGCATACCTATGTATGGGAAGACAAGTGCTAACTGCAGGTAATAATGCCAATGTCAGAAGACGACCACACCCCTTCATCTGGCCAATGTTTCCCATTGCTTCAGAACTCACTCCCAAGTACCAGGATATTGAGGGGACCGGAAGCAAAGAAATCTAATCAGGTTTCTATTTGCAGCATAGACTCCCAAAATGAAGAAGTCAGAAGAAATTCACATAGTATGAGCAAGAAAGCATTTATATGTGCCTCTTAATTATTAGATATAAACGTGTCATGCTGACAATAGGTTACTATCTATTTCACCTGAAGAAGACGGGCTTACTATAGTCTCTATGGAAGTGACAGGTGATCGATCCTTGCATCCTTTAAAATCCTGCTTTCCTAACCTCTGATTCAGTACTCTGTTTCTTCCTCTAGGGGTCAGCACACTAGTGCCGTCCAAGATCCCTGTTTTGAACATGTTTTTGTGAAACTAAGTATCTTCAGAACAAATAAGGAAAGAAAAGTATAGAGGTGCCAAGGAATCTTTACCTAGTCTATCTTTTTTAAATAACCACATTCAGAAACCTCTCTCTGGACAACATGAGTCAGTGTAGGAATTATCAGAACCTGCAATTCAGAAAGATAACCAAATCATCAATCACTTACCCAAATATTCTATTCTATCATCAGTACTCTACAGTTGATAAATCAGAAATTGTGCCAAAACATATTTGTAACCAGGTACCTTAAAGTATTCAGATTTTCAATAATATGCTTTCAACAAATAAACTGCATCCCCAAAATCCCAGCTTTAGTCTAACGCATTAGCCCATTAGCCATAAAAGCAATTTATCTGCTGAACAATGCAGTCAGCTTCTGTAAAGAATGTACTTTCTAGGCCAAATATGATCTTTGCCACAGTTAAATAAACACCTGGTGTAGTGAAATTATTAATAATTCTCTTGGTCTCTGTTTGTGTTTATTTCTCTGCCTGTTACATACCCATCTCTTCTGACTATTGTTCAAGAGTCATTCCATGCATCGGGGACATCATAACGCTCCTGGGTTATGTGCATTGCGGCTGATGCATTTTAGAAAACCAGCAGTTTATCCCCAACAAGAGAAGCCTGGAGAACCAATGTATGGTTTTACAAGTTCTGTGGCTTAATTTACATAGAAAAAAATTGCTCCAAGAACCTGAATAGTTTTTACAAAAAGCCTTTTTGGTTTTTAGAACCAAACAGATACTTGTGATAAAAACAACTTGTCTGGATACTCCCTGAGGTACAATGTATTTTCTATCCTTAAATGGATTATTTATGGGTACTATAAAAGTGCAATGCTGGAAACAAAATTAAGTAAGATCATGAATTCTGGGAATGTGGGTTTTTTTGTTTCAATTCACTTGAAAAAATTAACTTGAAATCAACGAGGTATTGTTTTAAGAATTTTGTAGCATATAATTAAGTGATGAGCTCCAGTGCTTTTCAACGAAATAACAAAAACAAAAGCACTGTTTGAAAGTATTTTAGGAATAGTGTAATTAACTCAGTATATTATAAAAACAAATCTTTTTCAAAATGTTCAACAATTATGACTTTGAAAAATAATATGCTGATATTTTCAAAGTTAAGCTTTAACTGTACCCCCTTTTAATAAATTTTAAGTTTAAAATGTTAAAGAAGCACTACTTCTAGATGAAGAATAGGACAAAAACCTAAACTAGTTCATTCTTCAATTGGCCTGCAGTGCCATAGTAACTTTGTGATATATTTTTCAAAAGACTTTTCAAATCACTACTAGATGGTTTTAGGAACTCAGTCCATGCCCTGGAATCCCTCTGTCAGAAGATATCAAAGCTGACTCAGCTTACATCTCTGGATCACTTTTCCTATAGTCCACAGCAGTTCTGACCTGGAAAATTCTGTGGTAGTATTTGTCACAACATGTAAGTATTTTACATTTAAAGATGCTTATTGGTGAAGGTTAGATCAATAGTGCCAAGTATTCAATGCATTGCAGCTTTCCTCCTCATATGTTACTTACCTAGAAAATTCTGCATTTCTATCAAGCAGCTGACTTTTTATTTCATTAGAATAGTGAGGTTACATTTTAGAATAATGAATACTGATCAAGCAAGATCTGTCTGGTCTATAAAAATGATCTAACTTTCTGTGCAGGGAGATATATTGGGGTTATGTGCTCACATTTTTTTCCTGATAGAAAATATGATCAAAGAAGTTTGGAGAGCCCTGGAGAGTTTTGAATTCTAACTTCTTACAGAGCAAAATCTCATTTATTTGATTGTACAAAGCTAGCTGATGTTCTTAGATGCAAAGAATAGAACTCTGGGTATTTTAACCAGGTAGGAAATTTTCCAGAAGACTGTATGACCAAAGTCATAAACTAGTAAGAACAAAGATATTCAAATTTAGTAAAAAAAAAAAAAAAATCAAATCGGACATCCATGTCTGGTGAGAAGCTCTCCGCCGCTGATCACTGAGAAGCAAAAGAGGCTGTAAGACACCACTGGGTTTGCTGTCAATCATCCGTTGGTGATTCCACAGCCACCACCGTTGTAGAATGAACTCTTACCTGTACCTCCTCCTTAACATCTGGTCTCAACTCAAAATACCAGGTATAAATATCTGACAGGCTGCAAATAATGGTTGTGTTCACCTCTGGTTACTAAATTTCAATAAAGTGGGTGTTTGGACCTTTCCACTTCTGTTTTGTAAAGTGTAGCAGTCAGGAGGAGCTAGATTATGCTCTAACAGCAAACATTCTCAAAATCTCAGTGATTAAAAAAAAAATCTTTACTCTTCCCTCTCTTTATGTGCCCCACTTTTCACTGGCTGAGGACTCTGCTGCATATTGCGTTCACCTAAATGAAGAGAGCCATGCAGGTTCAAAACTCTTGTCATAATAACATTATGAGGTTATCTGTCTGTACTTTGTTTCATTTTGATGATATGGCAACTCATCTTTAACAACAATTGCAATCATATATTGATGACAACAATACCCCATAATAGTAATTAAAATAATATATTAATGATAATAACACCTCTTATGGCAACTTACCATTACAAATTAGACTCACAGAAGTGATCTCATTTGATTATTGTATTTTTGAAAGATAAATATTAATAGCTACCCACCACACACACACACACACACACACACACACACACACGCACACACACACGCACACACACATGCACACGCACACACCTTAAAAATAAGGGGACCAAGATACTTTTAAGTTCAAGCTATAGCGAACTATTTTTTTTTTTTTTTGCATTTTGTTCACAATATCTCCACAATATTTTTAATGCTCTTCCTCTTTCTGGGAATTCACTTCTCCCTTTTCAAGCCTGGATTTTCTGGTAACGACCAAAGTATAGTTTAAATTTTAGCTCACAAGTCATTACCTTTCTTTGGGTTATTTGTTTTCTTATTTTTGAGTCTGTGAATTCTTTATACATTCTGGATACAAGTTCATTATTAGGTATAAGATTTGTATATATTTTCTCCTAGTCTGTGGCTTGTGTTTTCATTCTCTTAACAGTATCATTCAAACACCACAAGTTTTAAAATCTGATAAAGTCCAATGTTTCAATCCGGTTTTTTAGGGTTGTGCTCTTAGTTTTATATCTAAGAAATGTTTGCATTCAGTCTTTTGCCAGTAAATGTGATGTTTGTTTGTTTTTTTTATAGACTGCATTCATCAGACTGAGGAAGTTCCCTCAGCTGCTTAGTTTTGTGAAGGTTTTTATCAGGAAAGGATGTTGGATTTTGTCAAATGCTTTTTCTGTGAGTACAGAGATGAGCATATGGTTTTCCTTTTTAGTTTTGTTACTATGATGAATTACATTATTTGATTTGGGGGTGATGGTGGTGGCTTAAAACAACATAAACTTATGTTCCAGCCTGTAAGTCTGAAGCCCAGTGAGCTTCAAGTCTCTCAGGATCAACATCAAGGTGTCAGCCGAGCTGAATTCCATTCTGGAGGCACTAGGGAAGAATGTACTTCCAGGCTTATTCAAGGTGTTGGCGGAATTCAGTTACATGTGGTTCTAGGGCTGAGGTCTTCATTTCCTTGCTCTGTGACCTGGGGGCTACACTGGCCCCTGAGGCCTCTCTCTGGACCTTGCACATGGGTCCTACACCTTGGAACCAGCAATGGCACGCCAATTCCTTCCCATGTCTGCACATCTCTCCGCTTACTCTTTTGCTGGGCCTCATTTTTCCTTCTGCACTCACATTCTCTTACTAATTAATGTCCTAATTAATGCACAGTGGGGTGTGTATATATATATATATATATATATATATATATATATATATATGTATATGTATACACATACATATATACACACACACATTTATACATGTATATAATATGTCATCATATATTATGCAATATATAATCATATGATAATTATATAACACATTATAATGTAATATATAATATATATTCATTCCAGGGTAATACGCACACACACACACGTACATGCACACTAGGACATAAATATGTAAAGGGTTTATTTTGCTATTTAAAATGATTTAATACACGTTAAAAATTTTCTGTTTCAAGTTCTAATAGAGTAAATATAGATATAACATATAGATAACATATACATGTAACCAACATACACCAACTCTTTTTACAATCCTCAAAAAATTGTAATACCATAAAGGGGACCTGAGACAAAAATACAGTTGAAGGGGCACATGGGTGGCTCAGTCAGTTAAGCATCTGACTGTTGATTTTGGTTCAGGTCATGATCTCATGGTCATGAGATTAAGCCCTGCTGTGGAGCCGGCTTAAGATTCTCTCTCCCTCTCCCTCTGCCCCTCCCCCACTTGTTCTCGCTCGCTCACTCTCTCTCACTCACTCAAATAAAAATAAAAATATACAATTTAAAAGGTGAAGAAGGGCTCTATTAAGTCTTTTTTTTTAATTTATTTTTTAATGTTTATTTATTCTTGAGACAGAGACAGAGAGTGAACAGGGGAGGGGCAGAGAGAGAGGGAGACACAGAATCTGAAACAGGCTCCAGGTTCTGAGCTGTCAGCACAGAGCCTGACACGGGACTCGAACCCAAAAACTGTGAGATCATGACCTGAGCCGAAGTCGGATGCCCAACCGACTGAGCCACCCAGGCACCCCAAAGAAGGGCTCTATTAAGTCTTATACCAGCAATGAGATGATCAGAATCTGGCTCAGAATACCCCATCAATGCTGCTCATATCTGGCCAGAAGTAATGGACCCATCCCACCCAAAGGCAGCTAGGAAATTCTATCCTGTAATGCAGAGAGCTGGAAATACTAAGAGAACCACCACATGGCCATCACACAAGGCACACCCTACCTCCACCAAGACTCACTCTTTACCTCAAAGGAAAAGTATACAAGAGGCTGGGAAGCTAAAGCGATAACAAAACAACACCACATATTCTGCGAGTTCATCTAATGTGCTTCACTGCAAAAAATGCTACCTTTCAGTTCCTGCAGTTAAAACAAAGTACTCGCAACTGTGTGCATACAAGAGCGTTCATGATGTAGCTCACTCACACAAGCTGTTATCTTTCAATTATTTTGGTCCACATAGGTGATAAATTCCAGATTATCCTCTTAAACATTTACATTTTTATATTCTAGGGGCACCTGGGTGGCTCAGTCGGTTGAGTGTCCGACTTCGGCTGAGGTCATGATCTCACGGTCTGTGAGTTCGAGCCCCGCTGTGCTGACAGCTGGAGCCTGGAGCCTGTTTCGGATTCTGTGTCTCCCTCTCTCTCTGCCCCTCCACCATTCATGCTCTGTCTCTCTCTGTCTCAAAAATAAATAAATGTCAAAAATTTTTTTAAATTTTTATATTTCTAGATTATTACTGGTATTAATCCATCTCAATATCTGTTAAGGAGAAACTGGAATGTAGGATACTTGTAAACAGTTCTCAACAAGTCAGTGTCTGAGAACTCAATAACAGATTTTTGATATTATGTTTAAAAATGGAAAAATGAGATCTGTGCATCGTGCTTCTAGATGCTTCAATTGCAGATTCATCATGATACATATTTCAATAAAACTGAATTCAATTTGTAGAACATGGAATGTTTTTTAATGAAGTATTCTGAGTTCTTTATATTTGAGATGGTTTATAAACATACATGTTGATTAACACAAATACAACCCTTTATCAGAGAAATAGGTTTGGCATAAATAATATCTATGTATCAAATGAAGTCATAAACATTATATTATCGAGGTTAATGAAGAATATAGCCTGTGAAAATTTATCACTTCCTTTTGTCACTTCTCTTGACTCTTTTTAATTGGCTAGTTTCAACTGGCTATGTGTGGAAAAAAATCAGAAAATTCAGCTTAATACAATTTTATTCAGAAAGACCCAACATGCTTTGAGTAAAGCTCAACTTACTCTCCTATGAGTCAAATGTGTGAGCTTTCATACACTTACACATACATCATATACATTATAGCATTGATGTGGAGAGAGGTGAAAATACTTTTCTGGTTAATTATTTTACTTCCTGGATTTTGACTATGTTTACAAAGCTGAAATTAAGCAATAAGTGTTTCAGGTAAATTAGATTTTACTAAACTTGGGAAGATCTGTTACCCAATTGTGACCAAAAGTTCACACAAAAGAACACACAAACAGATACACAGTAATAAGCAAAACTTGCAGAAGGAACATAAAGAAATTATATGGTTTTATTTCTGCTAAGATGAAAACTGTTCATTTGTTCTCTTGCTCTACAAAAAGAACATTTATTTCACAAGCATGATGTAATAACAAGAATCTTAAAAATTATAATCTGGGATCTCAAAAAAAATTTTTTTGAGAGAGAGAGAGAGGGGAGGGGCACAAGTGAGACACAGAAAGAGAGAGAATCCCAGGAGGGGCAGAGAGGGGTGGGGGAGTGAGAGAGAGGCAGGTCTTACCCGAAGCAGGGCTCATGATCATCCCACATGGGGCACGAGCTCACCCAATGTGGTATTCGAACTCAAGAACCATGAGATTATGACCTGAGCTGAAGTCAGATTCTTAAGGACTGAGCCACACAGGTGCCCAGGGATCCTGAATTTTAACTCGGTAGTTCCTAGTGTCCCTGGCCTATGCTGATGGGCTTGCAAACACTTTCTCATTTAATGCTTTTTAAGATCCTAAAGGGTAAGTGAAATCGTTGTCTCTATCTCAACACAAAAGATTTGAGGCTGGCGAGTTACAGTCCAGATATGACTGCAAAGCCTGTTTGATTAACTGCTCACTGTGCTCTACTGCCTTTCCATTAATGTGTGCCAGGCTCTGTGACCTTGGTCAAGTTATATAACACCTGTGAACCTCACTGATTCATTCACCCTTCCATCAATCCATTCATCAATTTCTTCCTAAATTCACTCAATAAATATTTACTGAGTGCCTACAAAGAGCCGCTCACTGGACAAGGACTCATCTGTTAAAAAAAATAAAAAGTTTGAAATGTCTGCTTTAAGGATCTGATGAAAAATTATAATAAAGAGGATTTATATTCTTTTTTGCAGCTTCATATGCATATCTTTTATTTTTTTATTTTTATTTTTATTTTTTTAAATTTACATCCAAATTAGTTAGCATGTGAAGAGGATTTATATTCTAAAATGCCAGTTGGGCTACAGTTACTTCTGATAAAAGTGGTCATGGATTGAACATCATGATTGTGCATATGCCATATGATCTGTCACCCTTGTCCAGACCAGGGACTACTGTCCCCAAAACAACTCCTGACCCTGGGCAAGGCACCGATCTGACACAAAAACTCTCCTCAGTGGGCGTCCTCTATCTTGGAGAGTGACTCAATCAATCAAATCCGGTATCAGAGAGTCAGAATGTGGTCCAAAGAAAAGATACTCAGAAAGTAGGAGGAGCAGAGGCAGACAGGCTAGCACAATGACTGGAAAGACGTTGCAATCTAAACCACATTCCAGTGTTAGCAGACGCCTAGCTTATACCCATGAATGGACTTTCTTGCTCTCATGGCCAGAATTTGTCTCAGCCCTTAAGATCTTCCATGCCACACAGTAACATATTCTAAGTCACTTTCAAAACTATAAAGTACATACCTATGAAACATCACCACCATGATAACTACCAACAAGTGCCGCTGCTTGACCCGAGTTCATTGAATAACAGAAGATTTAAACTTTTGGCTAGGATTTACTGGTCTCCTTAAGTGGCTGTATTCCAGGGCCATCTTTCAACAGTTGCTTTCTAAAACAACATTGAGCTCTCTTCTAGGTTTGCTTTAACCCATTTATCAGCCAACAACTCTGAACCAATTGCTGAAAAATATCCTTAGTGACACTGTCAATATTATTGTTCAGGTACATTTGAAGATAGATTTTTAAATATCATTTTTAGTCATCTCTGCAGAGATGAGATATTTATGAGTTATCTCAGATATTCATGAGAAATAAACTAATTTTAAGTATACATTTAGAGTTTTAACAAATGTATACAGTCATGTAACCACTGAACCTATCATTGTGCAGAATTATTTCATCACCCTGAAAGGCTCCCTCATGACCATTTGCAATCAATCCTTCCTCTGACCCTTGACCCCTGAAAACCACTGATCTACTTCCATCATTATAATTTTGCCTCCCCTGCAATATACTATAAATGAAACTCAGTGCGGGATCTTTTATGTCGATCTTCTTTCACTTAGCATCATGCTTTATAGAGTTGTTATATGTATCACTAATTTGGTCCTTTTTATCACACAGTAGTGGCATTCCATTGCATATGTGTCCAGTTTTGTTTAACCACACTAATAGCTGATGTACACTGAGTTCTTATATATTGTTTGGCTAATATTAAAATGCTTCTCTGAATGGCTAATATTAAAATGCTTCTCTGAATACCTGCATGGACAAAAATTTCATTTGTCTTGGAAACATACCCAAGAGTAGAAGCTATATGCATACTGCAACCTTCATATACCCACTTAGTTTGAATGTTTTTCTCAACGATTCCTCTAGATCTTCTATAAAAACAATGCTAGCTCTGTTTCTTCTTTTCCAAGCCGCATGATTATTTTTTTAGATGTATTGGACTGGCTAGGATATTCTAAATAATGTCAAATAAGAGTGGGGGTGTCATGCTTGCTTCGCTACTGAACTCAGAGGTAAAGCATTTTACAATATTGGAGGACGTTAACCATAGGTTTTCTAATGATACCCTTTACCAGTTTGCAAAAGTTCCCTTCTTTTCTAGATTGTTGAAAGGTTTTATCATGAATGAGTCCTAAATTTTGTCAAATGCTTTCTTTTTCAAAAAATATCTCTTAATATGTTGGATTGCAGGGATTGATTTTTCAAATGTTAAAGCACCCTTGCATTACCAGGAAAAGCAGTTTGTTGTGATGTATTATTAGCCTTTTTACTTGTTGCTCAATTAACTCACTAAATTTTTGAAAAGGAATTTTATATCTCTGTACACAGGAGACACTAGTTTGCAGTTTTCTTTCTTTTCTCCTTCTCCTTCTTCTCTGGTAGTGATTTTTTCCCCCAATTTTGAACAGGCTTCATTTTTTAGAGCAATTTTTAGGTTCACAGCAAAACAGAGCATAGACACGGAGATTCTCCAGGTACCTCTTGCCCTCACACATGAACAGTTTTCAGTGTTACCTCACTCTACAAGACCTGGAAATGACATCTAAAATTACACACTGACTTCGTTGGCTTGATACACTCTTCTCTTTGCTCTCAATCTAAGGTTGACCTCAAGGGCCCTTGGTGACAGTGAATTGGTTTCTGCTCCCCATTAATGTTGGCTATTGTCCTTAAAGGGCAGAAATGGTGTCTATTACTTTAAGCAACCAAGCTTGCATGGGATCCCTATATGCTGTCAGCAACATCCTGGAAGTCTGTTCTACCCACTTGGATTTGAACCCTGCTGTAGTAGGGAACTCACTCCCTCACAAGCCGCTGTCACATTTTAAAGTGCTGCTGTGGTTGGAAAGTTCTTCCGTGGAAAAACATAAATCCAGAGAGGCTGAATAAGGAGTTTCTGATCAGGTTACTATGTGCCATCAGCACCCAAATACAGGAGATCTGATTTCAAGTGAAATGAGAGCTCTTTATTTGCCTTTTATGGATCCGTTAATGCAAGTCTGCCTGGCAGGGGAGAACAGGGCTCATGGTTCTTAGTGTATAAGACTAATAATACCTCTTACTTAGTATATAGAGAAGTAAATATTTCCATAGTTTCAGGCAAGTACCTATGCTTCTAGATCATTAGAGATTTTTTAAATTTCCATTTTAAATTTCTTAATAGATACATTCACTTTCAGTGGGCTTCTTCAAATGGCACCTAAAAGACTATAAATTATTCATGTACTTACTGTAAATTAAAATTTGATCATTTTTTTTCCATCCGAGAATGATTTAGACATTTTAAAAACTGCTTCAAGCAAAGACTTGGCATTTTGTTCAAGATACGTTAATATGTTCAGGGGCACCTGGGTGGTTCACTTGGTTAAGTGTCTGACTCTTGATTTTGGCTCAGGTCATGATCTCACGATTTATGAGTTCAAGTCCAGCATCGGGCTCCATGTTGACAGCTGGGAGCTTGTTTGGGATCCTGTCTCTCCCTCTCTCTGTCCACCTTCCCTCTCAAAATAAATAAGCTTTAAAAAAACATTTTAAAAAAGATACATTAATATGTTCATTTGTTCCTTCCTGCCCTTTTTCCTTCATCTAGTCATTTAATGTATATTTCTTAGTAGTTAAATACATAGGATACAGTACTCAATAGTCTTTCCCCTTATGGAGCTTACGGTCAAGGGAAGAACACAGTATGTAAACAGAAAAGATCTCTTAAGTTGGCTAAAATGGAAGAAAATTATTTGGAGAGTTTCTCCCTCCTCACATACTTTATAGAAAAACTGATGCAAAGGTGGGAAGTCTTTCCTATCATTTCAGCTTAAAAAGTCAAATTGACATTCTGAATAACTGAATAATGAATCGAAATTCCAAATTTTGAAGTCACACTTTCTACCACAGAATTAACTCATGTTAAAAAACTACAGAATGACAGCTCTCAAAGAGTCCTCCTGGAACCTCAGGGGGTCAGTGAGATACTTCTCAGCAGGTCCCCAGTTCACAATTATCTTCGCAGAAATTTTAAGATGCCATGGCTTTTTCATTCTCAATCTTTCAAAAGTATACAGCTGAGCTTCCAGAAGGCTACATGTGGTGTACAATCACAACAGTTTGGATACAGAAGTCGATAGAAGAATCTAGGTGTCTTCTAAAAAGCCAGGCACTTAGGGAGATTGGCAAAAAAAGTGAAGCAATGTTTTTCTCATTATGTTTTTTGTTTTGAAAAGTATATTCTATGTATGAATACATGTTATATTAACATGAATGGGTCTATTGCTTTAAAATAACTTACAAAGTAAGTATATTACATTTAAAAAATTTTTTAGTATTTATTTTTGAGACAGAAAGAGA
This sequence comes from Herpailurus yagouaroundi, assembly GCF_014898765.1. Lineage (NCBI taxonomy): Eukaryota > Metazoa > Chordata > Mammalia > Carnivora > Felidae > Herpailurus > Herpailurus yagouaroundi. The sequence continues at coordinate 152,792,745 of NW_024412376.1, forward strand.
CAGAACATGAGCAGAGGAGGGTAGAGAGAGAGAGAGAGGGAGACACAGAATCCGAAGCAGGCTCCAGGCTCTGAGCTGTCAGCACAGAGCCCGACGTGGGGCTCGAAGACATCAACTGTGAGATCATGATCTGGGCTGAAGTCAGATACCCAACCGAGTGAGCCACCCAGGTGCCCCTAGTATATTACATTTTTAATTTAATTTAATTTTTTTTATTTTTGAGAGCGAGAGAGAGTGAGCATGGGAGGGGCAGAGAGAGAGAGAGAGAGAGAGAGAGAGAGAGAGACAGAGAGACAGAAAATCCCAAGCACAGTCAGTGAGGAGCTCAGTGTGGTGCTTGAACTCGCAAACCATGAGATTATGACCTGAGCTGAAATCAGGAGTCAGATGCTTAATCAACTGAGCCACCCAGACGCCCCTAATTTTAACTTAGAATATCACATATACATATATTATATATAATATCCACATAATGACAAGCTCTTTGTGGTTCTCAATAAGTTCTAAGAGTTTACAGGGATCCTGAGACCTAACAGTTGGAGGCAGTGATGTTGAATATGAAAAACAACATGTGTGACCTTGTAACCCTTGCCACTGTCATATGCCTTCCTCTGAAATTTACAAAGTATAAAATTAACCTCTAAAATTAGAACCTTTTACAATGGTTACAATGTACATGGTGTTGTAATGACCGAGGCATTCAAAATACGAAAATGTAAAATCATGGAATTTTAAGACCCCTAGAGGATCTCAGAAGTCAACATTTTCATTTTACTGATAGGGAAGCCAAGGCCAAGACTGATTAGGTGGATTGTCATAAATTATATAGCGAGTTAGTGCAAAACTCAATCTAGAACCTGGTTCTACCAACCCTTGCTCTGCAGTGTTATAACTTATGTAAAATACTCCTTGATTCTAAATAAACTGAATCATCATATTAAAATATTTTCAAAGTGTAAATATTTTTCAGGTCTCTATATTCCAGGGAAAAGAAAATCGGTTAAGAAAAAAAGTAGGCAAAGCTGTACATGTTCATTGTTTCAGGATCTGCATACTTTAGTTATTCATTAGTCTTCTGGGTACATTTTCTACCATAACACACAATAAGGGACAATAGAACTTGAACAACAAAACTCCTCAAAAGGACTGATGATGCCAGTCTTCCTTCAACAATTATACAACATGGTGAGCAATGTAAAAATGGTCCATGTCCTCAAGGTAAAAATTATGGAGATCACATTATTTGTGACTAATTGTTTAATATCCACTTCTTTTTTTTTTTATTTTTTTTTCTTTCAACGTTTTATTTATTTTTGGGACAGAGAGAGACAGAGCATGAACGGGGGAGGGGCAGAGAGAGAGGGAGACACAGAATCGGAAACAGGCTCCAGGCTCCGAGCCATCAGCCCAGAGCCTGACGCGGGGCTCGAACTCACGGACCGCGAGATCGTGACCTGGCTGAAGTCGGACGCTTAACTGACTGCGCCACCCAGGCGCCCCATTAATATCCACTTCTACACGTACACACTAGCCCTATCACAATTCATGTTTCTCCACATATTCCTGCTCCATTCTTCCTAACTAGAACATTAATGACACTATAAAAAAAAAATAACAACAGAAAGAAAGGGATAAATCTCAAATGTGACAACAGCATATTGATGTCTGAGATGTTGATGGATTTCAACTCTGTGGCTTATTGACACTTGTGGTATTCAGATCTGGCAGAAAAGTGATCCATGTATTGAGTGAACATAAACTCTGAATTTGTAGTGTCAGCTAAGAAACCATACAACAATTTCTTCAAGGCCTTAATCCACACAAATTCAGGAACAATTGAAGCTGTGTTTCCCATCTACTGGCTATGGAAGGAACAGGAAGAGGAGGGATGACACTAAGGACAAAGAGGATGTAAGAAGAGTAGGAAGAAGGGGAAGGAGTGACGTGGAAAAAGGTGGAAGGTAGGGCAGGAAGGGAGCTGGTAGGAAAGGGTTAGGAGATCTCAGCCAGCCAAAGATTTGATTTATCAGTTGGAGGGTCAGCAGGGCACCATTGTGTCTCAGGCAATGAAAAGGGCTGAACTGCTTGAAGAGGCTAATTCAATGCCAAAGAACAGAGAAATGGTGATCTAGATCAAAAGTCCACAAACACAGGAGAGTTAAGGTAAAAACTGAAAGCGACAAATTAAAAGCACAATTTCAGTTCCTTTATTCAGTAAGCAACCTTTATTTTCAAGCAAATAATAAGCAGGTTAGCAAAGTAAAAGTTGCTGAAGGCACCTGAGTGCCTACAGTGCAAGAGTGCATGATGGCCACTGAAGTCCTCATACTTTCAAGGGGCTCAGTGGCCAAAGAGGCAGAAAGTGGGGGTGTGCCTGCCACACTCCTCCGATGCTCCTTTCTAAGCGGGGTGGTTGGAATTGTGGATGCCCGAGTTACACCATGGCTTAAAAATATGTAATCTTTATTTGGTGTGCAATAAAAAATGAGCACTTTTTTATTGGGCATGGTTATGGTTGAGATGTGCCCCCACTCCACCCCCAAATTTGAAACCTTTATCTGACTATATGGAAATAGGGTTGTTGCCGAGGTAATTAGTTAAGATGGGCCTGTTAAGGTGGACCCTAATCCAGTACGATTGGCGTCCTTATAAAAAGGGGAAATTTAGACAAAGAAACAATGCACAGAGAGAAGACAGTGTGGAAAGACACAGAGAGAAGATGGGCCATCTACAAGCCAAAGAGAGAGGCTGGAACAGATCCTCCTCTCACAGAGAAATGACAATGCAGGCAATTTGATCTTGTACTTCAAGCCTCCAAAACTGTGAGGCAATCCATTTCTGCTTCTTAGTCTGTGGTACTTTGATACTCAGCCTTAGCAGACTAATATAATTCCTCTCTATGTACCTGCTGTCCATTCTTCTAAGCACCCTGCATATATCATGATATAGAATCCTCACTCCATAATGTAGGTAGGATTCTAAAACCCACTTTACACAAATGGGGAAGCGGAGACACAGAGAAGTGACACTAATGACTCACATCCATCAGTGGCAGGACCGAGATTCAAACTGACATAGTTTACTTCAGAGTACCTGAGTTTACTCGGGTTTATACACATTGCCTCGCATAGATACAACAATTTCTAGAAAACAAAATGTAGGATTTGCTAATGTTTTTTTTTTCTTCTAGACCCTGCTCACTGTTCCTCCAGCCCAAGCCCTCTCGCTTCATATGCCTTGTCCCAGCTAACTCCTACTTCTCTTACAGCCTGGCCTGGAATGGTCTGGGCTCTTCTGTGTGTCACTCCAGAGGACACTTACTACATGGTATTGTAACTGCTATTTATTATTTGTTTCTCCCAGTAGATTCTGAGCTCTAAAAGATCTGGAAAGGGGTCATACTTGGTCATTTTTATATCTGTGGCATCTAGAAGCCAGACTAGCACATCAAAAGAATTCAATACATTTTTGTAAAATGAGTAAATTAATGTCAAGGGAAGCCCTAAGGATTCTGTAGGAGTTAACTTTATTAAACACAAACACATATATCCACATATATTAAACACACACATTAGCTATGTGAAAAGATAGACATAATTTTAGAATGACAGATACCAATACTTTAATACTGGTCATTACTGAACTTATATATGAAAAGGGAAACACTTTAGTTTCTTTAAAACTCTCCTTCAAAGGAAATGGAATAGACTGTTTATAAACATTGCACATATTAATGAGTTACGCATTCCAAACAGTGGGGTTCATATTATACTTGTCAACTGAAATACAGACAGGCTGATCTAATACAAGTCAACAGCAGGGTAACTCTGGCCAAAAAATAAATAAATAAATAAATAAATAAATAAAATGGTTTACTTGAGTGTTATAATGGAGGCAGAATAAGTTGATGATTTTCTTCCAGTGAGGAACACTCAGTTCTATCTTTTAGAAAGCTGCCAAACTAATTTTGATTATAAATTCCCTAGCAACTCTAAAATGCCATGGGGAGAGAGGACAGAGACAAATGTGTTAGTTGAAAGAAGTGACTTGAAATTACGAATTCTGCTTCACATATAAATATAATGATATTTATCAGCTAACACCTATTATTTATAAGAAATTGAGCAGGCAATGGGAAAATAATATTTGTATATGTGAACATGCTCCCACAATATATCCATATATGGTGGTTCCTTTAAAGGCAACTCCTCCTCTCCACTAGATTTATAGGATGTTTATCCCAGTATATCCCATTTGAAACAAACTGGTGTTTCATAATGAAAGAGGTAAAATGTAAGAGATCTTTTAAACTCTGGGGTTATATTTTACTCAATATCAGTCTACTTGCTTTCAATTTTGATATTATGAGGCTTGAAGCTGGGAGTGGCTACAATATCTCCTTGTATGTGCTTTGTTTTGTCTTATCTAGACTTTGTAGGAGTAACATATAAAATTGAGAGAGTAGGTTATGCTCAGTTGCTTAAGCGTCCAACTCTGTCTCAGTTCAGGTCATGACTGTAGGCTCAAGTTCATGGGTTTGAACCCCGTGTCCACACTGACCACAGGGAGCCTGCTTGGGATTCTCTCTCCTCTCTCTGCCCTTCCCTCACTCATGCTCACTGTCAATCAATCAATAAATAAATAAATAAAATATTTTTTTTAATTGAGGGGTTAAATATACCAACAAGGAGCATATAATTGGAAAATAAGGATTTCTTCCAGTGTAAAAATCAAAATTTAGCAGGATCCATGCTATAGAACACAGTAAAATATAAAAATTATCAAAGGCCATTTACATTTACAAACAGAATACTGTTAACTTTAGAAGAGTAGCCATATATATATATATATATATACACACACACACACACACACACACACACACACACACACATATACTTTTATATGTTATAGGTAACATAAAATCGTGATTTCCTTATAACTCTCAAGAATGGTTATATAAACTTTATTTCACCTTTACTCTTGGAGTTCCTTTTCCATTTTAATTTTTTTTTTTTAAAGTAGGCTTCATGCCCAGCATGGAGCCCAGGGTGAGGCCTGAACTCAAGTCCCTGAGATCAAGACCTGGGCTGAGATCAAGGATCATCCACTTATGGGAGTGCTTGGGTGGCTCAGTCAGTTAAGCATCTAACTCTTGATATTAGCTCAGGTCATGATCTTAAGGTTCGTGAGTTTGAGCCCTGTGTCAGTGCAGAGCTTGCTTGGGATTCTCTCTCTCTCTCTCTCTCTCTCTCTCTCTCTCTCTCTCTGCTCCTTCCCCACTCTTTCTTTCTCAAAATAAATAAACTTGAAAAAAAAAAAAGTCATCCACTTAACCAACTGAACCACCCAGGTGCTCTTTCACTTTAATTTTTATAAATTTAATGAGGCCCAAAAAGAATGTCCAGTAATCATGATTATAAAAAGTATACTAACTCTGAAAGCAGAGGCACTTAGGTTTGAAGTCCAGTTCTGCCCTTTATGTACCATTTGGCATTAAGTAAATGCCTCTCAAAATATTTTTTCGCTATGTGCGGAATAGGAATAAAAATCACCCATCCCCAGGACTGGTTTGAAGACTAAATGAAATTTGTCTTCAAAATTATCTGGCATAGCGGGTGGTACATATAAATAGTGCCTAGTAAATGTCAGATATAATGACTCTAACAGTGGCTAAAAGAAAAGGCAGCCAGGACCCTGGAATCTACTCAAGGGAACAAAATGATGAGAACAGTGAAGGAGAACTTGAATGTCTCCTTTTGCTAAAAATGTATTACAAAAGATAGTCATTAATGAAACTTAAGAAGTAGTTAGGCATGTTTTATCAAGTTCTTCTTTACAATTAAGGTAAGTAAATGTGCATTCACCAAGCAAATTAAGAAATTCTTACAAGAACATGGTATTTTTGGCTGAACCCACATATAATGAAAACAGCTTCAAAACCATATTCATTGTTCATTTAGTGCATGAAAATAATGTTTTACCCATTTCCTTTCAGTCAGGTACAGTGGTGGGTGACCACAGTACTCTCAAGGGATTTTTCCATCTCAGGTAAGCGGCAGGACAGTAACAATGATGCGCTAAGGAAGAGGCTATGACTACAGGATGCATGGGCTGCTATGAGAATTTGGGCACAGAAAACCTGGAGGGGTGGTGGCATCTCACAGAACCACTCTGGAGGCTCTTGAAGCAAAGGTGAGAGAGGACAGCAATGACCCTATGACATGTGGATTAAAGGAAGGAATTCCTTCTTCACTACGGTAACAGAAATGTGTATTCCGTTAACGATGATAATATTGTTTCTTCATAACGCATTTACAAATGTGCATGTGGTTGTGAACGAGTGTGAGTGGGTATGTGTGGCAGGGTGATCTCTAAGTTTGTGTGAGCGTGTACATGTGTGTGTGTGTGTCAGTGCCAGTGTGTATGGTGTATACATGACTATGTGAATGTGAAGTGTGTGTGTGTGTGTGTGTGTGTGTGTGTGTAGACAGACCTTTACAAGGTTTCACTGACACCTGAGGAGTGCTCCTTAGATGCACTGCTTCTGGGCATTCTGGAGCCTGCCTAACCATACCTGACAACTCTAAGAGGTGAGCCACCTGGACGGAGGGAGAACAAACAGGAAACCAGGCCATCCCTCAAAATAATAGGGATGGTCTTTGCTACTAGTGGCAATTTGCTGAAAGGAAAGGTATTTGAAAGGTATTTCTGGAAAAGCAAACATAGTACCGCCTCGAGCCTTGGTCACTAAGAGGATGTTGAGGAGGGGGCAAATTTAGGATAATAAATATCCAGTATCAGGTATACGTTTTCTCCAAATCTCCAAAATTACCCATGGGAGTTGTAACTTCCTTCTTTTTGCAGGAAAATATAGACTTAGAAAGTCTGGCTGTCCAAGATCACAGTGCTAACACAGAATGAAACTGATAACTGAATCTAGATCAGTCCAACTCTAAAACCAATGCTTGCAGTCACTGTCCCATAGCTAGCCACTAAGGTCAAGAATTCCAGGAACCGAGAGTGTCTGAGGGGAAAGACAAGGAATTATCTTTCACTGTCGCCAAGTTTGAGATGCCCATGGCAAGTCTGAATGAAACGGTCTGATGAGCAAGTTGAAGATTCCAATGTTGGAATCAGAAGTGTTACACTTGGAGTCTGGAGCTGAAACTCCTGACTTGGCAAATAGTGCCACTGGTTCCAGGCATGAACTCCACCATCTAGATACATCTGTGTCATGAGTACTCGTGGGAGTAGTAATCGGAAACACTGCCCCCTCCCCTAAGATATTTACTCTTCTTCCTTGTGTGTATATCACTATTTAACCAGAGGCACTGAGTGCCCCAGGAAGAAAGAGAATTACTAGAGCAGAAATGCAAGCAGAAAAATTTAACTAAAAAACAAACAAACAGATTTTGTTTTAGTCTACTCCAGCCTTTGCAGAAAGAGAATGGAATGTTCTACATTTTTAAAGCTCTCTTTCACGTATCAGGACTGAAGCCGGGCCAATGCAGTTCATCTGGTGTTAGCTGGAGATCTGATAAAAGGCAGTGGTTCTCAAACTCAGGCAGACACCATAGTCATCTGGAAGGCTTGCTAAAACACAGCTTGCTGCCCTCCTCCCACCCATGATGTGGCATTGCTGGCATACAGGACACACTGAATGCCATACTGAATGACCATTCATGTAAGGAAAAGTTCTCACCACTTGCCAAATGCAAAGTAGAAAGCCCTTCATGGAAAGAAGAAAGTCTGGAATGGACACAGCTGGGTTGAAAATGATAGATGAGTTTCTAAGAAGATTCCAAAGACCTCCAGCCAAGGGGGTGGAAATTTTACATACAACCACTTCCAATACCCCCAGATAAGATGAGTGATAGGGGCAGGCTGAGACTGGGCTCACGCGTTGTTTCCTTTTTATATCTGGTGTGATGCAAAAGGCAGTAAAACAGAAAAGGGACAGGAATATCTCTAGACAGATGTACCTGACATGACTCCCTGAACCTGTCTGGCCCAGGTTGCTCTGCATGAGACCCAGTCCTCCCTGTATGCTCTGGAAAAGATGAAACGCGTCAAGAAGAAGGGTAGGCAAAGAGTAGTCAACCTGAGAACTCTGGATAGGAGGGGCGGACAAACTTTTTCTGTAAAGGCCTAGTTAGTAAATATTTTAGGCTTTGTGCACCATGTAGTCTTTGCAGAAACTACTTACCTCTGTTGGAGAACTAACACAGGCAGATTCGATATGTAAATGAACTGGCACTGGTGTGGCTACATGTGGCCCACAGTGGGGGAGATTTGGTTTGCATGCAGTAGTTTGTCAACCTCTCCTATAAACCATGAGGGTCTCAAAAACCAGAAGCGAGAAAACCAACATCTTTCACAGTCTGTGTAAAAAGTGTCACCCCAAAATGGACAAGAACACAAGATATTTGGGGCAACACGAGGCATTGTCTCCAGAAAATATTTCTGCTCTCAGAGGAAAATAATGAGCACAAACACAGCACACAGACCAGAGGCATCGCCCTCTCTTATCTTGGCACATGGAAATTTAGCCCTGCTCTCAAGGCCATCTTGAGAAAGAGGAGGAGCTTGAACTCATTGAAAGACACGTTCCTGACAGAATAGAATCTTCAGATTGACTAAGGATTTAGTCAACTTCAATTGGGTACATCTGAAAGAGACCAATATAAACCAAAGGTGGCTGGAACAGCTTTATTTAGCAGTTATTTTCTTCTCCATCACTATGTGTAGGCCCCAATTACAGACAAGTAAAATAGAATATTGTGTTTTGTACGTCTGAGTGTGACATGTAAATATCTACCCCGTTACAAGAGAAAAAAATACCATTTCTGTCATCCTACAAGTTTGCAGGGGCCCTCCTGAAACTGGAGTCAGGGTATAACACACTTCCTTGCTGTACCAGGTGCCAACAGTAGAGGCTGTATTCATTCCTCACATTCACTACACACAGAGCACCTGTCAAAATTTATCATCAGCATTCTTCACTTTTTTAAACTTCTACCACTAGACTGAAGCTTTGTTTATAAGTACTACTTAAAAAGAATTTTCCAAGAGTGCCTGGGTGGCTCAGTCAATTAAGCATCCATCTCTTGATTTTGGCTCAGGTCAAGATCTCACAGTTCGTGAGTTCAAGCCCTGAGTCAGGCTCTGCGCTGTTTGCACAGAGCCTGCTTGGGATTCTCTCTCTGTCTCATACCCCCTCATTAAAAATAAATAAATTTAAAAATTACTTAAAAAAAAGTTTTCAAGATTCCAGCAATGGCCTAGAACACAGAGTAGGTGTTCAAATTGTCTTTGGGTTTATTTGAATTGATTTTTACTTGACTAGAATTAAGTTAT
>NW_024412376.1:152802504-152884235 GCF_014898765.1 Herpailurus yagouaroundi
GGGTGGCGCAGTCGGTTAAGCGTCCGACTTCAGCCAGGTCACGATCTCGCGGTCCGTGAGTTCGAGCCCCGCGTCAGGCTCTGGGCCGATGGCTCGGAGCCTGGAGCCTGTTTCCGATTCTGTGTCTCCCTCTCTCTCTGCCCCTCCCCCGTTCATGCTCTGTCTCTCTCTGTCCCAAAAATAAATAAAAAACGTTGAAAAAAAATTAAAAAAAAAAAAAAAGCCAAACATTTTGTTGAGAAGTTTCTCTTTCCAGAAGACTCCTGGCAACTTTAATCTGAGTCAGTCTGTTAAATGACTAGTCTTAGACATTCTCTTCCATCTCTCCCTCACCCGCCCCCTGCCCACTCTATCTTTTTCTATCTTATCACTCTGTTTCAAACATCAGAAAAACGAACGATGCAGAGCTGGATTATATAAGTGATTTCTGCTTAGCTTAGGGAGTCCCATTAAAAGTTCCTCAGCTTCGAGAATCATGTGTAGAGAACTACATAAAGCAGAGACACAAGTAAGACTTCCTATTGTATACAACTATCAAGTTTTCAAAAGTGGAAAGAGAGAGAAAGTGAGAAAGAGAGTGGTATTATCTGTCTTCCTTTGCAAACCAATCAATCTTCAAAAGGCAACTAAGAGGAAAGCTGTTCTAGGGCAGCCCACTGAAATAAGCCCCGAGCCTTATTATCCCTGCAAGAATGGGCTGAATGGATCCAGCCTTAGACAGCCTGGCCGGGCAAAATCAACCTGATTTCTGGAGAGATAATGACTAGGTATGGGAGTGACAAAGAGACCACTGTGCTTCAAGTCCTTCCTTTCCTCATTCCAAACACTGACAGCAAAGATAGGGGGCAATGACAATGAACCCATCAGAGGTCTTGAACGAACTGAGTTATTCAAAGTAAGTAGAAAAAAAACTAAGGAGAAATAAATGCTAAAACCTTCCATGTCAGAACTCTTCTAAATCAGTCAACAGGATAATAGAGAAATAATAGGTACAAATATAAACTTGTTTTATTTGGACTTACATGCTTAGGCGTAAGATGTTTTCTGGGAGACATAAAAATGTATCTAATGCCTTTTTAATTGAGTTAAAATAAATCGGATTAAATATCTGAATTCATTTTCCTAAGATTATTATCTCTATATACTGGAGTTGAGCAAAACACTAAACATATTTAAAAGAAGCTTTAAAGGGACCAATGGTTCTTCATTTGCTACCTATGTATTACCTGTTATTTTCTCTATCAGTTAACATTTTCATTAAGTATACAGAAAAATATCTCAGTTACCCTCACCAAAAGAATAAAGCACTTTCCAATTTGTGCCTTAGTATAGAGTAGGCACTTCATAAATATTTGCTGAAAGAACAAGAGTAGAGGTAACACTTTTGGATGTGATTTTGGGCTGCATTTTCTTACTTTTTTTTTAAATTTCTTTAGAGAGAGAAAGAGCATGAGTAGGGGAGAGAGGCAGAGACAGAGAGAGACAGAGAGAGAGAGAGAGAGAGACAGAGAATCTTAAGCAGGCTCCATGCTCAGTGCTGGGCTTGATCCCACGACCCTGGGATCATGACCTGAGCCGAAATCAGGAGTTGGATGCTCAAGCGGCTGAGCCTCCTAGGTGCCCCTCTTAAGTATCTTTTTAAGTTTGAATAACTTATCTACTTGGAATTCATATGAATTCAAAATATAAAATGGCATTGCATACTCTAAATATAGCTCACAAAACACTGAAACACTACCCAATTTTCTCCTCTTGCTCACAGGTCAGATCAGGTCTTCTTCTATTTATTCATTCGCTTCTCTCAACACCGACTGAACTCCAACTTACTTCATCAGATGCATTCATATGCAGTGAAAAAAGATAGGAAAAATAACAGCTGTTATTTTGCCTGCAGAGCATCATGTATGGCTATGTCTACAATTCTTGTCTACTGCTGGGCCACCAGAAAGGTCACATGGCCAAGGCCTGGCCAATCTTAATAACAGTGACTGGTCAAAGGGTAGTAATGTGGCCAACCAAGGCTGGTGGTAGTTCTTCCAGAAACATTTGATAAGTTGACTTTGGAGTAAGAGGGGCTCTCCCTGACTCTGGCATAATGAAAAACCAGATAAATTAAGAGCCACAAACAGCTATATTTTACACAATGTGCTAAAAGCCTGTTTCAAAATGGAGCAAAACGGAAAAGTAGAATAAAGAAAGAGAGGAAGAAGTCAAGGAGAATGAAGGAGTAGAGAGAGAGAAAGAGTGGGAGGGAGGGAAGGAGGGAAGCAGGATGAAAAACGAGAAAGAAAATGAGAATAGACACATGGATTAATAATGGGCACATCATTTTAACTTTTGGTTCCAGACAAGCCCAAAACCAGGAAATTCCTGGACTTCCATGTTTAATGAACCAATGAATTATAGAATACACTACTTAAAATTATTTTTTGACACTTGCAGCTGAGGAACTCCTGATTCATATGGTCTTTGACCTCAAGATTAAGACACAGGTGCACCTAGCTAATTATGGCTATTTTGCCTTACATTATCAAGGCTGAAGTGTGATATTCCATAGGAAAATATCAAGAGCAGTGCACAGACCCTCAATGGAAACTGGAAAAGACTGGAAGCCTGTACATGCGATGTGGATGAAAGGCATATGAGAGATGGCACAGAAACTTTCCAAGTGGAGGGACGAATGTGAGTGGACAAGCAGTGTGTCAGGCACTGTTCATCCAGGGACCCACTGTCACTCGCATTTCCTTCTCCTTAGCCATCTTCCAGAGGTAGGGGACAGCCATGAGAGTGTTGGCCAATGAAATGTGAGCCAAAGATTGCTGGGTAGGGCTTCTGAGAGAGCTACTACTTTACTGAAAAGAAAAAAAAAAAAAGAAAGACACAACCAGCTGGCATAGCCCTTTACTCTTAGCCCTTTCCACTTCACAGGTTTTCCTTGCCTGGAATACGGATGGGAAGTTGGAGATGCAGCAGCCATGCTGTGAGCATGTGGGAACAATCATGAGGACAAAAGCAAACATATTAACACCAGAAAAGCAGAAAGAGCCTGGTTCCTGAACTCACTGCTGATGAGTTACACTAGCCAAGAACTTCCCGCCTACCTCTAAACTTTTCTTACATAAATACCATCAGCTTGTTTAAGATTCAACAAATTGTACATTCTATTACATGAATCATTCTTAACTGATATAGAGATGTTGGAAGTTACAGAGTATATATGAGGAAAAGAAGAGTTGCGATCTGGCAGTTAAACACTCACAGGATATACAAATGTCTGTTCTATTGGTACCTACCTACGCAGAATTGTTAAATAATTTGAGAATGACCATGCAGAATAACAGAAAATTTAGTATACTGAGCGGTATGAAGCTAGAAAGAGACTGGCACTAGATTGTGCGGAACCTAAAGTTAAAATTAGGAGTATATACTCATTCTAAGAGTACTTTAAATACTTTATGTATGGAAGATATAAAATGTCTACATACGTGTGGATGAAACATGGCATAGTAATGAGTTAATTGAGTGCAACCGTGAGAAGAGCTCTCAGAAATTCTCTCACATTGGCATGTAAACCAGGAGGAACTTCACAGTATATTGCAACTAAAAATTTGATTTTGTGACCTCCTAGTACCTCAATTCACCCCTGAAAGTCCATTTTAAAAATTAAACTGAAGAGTATTGGAGTTATAAAATTCATAGCCTGGAATGAGTTATTAAACGGCTGCAAACACCTGGCTTTCTCACAGGAGTTATCTGCTTGCATTGGCTCATTTACATACGTGAGAGAAAATGAAGTTCAACCTTTTCTCAAAACAGCATTTAGAATGGGAAAGCATCTTACATGAAACAATTTCAAATATAATTACGCAAAACGGAAGTTAAAATATTAAGCATAAAAATTCCAATTAAAGAAAATGGAAATAGAAAGCAAACTGTTATAAAATGGTTGCTGTCTGGTTTTTGGGTTATACAACTTAATTCGACTTAGGAGGTTTGGGTTTTGGTTGTTTTTTTTTTAACTTTCTTATTCTTAAGTAACTGCTAAAATGATAAACCGGGCAGTTAAGCTTTCTTTTCCTCCTTGTCGTGCAGAGGTAGTGGATGAATAGTCCAACTATCCGGAAATGCAGACCCTTTATTTTTTTCAATTATTTGAACCATTATTGAAAATGGATGCTTAGACTTGCCTAAGTGCAGGCAGACAGGAAGCAAAAAGCCGGCTTCGCTGATGCATTATTCCATTTGCAAACACTCCATGGGGCACAAATGCACCATCCTAGTATTTCTCTAACTGCAAAGTCCACTTTTCAGAATAAATCATTTGCACACAAGCTGACAGGCATAATACTCTGATGGACAAGAGCAAAAACCAACTTTCCCTTCCCTGTTCCTTTCAAGTTGAAAAATCAATTGAAGACAGCCTTTCTGATCTGATTTTTTTTGACACATATACCAGAAAATAACTTTTCCTCTTGCTAAGCTTAAAATAGAAACTGGGGAACACTACTTCAAAATACTTTTGCAATTTGTCAAGCAAAATGGCTTTTCCTCCACCTTCTGCAACTCACAGCAATCTTTTGGAAGACAGAAATATTTCCAGCTCATTAAAAACATTACTCTAGAATGATCTGTTCCCCTATAATTCAACATGTTATAGGAAAATACATGCTGCTTAGATGATATCTATCAATATTTATATTTAAATATTCTCTTTCTGGATCCTTATGGAAGTGAACTGATATCTTTATTCATAAACTTGATTCATAAAGCATTTTAAGTCTGCAAAGTATATTTGCATGTCCACTCATAGATTTCTTTTCTTTTCTTTCCTTTTTTTTTTTTTTTTTTGATGGTGCAATCTTGCTGGAAGACCTTTCACTTTATTGACTGCAATTTATTATTGTTATTATTATAGTTATCATTAACTTACGTCAAATTTCCAGAAAACTCTGATCAAGAATATATTGCTGTGTCTTAAGAATTTTACCCATGCTAAAAACCCAGTGGAAAACAGGTGGTCTTCCTTTTACATATTACCATGGGACAGGAATGAAACCCAAGGACAAAAACAAAATTAGGCAAATATAGATGTGAATTCTCTCCAAGTTATTCTTCTTGTCTGCAGAAATAATTATGGTAAGACACACTAGCACAGCTTAAATTATCACTGCAGATTACTGGAATATATCCTTGTTTCATTTTGTTTTGATAATGGCATTCTGGCTTAATTATGTTTTTTTATTTTTTGCTGTGTAGTTACGGAACATACACATGTTTCAAATTAAGAAAATAACATAAATCACAAATATTTGTAGCCTCTTATTTTAAAGTCATAATTGCTTATTCTATATTTACTTTTTCATGATAGTCACTGTAAATTGCCCATTAAATAACACATAGTTTTTGTTTTTGTTTTTTTTTTTTAATTTTTTTTTCAACATTTATTTATTTTTGGGACAGAGAGAGACAGAGCACGAATGGGGGAGGGGCAGAGAGAGAGGGAGACACAGAATCGGAAACAGGCTCCAGGCTCTGAGCCATCAGCCCAGAGCCCGACGCGGGGCTCGAACTCACGGACCGCGAGATCGTGACCTGGATGAAGTCGGACGCTTAACCGACTGCGCCACCCAGGCGCCCCAATAACACATAGTTTTAATAAGACATCTGAAGCAGAATCTAGTTGTAGGGTTTGCTTTCCTTTCATTGCTTTTCTTCATATATCACAGTTCAATAGACCATAAGTGCTGGTATTTTTCACTATGTAAAGGTGTACTTAACCCACAGACCAAGTCCCAAAGTGATTTCTAAACATTAAAATTTCTCTTTCAAATATTTTCATTCTTCTTGAAAAATGAGTTAAGAAAACATTTTAATTTTAAAGGGAAAAAAACACTGTCAATATTTAAGATGTACAACAGAAGTTTGTGGTTGAAATGACTTAGTTTATAAAGAACAAACAGGAAAGAAAAATCTTCAGGATAAAGTTCAGGAAGAACATCTGTTTGTGCATATGTATTTTAGGTATAGTTTTAGATATAAAAATGTGTATTTCTTAACAAAATATACGTATTTCTGGGGACTGAAAACAGATACAAAGTTTAGGAAACAAAATATAAGAATGAAAACATAGCATTCTCAGAATATACAAATTAATTGAAATGTACATAACTCACATCAAATTTTTACAATTTTAAAACCTGCTTAAAAAAATTAAACCATGAAAAACAAGCTGATCCATTTACTCCCCCAAATCCTCAGAATCCAGTAAAAGTATTCAATCAGAACCTGCCATTTCTCAAGTACCCAATGGCCTTACTGAGTTCCCAAAGATTGTGTAACATGCTCTTGTTATGGTACTCTCCCCTCTGCTCTCACCCATTCTCCACTCCCAGACTCCAAGCCTACCCAAAGTTTTAAGTTAGGTGGATACAGCCAGCTTCACTCAGATGGTTTAACTCTTCATGCAGAATCAGTATGTTCTTTGTTCTGGTCTAATAATCTCAAGTGTAGTTTCAGGCTCTCTCAAAGATACAAAGAAATGGAAAAACATTCCACGCTCACGGATTGGAAGAATAAATACTGTTAAAAAGTCAATACTACCCAAAGCAATCTACACATTCAATGCAATCCCAATCAAAATTGCACCAGCATTCGTCTCAAAGCTGGAACAAACAATCCTAAAATTTGTATGGAACCACAAAAGATCCCAAACAGCCAAAGTAATATTGAAGAAGAAAACCAAAGTGGGAGGCATCACAATCCCAGACTTTAGCCTCTACTACAAAGCTGTAATCATCAAGACAGCATGGTATTGTCACAAAAACAAACACATAGACCAATGGAATAGAATAGAGACTCCAGAACTGGATTCACAAAAGTATGGCCAGCTAATCTTTGACAAAACAGGAAAGAATATCCAATGGAAAAAAAGACAGTCTCTTTAACACATTGGTGCTGGGAGAAATGGACAGCAACATGCAGAAGAATGAAACCAGACCACTTTCTTACACCATTCACAAAAATAAATTCAAAATGGATGAAGGACCTGAACGTGAGACAGGAAACCATCAAAATCCTAGAGGAGAAAGCAGGAAAAAACCTCTCTGACCTCAGCCGTAGCAATTTCTTACTTGACACATCTCCAAAGGCAAGGGAATTAAAAGCAAAAATGAACTATTGGGACCTCATCAAGATAAAAAGCTTCTGCACTGCAAAGGAAACAACCAATAAAACTAAAAGGCAACCGACAGAATGGGAAAAGATATTTGCAAATGACATATTGGACAAAGGGCTAGTATCCAAAATCTATAAAGAACTCACCAAACTCCACACCCGAAAAACAAACAATCCAGTGAAGAAATGGGCAGAGACATGAATAGACACTTGTCTAAAGAAGACATCCAGATGGCCAACAGGCACATGAAAAGATGCTCAACGTCACTCCTCATCAGGGAAATACAAATCAAACCCACACTGAGATACCACCTCACACCAGTCAGAGTGGCTAAAATGAACAAATTGGAGACTACAGATGCTAGAGAGGATGTAGAGAAACAGGAACCCTCTTGCACTGTTGGTGGGAATGCAAACTGGTGCGGGCGCTCTGGAAAACAATGTGGAGGTTCCTCAACAAATTAAAAATAGACCTACCCTATGACCCAGTAATAGCACTGCTAGGAATTTACCCAAGAGATACAGGTATGCTGATGCATAGGGGCACTTGCACCCCAATGTTTATTGCAGCACTTTCAACAATAGGCCAATTATGGAAAGAGCCCAAATGTCCATCAGCTGATGAATGGACAAAGAAGTTGTGGTTTATATATACAATGGAATACTATGTGGCAATGAGAAAGAATGAAATATGGCCTTTTGTAGCAACATGGATGGAACTGGAGAGTGTGATGCTAAGTGAAATAAGTCATACAGAGAAAGAGAGATACCATATATTTTCAATCTTATGTGGATCCTGAGAAACTTAACAGAAGACCATGGGGGAGGGGAAGGAGAAAAAAAAAGTTACAGAGAGGGAAGGAGGCAAACCATAAGAGACTCTTAAAAACTGAGAATAAACTGAGGGTTGATGGGGGAGTGGGAGGGAGAGGAAAGTGGGTGATGGGCATTGAGGAGGGCACCTGTTGGGATGAGCACTGGGTGTTGTATGGAAACCAATTTGGCAATAAATTTCATATTAAAAAAAAAAACAAAACCTACCTCAGGGAGGGCGCCATCTAGTGAGAGAGGAGGCAGAGATGGAGGAAGGAGGGAAAGCCTATGCTAATGAGGCTGTCCTTAGGAAAGTACTTTTCAGTCAGGAGAAACCAGCCATTTACTCAATATTTCTTCCTAAATGTAGTATAGCAGAACTGAACAGGAAAAGAGTCAAGAAAAAAACAAGAAATTTATCATGGATGGTAAATTTTGAGTCAAGATTGAAAATCACTTTAAAGTTTATTAAGAAAAAATACTGAGAGACATTTAAGACTTCTTACTCAAAGGAGTCTTCCTGTTGTAGAATCTTTAAAGGTCTTACCTACTTTATAATTCACTGTTGCATTTCTGTTTTGTTTTAACTATTGCATTTTCTTTTTTCTTTTTTTAATGTTTATTTTTAAGAGAGAGAGACAGAGCATGAGCAGGGGCGGGGCAGAGAGAAAAGGAGACACAGAAGCCGAAGCAGGTTCCAGGCTCTGAGCTGTCAGCACAGAGCCTGACACAGGGCTCAAACTGACAAATTGTGAGATCATGACCTGAGCCAAAGTCAGACGCTTAACTGACTGAACCACTCAGGGGCCCCTTAACTATTGCGTTTCAATGTGATATATATTCAATCAGGAGAGGCCGAAGTTTTAATGCACTGGTACACTTTAAATGCACTGTTTTCCAATTTGAGCTTTATATTTTTTAAATACTAAACACTTTAGATATTTAAAGGTAATGAAATAGTTCATTGAATTTTTTTCTGTCTTCAGAAACTTTTTCTTTCTTTCTTTTTTTTTTTTTTTTTTTTTTCATTTTAAACAAAGACCTTCCTACCACAGGTCAATTCAGACTGATAAATTGTGAGCTCAGATCATGTCAATCAAACCATCAAGGCCTGATGTTTATAAAAACTTCACCCTTTCTGGCCTGAAGGTCACACAAAATTAAAAAGGGGAAATAGTCATTTGTGCTGTACAGGAAAGCCCATCTGCTTTCCCAGAGCCCAGGACTATGTGTAACTCCTCAAAACTGGACACAACTTAACAGCTCTCCCTCTTAGGAGAGCATTATCTTTGATTCTAATGAAAAGGATAATGTATAATGTAAGAAGTATTTTTTGAAAATATTTAATCTGGACTTTTTATTAAACAAAATTTATTTCAACTTCATTCTGTGGCTTTTGAAAACTTACAGAAACCTTTTAGATCCTTCTTTTGAACGAATGCAATGGCCAGCCACACAGAATGCTTAGTATATATTGAGAGTCCAATATGTATTTGCTGATGAGCTGGTCCATTGGTTGGTCAGTTAGCTGGTTGATTGGGGTGGTTGGCTGGATGTACTGCACAGATAGATGAATGGAGGGTTGGGTGACTGATGGAAGTAAAGAATGGAAGGATAGGAAACAAGGAAAAAAGGAAGGGCTCCAAGAATGAAACCCAATATAAAAAAGCAGATACACCTGGAGTGAACCTGGATGAAGGTATGATATTCTCCAAAAAATTTCTGGGGATTCTTAGGACATTGTTTGAAAACCACTCACCTAAGGAGTCTTTATATTAATAGATCTGTTGAAGATTAAAATAAATAATAATATATAATTATATAAATAATAAATAATAGCAAAGTGTAGCCTCTTTAGGCAAATGAAATATCAAATATTAAATACATGAAGTATCATTTGTTAATATGCTATGATTAGCAATTACTGAAATCTTTGGTGGACAAAATGAAAATATAGGTTCATTTTTACAAAATAAGTAATAACTGTTTCCCATTGGGCCAGTTCCTTAAACTTTCTAACTTTCATTTTCTTTTTCTGTAAAATGAGGATGATAGCTCCAGCATGACTATAAAAATTAGAGTTCATACATGCAATGTGTGTAGAACAGTAACGAGCATGTAGTAAGCACTCAATAAATGGTCTTCACGCACTCTTTTTTTAAAAAAAAGGGTATCATCCCTTACAACTATGGTTACTTCTGAGGGCACAGTATGTATCATACACAGGTTTTAGTAAATTATATTAAGAAATCTAACTTATCGATCCACAAAACCTGGCTTCAACTTATCACAGTACACTTTACACAATTTTTCAACCATTTTCTTAAATTCGTCTACTACTTTGAGGCACCATGTTCCCTGTGGATGACAAAAAAGTCAAAATTACTGTCATTAAGGATTCACTGCGAAAAGAAAACCATTTGCCAAGCACATTAAAATTTACAATGTATTTTCACACTGAGAACTTCCCAGTAAGTAGAAAAAGCCTATTTCACAAAATAGGAATACAATCAGTATCTTTATTTTATAAAAGAGAGCCCTGAGGTCCTGAGAGCTTATACAATCTACCCAAGTTCACAGAACTTTCAGAATTCAGGGATCTACTTTCATAGATGATGGACTAATTTAAAAAATGTTAGTACTCCTTTTTCTCTCCCTCATTCTTTTTTCCCTTCATTTCTCTTTCTTTTTAAAAACTAACTTGTCAAAAATTTGGACTTATGAGGCTTTCCTCATATTAAAGCACTCCTGCAGCGGTTTGGGACAAAACTGAGTTGGTGAAACCCCTTGGAAGTTCCAAGAGGAAGAGATCAAGGCCAAATGTGAAATGCCTCCCCTCCCACTTTCAGGCACATCTAAAATGCTCACTGATGTACAAGGGGTCCACCATTCAGCTCTTCACAGAAAGGGAATAAAACTAAAAGGCATTCAATTACTTTGTTTTGGGTTGTTTTTAGTGGGAGGACTTAATGCAGAGGCAAAGAGAGGAGTTTGGGAAGGTCTCCTATCCCTGTGTATCTCCTAGTGGGGCATGATGAAGTGAAGGCAGAGGAAGAGTATGAGAGGACCAGAGTTACAAGAGAAAATGAACGCTCCCTTCCTCATTTTCACACCTCAGGGATTACACCTTTTCTCCAGGTGCCCTTCACCAGATACTCTTTCTCCTCGCCAACTGCTCATCTTTACATCCTCTGTAAAGTGCCGTGGCATTATTGGGGAAAAGCCATTTCATTTCAGTTCCTCATTCTAGCAAGCCTTCTCCACCCCACCACGATCCATCTACTTCCTGCGTGAAGTTTCTGTAGGTCTGTTAAAGAGGAGGATAGCTAACTGGCAGGAAATGCCCCAGCTGACTTCTTCTTTCTTGCCTCCACAAATGCATTCATTCACTTAAGAAAAAAAAAAAAAAAAAGGTGGGGCGGGGGGGGGGGCGTGGAGAAAAGAAAAAGAAGAAGCCGAGTGTCTTGTGTGGTAAATACTAGCTTCCTAAGATTTATTTGTTTTGAGAGAAACATGTGTAAAATTTATTATGCTTAGAAAGCCCTCTCTCATCTCATCATTATAAAGGTCAAGAAGTTTGGAGGTTTGTCAAAAAGTTAAACAGAAAATCACCATGTGATCCAGCAATTCCACTCCGAGGTATATATCCAAAGAATTAAAAGCAAAGACTCAAAGGTGTTTTTAAAATATATAAATGACTTTGCATCAAGATTTCTGAGTACCCCTTATTCATGTGCTTTGCTCAAGCCCTAGAATTGCTCACCTAGAGCCTAATAAAGGTAATAGTATCCTTGCTGATATTACTGACTCAAAAGTCTCTCCCTGAACCATATCCTCTTAATTACCGCAAATGCAATCTTCCCGACATACGCATCTGAACTTTTTAGTCTATAACGAATAAGTGCTTTCTAGATCTCCTCTTTATCCAACAAGGTGCATGTAAATACGTCAGCCTGCCATGCAAGGAAGGCCCTTTGTGATACTGATTCTACTGACCTAACCAGAACCTCTCCAGGCCTACCAAAACACACTCTTTGTTGGCAAGTGGAACTGCTCACCAACTATCTGTGTCTCTGCACCAACCTGAAATGTCCCTCCTCCTTTTACTACCCAGTGAACATATCTTTCCAGACCCTTCTCAAAGGTCACCTCCTCAATGAAGTCATCCACACTGCCATAGCACATTACACTCTGCCTTCACAATTGTAACAGTGGGTCATAATGACATTTTACAGTTGTAATTTTCATGGGTAGAAGTTCCATGTTCCATGGGGTCAGAGACCATGTCCTAACTTATCTTTGCATCTCTTCCTGTGGGCTTGGCATATAACCATCCTCAAAGATCCAGAGTATTTTTCCTGGTTTCCATGGAAATATCAGATTATTTAAGGTGATTATTTTCTTTGCCATCAGAGAGCTCATCTCTTCCTATATTAATGAGGAAGATAGAGATGTAGTGGAAAATGATATCCTCTGGAAATAGAATTATTAGAAATAATATCCTCTGGGAGGAACCTGAGTTTAATTAACCTCAATAAACATGATTTTCCTCAATTTTCAAAATGGTAACAATACTAAATCACAGGGCCATTCTTTGCATTGAGGTAAACATATGTAAAGCAACTTGGAGACAGACTGTCTTACACACAGTAAGTACTTGAACTCTTTCTCTTATCTTTTCCTTGCTAATTTTTTTCAAAATCATCACGGTAAGCTTATTTTGATATTCTCCCCTGCATTACCAATTTAAATTCACATGAAAATCAGACTCCCACCCTAATGACAAGGAGAACACCAGGTTTCTATTCACTATAGTAATCTGGAGCCCAAAACTAAGTGTTCTGAATTAAAAACAGAGTAGATGCACACTTAAACAGGTAGCAATAGGTTCTGCTTTATTCTTCTGTGTTGTTCC
The DNA here is from genome assembly GCF_014898765.1 of Herpailurus yagouaroundi. Lineage (NCBI taxonomy): Eukaryota > Metazoa > Chordata > Mammalia > Carnivora > Felidae > Herpailurus > Herpailurus yagouaroundi. The sequence continues at coordinate 152,815,406 of NW_024412376.1, forward strand.
CAATATGCTATTGTAGTATGATCCCCTTTGTGATACCTTAAATATAACTTAATTTAACTGAAAAATTTCATCATTACTTAACAAGCAGATCCAATGATCTATCCTGAGGGACACTTAGGCTTAAGAAGATACAGAATGAAAGAGAATATGAAGAACTACATCTGATTTTCTTGACCAATGATTTCAACTTTTAAATTCAGAAGCAACAAGATGAGTAAGTCCAAACCAGTAAGCCAGCAGTCACATAGGCATTTGAAACTAAAAATCAGCATTATGTATATCCTTAAAAATGCATTTATACAGCAACTAAAATCCATGCATCAGAAATAATTATTTAAATAAATAGGTTGGGGAAATGAATTCAAATAAATTTGAATATACACAGTATTACAGAGAAATTTCAATGTCTAATAACTAATTTAATCTATGTAATTTACTAATAGCCGTCATAGAGTGTGTTGTTGGCAATATTAACACTGCATGATTAAAACTACAGACAGAATTTGAAGGTAAGCTGGAAAAAGGAAAAAAAAACTATTAGGAGACCAAAGTCTAACAAATTTTAAATTTAAGTCATACATATCTGATTATAGTATGTCTTTCAAACACTGCAGAGCACATCTCTCCTTTCTTGTCCCATATCACAAATCAATAATTTCTTACTACATTTAAAAAGAGAGAAAGACTGGGGTGCCTGGGTGGCGCAGTCGGTTAAGCATCCGACTTCAGCCAGGTCACGATCTCACGGTTCATGAGTTCGAGCCCCGCGTCAGGCTCTGGGCTGATGGCTCGGAGCCTGGAGCCTGTTTCCGATTCTGTGTCTCCCTCTCTCTCTGCCCCTCCCCCGTTCATGCTCTGTCTCTCTCTGTCCCAAAAAAATAAATAAACGTTGAAAAAAAATTTAAAAAAGAGAGAAAGACTAAAAACTGTCTAGTGCTGCTTTTCTATTTAAAGCTAGTGATGGTACCCAGGTGTTATGTAGTAGCATATATTTAACTCATGCATGATACTATAATATTCCCATTTTATACTTCCAAATTAGGAATTTCGACAAATACTGGGAAAACTCAGATCAAAATGATTTTCAATTTTCAATTTGCTGTCAAAATGACTGAGTTATACTTTAAAAGAGAAAATGACTAAATATGAAGCCAACTAAAAACAGTTAAATCAATGCTATTTATTCATCACACCAAGTTTCTAAAATCTTCTCAAGACCAACTCAAACAAATTTAACCAAGGAAAACAGTGAATGACTATCATGTTCTATTAACTAATGATGGCACTTACTTTATTTTTTGGTACTTATCTTTAAACATAATAAGAGCATTAAAATTCCAAATTAAGATCTCTGATTTTCAACCCTTCCCAACTTAAGGAGGTAAGGAGGATATGATGCAATCTTGATGGGAACAGAGTCAAATTTCCAGACTGAGAGATTGCTGTAGATGTTAATTTTAAATATTTTGAAACAATATTATACATTGCAAAATACTAGCATAACAAAACTTTGTATCAAGTTCACTTGAGAGGAACAATTTCAATTTCTGTGAACTTGTACAACAATTTTAAAATTGTTTTTGAAAGTTTTTGTTTTGTTTTAAATATGCATGCCCCATAAACTGGGAAATGATTTCCTACATGTACAAGATCATTACTTTGCTAAAGAGATTTCAAAAAGAAACACCAGTGGCTAGATTTCTTGAATCTTTAAGCCCTGGACTAGAAGGTATGGAAAGTGGCTGAAGAGCTTTGCACTGAAGAAGGAGCGTTTCCAGGCAACCTTCCACAGCTGAGCAACCACAAGCAACTGAAACAATGGTTCACACTGGCACAGATCCATTAAAGGAGAATCTACAGAAACATTGAGAGTGTGTATTCATCCTTTCAAAAAAAAAAAAAGTTTAAATATGAGCTGGAGAAAATATAGAGAAAAACTAGAGAAAACAGTCTAGAGAAAATCAGTATATTCTCCGTGTTCTTTTCATAGTTTTCAATGCAATGGACACTATTTCAGGAATGGTTAACCCATTTGTGCAAATAAAGCATTCACCTCTTCCTTAGTCGTCAATTATAACTACAGTGTGTCAGGCTACCTTTCACAAAGCACCAATACGTAACTGGGTGATCTGATCTTGTCCCAGTGGTAATCTCAACTTTAGTACATGTCTCAGTGTGAAAATGAAAACATACTAAAATTAAAATTAATGATACTTAAATGGTATTATATTCTGGGATGTTTGGCTGAGATGGAAAGGGAACAGTAGAGTAGAAGTTCACATACAGCCTTTCTCTATGCTTTTGTAGAATTGTCTCTTAGAAACCCAAGTATCTAGACTCCAAGTTGTAAATACATCTTCCTATGGTAGCTTTTGTTCTAACATTGATTCCTTGTGTTTCATTTAATGATCTCAAGTTTACTGAAAGGCATTCCAGAATAAAATGGCCATTAAAAACATAGACTGGATAATAAAAAAAAAAAAAAAAAATCCATAGAGCTTTGTAATCATTTAGCTGGCTTCCTATTTTAACAGTATTATTTAGAGCTACTGTAATTTATAATATTATGTACTTGATTTATGTATCTTAAACATAAGTAGAGTTCTTATAATGTTAGCTCTTTAAAATCTTCACTTTTCTCAGTCTAATGTATACAATAGGCTTATAAATGAAATGATCTTGGGTGACCCCAAAAATAATAGTAATAATAATAAAAGTAAACTGCTATGTATTTCATTAGATATTTAAGAAGAAAACAGTTTGATGACAATCAGAGGTATATAAAAAGCAGTATCTGATAATCATTCACTTTCTTTCCTGTTTACATGTGGAGATTGGTCTAAAAGATCAGCTGGAATATTAGAAACCATGTGAAGTTTAGACTCCATCAAAAAATCATGGATTGCGGCACCTGGGTGTCTCACTTGGTGAAGTGTCTGATTCTTAGATTTTGGCTCAGGTCACGATCTCACGGTTCATGGGATGAAGCCCTGTGTCGGGCTCTGAGCTGACACCGTGGAGCCTGCTTGGGATTCTCTGGGCCTCTCTCTTTCTGTCCCTCCCCTGCTCGCACTCTGTCTCTCTCTCAAAATAAATAAAACATTTTAAAAAATCATGGATTACACTATCTTCTTAAAGTTGACATGTATTAGAAGACTGTGTTTATGTTTAAATTACATAATACAGAACATATTATACATAACAAAAACATAACATTTTATGTTTTAATTCATAGGTTTCCTAGGTGCTTCATACAAAGACCACCTGCATTTGTTACAAACAGCAACCCTTAAAACACAAAATGTTCAGAAAATGCCCTTTTCTTTTCGATGTCACCTGTCATGAACACACACCTTGCAACCAAAAGTAATAGCATATTCTCTCAGAGAAAATTCTAACAGAGGAAATAGGAGTAATAATTAAACACACCACTTTTTTTTTTCACTAAATGAAATAAAACTAGCTTTCTGTCAGGCTCTAATAAATTCAAAAAAAACCCTCAAAGGCACAAATTATCCCATTCAATGGCTTTGTAGTAAAAGGAGTCTATAGAGGCAGGATCAATTTACAGGCCATGGCCAAATCTTTATCTCTTTACCAGTGGAGGAGGTGTCAAGCAGTATGATTTAATATTCATTCAGCCGGAAGAAAAGCATCGCACGTTGAAGCTATGTGCAATGTCGATGATTACATACCTGTTGCCATAGTAATTTTGGAAGCTGCAGTGGATATAACTAAGATTCCAAACCAATAAAATCACATTACCAAAACTTGGTAACTTTAATCGATTCAAAAATCGGGAAAAGTCTTCAAGAGTTGTTTTAAACTATAATTGACAAAAGTAGGAAAAGTAAAAAAGAAAGAACATGTAAGATGCTATTCTTTCTTGCTCTTGGTATTCTATCTCTGCCTCTCTCTCTCTCAATTTCTCTCTCTTTTTCACACACGCCACACATGTGCAATTTTTTTTTCCAAAAGTTTTTTTTCTTTGAAATTCTGACAGTAATTGTACTAATTCTGTTATCATATTTCAGCAGATGGTGACAACATATAATTAGATTTGGTGGGCTTTGCTCATTGAGATCAATTTCTATAGTTTCCTCCACTATTTAACCATTTAGATTGTTTGCAAACCCTACTTAATAAAGAGTAAAGACATTTGTAGCATGCTGTGCTCATTCACGCAAAAATATTGCCTTTTTTTTTAAGCCACACAAGGTACTTACATGAGCCTTTGCGAGCATATGCCAAGAAGAAAAGGTATTATATACAGATTTTTTAAAATGGTCACCAAAACTGTGGGACATGTTTAGTGCCCTTAAAAATTTACACGGTGATTGCACAGTTGGATGAGAATTTTGTGCCCTTGGTCATCCAATCAGTTCAGGACCCAGATTAGGACTGTCAAATTGTGTCAGGACTTTGCAGTGAGTGCTTTCTAGAGTGCCTTTAATCCTCCAAGGTTTTCTCAAATGTCACAGCCATCTGGAGGAAAGGGAGCTTCCCCGCTGGGCTCCACTGACCACAAATTACTTTCTAAAGAGAAGAACAACAATAGAAAGCAGTTAATAAATATTTGATTTTTTTTTCCAGAAAAGGAAGGTAAAACACTACCTTTCCATCTTAATTTAGCTTTAGATGCTTTTATACAATATATAAAAATGAGAATACGATGCCTGCCTGGTATTTCATTTGAGGGCAAATGCAAACATTCATTACAAAATTAAAGAAACATCTGAGAGGGTATTTGAGTAACTGCTAATGTAGTGCTCAATTTTCTCTGCAGTTTCTTCTGGTTTCAGAATAACTAACCGTTTTATCCCAGGCAAGGAGCATGATTATTTTCAAGTGATGAAAAGTGTGTATTATTCCATGGCCCCGTCTCTTTCCAAAGTCGAATGTGCAGCGTTACCAAAATCTTAGTAACTTGAGTTTAGAAGAAGCTAAAGTTCAGTGCAACGTGTCTTGAGAATCCCCACTGCAAGTTCTAAAAAGAAATCTGGTTCTAGTTTCCTCATTTAAGGATATGACTGTAATCCTCTTCTCTAAAGAAAGTCACTTCCTCGTCTGGCATAAAAGAGACCAGGAAACCAGCTGCACTGTGTCTTTTAAGAGACGCTATCTGCAGCTGCAGTCAGGACCCAGAAGGTTCTGAGGTCTTTACCTGCGCTCCCCAAGTGCAAAAACAGGTTGATAATCGGGCTGTAAAATATTTTGTGTAGAGTATAGTAAATGATGCGTGTGTCTGCTCTAAGTGAAAGTGCTGTCTTTTTTTTTTTTTTAATTATTAAATGTGTGCACTATTTGCAATGGCCTAGGTGTCTGTGATTATGCAACTTGGAAAGCATTTTTTATAACATGTCTGGATACAGTAAAAAATTTATGATATGACAATGAAGCATCATACCACTGTCATTATACTTGCTTTTTGCAAGAATTCCTTTTGAAAAGCATCCTTGAGCTCAAAACAAAATCATCGAGTATGCCTTGATTCTACAATTTCATCGTGCTTTAAAGGTACGTTTTTCTATAAAATAAAAAGTTTCATTTTCCCAAAGGCCTAATGTTTTCTCTTGCCAAGTGTTAATTCTCTGTTAGAAAACACTTAATTCTACACCTGCCACAAATGCACCTCAAAGCTGTATCTTACAAACTTATTTTTCCTACTGTGACACCTTTAGTCAGAAAACAGGTTCTAAACAAAGGCAAGATGTGACAATGCTCCAGGAATCATCAGATGCTTCTCTCTGTCACATCACTACATTCACATGGCATCCCTGATTATACAGCAGTGGATTTTATAAAGGTATTTAGTATGGAATATTTTGTCTGTATCGTTGTAAATTTATTTACTGAATTAAATATTTCTGAAAAGGCAAAACATTCAGCATCTATGAAATTAAAATGCTTTGAGAACCAGTAAATTGGAAGGTCTAAGTTAATATTCCCTTTATGACAGTACTGTTTACCCAATTCAATATATTTATATACCCCGATATCTAGCTTGGTGGTCAATATTGAATATGCATTAACAAACTGCGTGACTTTTTCTCTTGTATTAACCTGGGTAAAAAAAAAAATATTAACTCTTAATAATAAACATGAGAGAAATGATAAAATGTCAGTTAAAATATGGGCATAAAATATATGAACTATATCTGTTATATTAAGAAAAAATAAAAGGTGAGAGGTAGCTTCTATTTTGTACAATCAGCAGGAGTGACAGGGTCAAAAGATGATGAGTAGTGTTATATGATGAACTATGGTGACAATTTCAAGTTCAGTAAGTGACACCTTAAATACTGCTACGACACAGTCATTCAATCAATCACTAGAACACTAAGAGAGAAATGGCTGTACAAAAGAAAAATCACATACACAGAGGCATACAGCTTTGACATTTTGCCAGTATAAACTGAGAGTCTATTCAACAAGCAACAACAGATGCAATGTCATTCTCTTTCTATAAAAGAAATTCAAATATCTGCATGAGGAAAAAACATAAACAGAAGCCAGGATTGTGACTGTCACATGTCAATTACGAATAAACACTGGGACAAGAACTAAGATGGTCTATGAAGGGCCCCATCAGGAAGACAATCAGCGAGACACAAACTGCTTTATCATTCACGGAACTCTGTTGACATTCATGATTACAAACAAATTCAGCTGCCTAATAGTATTTTTCAACACCTCATTAAAGCACCATTGTTTATGTGACATGATAAGTACTCACAGACACTCATTATTAACACAGGTCCTAAAATATCATAACAGCAAGACTGCATGTCATAGCCAAGCATTGTATGCCACTTAAGACACAAACTACCTCAAACCTCAAAAATAAACACGCACAATGACATGATGTTTCAAAGTCTACTCCAATTGCCAGTGTTGTGCTAATAACTTTTCAAATATTTCATCTGCAGGATGAAAAGATGTTGAAAAGAGAACTTAAAAGAAAAAAATAAGCAATCCAACACCACTTTGCTTTTGTAAATAAAAGTTGAAATCATTTGGATATTCGAAGAGAAAAACTTAACACGGTATTTCTGATAACTGAATAATTGTTAGTAGCTTGATTTTTAATTAAAAAAAATCAAATAGTCACATAACCGTGATGCACTTAATATTCTCAACAAATTGTATTTCCTGGACTGTGGGAAGAGATTGTAAGAGGTTATTCTACATGATCCGCAGGAGTGACAGCTTCATGAGATGGTGAGTAATGAGATAAGTTGCGGCAATGTAATGATAACATGATGATGACCCCATTACACCTCATACATGAACTAGGGAGATCATTGGCTCTAGTGAAACAAAATGTGCATATGCTTTGGGCAGTATACTGGTTACAGACAACACTTAAGTTATTTTACAAATGAGATTGGAGGATATTGAGACTATACCATTGAAACAATAAACAAGTCAGGAAAAAAGCACAATCAATGAGAAAATGTTCTATCAACTACTTTAAAGGGAAACAAATCATTCAAGATCAAAAGCATGTTCCACTCAGTCCTTATTAATTAAGCTCAGTTACAGATGGTCAAGTTTAGTGGGATGGAGTCTAAAACTTCAGAGGGTTTACAATCTGAATGAAAAATATATGATGATGCCCATCTCTGTTATTTATGCCAATAGCTGAACAATTCGGAGCTTACAAGACAAAAAATCACTACTGCTGGAGTTTACTTTAAATGCAAATGTAAACATAAAATGCAAATACTGAGATGAGCTACTCCGTAGAGGGCATCAATTAGATTCAGGATCCAGAACATCAAAGAGTAAAATAGCGCACTCTGAAGCTGGGTGGTAGTCGAGTAGGCACACGCCATTCTTCCCGTGAAGAAAAGGGAGAGATGTGTGGTAGGATCCTAGTGGTCTTGGGGCTGAGATGGCCCACCAGCCCAGATCTTTTACCTGAATTCAATCCCTACTGTCAACATTTGACCCTTCACCTCTCCAGAGATACCTAATAGTAAATTCAAACAAGAAATTTCTAAGACCACGGTTCCCAAACTGTGCACTGAGGTGCTTGGTGACTTCACAGGGGCTCCTGAGGTATTTTTTTAAGCTCTAGGGAAACAGTGATACTTGCCATCTGTTGGAGGTAACACCAACAATCAGCCTAAGGTAGTTCCCAGTTCTGAGAACATGGTGCCCCTGCTAAATTCCTTTCAATGACATCGTATCTTTGTAAAGTTGGGATTGGGGGATTGCCATTAGAATAAAGGGAAGTTACTACACAAAAATCAATGGAGAAGAGGAAATGAGGTTAGCAGGATCCAATCTTAACCTGAGGTCAAGAAGCTTTGTGGAGCTCAACAGGTGCACGCATCCCCTTAGGAAGGGATTGTGGTTTTTTAAAGAATGAAACAAAAATATTATTTTTCTTTCAATTTACATGTATTACTTAAACAGCTACTTAATAGTTGAGACATAAATCTTGTTTAGTTGTTGGGACTTAACTACTTAATAAATAGAACATTAGTAAGGTGTTACCACATAAATCCTTGTTAAGTTGTTAGGCTCTAAACTACCAAATAAATTAACTGTTAGGTATTTCTTTCGGACTAGGGGCACTGTGAAAAAATTCCTAAGAAATCAAGAACATTTGGAAACCTCTGATACGGCTCCAATCACTGTATATAGTGGAAATCTAATCACCTTTTCAGTTCAGCATTCTTATTTTCCCCTTGGGAATGGCACGCTTTCACCATTTTCAGCATAAACCCTTCAGATGCAGAAGACTTTGCTACTGATCGTAGGCAAGGGCAAACTTGGGCCACGCTGATTGGACTATCACATTCCTCTTGCCATCGTGACTTGTTCAGAAGCAGACCTATGATTTAATGGGAGCCAAACCAATGCCAGGAGACGTTTCACTGAGACTGGGGGGAAACAGTCAGGGAATGTATTTCTCCCAAACTTGAACCTGAGAGGATGAGATTCTCAGAGGTGCAAAAGGTCATTGTACGGAGCCAGAAAGTAAAGTTGACAAAGGAAGTTTGAGGCTGGAGAGGGAAACAAACAGACTCCTAATGACAGAGTGGGAGCACCCATATTCCAGGCACTGGGGGCCACGTATTCCACACTATGTATCACGACCTTATTCTTCCAATAGCCAGCACAGTGGTTGTCATTTAGAACCTGGTTACCCACAGTACTGTCCACGAATGGGAAGCCCTGGCAATATCTGCGCTTGTAAGAAATGCAGACTCTTGGGCCTCATTCAAACCTGCTGCATCAGAACCTGCATTGGCACAGGTAATTTGAATGCACATTCAAGTTTGAGATGTTGGGAGTCATAAAAAAAGAAAAAAAAAACAGTGTAAAAAGGTAAGTGAATAATCACCACTGGCCCTATTTTGGTGTGGAGACTTGTGCCTGCTTATATCCAACGTTTAATTTTTGTTAATGTTTTTTTTATTTATTTTGAGGGCAAGAGAGCACGGCAGCATGTGTGTGTGAGGAGGGGGAGAGGCAGAGAGACAGGGAGAGAGAGAATCCCAAGCAGGCTCCATGCCATCAGTGCAGAGAGTCTGCCTCAGGGCTCAATCTCACGACCATGAGATCATGGCCTGAGCTGAAGTCCGGAGTCGGACGCTGAGCCAACCGAGCCACCCAGGCACCCCATCCAACGTTTAAACTATAACAGTAATAGCCTGGGGGTATTCCCTGCCTAAAACACAGATGTGTTCATCAAATGCTATTGCTTAGAATACTTCAATGGCTGCCCAGTGGCTTAGAGAATAAAGTCAGAGGTCACTAACACAGCATAAGAAGACACCTCCACCAAACCCCTGTCTACACATCCATGTCCCTCACTCCATCCTTTGGTGTTGTCATGTCCCACACTGCACAATTTGTAATTGTCACCTGCTCCATCTCTATATACCATTCTTTGCCTTTAAAGTCCTCTCCATTCCAATCTTGGCTTGCTGAAGATTTTCTATTCCCTCACTTTCTCTTCCAGTTGCCTTATTTGTCCTGAAAAAAACAGAATCTAGCAAAAACAGTAAACATATGGACTTTGAGCTAAGCTTGGTGTTTCTAAATTTTTTTTAATGTTTATTTATTTTTGAGAGAGAGAGAGAGAGAGAGAGAGAGAGAGAGAGAGAGAGGCAGAGTGCAAGCAGGGGAGGGGCAGAGAGAGAGGGAGACAGAATCTGAAGCAAGCTCCAGGCTCTGAGCTGTCAGCACAGAGCCCAAAGCGGGGTTCAAACCCACGGACCGTGAGATCATGTCCTGAGCTGAAGTCGGACACCTCACCGACTGAGCCACCCAGCCACCCCTAAGCTTGGTGTTCCTTAGGCAGATACTCTGTAAACGTCATAGCCCCTAAGAATCCCTGAAAGAGCTGACACTCAAATTTGAATGAACTGATGGGCATTCCATATTTTTATTTATCTTTAGTGAAGTATTTTTATGCCTGTAACCTAGTGCCCACTACAAAATACAGTATTATGCAATAAAGCAAAAATGCAGTCTTAAGTATTCCCTGGGTAGTATATGGTATCAGGAAGAATACTGGATCCTAAGGTTGGATGACCATGGGTTTGACACCTGCCTCCTCTGCCCAACAGATAAGCAGCTCTGGGATGTAGTCCCCCAGTGTTCCGTAAAATGTGAATAACATCTTCTTGACACATACATGCTATTCACCTACCTTGTCGTTACCTTCTCCCCACCCCAATTTGGCTGCTAATTCAACTAATTTTCTAATATTTTTCTCTAAAGGAGAATTAGTGTCTCCTAACTATATAATTGTCAAATTATAGTTTATTGAGAGTCTTTCATATCTCAATAAGCTTGAATTATAATGGTGATTCATGGGGCGCCGAGGTGGCTCAGTCAGTTGAGCATCCGACTTTTGATTTTGGCTCAGGTCATGATCTGAGATGGAAACCCATACCAGGTCTGGGCCAACAGGACAGAGCCTGCTTGGAAGTCCGTCTCTCTCTCCTCTCTCTCTCTCTCTCTCTCTCTCTCTCTCTCTCTCTCTTTCTCTGCCTCTCCCCACATCATACACACACACTGGAACTCTCTCTCTTTCTAAAAATAAATAAACTTAAAAAAAAAAAAGAAACAGTGATTCATAACCAGGAGGCCTTTTGTCCCCCCAGGGGATATTAGCAACTTCTGGAGACATTTTTGGTGGTCGCAATTGAACTACTGACATCTATTTGGTAGAGGCCAGAGATGCTGCTACACACCCTGAAATCCCTAGGACAGCCCCACAAAACAAAGAGTTATCTGATCCACAATGGCAGTAGTGCTGAGGCAGAGAAACCTTGGATTACAGGGACAAATGCAGAATTTGAGAGCAGACATTGTTCCTAGATTCCTCCTTCCAGAAAGCTAACTCCATCAAACTAGAAGAAACAGGATCAAGAGCACTCATATAGGAAGAAAATTTTATTTCAGGTGAGGAAAGGACCAAAGGTCTTTAAAGCACCCATTGAGAGTGGCAGGATCTCTGCAGGGAAAAAGTCCATGTGTGCAATAGGATTCTGGCCCTGAACACTCAAGCTCTCAGCACTGGCAAAAATCCGTGTACCCTAATTAAGGCACAGAGCCAAAGATCAACAGGTTTTCAAGAACCCATGGGATCTGGGGAAGAAATACATCACTGACCAAGATGAAGTAAAGAGAGTGGCCTAGCCATTATATGCTGATACTACCCAATAACCTCCATTGTTATAGGATCCCAGGGAAGTCCATCCTGACTGAGACTGGACCTCCCAACTACCTTGTGGGATGTGGGTTTAACATCTAACTTGATTTTATTTATTTTTTATTTTTTAAAAGTTTGTTGGTTTGCTTGTTTGTTTGCTTAGAGAGCTTACACGCAAGCAAGGGGAGGGGCAGAGAGGTAGGTATAGAGAGAATCCCAAGCAGACTCCAAGCTGTCAGCACAGAGCCTGATGCAGGGCTCCAACTCATGAACCATGAGATCATGACCTGACTTAACATCAAGAGTCAGATGCTCAACTGACTGGGTCACCCAGGTGCTCCAAATATAACTTGATTTTAAAGATAGTGATATTTCGTACAAAAATTAGTGAAATAGTATTCACATCCCTTACACATTCTTCAAGCAATAACTGATGGTGGGTTCCACCAATATAATCCCCCTGCCAAAATGAATCTGGGTGTATTTGTAGAGCATCTATTATATTCTTGGCAAGGTAGGCATTATAGGAAATAAAATTAAATGTGGTTCCCTTCCTTCCAAAAAAAAATGTATTATGGTAGAGAAGAAAAACAGCTTTCATGTGTAAACAAAAGAAAAGCCTGGAAAAGATGATGTGAAAGATATTCTCCTAAAAGGAAAAATGATTTTAGGAAGCCACGGGTTATCGGTAGTGCCTCTTAATCCACAGAGGTTAAGCAGAATTGCTATGATTAAACATTCTTAAATTCGGCTAGATGTAGGTCAAGGGCAGCCATTCAGAAAACACTTCACTGGAGAGTGCATGAAATAAAAGTCCCCAGGGTATAAAGGAGGGAAACAAGCAAAGGGATGCAAACCATGTGTGCGGAGTTTGGCAGTAAAAGGAAAGGAAAGAGGAAATGTTGACTATATATCCACTCTCCCTACTTCAGTCAGTGGCAACAGATGGCTTTCTACAAATCTAAACCCTCATCTGCCCAGGCAATGTCCACTAGCGGTGTTTCAATGCAAGAGGCGGGGAGGGAGAATATCACCAAAATACTGAAGATCATGGAAAGGTGGATAACACTTCAGAAAATCTCTCTATGAATCTTGCTATCAGAATGAAGTCTTTCTTCTTCCAACGTCACAGCAGATCATTCTCTCTTTCTTGGCTTTTAAATATTTACTTATTTATTTTTGAGGGGAGGAGGGGCAAAGAGAGGGAGAGAGAATTCCAACCAGGCTCGGTGCTGTGCCTGATGCAGGGCTCAAACTCATAAACCGTGAGATCACGACCTGAACCGAAATCAAGAGTCAGATGCTTAACTGACTGAGCCAGCCAGGTGCCCCTATTCTCTCTTTATAACATTTATACCACTGTCACCTTGATCAGGGTGGGGGTTTCTATAGGTCTGTCTACCCTGTCCTGCTATGCTGTAAGCTATGATGGCAAAAAGACTGTATGTTTCTTCCTTTGTGGTTTCAACTGTGTTTAAAAAGATACTTTGCACAGAGGAGGTCCTAAACAAATGAAAAAGATCACTAACTGAATGTCAATGCAAAATTGGAAAGAAAGTGTTTGGTTTTGATGATGAAATCCATGATCAGAAACAGAAAACTGACTGATTTCCTAATATAAATATTTAAGCCTTTAATCATTCACCGGTCTATCCACAGCTATGCTCTTTATCTGTATCCAGGTATCTTTATCCAGTACCTGGAGTCATGACTAGAACATGTAGGTACTCAGTAAAGATTTGTTGAGTCAATGAATGGCAGGATTAACTCCAATAACTATAAGATACCTATTTTAAAGCTTAGAAAAAATAGATAAAATAAATCAATGTTTTCATTTTAATTTTTTTTTAATGTTTATTTATTTTTGAGACAGAGAGAGACAGAGCATGAGTGGGAGAGGGGCAGAGAGAGAGAGGGAGACAGAATCCAAAGCAGGCTCCAGGCTCTGAACTGTCAACACAGAGCCTGACGCAGGGCTCAAACTCACAGACCGTGAAATCATGACCTGAGCCGAAGTCAGTCGCTCAACTGACTGAGTCACCCAGGCGCTCCCAATATTTTCATTTTAAAGCAGCACATTCAAATTTAGATTCTGGTCCTAGATTCCAGATCAACTAGACTTTTTGCTAAATCTTCCAGCCTTGGTGAAATTTTGTTATGATATGCAAACCCACCCCCTACTCACATCTAAAGCTGTGAAGAAGATCTATGAAGGGAAGATGATATGGTACAACCCTGTTAACATATGGATGGGTCTTGATTTTTCCTTATACTCGACTGAAATAACACTATAATTCTTCATTTTGTCATTTTAGAACTGAATTATTGATTATATTGTCAAAAATATTGGAAATTTTACCTTTATTATTACCTTTACCTTCTTTTTAATATTTCTCTTAATCAGAAAAAGCTTGTACACAATCTACATTATTAACTATAAATTTTGGCACATTGTATTAAACTAATGTTCCCATCATTTAAAGGCACAATGGGATGAAAAGTGAAGGGAAAACACTTTTCTTAGAAATGTGGTTATTCATTAGCAATCATAATTGTACATATTTCTAAAGGTCATGTCCCAATCTACCTGTTTATACAAAAAGAATCTAGCAACTGAATTCAATCCACTGAACATAAAATATATTCTACGGCTTTTCTACCTTAATATCATTACTACTAAATGTTTCTTTGACTTTGACTTTGAAATAAGGACAAATGAAGAAAATCATCTGGAAAAAATGCAATTTTAACAAAAAAAAATTATAACATCCTATTTGATATATTAACTAAAACAGAATCTGAAATCAACAAATTTATAAATGATTTTAAAATTTGGGGTGAAAGTCACAAACCAGAGAATCTACCTTCCACCCAAAAAAGCCACAACTGCTTCAAATCTTTAGGTTGGGCAAGCAACAGATTTAGTTCTTGCTAATCTCTAAAAAAGGCTTTTATCTGTCGATAAAGAGTTAAGTACTTACTGGGGTTAAATTTTTGTTGATGTTGTTGTTATTTTTCGAATTCAGACAATTTTAGTGAGCAGTAGCATTAGCATAAAGTAAACGCCTCAACACCGCCCTCTGCCATAATGGCTTCTGTCAAATGATCACACTCACTAGTGTTCCATTAGATTAACTTGCAGGTGGATTTATCCACTCACTCCCGCGCTACTCCAGGTTTCTGTTGAATAAGGAATGACAAACGCCTTAAGGACGTTTTCTTTCACTCTCCCTGAAAATAAGGTCATTAAAATGCACAGGAAAATGTGCTTGTGAAACCCCAAAAGTTACAGTCAACAAAACAATAGGTAGAGCTGTGCAGGGAGCTTCAGCACCTAGTTCACCATCTGCTTGGGGGAAAAGAAATTGAGGTCCAAACACAGACTTAGTATAATATCTAATCCAATTCTGTCTTCCCCAACAGAGGACATGTTCTCCATGGGTACTGAAGGGAAAGCAATTGCTTTACTTTCCCTTTGCTAAATTCTATGCTCCTGAGCATAAGGACAATGTTTTCCTTGCTCTTCAATTCAATATACTTTGAAAACCCATCTACAAAGTAGAAAGCCTTCACCAATTGGGGTAATACAAATAGCCTTATAGCCTGTGCATTGGAGGTCTTAAAGAAGACAAAGGCATATCTCCAGGTGTCTGTATCACAACCCCACTCTCTACTTTGAAGTACTGACCATTTCACATCTTTTTATTTTATTTTATTTTATTTTTAAAGCTTATTGATTATTTGTTTGTTTGTTTTCACATTATTTTTGAGAGACAAGGAGAGACAGAGCACTAGTTGGGGAGGAATAGAGAGAGAGAGGGAGACACAGAATCCGAAGCAGGCCCCAGACTCTGAGCCATCAGCACAGAGCCCAATGCAGGGCTCAAACTCACAAACTGTGAGGTCATGATCTGAGTGGAAGTCAGACGCTTAACTGACTCAGCCACCCAGGCACCCTTATTTGTTTGTTTGTTTAGAGACAGAGACAGTGTGAGCAGGGGAGGAGCAGAGAGAGGGAGAGAGATTCCCAAGCAGGCTCCACACCATCAGCACAGAGCCCAATGTACAGTTTGAACTCACGAAATGTGAGATCATGACCTGAGCCAAAACCTGAAACCAAGGGTTAGATGCTTAACTGACTGAGCCACCCAGGCACCCCCATTTTACACCTTTTTAATTATCCAGCCATTCCAACTGAAATTGAAACTGACCATCCCAATCCTTATGCTTTCTTCTTTTTTCCATAGAAGTTACCATATTTTAATATATTATACAATTTACTTATTGTTATTGCTCATCATTTATCTCCTCTGGCCAGAAAATAAGCTCCCTGAGTCCAGGCATCTTTGGTTGCCTGGTTCACTATTACATCCTAAGCATCCTAAGAAAAGCACAGTACTAGAAGATTTTCAATAAATATTTAATGAGCAAGATAGATACCCCTTTGGTTTAAAGAGATAATAGATGAATGAATAATTATAACATATAACTGAGTATGTCAAGGGAATTTTTGAGTTTGGTTGTCATATCTCCCTCTCCTTCCCAAGTTGGAAGAATGTGAAAGAAAGAAGGTAGCAATGAAGGGACAAACAGATTAATAGAGAAACAGGATAAAGAAGAAAACATGGTTTTGCAGAAGGCAAGATTGGTGGGCAAGGTATTCAGAATACGGGAAAGGGGATTAGCAATGAAGTTTGAGCAAATTACTAATACCTGAGGATGATGAGCAAGATTCTTAGGGGTGCCTGAGTAGCTCAGATGGTTAAATGTCCAACTCTCAGTTTCCATTCAGGTCATGATCTCACAGTTTGAGATGGAGCCCTACGTCAGGCCAGGCTCTTGCTGACAGCAGGGAGCCTCTTTGGGATTCCCTCTCTCCCTTTCTGCCCCTTCCCTGCTCGCACGTGGTCATGCTCATTCCCGCTCTCAAAATAAATTAATTTAGAAAATAAAGATCTTAGATTCATTTCACAAACTGTTAGGCATCCTACTAGGGACAATGGGTCCCCAAATGACATATGATAACAATACACAATACGGTAAGAACTAGAATGGTACTTCTGAACCTCAGTTAGATTTTTTTACACTGATTTCCAAGTCTTTCAATGACTTGGGGCCTTCAGGATCAAAATCCATGATGTTGACAGGGAATACAAGCAAGCAGCTTCAGGATAATGTCTTGGCCTGTCTTGAGACTAGAGGTTCAGACCTTGTCAGTCTTTTGAAACAATCTATGCTGCAGACAGACCCAATCCGTTGTGGTGCCTAGACCAGGGTAATGCCACTTCATGTCTTTAATTTTGCACTGTCACCCCTTCTTAAAACGCCCTTTGCCCCAGAGATCATCGGAAAACCACATACAAATTCATTTGCTAAGACTCCTTTTAACACTTCTCTGAAGACTCCTCCAAATAGGAGCATCTCTCTTTTCTTGTGAAATCTGTGTTTGTACGTCTGTCTTGATATTACCTCTGAGCTGCTGGAAAGCAGGGAGTGTGTTTAGTTACCGTTCACACCCCTGGTACTAAGATTCTTTCAGGCATACAATGACTTTTTTTTTTTTTTACAATGACTTTTAATAAATATTTCTTGAATTGAGAAACTGTAAAATTCTAAACTGCCTTTTCAGAAACCTCACTAATCCCCCAGAATAAAACTTAAATCAGGTTCAGCTGCATTACCACATGAAAGAGCTGGCCATTAACTTTTCAGCACTGTAAACATTTGCAACCCACATGGAATGTATAATGTATGTCATTTTATCAAAATATTCAATGAACCACAATAGTCCATTTATTGATCCAGGGAACAATAGACTGTTGGTATTTGTTCTTATACAAAGGGATTGTGTAAATAATAAAGGCATCCCCTCTCTGATGCCTTCAAATAATACGTTCATTTTTTTTTCAGGAAAATATTCAGACAGTGGGCTCCTGAGCCCAATTTTCCTGAACATATGTAGCCATTATCCCAAAATAAGCTCCACTCCGTGTGTCAGGAAATAATGTGAATTTGCCTTGATACAGGACTCTTTGCCCATTTCTATTATTTACCACAAGACTCCACGGGAAGGAGATATGTAAATCATGTTAACGTACACCCTCCATGTTTCTGACTAAATGTGATGCTGGAAATATCTTGCCCCATAGCTGTCATCAAAGCATCATGCTCTGTATCTTTCAGGGACAGACTGCAGCACTCGCTTCATTCACTTTAATATTATAGAAGTAATCTTTGCCATAAGAAAAGAAGTCACTGTGACCAACAAGGTTTTGATGTAAGATTGACCACTGGAGAGTAGACGACACCTGCCTCCCTCAGCCACAGATACTTTAAAGTACTTTCTTCCTTTGTAATTTTAACACAAGGGAAGAAAAGCCCTTATGAGCAACCCTGTCAAGCTGTGACAATGTGAATGAACAAAATTTAAAAATGTATGAGAGGCTGAAAATGAATCATTTAAACACACTAAAAAAAATCCTTCCTTGTGAGTGATGTCCTTGAAAAATTACCTAATAATTTATCCAAAATGAGCATCTTTTTTCACATGAGTGACATTTGGCAGGTTTTCTTGCTTTTCCCTTGGATTTACAACTAATTTATTAAGCAGCTTTCAAGCAATTGCTCTGAACTTGGGGTTTTTGATCCACTGAAAAATCAGGCATATTTCGTGCCATCATCTTTTTTTTTTTTCTTTTAAAAAAGACTAGTACCTCTACAGTTTTTCTTTCTTTTTAACCTAGAAGAAGCAAAGACAAAAAGGTCCATGTTTGATCAGTTGAGAAAAGAATGCAGAAGCCACGGGCCACCTGTTGATATCAGCCTTTTTGCTTCTTGTCCAGTGAGGTCTGTATCAACCTAAGGATGGCTAGTCACCCAGCTCTGGCTCGATTATGTGGCCTTGTCATTACCGTTTAGCACTGAGCTCCAGAAAGACAACTGAATTAAATGCCAAGCTTTCTCAGTTTCAGTCCTGACTCTACAACAAATGACCCAGCTGGCCTAGAGGCTGTTACTTAAAAGCCTTTGCTACGGGCGCCTGGGTGGCTCAGTCGGTTGAGAGTCCACGTCCGGCTGCGACTCAGGTCATGATCTCGCAGTTTGTGGGTTCGAGCCCCATGTCAGGCTCTGTGCTGATGGCTTGGAGCCTGGAGCCTGTTCCGGATTCTGTCTCCCTTTCTCTCTGCCCCTCCCCTGCTCATCTCACACTCTGTCTCTCTCAAAAAAGTAAATAAATACAAAAAAAAAAAAAAAGTCTTTACTAGTTAACCTGCCCTTTGTTACAAAGTGAAATGATATCCATACTTTCTATTACTGTCATTTACTGAAATAACTCTAATAAAACACCTTGAAAATTATTGTAGGAGAAATAGTGAAGCAACTAGACCCCTGAAATTAAAAAACATGCAAAATTCTTAAATTACTTTATCAGGAAGCAACCGCAAACAAGAATTTATAAGGCACTAGAATTTTTTAAAAAATTATGTCAAAGTCCTAAACGGTATGAACACTTTTGCAAATTTTTTAAATAACTTTTTAAATGTGTATTCATTTTTGAGAGACAAAGAGGGGAGGGGAAGGGGTAGACAGAGCGGAGACACAGAATGTGAGACAGGCTCCAGGCTCTGAGCTGTCAGTACAGAGCCTGACAAGGGACTCGAAACCATGAACTGTGAGATCATGACCTGAGCTGAAGTCGGACACTTAACAGACTGAGCCACCCAGGTGCCCCAAACACTTTGGAATGAAAGATGCCATGCAAGTTATGGCACCTGGGTGGCTCGGTCAGTTGAACGTTCGAATCTTGATTTTGGCTCAGGTCATGATTTCACAGTTTGTGAGTCGGAGCTCTGTGTTGGATTCTGTGCTGACAGTGGGGATCCTGTCTGGGATTCTCTCTCTGTTCCTCCTCCCCTCAAAATTAATACATAAACTTAAAAAAAAATGATGTGGATGTTGATCAGTTTACCACGGCTATAATGAAGAAAAGGAATAAGTAGCTGAAAGGTTCATCAGGAGCAGGCAGCCCTTTTCACGCTTTGAAAACCAGCGGTGCCTGGCTGGCTCAGCCGGTAAGGCATCCGACTCTAGATCTCAGAGTCGTGAGTTCAAGCTCCACATTGGGCATGGAGCCCACTTGAGAGAGGACAAGAAAGAAAGAAAGAAAGGGAGTAAATTATTCCTCTGTTGTGTTTTGGCTTATATATATATAGGTCCGCATCTAAATATTTTAAAAGGGAAACTAATTTCAACTTCTTAAAAGAGGAAAGTGTGGGCTCGAGAGGCACCCCAAAAACTGTTAAGGCTGATGAACCGTGTGGACCACGTGCAAACTCTGATGTGCCTGCATGCCACCATGGGACGAGAAGTTATACACCACCACCCTATATGCTTGGCAAGGCAACGCGATGGAATTCTGACATCATGATCTCTGTCCTAAGTATATCAAGGACCTAGATTGACTAGCTGAGCTCAGTTTTCTATCTCTTTCACATCTGTCACTTATTAGAAGTACATTGTCTGTGTAGCAAAACAACACTGTCCTTACCTTAAAGATGTGAGCAGAGAAATTAAGTATGTCTTCCATAAAGTAAGGCCTTTTCACTCAGCCTCACATATGCTCCTTCCCCTGATATTCACACACTTTCTTTTCTCAAATATCACTTCTTCAGAAGGTCCTTGCCTATCTACTCTATGTAAAAGAGTGTCCCCAATGATTCTTTGTCTTCATCTCTGTTTTCTTAGTAACACCTACCGCTTCTTGACATTGTATTATACTTGTTTACTAGTTACTGTCTGGCCACTCTACAGGACAGTAGGAGATTATCTGTTTGGTACATTCTCTGTCTAAGGCAACCTGCATACTGGTCCTTAACACGTAATGGAAGATGAATCAATATTGGCCTTAATGAATGAATCACAGGCAAGAGAGTTTCTCAAGGTTATAGGCATATAAGGATATAGTGTGTCAGCTGCAGCACAGTCCACAATGGATAAGTGACTTTAGGGATGCTAAGGTGACAGGTAGGATCTGGCACTAAAAGGGACAGGAGTGACCTGGGAGAAGAAGGAAAGTAATAGCTCACTGGCCTGCAGGAGGTTGAAGGAGGTACTGCAAATCAGGGAGAGCACAGCACCGAAAATGATGGGTGACGGACTTCCCTCCAAAAACTGACTAACTGTATGATTGTGGAGATGTTCCTTAACTATTCTGAGCCTCATATTCCTAATCTGCAAAATGGGGAAAATAATACAATTCCTTCTCCATGTTGTATGGGCAACTGGACCAAAAATCATAGATCTAAAGGACACAGCATCTAGCATCATGTCTGTGTGTAATGAGTTCTCCGTAAATGGTAGTTATTATTAATTTTATTGCCATTATTACTTCTACTTCTAATCCAAACTAGTAGTCCTATGACAGTAGTATTTCTCCGACTTCCCCATATGCTTGTCTAGCTCACTCTGAAGGTCCAAATCAAGACTGCCTGGAGATGAAAAGTTCCTTGAGAGTTTTATCATCCCTCTCTGGTATACTTATATCCAAAGAATTTGTACTATTATTCTGGCCAGAAATTTGGTCAGCCAATGCTGATTCTTTGGTTCCTGAATTGTGTTTTAACTCGCAATTTCTCTTCCTTGTGCTCCAACTTGAGAACATCTAGGGAGGAGGGGGGAGAGCCCAGCAAATACTCTAATAATTCAACCCATATTTATTACTTTACTAACTCTGTTTCATAAGAAAAACTGATAACCACCACAATACCCTTTTCTATACATCATCCAAAAAGCAATTACATAATATAATTCACTTGTATAATTCTCACTTCACACATTCATTAAATAATAAACGAAGCCATTTTATTTTTACTTTATATCGATTTGACTTCTATTAAAAGAAGTAAAGAGTACTGGCACTGATTACGTACTCGAGTGATTCTGTCTGCCTCCTCCTCCTAAATCTATTCTCCATGCTCTCCATGCTCTGCCCTGGTTTGTGCACCTTCACTCTGACTCTAGAGATGAACCACCCAAGCTACACAATCATCCTTTTTCCACTTTCATCCATCCAGTGGGAGTGCTGGTAGGAGATCATTGACTGATTCTTTCCCCTCTTCCACAGTATCAACCCCTGCTGGGTTTTGGTAACACTGTTCCCTTTTACCAGCTCTCTGGGCCTAGGGACCGACTTTTTGCTGTGCTAATCCCTTAGTGTGTTACTCTCCCTTGTTGGTTCTTATCTCTGCCCAATTAAACATTTAAATGTTCCATCTGATGTCTGTTGGGGCCTAGATTAATATGCATTCTATATATGACACAGAACATGCATTTCAAACATAATTTAGGATCACCATTCATATATTCAATCTCATACATAATAGACACTCAATAAATGCTTTAATTAATCTGAAATTCCTCAAAATAATTCCAACTCCCAGTCTCCTACTAATGTTATTAAAGACATTTAATTATCCCTAATTGCTAAAAATAGAACACTCAGCATTTATGTAATTTAATTAGGTATGATTGTCTAGTTATCACCAAATTCTATAGTATTTTTGTAATATTTGTCCTCCCTAACACTGTTTTCTGAAACTACCCCTGGATCTGCTCTTCTCCCCACCCCTCCTTGCTGTCAATTTCTCTGCTTTTTCTTTTTCTGAATGCAGGTAGTCCCTGAAAATAAAGCCTTAATTTTATTAATCATTCCATTGACACTCCCATGCAAATTAATGACTTGATAGTAACATTTCCTCTGTTAGTAATGCCGACTGTGTGCCTTCATCCTTGCCCTCTCTCTGAATTTTCAGAATCACTTTTTATTTTTCAGAACCTCTCCTGCATATCCAAAAATGAATGTCTAAGGATTATTAATGGGTTAAGTTCAAAAACCGAACCTAATATCTACCATCCCAAATATGATTCTCTTCTCTATTAATGAAAACTGCATCCTTCTGGACACTCAGAGTAAAAAACTAATGGTCATCCATCAATGACTGAACTCTAGTCCTTTCCCACTCACTATTAGCAGACATTTGCATTGAGCCTCTCCCCATTTCATGTTCTGTATCCATTCCTTCTTCTCTATTTTCACTGCCACTGGCCCTAAGCTAAGCACTCATTTTTTTGCTTCTTTTACCATCAAACAAGAATGTTTTTAGAAAGCTAATACATACCCTATACAATCTTTCTAAGGTACCAATATTTTGACAACACTGTAAAAGCAAGATGAATGGAAAAGGTAAAATCCTGGGGCGCCTGGGTGGCGCAGTCGGTTAAGCGTCCGACTTCAGCCAGGTCACGATCTCGCGCTCCGTGAGTTCGAGCCCCGCGTCAGGCTCTGGGCTGATGGCTCGGAGCCTGGAGCCTGTTTCCGATTCTGTGTCTCCCTCTCTCTCTGCCCCTCCCCCGTTCATGCTCTGTCTCCCTCTGTCCCAAAAATAAACAAACATTGGAAAAAAAAAAATTAAAAAAAAAAAAGGTAAAATCCGAAACATTAGGTTTGGTAGTTTCTTAAACTTACTGCAATAACCGTTATGAACCTTTTGCACAAAATATAACTTCAATTGAATTCAGCAACTTGGTACAGTAGACCTTCCCAATTTAAGTATGCATGCGTGTACACACACACATACACGAATGATAATACCTTTATTTTAACTCAAGAATGTTTGTGAATTAAAAAAACACCTTAGTAGAAGTGACATAACCTTAAAAATTCAAGAAAAGTCTGAGTTAAATGAAATCATAATTTTTGGGGGAGATAGTTTTATACAGAGAGAATTTAGGGCATTCATACTCAATGAAGTAATGTAACCCACCAGGGAACAATCACCGGGTGGGGAAGGATACAGGAGTCTTTGAGACTACAAAGGTTTATAGCTCTCCAAAGCTCCACCCAACACAAAAAAATCTTTAATGTCTATTCAATTATTTTTGAGCATGCACACGTGCATGTGCAAGGGAAAAAGAGACACCCACAGACAGAGAGAGACAGAGACAGAGAGAAATCGTGAGGTGGGGAAGGGCAGACAGAGAGGGAGAGAGAATTCCAAGCGGGCTCCTTGCTGTCAGTGCAGAGCCTGACACAGGGCTCAATCTCATAAACAGTGAGATCATGACCTGAGCCAAAATCAAGACTCAGGAGCTTAAGTGACTGAGCCACCCAGGTGCCTCCAATGCAACAAAATCTTTTACCTTAGTAGTTAATTTCTCTCTAGTAAGGGACAATTATAGCTGATCAGATTTTTCTTCCTAGGAGGAAGTGGTAAGGAAAAAGAAAAGGCTAAAAATATAGATAATTGGGGAAAAAAATACCATATGTAAATTTCCAAGTTCTATCATGTTTTTGTCAAGCCAATCTCAATGACTTGGAAAGGAGAGCTGAGTAATATTTTTAAAACTACAACCAATTAGGTTAATTAGGCACTAATCTCTAGAGCAGATTATTATCTATCAAGCAGCATTCTGAAGTAAATGCAACTGACAAAACATTTTTAACTAGTTCCTCATCAAACTGTCTTCTGAATCCACTCTTCATGTTTTCTCCTAAATGATCATTACCTATCCACAAGATATAAAACCAATACAGTACTGCGTACTGGATCTGTATTATTTCTCAAAACAAATTAACAAAGGAACTCTCTGTGGCTCAAAGCTTGAAACAAGTATTGAAAAATCAATTTCTTGGCAACTTCGATTGGCCAAAGCATCATTTCTCTTTGTCTTCTGTAGCAACACAAGACTACAGAGAAACATCTGTCAGTGAACACATTTTGAGAACAGGCTACACTCTTGGTTCAGATTCACTCAGAACAAAGTAGTTTCTCAGCTGCTGGAATGTGATTGGCAGAGCAGACCGAACAGTGTTCCAATCTGCTCTCAATGGGGGGAGAGGAAGAGAAAGGGAGGTGAAAAGCACAGAATCATGCAATGATTTAAGAATGAGTGCTTAAGAGTCTCTTATGCTTTGTCTCTCTTCCACTCTAAGAGGGAGGGTGATGGGTACTGAGGAGGGCACCTTTTGGGATGAGCACTGGGTGTTGTATGGAAACCAATTTGACAATAAACTTCATATATTGAAATAAATAAATAAATAAATAAATAAATAAATAAATAAATAAAGAATGAGTGCTTAAGGAATGATTCAGGGGCATATTCTGGATTAGCAGTGAGAAAATGGATTTTATCTTCGGGTTTATTCCACCCAAAGAAATGTATGACTGTTTAAAAATAGAGTGTGCTAGCAACCAGAAAGTTCTAAGCTTCTGAAATCCAAGTTGTTAGCCTACAAAATAAAACACAGAAAGTGCCTCAGTCCAGTCATTTATCAATACATTGAGAGTTTTTCCCCCATTTAACAGTACACTATATAATTTAACAGCTTTCGTTTTAAATTAATATGAATAAGGAAATTATCTTCTAAATACTTTTCTGTTTTGAATAAAATAATAATTTCTAAAAAGTCACAAAATCACTTTGCAACTTGAAACCGATAGATACTCCTGGGGCGCCTGGGTGGCGCAGTCGGTTAAGCGTCCGACTTCAGCCAGGTCACGATCTCGCGGTCCGGGAGTTCGAGCCCCGCATCGGGCTCTGGGCTGATGGCTCAGAGCCTGGAGCCTGTTTCTGATTCTGTGTCTCCCTCTCTCTCTGCCCCTCCCCCATTCATGCTCTGTCTCTCTCTGTCCCAAAAATAAATAAAACGTTGAAAAAAAAAATTAAAAAAAAAAAAAGAAACCGATAGATACTCTTAAGTAAATTGACATTTTCACAAAATTAGAAGGAACTAAATATTTTAAGAAATATTTCTAGGGGCGCCCAGGTGGCTCAGTCGGTTAAGCGCCTGACTTTGGCTCAGGTCATGATCTCACAGTTTGTGGGTCCAAGCCCCATGTCGGGCTCTGTGCTGACAGCTGGGAACCTGGAACCTGCCTCGGATTCTCCCTCTTTCACTGCCCCGCCCCCACTTGTGCTCTGTCTCTCAGAAACAAATAAATGTTAAAAAAATTTTTTTAAAGAAATATCTCTAGGGGAGAATATTGTTTCCCATATTTTAATAAAGAATGCTATGTAAAACCCTGCTTTACAATAAATTTTCCCTTTCCCTAAATATGTCCCATGAAAATCCTCTTGCCACTTCTATAAAGGTAGAGTCAGAACCTCAGAAACTCTCCTACTCCATAAAAGCAAGAAAAGCAAAGGCAAAAATTATCAAAGCCAACTTTGTCGGAACTCTGAAAATTAACCAAAGGCTTGCAACAAAATGAGAAGAATTTATTCAAGAAAAAGTTATATTTTAATAAAAGTAGCAAGACCAGTAGTGTTTTAACTTCTATGACTATCTCCCTCTCCCCAGCTCCACAGTAGACTTAGAAACCAGCACCCATAGGATCACAGTAGTTGGGTAAAAATAGCAGTCTCCAATCGCCAGGAACAAAACAAATATGTCTGCTCTCACATTGTACTGAAGGTGTTTTCCCGGGAAGCTAGGCAAGGAAAAAAAATATGAAAGACATCCAGATTGGAAAGGAAATAAGTAAAGCTACTTCTATTTATAGATGAAATTATCTTGCATATAGGAAATCCTACAAAATATATACACACACACACAATTAGAACTGATAGGCTAATTCAGCAAAGTTGCAGAATACAAGATTAATACACAAAAATCAATTATATTTTTATACAATTGCAATGAGCAAACTAAAATGATGTTAAGAAAGCAATTCCATTTGCAATAGCATTACAAAGAACATGACACTAATGGATAAATTTAATAAGACAGGTTCAGGGTTTGTACACTAAAAATAGCAAAACATTCACTGAAAGAAACAAAAGCATACCTGAATAAGACATATCCTGTGTCCAGATCAGACTTAATATTATATTCCCCAAATTAATCTACAGATTCAACACAATCCTGATTAAAATCCCAGGTGCCTTTATTGGAGAAATTGACAAGGTGATCCTAAAATTCATGTGGATACACAAGAAACCAAGGGTATCTAAAACAATTTTGAAAAAGAAGAATAAAGTTGGATGACTTACATCTCCTGTTTTCAAGCTGAGTACAAAGTTATAGAAATAAAAACAATGTGGTATTGGCGTAACGACAGACAGTATGTCTGTCTATCTATCTACATATATATATATATATATATATACACACACACACACACACACACACACACATCAACTGAATAGAATTGAAAGTCCAGAAATAAACCCTTACATTTATAAGCAATTGATTTCAGCAAGAGTGCCAAGACAATGACGTTGTGAAGTATAACCTTTGCAAAAATGATGCTGGAATCATCTACTATCCACATGCAGGTAAATAAATAAAGGTGGACCCCAATCCCCCACCATAGAAGAACATTAACTCTAAATGGATCTCAGAATTATACATAAGACCTAAAACTATAAATTACAGCAGATACATAGGAGTAAGTAAGTCTTTTGACTTTGGACTAGGTACCAGTTTCTCAGACACGACAATTAAAAAATAACAGCCAAAAAAAGACAACCCAGACTTCTTCTAAATTAAAAGCACATGTCCTAAAAAGTATATCATCAATAAAATGAAAGGGCAACACACAGAATGGCAGACAATATTTATAAATTATATCTCTGATAAGGGACTTGCATTTTTATACACAGATAACTCGGACAACCCAAAAATAAAAAGGCAAATAACACAATTGAAAAATTTGGGGGTGGGGGGAGATCTGCACAGACATTTCTCCAAAGAAAATACACAATGACCATAATCACAAGAAAGATGCCCAATATCATTAGTCATTAGGAAAATACAAATCAAATCCACAATGACTCCCACTTCACACTGAGTAGGATAGCTAAAATCAAAAGGGAAAAGGATAACAAGTGTTGGCAAAGATGTGAATAAACTGGAACCCTCCTCATTCATTGCTGGCTGGACGATAATATGGTGCAGCCACTTGGAAAAACAATCTGGCAGTTCTTCAAAATATTCAACAGAGGGTTTTCATATAAACCAGTAACTATACTTCCAGGTACATATGGAAGACAATTAAAAACCAACGAGGCACACAAAACTTGTACATAAATGTTCATTGCAGCCTTTGTTCATGGAAACCACCCATATGCCCATTAACAGACGAGAGGGTAAACAAAATGTGGTGAATCCATACAATAGAATATGATTTTTCAATAAAAAGCAGTAACATACTGACACACAGTACACCATGGAAGAACTTTGAAAACACAGGCTAAGTTAAAGAAGCCAGTCACAAAAAGTCCCATATATGTGATCCCATTGATATAAATTGTCCAGGGTCAACAAATATATGGAGGCAGAAAAGGGACTGCCAGGAGCACAGAGGTAGGGAAAAGAGGGTGACTGCTAATGGGTTACTGGGCTTCTTTTTGTGGATGATGACAATGTTCTAGAATTAGGTGCTTGTGATGATTGCACATCTAAAAATGCATTTAAAAACATGGATTATACACTCTCAAAATTGAATTATATGGCATGTGAATTACACCTCCATCAAGCTCTTATAAAAAAATCTAGTGCCAAAGATTAATATCAGAAATAATGTCTGAGCAAACTTGAAAAACTCTCAGTATGGGCATCAAAGTACTCAAGAAATGTTAGCTATAATTAGCTGTAATTACTATCAGAAAACATCAGTGTATTTGTCAAAATTAATTTTTAAACTGTAATAATTTAATACAGAACACTTAATTTCTCTTTTTCACAATGAATTCAATATTCTTAGCCATTTTTTGACTAATTAACTCTTGCAAATCTATAATACAGCTTTGGAAATAAGTATCATTTCATAGCAATAGTTGAAAAATACGTTTGTAAAATAGATTTCATTAGCTTTATATCTAGAAAGTACTATCTTCTGACACGATTTTGGTCTACAAGTACGACAGTGTTTTTCCTACGTAATCATAATTTCCTTTTTCTATAATGGTTTTCCTTATGTGAATGTTTAGAAATCCATATGGAATTTTACTGAAAATCACACATTATAAAGCATGCCTGGTATCATAAAAGACACTGAGTAATAACTAAACAACCACTGGCTCTAACAGAGCTTTTGTTTGTTTTGCTGACTTTCTTATAAGTTTACTTTAAAGACAACTGCCACTGGAGACCAAAATTTAATATAAGCATGGGGACGGCTCTGTAGCTTTATAAATTTACCTGTACTTGATGACTTCTGTTTCCTTGGCAAAAACTGGACTGCACAATCTGCAAGATTCTTTTAACTCCATAAGGTCATGATTTGACATCTTAACTTCTGAATGATTATCTTTTAGAATGAATTAATCCTCAAAACTATACTGTTTTATCCCACATCATAACTTTTCTGAAAGAAGGAAGAAAATGCCCTTCCCAAATCAAAACCCCAAAACCGAGTGTGAGAAATTACAGCTAGTAAGTATATGCTAACAAACATAAACAACTATCTTGGGGGATTATATAATTACTATGTATATGATGCTTCATGCTTTCTAAGTTCTGTAAAGTTATTAATTAATTTTTCCTTTCAAACATACCATGAATCAGCAAGTTATTGCCCTCCTTACCTTCTAGGATAGGACCCAAATGAAAAGAATAACTGGTTTCTCCAAATCCCAAACTAATTCTGTGTTATCAATGAGGAGTAATTCATAATAGTGCTAACCTAACACCAACCACATCATTATCATCAAATGTATTATTTTCATAATGCTTTGCACAATTACATTTAAGATTTCAGTGGCATTTGGAGACCTCAAACCAACATCAAGTTGTATGAGGGGACTTTGATAGGCCCATTTGATGAGCTATGCTGTCTCCTGAAATATCAATTTATTAAACTAGTTGAAAAGAAAAACCTATACACCAGTTGATGGAGGAGAAGAGAACCACCGACTAAACTGACCACTGAGTAGATCCGCAGAGCCACTACTGCTAAAATTGCGGTCGCTGAGGTGTAAAATGAGAACATTTGTAGAGCAGTAATAAGGGTAAAATGTTTATTTTGGAAACAAAACAAAATAGAAACCTAAGTTGGAAAAGGAAAATAAAGATGCAAAGGAGAAAATAAAAAATGACAAAATTAGAATCCATAAAGAAGGTGGGCCAGCCACAAAAAGCCCATCCCTCTAAAAGGTGGCCCAGGTCATTTTGCAACATGAGCGGGATACAATGGAAAACAGCACTGTCATTTAGGAATTATTTATGTCAATAAGCACATTATTTGAAGGTGAATAATTAGTATCTGATTTTCCTGATTGCCCATGAAAAAAAAATTCTGTCCACATACTAACTATAATGAGAAAATCATTCTGTCCATATACTATCAAGTTGGCTCAGAACACGACAGGAACCACAGATGCATTTCCTCAATGAAGTTAAAGTATGACTTTGAGAGGTCCGAGCAAAATCCACTTTTCAATCCAAATATATGCTGGATTGGTATACTTAGAATCTACTCCCAAGGTTTTATCAGTACGCTAGAAATGACTTCTGATACTATCCTTGCATCCTCAGTAAAAATGCTACCTCCATGGTGAAGCCTTTCAGACAGTAAGCTGTTCTACCTTTTATGAAATAAACAGTTTAGCAAATATTCCCATTAAAGAAATTCTCATTATTGAATTACAATGCAAAATAATTTTGTTATTTATATTTTAAGTCATATAATTATTTTATCATGATTACACATCATAGTTTAATTAGCTCTCTTATTTAACATAATTGTTTATTATAAATCCCTTACTAATGAACACATAATGCTTGCTTACATGTCAGTCCCCCAACAGACTGCACATTTCTTGAATAAATAACCCATGTCTTTTCGTCTTTGTATTCCCTTCCCTAACATACTGCCTATTACAATGACTGAGCCAGAGTTAACCGCCAATAATATTTACTGAATGAACAAATGAATGAATAGATGGATGAACAGCTCCAGCCTCCATCTCTTGCCTGAATGCTAAGCTATGTTCCACCTACTGGATGTGTCCAGGTGCAAACATCTGGGGCTGGACATGTCCTAATCCCCTTTCTGCTCTGTTTCCAACTTCCATAATTTGGTTTAGCAACACCATCATGAATCAGCTGATCAATATTTCTATGTGTCTCCGTCTGTCTTCCTTCTGTCTTTCTTTTCTTTTCCTGTCCCTCCCACATACACTCTTCCTGGAACACTTATTTTCAGTTCAAAGAACAGCTCCAAGTCATTTATCCATTAAGGCATCATCATGGCTATCACTCACAGGCAGTTTGTAGGTTGTCTTTCCTGTAGAATTGCAAATTCCTTCATCCTAGCTCCCCATTGCTCCAATTCTTTGATGTAGAATGTGCTCTAAAAGCCAAACACATTCTGTTTGACGCAGCCATTGAGACTGTTCATAAAATTAATATGTGACCATAAGATTAAAGTCCAAATTTGTAAACATCTTTCACGGTAATATCACTCATTTTAAAATTTCAACATATAGGAAACAAGCAACATAGGATCTGCCTTGACAGAAGTCAGAGAGTCATAATTCATATATGCTACATGATGCTAATGAGTGGGGTGAACAGTCGGTGACAAGTGCTGTATGATTTGATAGAACTTTAAAGATTTCATACGCGGTAAGGATAAATTATATTTGAAACGTTATTTAAATGTGACTTACAAAATTAAAAAAATAATATATCACTTAAACATCAATAAGAGTTTTGCTTATTTTCCAGTGAAATGAAAGAACTGTGTTTAATTTTAAAGCAATTCAGCAAAAGTCTCTGCCTATACAATTAACTCACTAGTTACAAATAAGGCTTGCAATTCATTAAAACAGCAACAAGTATTCAATGTTACTTGCAGTTGTATAGGTAGTAAACAAAAGCCATAAAACTGCATTTATTCATTTTTAAATTCAATTTTTTTTCAGAATCTTTGTTTATTTGTAGGATTTCACCCAGCCTGGCTATCGATATTATATGACCAAACTCATTTATACTGAATTATGAGGTTTCATTTTATAACCGAACTAAATTAGTTTCCTGGAAAATAAATGAGCAGTTCGAGGGGAAAAGGTATCATTCCCAATTAGCCAGACCTCTGCTGGTCCATGTTTAATGTCATAATACAATAAAATAATCTGGCCTATGTTGCTGTTAGGAACTCGCTTCATTAGAAAAGTCAGGAAAAAGCTATAGTTCTGCATGTCCTCAGCATATACTTGATAATTAAAGCCATATGCTTCCATCAATCTGGAAAGAATATGAATAATAGAGGAGAAACAATGAAACCAGCTTAGAAAATTGTCATTTGAAATGGCTGACTGTATAACTTGTATCCAACACTGTGCTGTACCTCTCTGGGTTATATTTTAATGTTCTGGAAAGAGTTCTCATCTTAATTCCTAATAAAATATTTGTTAAAACAAACATAATCAATATTCCATGTTTTCATGTGAGAGTCTAGGAGCCAACATCATTTAATGGCATGCCTTCATCCCATAGAACACTGAATTATGTGGTTTGGGGATAATATAAAAAGGAAAAGAAGACACAGTCTAAGAAACAATTAGTACATTTTCTAACTGGAGAGCCAGAACTCATTCTCGTAATTTAAAAAAAAAAAAAAAAAAAAAAAAAAGGATTCAGAATGCTTTCAACATGTCATATAAATAAGGGCAAATTAATAGAGTAAAAACTGAGTAGATAAATTCCAAGGAGAATTGCAACAAGAGTCATTTAGAGTTCATTAAGTAAGTCCAACCCAAAGAGGTTAGACCCAAGTCAGGTTTTGAAAGACAAGACCAAAGTGCAATGGTTGCCAAGAAAAAATTCAAGCAAATGCAAAGAGATCCAGAAAGAACAAAAGCTCAAAGATGGAAATAAAAAAGGTGGGCAGTTCCCCTTTCCAGTTCCAGTTTCCCCTTTCCTCATTGGGGCTGGGACAATGAAGGCAATGTAGGTGAGGATTCTAAAGAGTTAAATGCCCTTCAGAACATCAGTTTGATAAAATTAGCCAATCTGAGTCACCATGCATTTTTAGATAGAAAAAGAAATGTTTTGATGGGGAAAACAACAACAACAAAACAAGAAACACTAGTGCCTTAGAAGAGCTATGGGATGGTCAAAATTATTCCAAAATACATTTAGATAGATATCCAATGACTTTACTTGCAGACTGAATCATCCTTAACACAGAATTATCCTTACAACTGTAAATGTCAGAATACGCAGTTTATTTTTGATGCTATTTATACACCAGCTACTTCCAAAACAGATTTTTGAAGGGCACAGAGTAAAATCATAAAAGAACATTAAAATAGTAAATGAGGGTGAGCAAGAATAGAGCAGGAACACTTAACTAAGAAAAGCCATTGCCATTTAACACAAAATTGAGCAATGGATTTCTGGAAGCCAAATTATAAGCTAAGAGGACAAATTCTTTCATAATTTATCATGAAGCAAATATTTGTTGATCACATAACATGTACAACATCATGGTCAAATGTAAGGAAAAAGCCAGGTTCATCAACAGCTAATTTCTTCCTAGTTTTGAATTCAAAAAGAAATCTGTTTCAGCATTTAAATGAGAGATCCATGTAAGGAAGGAGTGTAAGGAAGGAGTGATACCCTTTATGTCAAAATCACAAAAAACTGAAAATGTTCTATTAGGGTTATTTCTTAAAATAAACTTTGATAAAACTTAAGGCAAAATATTTGTAAATATTACATAAAGGCAACATTTTAAAATAAATAATGCAGGTATGCTCCATTTTAGTAATCTGGTACAAGAATTTGAAGAATGAATGGTATCCTTAGAGCAGAATAAGAAAAAAAAAACTACACATGGTCTACTTAGGGCTTATAACAAACTTTGATAAAGCTGGGGCCAAAATATCTGATTATATTTATATAAAGGCAAATGATGTAGGTAAGCTTTATTTTGGTAATCTGGTGTAGTAATTTGGGAAAACGGATGGCATATCAGCTACTTTTCAGGATATTTG
Source organism: Herpailurus yagouaroundi (assembly GCF_014898765.1). NCBI lineage: Eukaryota > Metazoa > Chordata > Mammalia > Carnivora > Felidae > Herpailurus > Herpailurus yagouaroundi. Next base: position 152,849,091 of record NW_024412376.1, read on the forward strand.
CTGAGCCCAAACTGACATTTTTTTCTTTTTCTTCCCTTTCTCCTTCTTCTTCTTTCTTTTCTAAAAACTCTGTCCCACCTTATCCCTACCTTCTCTAATATAAAGGGCTGAGCCTCTACCTCATGACCCTGGACAATTGGCCACGGTTAATTGGATCAGAGCTGGATATGAGACTATAGCTGTCCTGTAAGGATGATTTGTTTTGTTTTGTTATGTTTTGTTTTGTTTTGTTTTGTTTTGTTTTGTTTTGTTTTGTTTTTGTTTGTTTTTAAACCAGAGCATGTTCTGAAATACTCTAGTTGAATTTGGGTTGTTCCTTTAAGCAGAAGATGAACTTGAGAGCAGTTAGAAAGCCATTTTCTACCAATGCTTCTCTTTGTACCTCTGAAAGGTAAAATGGGGGAAGGTAGAGAAAGGGATGAAAGGGGGAGAAGAGTGAGGGAAGCAGAAGGGAAAAGAGCTCAGAAAGGGGAGAAAGGGAGAAAGGAAAGAGGAGAGGCAGAGGAAGAAGGAAGGAGGAAGAGGAATTGAGAGAGAGAAAAAGGCTGGCTGGTTTCTAATGACTTTTCAATCCATGATTCTATTTTCAGGCCTACTGAGGACTTGCAGTTTTGTGCCCTTGAGTTACATCTTTACTATTTTAAGGAGCTTCCAAAAAATATATATATATATATCACTGTGCCCATAATCACTGCCTCTGCTTTAACACCAATGGAAGGAGAACAGGAAAAGGCCTGGCCAGGGTTGTAGAGTCTCACCAACACAACATTCCAGTCCATCCAAATTGCCTCCATGCACTGGGAACATGAAAACAGTAAAACCCAAGCTGTCATGCCTAGACAGTGACTCCAGGGCTTCTGCTCCACAGAGCTCAAATGCCATATGATTTGGTCCTCAGATAGGTTTGTTTGTCCCATGATGACTGGCTAACCAGACATTTTTAGTCCACTGTCCCTACTCTCGGAATTTGACTTGCTTTTCATTTTCTCCGCAACGGTTCACCATCTCATTTTTCTATTATTTACTTGTCTGTTGTATTTATTTTCCAACCTTTTAAAATTTTTTTAACATTTATTCATTTTTGAGAGACACAGCAACGGAGCATAAGCAGGGTCGGGGCAGAGAGAGAGGGAGACACAGAATCCGAAGCAGGTTCCAGGCTCTGAGATGTCAGCACAGAGCCTGACGCAGAGCTCAAATTCACAAAACATGAGATCATGACTTGAGCCAAAGTCGGAAGCTTAACTGACTGAGCCACCCGGGCACCCTTATTTTCCAACCTCTTCAATGTTAACGACTTTATCCAAAGACAGAATTCATTCTCTTCTCCATCAATAGGACTCTCTTCAACAACGCTGAACTCCAAAGGAGTTCTGGAAATCCAGGCCATATTCTATTTTTCAGCTGAAATCTTCTACAGAAAAAATTAAATTGTTAGTATCTCTGCCTATGTAGGAGATTCCTGGCCTAGTCTCCCCTGTCCCCCACTCTCATATAGATAGTAGCACTTTCAAATGTGATGATATTTTGTGCTTTCATCTGCAAAATGGAGACAATCAAAGCACTTATATCACAGAAATTTTATGAGGATGTAATGACATATTTCTATGAAAGTACCTTGCCAACTCTGAAGCAACTTTAAAATGGTACTTATCCACCTAATCCACTGATGGAAAAGGTCCCACGATAAACAGAGTGTCCCTAAGAGCTGGTGGTTAGGAGGTGACATCATATTGACGTGGGGGTAATAAAGAGCCCAGAATGTTCAATACCATTAGTCTGTGTAGTCCTGAAAATTCATCATCAAAGACTATAAAGAAGCCTTACACTAGACACTACCGGGAATTGCAATGGGGTTTGGACATCGACTTTCTTTTACTAGAGCTTTTTTGGGGCTAAGACATAAAATACAATGATTAAGCAGAATAATGCATGATCACTCTTAAAGAAACAGTATCACTATTGAATTAACACTATGGTATTTCATTTCAAAAGAATGTTGTGGAAATGAGACATAAACAAAGGTTGTGAAGAAGTGGTGAGGTTTAAAATGCAGAGAGAAGGATAGATATAACACAATAAGCACAGAGATGCCTTTGTTCACAAAGAGCTAAATCACGGAGGAGAGCGTCTGGGGAGAGAAAAAGGCAGGGAACAAGCTGGAAACAAGCTGAAATCTGGTTGGCCTGTACTAAGGAGGATGCTCTTTGTGTTCCTTATGTTTTGTGAATCCTTCCTCATAATTCCAATCCAGTGGGGAGTGGGTATACAGTATTTCTCATGGATTTTCACGTTAAGGGCATCTCATCTATGGAGCCTAACTGGACCATAGAGTCAGGGGATATTCTGCATGTGTTCAGGTCTCTTTGCCATTGGATCAGAAGTTAGTCCCTGCAGGCCAGCACCTTAAATGGCTGGCACGGTCATTTGAATGTTATGGCTTCCTGTTTTCCACAAAGACTAGAAATGGAGTGGCCAGGGAAGAATTCCAGGCTACCAGCAGAGGCAGGAAGTAGTATGGGTGAGTGACAGAGAAAGCAGGGGACATGGCATATACGAAGGACGACATGCAGGAACACTCTGCAAAATCCTGGCAATTAATTGACTATCAAACGAGTCGAGGGTTTGGAGACTGGATTTCTAAGGAGAATTTGGGGATCATCAAGAGAAACAGGAAAACCAGGAGAAGAAGCTAGTTTGGAAGAAAGGTGGTGTGGTTTCAAGTTTGGCTTTTAAGTGGTGGGGGTGGAGTTACCTCACATGTAGACAGGTGGGCGTTAGCATGCTGTCAGGGATGAAAGTTCTAGAATTTGAAATATAGAGTGGACTAGGATATACACGTCCATATATCATGTACATGAATGTAATACTTGACATTTAAGGCCTACATATTGGTGAAGGTTAAGGGAAGAGTGAAAGCAAGCTCAATACATAAAAGGAAAATCCTTCCATTAACTTACAAAAGCAGGGGTAAAGAGTAGGGAGCAAGGAGGGTGACAAAAGCAAGTTGAGGACAGAGACCATCAGGCTTGGTGATGAGAACATGACAGTTAATTTGGGGAACACAATCTCAGCCATGACGCAGGGAGAAGAGAAAGGGTGTGATGAGTGAATGGCATACCGGTAGACCAAGGGAGTCTTGAGCGCAAAAGAGAGAGACCAACTGGAAAAGGAGAAACATGAGTGTGTGCAAAGATTGGAGGGGCAACTGCCAGAAGACAGAGGTTAAGGGGCGCCTGGGTGGCTCAGTCGGTTAAGCCTTCGACTCTTGATTTCAGCTCAGGTCAGGATCTCGTGAACTGTGAGATTGAGCCCCCTATCAGGCTCCGCGCTGACAGTGTGGAGCCTGCTTCGGATTCTCCCTCTCCCTCTCTCTGTCCCTCCCCTGCTTGTGCTCTCTCTCTCTCTCTCAAAATAAACAAATAAACTTAAAAAAGAAGAAGGAGAAGGAGGAGGAGGAGGAGACAGGGTAAGACATTGTCACCGATTTTGGTTGTTACAGAATAGCTCTGTGAGGGAGTACTGAAGGGCTAGAGGAACACAGTAGAAAGTTTGAGGCAGATGGCAGAAATACTTCAGGATATTAGATCAGATGCTTACCAGAGTAGAAAATGAGACCATCGCTGAGAGTAAGAGGTCAAGGCTTATGTGGAAAAGTATCAGGGCTTAATTGGGTCAGAAGGCACCTAGGGCAGACTGGAGGGAGCTAGAACAGGAAGGGGCAGAGTCATAGTGATCATAAGGAACAGGTGGCATAGGCATGAGAGTGTGGGCAGCGTGGATGCTGTGGTCTAAAGGGGACCCATCTCCCTATTTCTTAGGCTTTCCACTTCCATTGCTGGCAGATCAGAATTACAATCCTAGTAAAACTGCTTTCAAATATCAATATTTTTGTATCTTCCATTAGCAAAATAAGATACATGTGATAGAATTTTTCATATTTATACCTGACCATGACAATATAAAATAAACAGATTGCCTGTAACAATGATAGTTATATTCAAAGCACTCTCCACAGCTAGATTAATTTTTACACGCATTCTAAGTGCTCAGTACTATTATTATCCCATTGTACCTGTAAGAAGCCCAGGGCTTAGAAAAGTTAAATGACTAGATTTCAATTACAGAGATAGTAAATGGCAATCCAGAGATGCAAACTCGGGGCTGGATGATTGCGCTGTGGTTATGAGGGATCCTCATTTCTGCTTCCTGAGGGAACAGTCAGTCTTGCAGTTGAGAATTGATATGCACTGTGTGAGATGACGTGGGGACGAAGCAAGCATGCTGGAGCTGAGGACACGGCAGCAGGTGTAAAATGGGCCCCCTACACAGGGCAAATCCATAAAGAGACCAATTATATATCCTTCCCTATGTTCATCTGTATATTTTCCCTAATACCAGCTTGACTTGTAATAGAGGTGCCAGGAACTGTGTGTAGCTACCTAACAGAGCAGTGGGCTGACTGCTCTATAAGGTGGCCAGCTCCCTTGAAACCAGGCATCCGGTGTGAAAAGGCCCTTTGATCACTGGCGGGGATCCGGAGAGTTCTGAAGACTCTCATGGCTCTCAGAGATCTAGGCCTTGCCGAGAGTCAGAAAAACATCTTTATCAGAAAGAAGACACGCCAAACCAGAGCTCTTAGAAGGTATTCCCAGGAAGGTGGAGGTTTTTCTCGTTCGTTTGTTTTTGTTTTTTGTCTGTTTGTTTGTTTGTTTTTTAGTACTGGCCCAAAGCCAGTACAGCCCTGACTCCTCAGGCTCTACAATCAGAAAAGAGAGTCCAGAGAAAAGGATGGTTGACATGGAAATCCACTGGCAAACCCATTTTAATTCAACCCTTCAACAACTTTTAGTGAGCGCCTAACAGGTGCAATGCACCATACCAGACAATGCACCATGGAATTTCAGACTAGAATTAATTAAAATCCACACAAATAAATATAATTCCAAACCTAGTTAAAAACGTGTGGCATTTTTATCGTTAAACTGCAATTTTTTCCAAGGTAAAAATCAAAAGGATGCATCCGTCATTTTCTGAATTTCATACCTCTCCTGCTCCCCATTTCAAGTCAGGTCTATAATAATAGTTAAAGGAAAGGACCTGAAAAACATGAGCAATTTTATAGTCTAATAATCACATCTCATTCTACCACCTGTCTTTGAAAGCTTTTATAGTTTCAAATAACATTTGCAAGTACAATAATATTTCTGTACTTATACAATGCACTGGGTAACAAATTTGAAAACACAGGAACTACTTAAGAGAAATATTTAGATTGTGTCTAATTTAAATAGATAGTCCAATGGGCAAGGACTGTGTCTAATTCTATGTTAGGTACAGCACATTGCAAAATGTTGGCACTCAATAAATGTAAAATAATAACAACAGTCTTTTCCCCTTTAAAGTATATAATTACATCTACCCCCTACTGTGCCCCAAGCTCAGTGACAGATCTTTTGTTTATTAAATCCACAGCCCTGAAGGTATACAGTACTGCACTTTCAATACAGCTTCAATAATAATTGCAGTGAAGTCCTCTCTAGTTTAGGTAAAACTTTAAATATCTACAAATCCCTAAGGAACATCTTAATTTAGCCATCCACCATCTATATTACTTAACCAAATGCAGGAAACCTTTTGTAAGTCCCCAAAGTGGAATCCAAACACTAAGTGGAAATGTGTTCTCAAAGTTAGTTTGAAAATATGTCATGGAATAAAATTACTCCTAGCTAATTTACCATTTCTCTTTCCTAAAGAAACATGTCAAGCTGCTAAGCAAAGCTCTGAAGGCTTTATGCAGGAAACATTCAATAGGTTCCCATGCTTGTGTTCAAAGTGCGCTATTATCCAAGTAGCCTGAACTGAGGAGGAAAAAAAAAAAAAATGACTCATGTACAGCTTTATTTGAGACATTTGCACTACAATGAACTAAGCAAAGCAACAGGTCACGTTAAAAAATATTCCAGAAAGCAACAGCAGCCGAAGCCCCTTCGAGGGGAATTTTGGATTGGAAAGCACTTTTGCTTCATCATTATTTTCTTCTTGTTTCCCGTGTTTGTATTTGAATGCTTGCACTTGAACATTAGTTTCACAATCACCTATTCTACATTTGGTATTGATGAAGTTCAACATATGCTCAGCAATTCACTGCTACTAAAATAAGAAATGCAAATTCAGCTAAGTGTGCTCCAAGTCTAACGTTAAGCTGGGCCCGAGTTCCTTTGTAGTTTTTGTAGAGTATTATCATTAGTAGAGAAGGGTTAATGGCAAAGGCCGATGATTGTTTAAAAATTCACATTACCAAAGTGGATTACATTGCATCTACTAAGGGGATCAACAATGTAAGCCTACACTAAGCCATTATTGCAGAAACAAAGCTTTCATTTTAAGCCTTTGGAAACAAGCATAAAATGGACAAAAGAAAAAATTCTTCTGATGTAAGAACAAGGCAAGCACTACATGCTTTTCATCCTTACTCAGATTAAAGCCATGATGAATACCCAAAAAATGGACCATCTCCCCAAAGAACGAATCATTAAATTATAACATGTCCACATTTTGGAAAACGCTTCTTGTCTACAGCTAAAACTCCAACAGAAAATCCTTTACTTAAATGTCTTTCCGCTTTTGTTGAGAATCAGTCACAACATGGAGATGTGCATTCTTTAGGACTGTATCACCATTTCTGTTCTTTATCTTCTAATGAGAAGGAGGAGTTTGAAAAATACATTCCTGCCACCAGTGTCAGACTTTGCCCTCTGTAGCAGTAATTCATTACAAACAGTATCAGTATGTGGTAACTGAAGGGAAACCACCAGCTACTGGCAGCAACAGAGCCTGGCCGGAGGCTAAACGTATTTGACAAGTATTGTTTTCCACAACAAACTTGGAAGTATTGATATCCCATCTTGCAAATGTAGAAACTGAGGCTCAGAGAGGTTAAATGAACTCACTCTCCATCACCTACTAAAGAAACAATGATTCAAACTCAGGTCTGACTGAAACTACCGCTCATGCCCCACCCCACCCCACTTCCCACAGTGCCTTCCAATGGCAGAAGTCCTTTTAGGTCGAACATTATTTTATTTAATTTTTGTTAATGTTTGTTAATTTTGAGAGAGGAAGAGAGAAAGTGGAGGAGGGGCATATAGAGAGGGAGACACAGAATCCTAAGCAGGCTCCAGGCTCCAAGCTGTCAGCACAGAGCCTGACGCTGGGCTTGAACTCACGAACCTTGTGATCATGACCTGAGCCGAAGTCAGACGCTCAACTGACTGAGCCACCCAGGCGCCCCAAGTTCAATCAACATTACTTTAATAAATTACCTGTAAAATTCTACATGAAATTGAAGGCTCTCGGATATTTTTTTTTTCTTTACAAATGTGAGCTCAACAATGAAGCACCTGCTCAATGTATGTAAATCAGATTTAACTATATGGTGTCATCACTGATATTGTATGATATGTGGAAAGAACCTCACAAACTAAAGTTTAAGGAGATAGTAAACTCTCCTATAATATGTCATGTATCTGTGGCAACTCTGATAATTTTAATTCTTCAGAAAATGAGTGAGAACTGGTAAGTAAAACAAACAATAAACAACAAATAAATAAATAAATAAATAAATAACAAGGCCCCCAACAGTCAAAATGCTCCACACAATGTGTCCACTAAAGCCATGCATTTGACACAGAGGAGAAAACTGCAGATCCTCCTTTTGGGTTAATTAACAGTTATTTTAAACATGATTCAGCAAACCTGGGTTATCTATTTTCCTTGCTCAGAATAAACTAAAAACAATGAATTGGAAAAATAAGAAGAGTTCCTAGCAATAACAAAAACTGCAAGTCTTGCCAGAAATATAAGACAACGATGTTAACCAAAAATATTCACAAAAATTATGGTCACTAATGCATAGGTAAATTTAAAAAGACATAGGCCTTGTTCTGGTGTTAGTAGATTTATTGTAAATATATATATAACAAGATAAATATAAACATAAAAATAACATTTTGTTATTTTAAATAATTGTATTAAATTATACTATAGGTATTTAAACATATAATATATAATTTATATAAAAGAAAAATGCTAGAAACTACCTAAACTAATGTAATATTTTATACAATATAAATCTATATATATTTTGATTACTGTGTATTTCAAGATAAATATATAAGAATTAAAAACATAGTAAAAGCCAAACTTTCACAATGAGATGAATCTTGGAAATCAATGTTTTCTTCTGCTTAGAATTCTGGGTTTAAAGAATGAAAGTGGAAATTAGATGGAAATTTTTTAGTAGATGACTCTCATCTAAGTGAGGCTTATTAAACTAGAACATGAAGCCTGAATGTGCTAGAACCCAACAAGGATAGTGCCTATGATAGCCGCCATTTTGATAGTATGCCTAAACTGTTCTCTGTATCTTACTGTTTTTTTATACACCTTCTGCTGATTCCTCAGCAAGATCACGCCCTTGCTTCAGCTCCTTCACTAACTTGGTTTTTAATGGTTAGGAATGAAGGGGTTTTGATATTTCTGTAAAAGTTGATAATAAGAATGTAATAAAACCTTAATCTATGCTGAAGAGAAAAAATTAAGTGAGAAGAAGTTGATGACATGTTTATAGCCTGCAGAACTGTAAACTCCTTGTAGGTAAAAGATCCATGAATAAATCTTTGTTTCCCCCACAAGACTTAGCAAGCAATAAACCTTGGAATAACCAAGTGAATGAATGCATAAAGTTCATTATGCCTTGCCCAGCTCACATTTTTGGAGAGTAGGAGGAAGCCAGAAGGAGGTGACTTTATCATGGGCCTATTGCTGTCCTTGCTTGGCTCGCTCCCACCAAGAAAATAAAACTCCAACCTAAGCAGGAAAATCATTTCTAGGCAAAAGTATCTTGCATTCAACAGCCCTCAAAGTATTATTTATAATACATATGTAAAACCATAAGCAATATATAACATACAATTATATATAATAATATAATATGTAATTATGACATATCATTCTATGATATATAATAATATACAGTAATATATAATATCTAAATATATATATATAACCATAAGTAATAAAAATTATATATAGAATGAGATACATACATATATGTATTAGATATAGAACTATATAGATGAGAACTCTTATAGAGTTCTCAAAACAGTTCAATTAATGAATGTTTGAAACGCTTAGTAAATACCTACTATAATGCAAAGTATTACAGGAGATTCTGTATTAATCTCCACACTGAAAAGGGATATACCAATGAAAGCATAAATAAACCATTTCTAATAACCTGAAATTCTAATTTTTTTATTTCTTTATTACATCATTGTACATAATAATTATAACAACTCATAGAAATCAAAGACGTTCAAGTGCTGTGACTTCCCATCTCCCACCAACAAGCCCTACCAACATCCCCCATATGAGGTAACAAATAGTAACACTTTATATACATTCTTCCCTATCTTTCTCTATGTCCATAAAACATCTTAAAATTTGAAATAACCATACTAGAGAAACATTAATACAAAAATGTGGTCATAATAGGCCCGTCACAAACCTACTTGTTTTATTCACTTCACAATATATCATAGATATCCATCTAGGTCAATGCTGATAGCTCTAATTCATCATTTTTAATATCAATATAGTGCCGCATACTTTGGGTTGACCATAATTTGCTGAACTTTTCCATTATTGATGAAAACTTATAATTTTTTCCAGCTTTTTGTCTCACAAACACTGATGAAAAATAGGCTTGAAGACATATTTCCTACACAAATGCATTGGTGTTGAAATGACCTTTTATTGAGTACACTATGTTCACTGCTTATCTTTTTGAATTAATTCACAAGATCTCTTTTTATATGAGAGATAAATAACTCTCATCCTGTGCTACATTTTCTTCTTTCCATTAGTTTATGGGAACATGCATATGGTGTGAACCAACAGAACAGACAGCCAAGGCTGCTGGAATGGCTTAAAATAAAAATTAGTTGGGTGCCTGGGTGTCTCAGTAGGTTAAGTATCCAACTTAGGGTCGGGTCATGGTCTCATGGTTCATGAGTTCAAGCCCTGCATTGGACTCTGCACTGAGTGTGCAGAGCCTGCCTGGGATTCTCTCTCTCTCCTTCTCTCTCCGCCCCTCCCCCCCCCCTCTCTCTCTCAAAATAAATAAACTTAAAAACAAATAGGCATTAGTGACACTAAAGGAAAGTTTGCAATATTCACTTTCTAAAATATTAAGTTCTACAATGAAAGGAGTCTTTGTTTTGTTAAACCATGTGTCCCAAGAATCTAGAACAGAACCTGGCAAATAGTAGGAACTCAGCATATATCTACTTATACATTTATTCAATAAAATTTGTTGAATAAATGTTTGTGTGTGTATATATATATACACACACACATATACATACATATATATACATATACATACACACATATATACATATGTATACATACATATATATGTGTGTGTGTATATACATACATATATATGTTGTATGTGTATATAAATACCTGTACACATATACATATGTTGACCCTTGAAGAACACTGGAGAGTCAGGGGTACCCATCCCTCACACGGTCAAAAATCCACATATAACTCTTGACTCCCCCAAAACTTAACTACTAATAGCCTACCTTGGCCAGAAGCCTTAGCAATAACATAGACAGTTGATTAACACATATTGTATGTTGTATGTATTATATGCTGTAGTCTCAGAATAAAGTGGAGAAGAAAAAAATGTTACTAAGAAAACCATAAGGGAGAGAAAATACATTTCCAGCACTGTACTCATCAAGAAAAATCCACACAGAGTTGGGGCCCACATAGTTCAAACCCCTCCTGTTCAAAGGTCAACTGTATATTAACCTCTAAAACCATAAATTATTTGGTTTCCAACCGGGAAGGAAGGTTGTTGTACTTGGCCATCACTTAGTGTGTCTAATTTTTACCACATCTTAATATCTCATTTAATCCTGAGAGGCAGATATTCTTATTTCTGTTTTACAGATGAGAAAATCAAGACTCAGAAAGTTGCCCAAAACAATACAGACAATAAATAAGAGACCTGAGATATAAATCTGGGTTTTTCTGACACCAGAGACAGATACTTTCCACTATGTCATCCTGCCTATCAGTATGAATATCTGACCTGGGGCTGGCAGAAATGTGCTTACTATGTAATTTTCAACTTCACTTGCCCTGGGACTGAGAAATAATCTAAGATTTATGAACCAAGAACAGCATTCTATTTGTAGTCATAATACATAAAATATTTGCTTTTGTGACCCTAAAAGTAGCTATAAACACACAGGCTCTAAGACACTTAAGCAGTGGAATGGAGAAATTTAAAAAGAAAAAAAATAAGAGGCAGAAAGCAATCAGAAGTCTGCTTTCTACAAAAAGCCAAATATCATCCCAAGAGACTACAGGAGAATGTAATTATCTAAATCAATGTATTTTAGGAACAAAATCCTGCAACTAGTCCAGAAATACTATCCCAATCATAGAGCTGAAAAATCTCTTAATCATGTCAAATTGTAACACAATCGTGCATAGATTGTCAAATATACGTTTTTAAGAGTTAAAGGCATAAAAGCATTTCAGGCTACAGAATAAATTTACAAATGACTTGAAATAAGAAGGATATAAAAAGTTTATTACCCAAGTTTGTATGTGTATGTGTGTGTGTATGTAAATTAAATCTGAATTCTTTACAGAAACGATTGAAAAATATGTGTATTGTATATATGTATATACCCATATAAGATATATATGTAATAATATATATATTGTGTGTATATACATATATATACATACACACACACAAACACACACATATAAAATCTCCAAACTGTTAAGTGGCATAATTTAATAATTTCTGTTGAATAAAATTTGATTATCATTAATTGCACTATTTTCTGTAACTCAAGAATGTTCTTATTCATGCAGTGGAATCATTAAGTTTTTTCTTCTCATTTTCTTTCTTTTTTTTTAAAAAAATTTTTAACATTTATTTTCAAGAGACAGAGTGCGAGTGGGGGAGGGGCAGAGAGAGAGGGAGATACAGAGCCTGAAGCAGCCTCCAGGCTCTCAGCTGTCAGTGCAGAGCCCGATGGGACACGGGGGCTTGACACTGGGTTCATTGACCTGAGCTTAAGTCGGACGCGTAACCGACTGAGCTACCCAGGCGCCCCCCTTCTCATTTTCTTAAATGCTATTTCTCATAACAAGGGCCAGGGATTATTAGTATCGGCCATCACAAGTTAACCTATCCGTTTATAGTTTAGGAGATATGGTAAAACATTTCCACAGGCAAAACCACTGAATTATTATTATTATTTTTTTTTTTACAATCAGACTCAGCACCCTCTGTTTAGGTCAAAATACAACTCTCTCAACTAAGAGCAAACAAAGACATAAGAAATGAACTATTAGCAAAAACGCCAATGGTTATCATGTTTGGGGGCTGGTGGATACAATTGCTGCTAAAAGGCAATATTGCTATGGAGTCATTTGACGACCACCATTAAGTGAAAATCCCTTCTACCCAGAAGCCACATAGTTGCTGTGGCAATCCAAAACCTTTGGCCTTATTCTTTGGTTAGGGTTAGAGTTCTTTTCTTTTTTTGTCAATCTTCTGCGTAAGAGAACATTCTTAGAAAAAAAGAAAGCTTGGATTAAAGGTTAGTGTTAACAAAATACATTTTAAATAGCTGAACAGTAACAATCCCTGTGTTAAAAATTCAGCATCAAAACTCATAATCAATTTCTTATAGACAGAACCCCATGAAGATTACCACCAGAATAGCTATCCAAACAAAGAAAACCTGTTATAAATTTGTCATTTGAAGAGAGATGAAAATATTAATTATAAGTTCTACTCTAAGTAATACCTTTTCCCCTTAATATGTATTTTAACTTTATCTAAAACTGCAACATATAATTTCTATAAGATTCTATGACTGGAAATTACTCATGAAAATGTCTGGCAAATGTTAATGAAAATGATAATCTAAAATAGTTTATATTTCTCGGACAGGCAAGCATTTCTATTTTCAAAGGATATAATACACATCCACAAAATGTTTATAACTTCTCAATGTAAAGTTATGAAGTATATATGAGGCAAATAAAACAAATTTACCATTTGTTAAATATGGAACATGATATAATCATGAAAAGAAATGCCTATCTAGTAATATAAAATAAGTTATTTCTCATATTCATTCTTTTATCACAATGACATTCATTGAATTTTTATGAAATAGTGTCAATTTAATAAACCACAGACATGAGTAAAACTGTAACATTCTTTCCCAGAAGATGCTTCTAGGAGTTTTAGGAATATTTTTATAGAAGTACTTTGTTTCTCTTTGTGCTTCTCTCTTTGTGCTTTTAACAAATGTTCACAACAATGAGACACATTTATTTTACAGATTACAAGAATGTAAATAGAGTCAAATTTGCCATTTCTAAAATTCAGTTGTGATGGGACATATCAAGCATTGCTTCTCTGAGCCTTCTTTTCTTTGTGACAGAAAGCTGCCTCAGAGAAGAAGACAGTTTTCCAGCGTCTCACCTCTGGCCCAGCCATCCCAGAACTGCCCCCTCCTCTGCCATCCTTCCTCCAACTTTCTGGCCCAGATTTTCCATACAGCAAACTGTGTGTAGGGGGGAGTGGGGAGAGAGGACAGGAGGGCAAGAAACAAAGTCCCCAAGATATTCTGAGAAAGAGGAAATTATAAAATCCTTAGTATTTCACTAAAGAATAATTCAAAGTCACACTATCATATATGCATGAAAGTTTTAGATTATTATTATTAAACTCTTCTTGGTTCACATTAAAATGCCTAAATAAGTGAGTAACCTGAATTTTCCATACTGTAACTTAAAACCAGACATTTAACACAGTTTAGTGGAAACTTAATATCTGATCCTCTAAGAAAGAGTTTCATTTTCTTTAAAATAACACTCTGAGAAACTGTTCTGAAAATACAAACTTCTCATGTTGCACACCTCAACTGTCATGGTCATAAAATGAGACTAAATTCTTTAGCTAATCTTATTCGTGAAATATTTCATGTGCTTTTAGAAAATACCACATTGTGGCTAAATACCATTATTCCATTATGCCTGAAAATAACCAGTGGCTTACAGCAGTAAACAATTCAAATTGCATTCCTTGTATTAGAAAGCTAAAGTCATACAGAAATAGAACTGATATTGAAAGCCCCGAGAAACTCAATATGTTTTTATCTGAACACCAATTCGAATAAATTACTGGATACACATTTATAGTGACTTACCAGAGTATATTTCAAACAAACAAAAAAAAAACACATTAATTTTGCAAGCAATCAAGCCTCAATATTCAGTATAATTTACTAAGTATTCTATAAAGAACAGTCCATTCTCAATTATAATCATAAAACACAATAAAAACCTTTCAACCAAACTAGTACAATTCACTGCCCATACAGTTTGTGATACAGGTTTGTGAAAAACAATCTATAAAAATTTTAAAAACTTATAAGTAAGTTTTCATACCAACTTGTATTTAGAATACAATAGATAGAATATCTATCTACAATGCACCAAATCCTATACGAATATTATTACTTCATTTTTAATTAATAACACTACCATCTAAATACAATGGAAAGATATTCAAAATTATTTCATCACACTTTCAAAAAGTTGTTATAAATATTTACTTGTAAACATAGTATCTGAGGGATAATCTTGTTATAATAGCGTGGTTTGAAAATGGAATGTAGAATGTGAAGTTCAAAGCTGTCTTCTAATTTCCTAACTTTTCCTATACAGTCACTTTTTGTCAAATTATTTTAGTATTTTGGTGTATTCCCAATAGTTTATTTTTGCTTTTGTTGCCCTAGTCTCAGGAAACATATCTAGTAAGAGGTTGTTGCTATGGCCAATGTCAAAGAGGTTACTGCCTGTGTTCTCCTCTAGGATTTTAATGGTTTCCTGTCTCACATGAAGGGCTTTAATACATTTTGAATTTGTTTTTGTGTATAGTGTAAGAAAGTGGTCTAGTTACAATCTTTTGCATGTTGCTCTCCAGTTTTCCCAACACCATTTTTTGAAGAGACTGTCCTTTTTCCATTGGGTATTCTTTCCTGCTTTGTCGACAATTAATTGACCATCTAGTTGTGGGTTCATTTCTGGGTTTCCTATTATGTTCCATTGATCTGTATGTCTCTTTGGGCCAGTACCATACTGTTTTGGTCACCACAGCTTTGTGGTATGACTTGAAGTCCAGAATTGCAATGCCTTCAGTTTTGCTTTCTTTTTCAAAAAGGCTGCTTTGGGGGCGCCTGGGTGGCTCAGTCAGTTGGGCGGCCGACTTCGGCTCAGGTCATGATCTCGCGGTCCGTGAGTTCGAGCCCCGCGTTGGGCTCTGTGCTGACAGCTCAGAGCCTGGAGCCTGTTTCAGATTCTGTGTCTCCCTCTCTCTGACCCTCCCCCGTTCATGCTCTGTCTCTCTCTCAAAAATAAATAACGGTTAAAAAAAAAAAAATTAAAAAAAAAAAAAAGCCTGCTTTGCCTATTCAGGGTCTTTTGTGGTATACAGATATATAGATATATATAAAATACTACTCACCCATAAAAAAGAATGAGATATTGTCATTTACAATGACGTGAATGGGGCTAGAGGGTACCGTGCTAAGCAAAATGAGTCAGTCAGAGAAAGAAAAATACCATACGATTTCACTCATATGTGGAATTTAAGAAACAAAAGAAACAAGCATAGGGGGAAAAAGGGAGAGGCAAATCGAGAAACAGACTTTTAACTATAGAGAATAAACCACTAGTTACCAGAGGGAAGGTTGGGGGGCATGGGTTAAACAGGAAATGGAGATGGAGGAGGGTGCTCGTGGCAATAAGCAATGGGTGTTAAACAGAAGTGCTGAATCACTACATTGTACACCTGAAACTATTATTACACTCTGTGTTAACTAACTGGAATTTAAATAAAAACGAAAGAATTATCTTAGTATAAAACACTGGGTTCAGTTCACAGGGATTTTACTGTGATAGTTTCTGAGAATACAAATAATAAACATATCTACTTCTCTTGAAATATGTAAGTGGAAACTGACTTGAAAATTCAGTTACAGAATGAGGCCAAGTAGCATGAAAGAACTTTCAGGATAGTTACAGGGGTTTGGGACACAGTGCTCTGCAGCAACTGGGGCAAATTCATTGATGGAAAGCATCTCTGGAGCAAGCAAGACCCTTTGCAACCAGTGCAATAATCCAAGGCAATAGTAAATAGGACAGTAAAGGAGGAGAAAATTTATGATAAGGAGTCAAATTGTCAGGGATAAAAGTTTATTGGGTGGGGGACACAGAAAAGTATGAGTCTGACACCCATATTCATGTCCTCGGCGACTTTGAGAATAAATGTCTGAGAGACTGCAGAAGAAAATAACAGAAAACTGAGCAAATTCTTGATGGGGGTAAAGGAGGAAATGGTCAGCACAGAGAAAGAGAGAGGCAGGTTTTTTTGTGCTGGTTCGTTTTGAGTTGCTAAGCTTTCATCCAAATTTGTGTGACATTTGCACGTATGAATCTGAAGTTCTGGGATACAGATTTATGTTTTAGCGTTCTCAGTTGGTGTCAGTAGTTTAAAACTTGAAAAACTCGTGAGCTTCTCCAGAAAGCATGTATAGAATGGCAGTAAAAAGAGAGAAAAGAAGAAAATCTGAGAAAATACTGATGCGTGAAGGGGAACATGAGGATGAAATCATGTCCAGTGTAGCAGATGAAGACTAACACTGGACCACTGGGTTCGGTAAGTGGAGACCAGGAAGATTACCAATGCTTTTAGTATAACAGGGGCGATAGTGATGTAGGAAAGGGAAGAGCTTTCTCACAGTGGATTAAAAAAATTAATGAGAAATGAAAAAAAGCCAATATAGTAAATAAGTAATTACACCAAGATATCTGACTGTAGAAAGGTTGTAACAAACAGAAAAAAAACCTTTAAAAAAAAAAAGGATATTTTATTTATTGCTTCCTTTTTCTTTCCCTAAGGAGTAAAGAATCTTGACCACACTCATGGGCAGAAGAGAAAAGGTCACAAAAAGTAGTAAGTTAAAAGTAAAGGAGAAATAGAAAGAATTGGTGACAAAGGACCCAGAGGGCATCAAGAAAAAAACAGCTTAGTTATAAACAGAAAGCGGGTACACTGCTTTATTCAGAGACAGAAAGTAGAGATGTCAGTGTGTGGAGAAGTCTCTAGCCTAGGGAATTCTTACGTGAACACTGGCACGCTTTAACTCGTATCTTATTTGAGAACTTGCACTTGTTTGTGGAATATGTAAGAATTAACTTCACTGTAATAAGAGTGTTAGCTCTTTTAACTTAAAAACACTTCAAATAGGACTTCTGTCAAATACTATTTCAGTTATAGGCACCATACTATTGATAATTGTCCATACTTGAAAGCCAAGGAAACTGGTCTATAAACCAGAAAAATCATATTATTTATAATTTTGAATTAGCAATGGTAATAATGGGTAATAATGTTGACTCTGTTGTTAGAAGCCCAAAATATCTTAGGAATGGTACAAAATTAGACTTATTCTCAAAACTATCCAAAATAAGACTCATGAAGAATGACAAAATCATTTTTATTTCATGCTAGTAAATGCAAGAAAATGAAAAGCATGTGAACTTTCTTGCTCTTACAGTATCAGAATTTCACTAAATTATGCAAAAAGAAATATATATATTTATGCACGCATGTATGTATATAATTAGCACTTTGAAACTACTTCATATATCAATATAAAAAACATACAGTCTTAGAAATTTAAGAATGCTTTACCAATACTTCTACAAGTACACTAATACGCAGAAAGGTGAAGCTTGTAACAGAGGCCCATGTTTACTAAAACCACTGTCTGTCTACTGGATACTGCATCTATCTGTTCTCCAGTCCTCACGATGAGTCTTGAGGGAGTTAAGATCCCCATTTTATAGAGGCAGTGACTGAAAGTCAAAGAAATTGGGTTCCCAGTCAAGATCACATACAGAGCTAAAAAAAGACTTAGGAGGTACCTGGGGGACTCAGTGGGTTGAGCATCTGACTCTTGATTTCGGCACAAGTTATGATCCCAGGGTCGTGGGATCGAACCCCACATGGGGCTCTGCACTGAGCATGGAGCCTGCTTAAGATTCTCTCTCTCTCTCTCTCTCTCTCTCTCTCTCTCTCCCCCACTGCCCCTCTCCCCAGCTTGTGCACGCACGCGCATGCTCTCGCTCTCTCTCTCTCTAAAATAAACATTAAAAAATAATAAAAATTTAAAATGTCAGAGTTGGAATTCAGGGTTTCTATTTGACTTCAGAGCCCATGCTTTCTTTGCCACATGCTTCCTCTCATATATTTCATGGCTGACCTACAGATTGAGTAGAAACCACCACTTTGATAATGTAAGCCACAGACTAAGAACCTCTGCACTGAGAAGGGACATAGTTGGTTATCTACTGGCCCCTTGGAGTGCAGGTCACCTTCCACTCTCTTCTCACCACTTCCAAAACCATGAAGCCCACTCCCAGCCCACGAACTGATATAGTCAGGCCATGCTCTCCAGTGTCTTGACCTTAGACGCATTCCTCTGCCCGAGGAGCCTTTCTTCCTTCTCCACCTGGTGAACTGCTAATCATCCAAAGCCCCATCACCTCCCACATCTGACCTCCAACTCTGTGCGAGACTCATCCCTCACCTGGCAGAGCTAATGGTCCCCTTGCCGCGTACCCACAGGGCACGCTGCGAGCACTTATCACTCAGAATCATAATAATTACTTTAATCTCTCCCCTGCTGGAATGTGAGCCTTTCCATGACAGGGACAGTATTTTATTCAATGTAGAATCAATAGTGCATAAAGCAGTGTGTGGCACATAGTAGATAATAAATAACTGTCTGCTGTGTAGTGAAAACACTGCAGGCTTAGGAGGCAGTGGGGGGAGAGGTGGGTGGGTCTGAAATGCCACTTCTGTCTCACACCATCTGTGTGATCTTGGACAAGCTACTGCCTGTGAGCTTCATATCCCCATCTGTGTGGACATAATATTACCTATCTTAAAGAGTTGCTATAAGGACTTAAAGAGAACTGACTCAGAAAATTGGAGTCCCTGATATGTAATTAAGTACTTAATAAATACTTGCTTACTGTCCTTTCCCCTTCCACCTTCCTGAATGCCTAAATGAACAACAGGTGAGCATGTATTTACTGACTGAACACATCAGGCCAAGTGCATTTACTGACTGAACAAATCTTACTCAAATGTATAAGACTGCAAAACTATAGTAGGTGCTCTGTGTGTGTGTCAGAAAAGTGAATATCTGCACTCAGAGAACTGACAGTCCTATGAGGAAAATACAAATTTTAGTCAAATGATGATTTCTTAAAAATAAGGTAGAGAAATGAGTACTATAAGCTGAGTGCATGGACCCAGTGGAGGACCCAGTGGATGGGAGCAGTTACTTTGGTTGAGGGGAAAAGCAGAAGTGGTCACCAAACATCTGGAATTTGAAATAAATTTTGAAAAAGTGACTATAAGTTGGAATCATGGATACGCAAGAGAGGAAATCCTAGGAGAAAGGTTCAGCAGGAGAAAAGGCATAGAGGGAGGAGAGCAAAGGATTTCTCTGGGAACAGACACTGGTTTGGGATGATTTGCCAAAGCACAAGAAGCCAGAGAAGGTGGACAGGGACAAAGATGAACTGCAGAGAAAAGAAACCTGCACATGTACTGAAAAATTAAACACTCAATTCATTATCTGATGACTAATGCTCATACTTCCTGTTTGGAGCCCCCTCTACTCCACATACCAGGATTGTCAAACAAAGTTACACACAAGAGGAAAAGGGAATTAAAAAGCAAATTAACAAGATATTATATACTGCAAGGAAGCCAGTTCTGTTTACTGATTTAGTTGAGAAAAGAGCAAAGGCTATTCTTCTAAATGGGTGAGTTTCTTTTACTGTTAACATTGCTGTTGCATGACTATTCATCCCTGGCTTGTGAGAACAAGAAAATAAAAATAATGACTCTGATCAAAGAGAGTCTTTTTGCATAGGAAGTAAAGTAAAAATAAAACAAAAATGCATCCTGCGAGATGCCAATGTCTTTCTGCACTGACCAGTCCTGTCCCTATTTCACACTCAAAATGTTCTACTGCCCCCTGCTGCTTTAAGTTTCTGAAGTTCAAAAAAAAAGAACCCCAAAATCAAAAAAACAAAAAGAAGTTCTCATTTTCTACTGATCTAAGTGATTCCACTATTTTACTTTCTCCCACCCACCCCCTTTTTCTGCCATGATGACTAAGATTTTGGGGGGGGGGGTTGTTTTTTGCAAAAAAAAATTTTAATAGCGATGAGTGTGTAAGAATTATGTAAAATTTGGTAGGAGGAAATTATAGCTTTGCTAGCACATGAAAGTAATCCTCTGTGGACATAACAACTTATTTGTGACTTATCAATTGTACATTTTCATCAGGGAGTACTGACCAATCCCCAAACACACCATTTGCCCCTCCTTTAAATGGAACCTCAATTAGAGTGGGAGAGAGCCAAAGCAAGCATAAGAGACTGTTAAAAACTGAGAACAAACTGAGGGTTGATGGGGGGTGGGAGGGAGGAAAGGGTGGGTGATGGGTATCGAGGAGGGCACCTTTTGGGATGAGCACTGGGTGTTGTATGGAAATCAATTTGACAATAAATTTCATATATATAAAATAAATAAATAAATAAAAAATAAATGGAACCTCAAACTTTCTAGCCAAACTATATAATCTGCGTGCATGATTAGGCTCCCCATACATGGTATTGTGTATATGTTAGATTAAATGAAATATAAAGGATAAGCCTGGCTTTTCCTCTTTTACTGAAGTTTGTTCATTAATTTCAGTTTCTTAACATGTGATATAGAACTTCAGTCTTTTTTTCCTTGTGTTGGGATCTAGCTAATTTCAATTTCACAAATATTTATCTTCCTCTCTGGGCTCTGTGTGTTTGTGTGTGGTTTGTTTACACTTCCAGTTACTATACAGTATGTAAGGTCACAAGGATCTATATGATAACCAGAAACAAAAATGAAAAAGGACATCTGGAAAGTTCTCCATCTAACGTGATCAAATGGCACACCATTATCCTAAGTCTGGCTTTCTTCTAATGCTGCCTCCAGCAAACAGTTTTAAGTGCCTGCAGTGTGCTGAAATGCAGTAAAAATATTTATTCTTTTCAATTAGGTCAGGTGTGCTAGCAAGGGGACTGTACCTCTTGTATTTCTGTTCATAGCTAAATGAAGGTGTTATAATCCTTTTTGATTCCTCTTTGAGTTACACATTACTACATAACAAAGCATCCCCAAGGTTAGGGACTTAAAATGACAAGCAGTCATTATCTCTTTAAATTCTGTGGTTTGAGCAGACAGCTCCTCTGTCTTCTTCATATGTCTTCATATGTCTTCTTCATATGGAGTAGCCAGGGTGCTGGGATGCCTGGAATTTGCAGAATGGCTTGACAGGGTATTGGCTAGGAGTGAGATTAGGGGTGCTGGCTGGGGATCTGGGTTTTTCTCTATGCATCTCTGGGTTTTTTCTCTACATCTCTTCTCTGGTTTCCTCCTGGCACGGAAGGTGCTCTCCCAAGGTGCCCTCTAACCTCAAGCCTTCCAAGAGGACAGTCCCCAAAATGAAAGTGTTTATTATCAAGCCTCTGTTTGCACCTCACTTGCAAATGTCTCATTAACCAATGCCAGTCACAGGGCTAAGCTCAGATTCAACCAAAGGGACTACACGTGGCCACGAGTACTGGGAGGGGTGTCTCACAGGGGCCAATATCACAGTCTGACACAACTTCTCTCCTTCCCTCACCAACGAGTACCTTTGAGTCATCCTTTGTAGGATGTAAATCCCTGTTTCAGTCTGCAGTTCTTTTTCCTATTTTCTTTCTTTTCATCTTTTTTTTTTTTCTTTTTTGTAAAAATCTAGCTGGGCTTTTAATTAAGGATTGGGGGAAGAATAGTGGCATTCATTCAATGAATAAACATGCGTCGAGTAGTAGTGAGGAATGCACCGTAGTAGGAACCTGTGCAACACGAGACTGAACAAGACCCTTCCTCTACCCTCACAGCTAAATCCCTGCAGGGGAGACTAACAGATGCCCCGAGTCCCTCAAATCTGCCCTCCTAACTATCATTTTTCTAGTTTCCAGATTTCAACATGTCACAACCCTGCTTAACAATTTCCGTGTTTTCCCCAGCCTCCTGGAAGAGACCCAAACACCGTAGCAACTCCTGGAACGTCCCTCAAACTACCCTTTCTAGGTTCATCTCCTTTTTTTTTTTTCAACGTTTATTTATTTTTGGGACAGAGAGAGACAGAGCATGAACGGGGGAGGGGCAGAGAGAGAGGGAGACACAGAATCGGAAACAGGCTCCAGGCTCTGAGCCATCAGCCCAGAGCCTGACGCGGGGCTCGAACTCACGGACCGCGAGATCATGACCTGGCTGAAGTCGGACGCTTAACCGACTGCGCCACCCAGGCGCCCCTATAGGTTCATCTCCTACCACTTGTCCTCAATGTGCCTCTTAACTCCCGTTTATAGGTCCATGTCTTTTTTCCTGTCATTGCCTCTAGCTGGAATGCTCTTCCCCAGTCCTCAGCTCCAAGAACATGTAATTTTCCTCTTCAGATCCACACTTAAGTGATTTGCCATAAGATCTCCACTAAGAAAGGACAAGTCACACACATATGCCTACATAGACGGTGAACATATCCCTTAGTATCGATGTTGTTCCATATCTCTAATTTAGCATCCATGCTGTTCCATGTTGTTGGTATGTCTGTCCTTTCAAGGGACTGCAGACTCCTTGAGGAAACCATGTTCACAGTTAGACAACTTGGCATTTTCTACGAATACAGCTTGATATGTAGGAGGAAAGAAAAAAGAGGATCTTGTGATTTCTTTCATTTCTATGAAATGTACTCTATTTTCTTCACTGTATTCAAAATAAAAATATCACAGTTGTAATTACATATCAAATTTGAGACGTCAGAGCTTCTCCAGGATGAAATGTGCTCTAATGAGAAATGGAGACCAATAAAGAAATTCCTGTTCAGTGCAAATCTATCAATTAATCAATCAAATGGAAATATAAAAAGCCACTACACCTGTTTCAATACCTTATACTAAGCAACATGGCTGACTTCTAAGGGTACTGATAAGATTAGGGTATGCTCTCTAAATCTGCCACTGAACACCTCTGAATCAAATTCTACATCTTTATTAATAGAACCTAACAGTGAATCTATATTAAAAGGTCTTACACAATATAAAACTAAAATATCCCATGTAACACTAGCTTCATTTTAAATTCATCATGAGGATATATCAATTGACGTTTTCAAATGTATATCTGAATTGATAAACTATGTCTCATATTAACCTTTAATTGTGATGTAAGATTTCAATAAGTGAACAGACTTTTAACATAGTCATATAGATGATGACAGGATGTGAATTTGTATCAAGGAAGTGCCATATCACATGTAATCGGATACCAACAATTGTGTAAATCTATAAGCCAGTGAATTCATGGTAAGGTAACAGAACTTACTAGATGATAAATGTTGGCTTTAAAAACACCAGACCATCTTGGGTCAGGCACCACTTAACATTCCAGCTTATTCCCCAATCCCTTGCTCTTCTCCCTGGTCCCTCACCACATCCGATTGTACATGTCATTTCCGGTAGTGGATGTCACGCCCCCACCTTCACTTCCTTCTACAAATATGACTCCTTTTTCATGACCCACCTCAAGCATCATCTCCTCCATATGGCCCTCCTGAACCCTTTATCAGCACGTGGAAGCTCTCCCATCATGCAACAGTTTCTACCTCAATGCTGAAGGTTGGCCACTGTTTTGCACAGGTGTCCTTCCATTCCTCCTGTGTGGTCTGTGTTTTATTTACCTTGAACAGTCCACACTGCCTGACAGGTACTAGGCACCAGATAAATGTTTACAATTGATATAACAAATGGCTGCATAAAATGAAGTGTGAATTTTGTCTTTCAGCGTGAATAGCCATTTACTTAAATCATGAACACTTGATAAAAGGACTGAAATATGTATCGGATACTTTAATTTTAGCTAAGTCTTCATTCATATACTTTGGAATACAATGTCACAAATGCAAAAGGTGTAAATTCTAGGGTATGAAAAAAATGGATATCTATGAGTGGAAGCACCAGTCTAAAATGTGTCATGTATTTCTACACCCTTTGGCAAAATGATGAAAAGAAAGAACTAATCTGCATTTCTCTAGTTCTATTTTTGCCACTTATTAGATATGAAATCATTGTGTAAAATGAGGTCAACAATATCTCCTTTTCTTACTTCACAGACCCCTCATATGAAAACATATATGAAAATCCTTTCCTTAAGCTAAAATGTAAAGCCCTTCTTAATATTGAGTCAAAAAGTTGATACACAGTGTATTTTTGCATTAAAAATGATTGAGCCTGATGAGCATTTAGCCCAATCACTGTCTAGCATACTTAGGGAGAATTTCCTTTGAGAAATAAAATATTCATCATTTCTAATTATAAATGGTACTGTTGTCAAGACAACTTTTCTCATGAGGGATGGGATTATTCTAAAATGGTCTTTTTAAACAATGTTTTAAATCTCAATTCTTATTTACGAGTGAAAATGCATCATCCTTATTAATATCTCATTACTCAAAACACTCAACAATTTAAAAGAAATGTTATTTGAGAAAGGGTTCAATAGAGTTCTCTTCCTTAACTCCTCTAGGGAATTAGAATTCATGGCATGAGAGTTTAACTATATAGCACTTCAATTAAAAGTAGGGAGTCTGGAACTAATGTTACATAAGTAGCAAGCACAATAGAGTTAGCATGCCCCATTAATGCCTGGCCATAGGGGCAAAATGACATTCTGAGGCATGAAGAACAAAAAGGTAATTGGATAGAAGAGTGATCTCACTTTAGGAAACATGAATGTACATGGCCATTCCTACAAGCATGATACACTGTGACCCTGCAAAGGTTAGGAGGCATTCTAACACTGAAAGTTTAAACAGATAACAATATGCTTACCTCTTTCTAAAGACTGTAATAAAGACATATCCCAAATAGTCAATATTCTGAATTATAAAAGTGTGGTGTTATCATTATTCGTAATAATTTCATAATTATAAAATATTTACAATTTTTAAAGCTCATACATACAACTCTATGAGCCAACAGAGCAGTGAGCATCTAATTTAAAACAGGTAAATATACTCTATAAGTATAAGGCCCCATAGCCAGTAAGAATTCACCCACTTCTATGCTCATTCATTTATCCACCTTTTACAAAGTATCTACTATGTGGCAAACACAGCTCTTACACTGACAGAAGACAAAGGAGACTAACCTTTTAATTAGAAAATGATGTCCTAGATCCAATTTTTTTAAACTGCAAATTCACTAAGTTCTATTGTATTTTAGGCTCCTAATAGCATAACAATATTCCAATGAAGTTCTAGGCACCACAAAGACTAAGTTTAAAAAAAAAAAAAAAGCAAGATTTTTATAGGTGACAAATTTATGTACATTTTCTCTTTTACTGAAATTAAAAAAAAATTTTTTTTCAACGTTTATTTATTTTTGGGACAGAGAGAGACAGAGCATGAACGGGGGAGGGGCAGAGAGAGAGGGAGACACAGAATCAGAAACAGGCTCCAGGCTCCGAGCCATCAGCCCAGAGCCCGACGCGGGGCTCGAACTCACGGACCGCGAGATCGTGACCTGGCTGAAGCCGGACGCTTAACCGACTGCGCCACCCAGGCGCCCCACTTTTACTGAAATTAAACAATAAGCTGGAGATTTACTTCTCTTAAAATTTGAAACAAGCAATTAATTAGGTATTTAGCACATAATACATATCTACTACTATATTCACCACCAAATATACAGGAAATAAAGGCCAAAGTTTTTTTGTAGTTGAGAACCAAAAGGCTGTGTATTTGCGTGTGTGTGCTTGTGTGTGCTAGAGTGTGTGTGTGTGTGTGTGTATGTGTATGTGTCTGTCTGTCTGTCCTCTATCTAAATTTGAGACTATCCAAATACAATTATCATATGTTATCTTCTAGAATATAAAGATAAGTAGATAACTAGTGAATTAAAGTTTACAAAAATTACAGTTGCACAGAAAATTATAAAACACATATTCTGTACTGCAAAAAGAATGTCCTTGTACAATTCCATGTACTTTGTCAAGATAAATGTAAATATCAGACTGAAAATGTTTATAATCTCTGAGAATGTTTTATGATAAAATATACCCTACCCTAATTCAAATAAGCAAAATTACTTTTTTTCCTTGAGAATAGAACACAGAACCAAACAATTATGGAAATTCAATACCACTTTAGATGATTCACTGCAGAGGCTGACTGTAGTCCAAAAATCTGTATTTTTTTTTTTTACTTTTTTAAATGTTTATTTATTTCTGAGAGAGAAAGAGAGACAGAACACACATGAGGGAGGGACAGAGAGAGAGGGAGACACAGAATCCGAAGCAGGCTCCAGGCTCTTAGCTGTCAGCACAAGGCCAACATAGGGCTCAAACCCAGAAACTGTGAGATCATGACCTGAGCTGGAGTCAGATGCCCAACCAACAACCACCCATGCACCCCCCAAAAAATCTTTATTTTAAAGAAAGCAAGGTATGTGGGTTTTTAAAAAAGAATCCACATAATAGCATCATGTAATTTTAATTATTTTTATACATGTGATATTTAAAAAGGAGAAAAAATACTTTCCATCTTTATTAACCTAATCATAATATGCTATAGTCAAAGGATTTTTGTAAGCATTAAAATGTTCTCTTTTCTACACTGATTTTTGGGAAAAGACTGTAAGATTATCTTGATTAAAAATATCATACATTTGAAAAGAATGACCTTTATTTCAGACTTTTCCTAGGCATGACCATAGTAGATTAATAAATTTAGCATTACAGATTAAAAGATAGTTAGTATAAAATACTGCATCATTTTTAATGAGAGTATCTGTTATGGGGCCCTGTAAATGTCCAAGGCAAAGGACGTATTTTGGCTCTAACAAATGGGTAACCAGCAATAATGCCAAGCAACCTCTATAGAATGTGGAATTGGCTCCCCCTGTTGGGCCTGAAAATTTTGCATTTTTAGCCATCGCATCATAGATCTCAAAAAAAAATTTTTTTAAGCAAAATGAATAAACAATATTAAAGACCTACAAGTACATTGGAAATGTATGTTTTTAAAATAGATTTTATTTGAGATGATTTGTATTTGTTTCTAGATAAAAAGAAACTATGAAAATCAACAGAGTTACTGAAGAAAATAGGAATTAATTTTCAATTTAGTGAAATCAATACATTGTTCAAATGAGGTCTATAATCTCTTGAATGCTACTGTGTTTTGTTTTGTTTTTTTATAGCCTAAAAAACACAGGTCATCCTTTGAACTAAACACAAGAAAATAGAACAGCTATTCCTACACTCAAAATGAGATTTGTTTTTACCCTTTTTAATATATAAAGAACTTAAAAAAAAAGTGTGTACATTCTTATTGCTGAAAGCAATGCAGAGGTTTCTATCTCTTAAGAAACAGCTACATCTCTTTTTTTTTAAGTGCTTTTATTCATTTTTTGAGAGGCAGAGAGAGACAATGAGCAGGGGAGGGGCAAGAGAGAGAAGGAGACACAGAATCTGAGGCAGGCTCCAGGCTCTGAGCTGTCAGCGCAGAGCCCCAACACAGAGTCGAACTCACCAACCGCAAGTTCATGACTTGGGCCAAAGTCAGCTGCTTAACCAACTGAGCCACCCAGGCCCTCTAAAACAGCTACATCTCTTAAGAATGGCTGTGATGATTCAACCCGTGGGTGGGTTGTCTAACCTGCCTGCCCCCACAGGTCTGAGAACATCTGGGAGGCTGCGGGGACGGGGGAGGGGGGTTGGGGGTGGGGGGAAGAGCAGGAATTACTACAGACCAAAGAAAGCAATCCAATCCCTACTTGCTTACGAATGCAATGCGGTAGGGTAGGCACACTACACAAAGTAATACAGCCACTGAAATAAATATAAAATGACAACTATGAACAATTTTACATTACTGAAAGAAATGCAAAAAATTACAATCCCCAATTTGCAAACAAAATATTTATTAACGCACCAAAGCCTCTGCCAGCATCGCTAGGAGGGCTACTATAAAAAACTACAAAATTTCTATGCAAGTGAGGCATTGTGAAGGCGGAACTAAATGAAAAAAATTAAACATCAAGATGTTAGATATCCAGCAACATAAAGCTATTTCTGTCATATCCTAATTGTCTTTTTTCATACTTTATAATTTTTTTTAATTTATCTTGTAACTTTTCCTAAAATTCGGTCATTTAGAAAGTTAAGATTAATAAGCCTTATCTAAAAACCTAGAACAATAAAGGGGTCAAAATGCCATAACAGGAAATCTGTGAAAGCTAACTGCTTTCCTTTCAAACAGCAGGTGAGATAGTGGACCTTGCCTTCACTACAGGTTCTCAGGAAGGCTCTGGGACAGCTGATTCCAAAACACAGAAGGAAGAGAAAAACATCAAATAGTTTCTTCTGAAAACTCCTATGGGACCATTTTCTTTCCAGAAAAGTGAGAGAAAATACCCATCACTGCTCTCTTTCTTGCACACATGCCTCTAGGACCCAGCACTCAAGCAAACATTGGTACTGTATCTTAGATACATATGGATTAAATAGGCTGTATGCACTGGCCTGGGAACTGAACCAATGTTTACAACATTGTTTCTATGGGAAAACATGTTCCAAATTCTAAATAACTTACAAAGGTTTGGAATATACTGGTATAATTTTGATGTTGTTGTTAAGAGATGCATTATGAAGACAGGATATGGATTACAGTTGACTTGGAGTCAATTCATGTTGACCTCCTGTTTTTTTACCTCCCACTTTTCCTTCTCAGTCTGGCAAAGGAATGAAAAATGCCATGATTTACACAGGTATATAATTATTTACAACAAGAATACATAAAAATCTCTAGCAACTTTAGTCTAATTCCACCACAGCCACCCCACCCTACATTTCAGTTAGCCCTACTGACATTTATTAGGTTGAAAATTTTGCTGGGGAATCTCAAAAATGCCATTTTCCAGATTTTGCTGGTTAGCAAACACAGATTTTTCTGCACTCGGTTTCTCTTTTTTATCTGGAATGAATCGTCATCTTTTGGCAAATAGCTCATTTAAAACATACAAGTTCTTGACATTCAAGTTGAAGAAGAAAAAAGAAAAACTATTAAGAACATTTTGCCTCCAAACTCTGAGGCAGTCATTAGAACATTGAGAAATATAGAATGGTTACAAACAGAAGATTTTCTTCCAAACTTTAAAAATCAGGAAAACATAAAGTTGCACTTCAGATAAATCCTTCAGGTTTGAATCTATTACCAAAAATGTGAATTACATTGAAGGTATCATAATTTATAATAGCACTAATCTTTTTTTAATCAACTATTTTAAAATAGTCGATCAATGCAGGGTATAATAAGGATTTTTAAAAAAGAAATGATAGGACTACAAAGTGCAGTTAAGGATGTATATGAATTAAGAAACTATAAAGTGGCAAAAGAAAGTCTTGAACGAAGAGAGTAGAAAATGGCACTCTAGAAAACCAAGAGGTATTCACAGTAAGCCGCTTCCAAGGACCATTACAACAGTTTGTGACTGCACATAACCTAATGCCCTGTGGACACGCTGAGCTGTCACCTTTACATTCACAAACAAGAAAGCGCCATTCCACACTGACACCAGGAAGTCATGAGCAAAGATTTCAAGTTAGAAATGCTGTCCTTTTCATGCACTTTTAGGTGGTTTCAATCCATTTGATGAAATACGCACTTTGCTTTCAAGAGTTTAAATTAGTTAAACATATTGAAGAAAAGATCCCCATTTGTTCATTTCACAGATATTCTGCCACTCTGGGGGAGGGCGGTGTGGCAGTAAAAAGAAAGTGGCACATTTAGCCAGCTAAAGCACCGTGTTGTTTACATCCAGGAAGCCACACATTTAATAAATGCTGGATAGCAGTAACTTCCTGAGGCTTACTTAGGATCTATAGTCCAGAATCACAAAATGGAATATAAGTGCACAGTGGGGTTGTTGACACATCAATCACTTGTCAGTCTCTCCAGTGTCCCACAACTACCCCTTGTGCTTGGAAACTTCCTTACCCATTGCTGTAATTAGATTTTTTAAACACAGGAATAGACACTTTTTCTGAAACTACTAAATTAAATCACCCACAGACACAAAAAGAAAGATAATCCCATGGTAACTATAGTGCAACTAAAAATTACATCTTTTAACTTCCTTCCAGTTTGGGTCACTGGTTTAGTTTTGGTTTTATTCCCTGTTATGCAACATTCCACTTGCACACCATTTTTTAACATTTGACATTATTATAAGTAGGTGGAGTAATAAAATAAGCAAGAAGTTAACTAATATCTCTGTGTTCAAAGGTAAAGAATATGAACCATATTGCCAGTTTACTCTCATAAGCACTGCAAGGTGTAATTAATGCATATTTGTTTGATTTGCTACTATTTTAAAATATATATATATATAGTGTGTAAAAGATCAGCAGACAACAATAAGAAAATTTATTTGTATCCACTATTTTCCAGACATTTTCCTGGATTGAAGAGATTCCATGTATGACATGAAATATCATACAAGTAAAGTGAAGTGTAGTCTCCTCTAAAAATTCTGAGCATGTAACTCTGCTAACACTATTTAATAATATCTCTCCTTCTTTATTCTCCATTACTTTCTTTTCAAAAGGGGTCTGTTAAGAAAAATCAAGCCTGTGCATTTAAGCAGATTTACTTACAATTATGCCTTCTCAACTGAACATAGATTTAAGAATTTTAGAAGAAAAAGATTATTGTGGGCAGTAAGGATGTCTGCATGTACTTCCTTGAAATCCTGAGAATAAGATTTTATTTCGTTCTTTTCCCCTTTACTGAGTTAAAGAGCTTCTCAGGCAGCTCAAATAAGTTTTGAGGGGTTTGAGGGAAGACTGCAACTGAACAGGCAATACATAGAATTGAAATGACTAGCTATTAAGACAGCTTATGTGCCTTCTGCCCAAGTACAATCCCGAGTGAAGGTTTTTCCCTAAAAGTCATGTGCAAATCAAGAGTTACCAGAGGGGAGGTAGGCGATAAAGAGACAAAGGGGACTGATTAAGAGGTACAAACGTCCAATTACAAAATAAGTAAGTCACAGAGATGGAAAGCACAGCATAGAGAATATAGGTAATAATATGATAATAATGTGGATGTTATATGGTGACTATACGGAGTCACACAACTAATGTAACATTGTGTGTTAATTATACTTCAATTTAAAAGAAGAGTCACACAAATTGACCTTGTTCTAAATTAAAGTTAAATTAGTATTTTTCCATTGAAATGGAAATTGGAAATTATTTACCCCAGAGGTTTTCAAATTAAGATTGTTGCATACACAGCGTTTCAGAGAGGAGCCTTGGGGAGTTTTCCAGAGTAGGGGTGTCATTATCATCCTTCCTTCAGAGAAATCTTGGTTAATCTATGTTATATATGGTCATTTTGTAGCAGACTCAGTTTTAAATGGCATTCGGTGACAGAGAAAATTAGAAACATTGAAGACACAGATCTTCTGCAGTTTTCCAACAGTGTAGTGAGGGGACATGTGGCTACCAATCCCTCTGTAGGGACTTTTTGAAGAAAATGGTCACTACCAACACCAAATTACTTTGGTTGAACTATCGAGCATTTGATTCTCCTCTGAGAGGACAACACCTCTGAGGTTTTAAAATTTTAGATGAAGGGGCACTGGGTGGCCCGGTCGGTGGAGCGTCTGACTTCGGCTCAGGTCATGATCTCGCGGTTTATGAGTTCGAGCCCCATGTCGGGCTTGCAGCTGTCAGCCTGTCAGTGAAGAACCAGCTTCAGATCCTCTGTCCCTCATCTCTCTGCCCCTCCCCGGCCTGTGCTCTACCCCAAATTAAAAAATGTTAAATTATTTTTTGATGAAGTAGTACCTAGATAAGTATCTCTTTCTTCTAAATATCTCACACTTCTTCAACTGATTCTCATATATCATTCAGGCCTTTCAGTACCTTTTGTTTTTCTCCAAATGTCTTGCAGTTTATATTCTGATGTCATGTCTCAATAGGAGATGGCCTATTTTGTGGAAGATAGGAATTCCAAACCTGGCTTTGCCTTTTTGAGTAAGGCTGGTCAATTTTAAGTGTTCTCATCTGTTAACTAAAGTAGTATATAACAGCTCCTTCTTGAAAGATTGTTACATGTATAAATTCAAACTCTGCATATTTAGCTTCTTGCAAAAGACAAATAACATGTAAATTTCCTTTCCCTTTTCCTTGGAGCCAAAACTATTATTCAGAATTAAAAGCAAAACAAAAACCTTCTAAGTAATAATGGAGAATTTATGGGAGAAAAATCTATAAACATTTTACCTTGTGGCCACAGGACAAAAACAGTGTATGGGGCATCTGGGTGGCTTAGTGGGTTAAGCATCTGACTTCGGCTCAGGTCATGATCTTTTGGTCCGTGAGTTCAAGACCCGCATCAGGCTCTGTGCTGTCAGTTCAGAGCCTGGAGCCTGCTTTGGATTCTGTGTCTCCCTCTCTGTCTCATGCCCTCCCTGCCCCTAAAAAATAAATAAACATTAAAAAAAGAAACCTCAATATATGAAACACTAGACACAGTGGAGCTAAGGCTTGGTATGTTTACCTGCTTATACAGAACCCACCACAGTACCCTTAACATATGAGTACTTTCTAAGGACAAAAATAATAATTATCCCGTGGATACAATTCCATGAATTTGAGGGAGATGCCTTTAAGTAACAACTGAAAACAGTATGAAATGGTATGAAAAGGTAAGAAAAAGGCTCTTGGGCTGTGTGGCAGGTGAAGAGTAGACAGCATAGAGTGTTAGGAGTCTGGGTCCATGAGCTGTGGTGCGGGTTCCTACCCCACAGGTTAGGCAGGTCATGTAACATCTCTGGCACTTGTTTCTTCTGGCACAATTTTTAAGGTCCTTTTCAGCATGGGAATTGTATCATCTTTTTATTCTACCATGAAAAATGAAGGCCCCATTATAATACATCTATGCTCTTAGTTCTTTGAACAGCAGAATAAGGGAAACTGGTATATGTGTCAGGAATAAAGGTAAGAAGTGATCCCAAACTCTGAAACATCAGTAGTACTGCTTTTCCATTCATGATTCTAGTTCATGGTGCTGTAAAAATTTAATAAAGGAAAGGCTCACTAAAGTAGACACAGGAGGACTGGTATCCTTCAACATCAGTTACAGGAAGAATTACCAATTACAGACCTCAACTGAAGAAGAATCAACAGGAAAGGATCATTAATTACAGGCCAACAAGGAAAGATGTACATTACATCTTCCACAAGAAACTGACTACCCTGCAACTCAGCCAATGAGAACGGTCATCCCCCTGCGCTCCAGCTTTTGTCCAAAGGACTTTCATTCAAAACCACCTCCTTCTCCATACAATAAGGTTCATATCCTTTGTTAGTTGGACTTGCCTATGGTTCTACCATTGATTCCTTGTCCCAAACTGCAAGTCTCTGTTGTTCCTGAATAAATACATTTTTGCTGGTAAAACAACTGACCATTTTAGTTTTAAAATTAACACAACTAAAGGTTAAGAACTTCATTTGAGAATCATTAGTACCTCAATTAATCAAAATGCTTAGGGAATTGCCTTTCTTACTCATATGGGCTTTGTTTAAAATTTTAAAATCTTGTTCTCCACCTAAAACCATCATGGCTCTACGTGCGATTTCACTGTTAATACCTCTTTAAAAAAATGTTTACTTATTTATTTTTGAGAGGGGGTAGTGGGGAGGGAGGGAGGGAGAGAGAGACAGAAAATCCCAAGCAGACTCCACACTGTGAGTGCAGAGCCTGACGTGGAGCTCAAATTCATGAACTGTGAGATAATGACCTGAGCTAAAACCAAGAGTCAGATGCTTAACCAACTGAGCCACCCAGGCACCCTGTAAATGCCTCTTCATGTGTCCTTTTCTTTTTCTAAACTAGTATCACCCTGGATTGGGACTTTGGGCCATGTCATTATTTTTGTGACTCACCTCTAGGCTTTAAGTCTCTCTATACTTCAATTCACAACCCTAATCTTCCCCCAAAACATTATGTTATTCAGATGACCCCTGCCTACCAAATAAAGCCTGAATGAAGTCCTTAGCCTAGTGTTCCAGAACCTTTAAAAGGGTCAATTTGTATTTCGTATATTATCTCTCCTTAGTTTAATGCCATCATTGCATGAAATTTTTCTTAGTTGATAAACATGTCTTTTAAACCATTTCAACTAATGCCATTCTCTTTCTATGAATGCCTTTTTCTTTCTCATGCTTCTGGAAAGTACAGAAATCTATTTAAAATGGAATCTCTATGTTGTCTTCCTAGACACTGCAGACAGATATGTTTTTTTCACTCTTCCAGAGCCTTGTAGTGGCCAAATGAGTCAGCATCACTCAAGACAGTAATGGAAGGTACATCATTGTTTCATTACTCAATCACATAACAGTAGTCAAAAAAAAAGATTAGGAGGTTGTCGTTTCTTCAGAAAACAGATGAGTCCATTAGTCAATCATCTAACCAAACAGTCACATGTCAACTA
This sequence comes from Herpailurus yagouaroundi, assembly GCF_014898765.1. NCBI lineage: Eukaryota > Metazoa > Chordata > Mammalia > Carnivora > Felidae > Herpailurus > Herpailurus yagouaroundi. The sequence continues at coordinate 152,883,951 of NW_024412376.1, forward strand.
GTGTAATGCAGCAAAGGACCAAATTTTTATTTTAATCTGTAATCATCACATTAGACCTCATTCCAACAGCTGTGATTTTATTACTGCTAATAAACAGGAAAAAGATCCTGCAGTTAACATGTTCAAAACTCAAAAGATCCTATAAACACTGTCTACTTGGTACTGTGCCAACCACTTTCACATATCCTTATTTCTTTCTTGTAACAAATCTTTGAATTAATTATTATTTTCATCTTACAGAGAAAGAAACTGAAGCTGAAAGTGGTGGCTTACTTTGCCCAAACT
>NW_024412376.1:152884635-153035983 GCF_014898765.1 Herpailurus yagouaroundi
TGACCTGGCTGAAGTCGGACGCTTAACCGACTGCACCACCCAGGCGCCCCCAGAGAAAATTTTAAATGGAGATTTAAATAGAAAATTCTAACATGTTCTTCCTATGTCTAGGGCCATACCATTACATATAGCACCTCTGTGGAAAAAGTTCTAAAGAAAGCCTCTCAGGCACAGACACAGCATAATGAACAGAGGGCAGGCTGTATTTTATCCCCCATTGTCTTCAGCCAGGCACTTGAATGCAGTGTCCAACATCCACCACAATTAGAAGATCACTAAAAAGTAGATTATTTTAAGCAGTCCTTGAAGGATGTTTTTGCCACACCGAAGACACTGAATTAAATTACAACTGTTTACTGAATGCTTTTCCAGGAATGATTTAGATATCTGGAAAATATCTTGGAAGTGCGAGACACGCATTCAATCATTTAGAAAAAAATCTCTCCGCCACCTACCCAAGCCAAGTAAGTACAATGCTGAATGCTGGGCAAACATCTCAAGCCCACAGCCAGTCTATTTTTCAGGTCAACAGAGAGACCAGTGAGAAAAACAAATGAGGGAGAACAACATTAACAAGGTGCTGGGGCCACCCAGGTGAAGGACACTCATTATAGCTTCAGGAAAGTGAAGCCCAGTGAAGGGAAACTCTAGTCTGAGCCCTAAAATAAGAGAAGGAAATGCACATATGGGTTTCAGGCAGGAAAAACAGTAGCTGTTCCTGAGAACTATTATTTTCCAGTATTTAGGTTTTTTTCTAAGACCTATGAACAAATAAGTAACTAATACAAAACACAAACCTCTCTTCGACAAGCTGTAAGTAGAATACAGTGAGAAACACATGAGGACATGGCTGAGAAGAACCGTTTGGTGGTATTCATTCAACACATTTCCTGAGCACTTAGGATATACGAAATATTGGTCCATCTCCAGGAAAAGAGTAAAAATCCATCCCTTGTTTTCAAGAAGCTCTAGTGAAAAAAGAGCATTCATAAAATAATCATACAATCCAGGTACATTTAAAGCCAGTTATCCTGGGGCACCTGGGTGGCTCAGTCGGTTGAGTGTCCAACTTTGGCCCAGGTCATGATCTCACCGCTCATGAGTTCGAGCCCCGCACCGGGCTCTGTGCTGACAGCTCAGAGCCTGGAGCCTGCTTCAGATTCTGTGTCTCCCTTTCTCTCTGCGGCCCCCCCCCCCCCCCGAACTCTGTCTCTCTCTCTCTCTCAAAATAAATAAACATTAAATTAAAAAAAATTTAAAACCAGTTATCCTTATACTGTGGGGATGTATAAAGAGAAGATGATGCATCCTAGAGGATCACAGAAGTCTTCCCAGAGGAAGTGGTGTTTGAACTGGAATATGAAGGATCTCAACAGAAGAATAAAACAGGGATACTATGCTGACCAGAAATAAGAAGGCAGGTGTTAGAGTAGGTAAAGCCTGGTAATCTGCATATGCAAAGGCCCTGGGGAAGTGAAAGCAATGCATACCTTGGGGACTGCAAATGCCTGTAGAGCTGGAACACACAGGGCACAGGAGAGTGAAGAAAGCAGGATGAAGCAAAAGAGGCCATGAAGGTCTCTCTGGCCAACTAACAATGCAGAGTTTATATCTTCAGTGCAAGGTCATGAACAGAGAGAGTCCTTCAACCTCTGCACACCACATTTAACTCCCCCACCCTTCCCTCCCTCCTCTCCTTTCCTTCAACAAACACTGATCAATCATCTACCAGTTTACCTTGTGTGATGTACTATCTAGAGTGTTGAGGATACAACCAGGAACAGGGCTCTGAGCTCATGAAGCGCACATTTGGAGAAGGAGGCAGATTTTAAAAATCCGTTAAATGGCATAAATTATTTCTACACCACAGGGTTTCTGTGAGGATCCTGTAAGATTGCATGATTATATAGTTTATAAAATGTAAACAGTTAAAAAAAAATTTTTATGGGTTTTCTCTTGGGTATATTAACTTAGATGTGGTAATGAGGCACCTGTGTAGATTTGTAACATGAAACTTTGGGAATGGAAGGAGTACAGACGAGACAAAGATGAAATAAAGAAATTGTAACCAAGAAAATACAACAATAGCAGTTGCTTAAAGCGAGCCTGCATTACAGGCCTGGCACTACCCTTTCCACAGACTTTATTTTTAATTATCTCAAGAACATGAAAGATAGGGTTTATCTCCCTTACATGTAAAAATGAGGCACAAAAGAAATCAACAAGTCTACAAGGTCGGTTTTACACACCTAAACTAAAAGTTGCTATAACATCAACTTCTCTAATTCCTATGGTAAATTCAAATGAAAAATCAAAATTTCAGTTCTTGACTGTAGTGGACCCTGTTGGTTACTTCCCCACATCAGTCACCACCTCGTCCTCTTTCTTAGTAGGATCCTGATCCGATTCAGTCACCCATCCATCCAGAAATCCAGAAACATATCTTAACAAGTTGAAATCGGGGCGCCTGGGTGGCGCAGTCGGTTAAGCGTCCGACTTCAGCCAGGTCATGATCTCGCGGTCCGGGAGTTCGAGCCCCGCGTCGGGCTCTGGGCTGATGGCTCAGAGCCTGGAGCCTGTTTCCGATTCTGTGTCTCCCTCTCTCTCTGCCCCTCCCCCGTTCATGCTCTGTCTCTCTCTGTCCCAAAAATAAATAAACATTGAAAAAAAAAATTAAAAAAAAAAAAAAACAAGTTGAAATCAATCACTGTACGCCATTTCTTTAGCAACTCTTGGTCTTAAGTTATGCACTTCATCTATGTCATTTCAATGGATTCAAGAAAGGGGTTTAGAATCCATTTGGTAATGGGAGAGATCATCTCCTCTCCCAGTTTCCCACTTTCTCTTCCTTTTTTCTACCCTTTCTTTTTTCTCTCTCTCTGCCACTGACTATGAACTGGAAAGCATCAAGCCTTGGTTAGCACTGATGGCCTCTTTGAGACCAGGGGTAGAGCCAAGGAAAAGCTGAGACCAAGGACGAAGAAATGAAGAAATAGAAAGAAACTGAAAGTTTTGGTCTGACCTACCTCTGCAATTCCTGCTCTGAGAGATAACAGGTTTTTCCTTTTGAAGCCAGATTCAGACAGGTATCAGTTATTTGCAACCAAAAGCATGGAACCAATCCGAGGTAATCACGACCACCTATCTCCTATACTTATATGGCTTATGTCTTATTGATACATTAAAGAAAACAATATCGAAAAGAACTCAATATCGAAAAGCTTTTTTCATAGGCATTCACAATAAGCCAGCTGACATGAAATCTTATTCTGGGTATAGTATCATCATCTCGGCGTTTCAAAAATTTAAATGAAACATTATAATTATTCTTTTCTTTAATCTTGATTTATTTTTGAGACAGAGGGAGAGAGAGAGTGAGAACAAAGAAGGGACGGGGGGGGGGCACAGAATCTGGAGCAGGCTCCAGGCTCTGTCAGCACAGAGCCCGACACGAGGCTTGAACCCACAAAGCGTGAGATCACGATCGAAGCCGGAGTCCGCCGCTTAACAGACTATGCCACCCAGGCACCCTGAAATGTTCTAATTTTCAAGCACACTTCATAGGTAAGGAAACCAGGCCAGCTGGGGGGGTCCCCCCCAGCACACTACTAAAACCAGAGCTTGAACACCATCTTGTCTGCCACTGAAATTTGGCTTTTTTTTACTACAGCATGTGGACTCACATGCCATTTTTTAAATTCTAAAATAAATTAACATTATATATTCCCATAATAAATATGATGAAATACAAGAACTGTAAGACTTGTTTACTTGGACATATAAACACGAGGTAGCTTTTTTCCCCAAATAGGAACTATTTAAAAATCACATACAATGTTACTGAAGTTTTACTCTTTTTTTTCAGACTGATTTTTTTTCTGCTTCAGTGATAGAAATTTGGCTTGGAGGAAAAGAATGAAAAGTCCTTATTAAGTCTATTTAACAGCTGTTTACTATGTGCCTAACACATATTTACTATTTAACAGCCCCACTATGTGCCTAACACAATGGCAGATGCTTTGGGTAGCACCAAAATGAAAAAGACTTTAGAACCTGCCACCAGAGGCTTGAATTCTAAAAGGAGAAGAGGAACAAACTCAGTGTGGTATAAAGCAGCTGTTACATAAAGCTAACGGAGGCCTAAGAAAGACCACAGCTACACAGGTGCAGGCTCAGATGAAGCGCTCCACAAAAAGCCCGAGAAGAAGGACACATCTGAGTTCATTATGTACAGTCTTTTTTTTTTTTTTTAATGTTTATTTCTTTTTGAGAGAGAGATAGAGTGTGAGTGGAGGAAGGGCAGAGAGAGAAAGAGGGAGACACAGAATCTGAAACAGGATCCAGGCCCTAAGTCCTCAGCACGGAGCCCAACCCGAGGCAGGGCTTGAACTCAGGAATGGCGAGAGTATGACCTAGGCTGAAGTCAGACGCTTAACCAACTGAGCCACCCAGGGGTCCCTCATTATGTGTAGTCTTAAAGGAAGCTCATTTAGTCAACAAAGCAGTTCCAACCACGGGCCAGGACCTAAGGTGGTAGTGAGATACATCACATATGAGCCCTGCAAGAACATTCTCTTGAGACACAAGGCATACTACTAGCAAAAAAATAGATGGGAGGATAGGCTCAGGAACAAACATTCCAGAGGAGAAGGATAATCTGTGCTAGCCTAGTGTTGAGACCTCTGATTGGAGACCACTGTTGGCTGGAGGCACTGAACATTTTTCTCAGTGAAATCAAGTAGGCCTTCATGGCGGAAGAGACATGAACTGCATCTTGGATAGTAAAAAGAAGTCTGCCTGGTGAAGAAGACCCAAGAAATATCAGAAGCAAAAGTCCAGAGGCTCAAGAGTAGCTAACTTACCTGTGTAACTCTCAAGTTAACTAGACTTCAAGTACATAGTATAATAAGAAAATATTAAGAAATAAGAATGATCATTCAGGGCCAAAGAAGGAACTTAAAGACCAAGGCAGGAGTTTAGACTACTGACACTGGGTGTTAGTAAAGCTTTAGAAAAAATATTAGTCCTGTTATTTACTAGTCCTAAAACCATGGGCCAGTAATTCAGTTATCCTTATCATCTATAAAATTGTGGCAGTGATTCATATTTATCAGAATTCCTTTGGATGTAATATACAGGAAAATGTTTTGTTAAATATAAACCATAATGCTAATATAAAAAATGACTTCTGACTAGGGAAATGACATAATCCTAGCTGTACTTTAAAAAGATACCTCTTGGGGATGCCTGAGTGACTCAGTCGGCTGAATGCCCCACTCTGGATTTTGGCTCAGGTCAGAATCTCATGCTTCTTGAGATCAAGCCCTGCCTTGCCTTGGGCTCTGTGCTGACAGCACTGAGCCTGCTTGGGACTCTCTCCATCCTTCTCTCTCTGCCCCTCCCTTATTGGCTTGCACACACAGGCACACTCTCTCTCCCCCCGCCCCTCTCTCTCAAAATAAATTACAAAAAAGAAAGAAAAAAGCTACCTCTAGCCACTGGGCAGAGGATCCTAGAACAGAAGATCTTAGTTCCTTTAGGAAGTAAGCTAAAGACAGGGAAAGAAGACGACGGGTGGATGTGGTCCTCTGAAGGAAGAATCAACAGAAACTGACAGTGGGGAAAAGGGAGAGGAAATGAGTCAAGGTGACAGGAAGCTTTAAGTCTGGATAGCTGATAGGATGGGATGGGGGAGAGGAGGTGACAAGGCCCCTACAAACACCTATGCACATTACCAATGCATAAACAAGGCAAGGATTTAAAATACACTCTAAGGATTGTGCTCTTTGCAGTATTTTTACCTAATTAAAAAGAAACTTGTCCCTAGTCCAGTAAATATGCATGGTAAAAAGCAATGCCCAGTATTCAAATGCCAGCCTGCCACTTGGGCAAATTGCATCATCTTTTGAGTCTCAGCTTTCTCATCTGTAATTTGGTCCTCATTCATATTGCCGAAGATCAAATGAGCAACTATTGATATGAATAATGCACTTGGAAGAGCTCCGGGGTCAGGTACTCGATCTATGAAGAAACTAGCTCAGAGCTACTCAGCTGACCTTAAGCCTTCTGTCCTCATCACCACCGCTCCCCTCCAGTCAGAAAATATTTATCTTCGTGAAACAAAGGCTGTATTAGAACGGGGCATGGAAGTTTCTACATATGTGCTCTATAGCCTGCCTCTACCAATACATACCAAATGTTGGTGTTTATCCCATTCAAAAAGAAAAAAAAAAGGTGTTTTGGTTTGGGGTGAGAAAAAGAACAATGGGTATAGTCCGGCCTCCTGAGTTGTTTCTACAAGCTACAACTAAATCAAGATTATAGGCAGAGCACACTCCCTGGGTGCACACTTCGGAAGTCTGTCTGCTAAATGGTCTATGGGGCCAGGATCAGCCAAGGGCTGCAAACCGCTAGAGCCGCTGTTAGACTTAGCAGCGCCCTACAACACAGGCCTCGTCGCTAACTCACTGGTTCCGCCTTACCCTCCCTGATGCAGTTCCCTGTTCCCCAGCTTCCCAGCTGAGCTGTCATGATTCACTGTCTCTGTATGGCTGGATTTGCTAAGATAAGATAATAGCCTTTTATGTTCAGGCGCTGTGAATTCCTCTCCACCCCTCGGACGGGGAAGACAATTTAAGTGGAAAGGAATAAATTGCTGGATTTAATACAGTGACCAAACACAAAAGCCTAATAAAAATGTCAGAAGTACATGCTCGAGAATGGCAAAGAATTGTGGAAGCACACTAAAGGATGTAAGCTGGGCTGTAGCAACTCCTGTAAAGGTACAAAACGATGACATTAAACCAGCTGCCTCAGTTTGCTTCCTATCTTTGTAGCAATTTCAACTTTGTAGTAATTTTGTAGCACTCTTGCTTTATTTGCAAGTTACACTAAGCCACATGCACACAAATGTGTAAAAATATTAGGAAATAATTGACATATAGTATAAAATACATAGAATGGCCTATCCATAAAAAGCCACCTATGTATAAGTACATATTTTATATTGATAGAAGGTATAAGAGACATTGATTGAACAAGTTTACTGTTACTCTCTTTGAACATAAACACTACCAAGGGACAACAAATGCAAAAATATTAAGAGGTTAAGGCTTCAAATGAAAGATGGCTCTGTTGAGCCTTCGTACTGACTGTGAATATTTGAGTGTCCATACATGTGAATACCACTCTACGGTGAATAGAGATGAATATGTCCAACCCCTCAAGGAGTATACAACCTAGGGAGGGCATTTTTGTTAACAAGGTAATAATCATAATATAAAAACTAAACAGTTTCTGTAATATACTAGACTTAGTCAAATAATTTTAATACTTTTCCTAGGCTAGAGGTATGTGAATTAACCATGTTCAAAAGTAAGTGAAAACATCTACATGTTGGAGGGTGGCTACCGTTGGGTGTTTCACAGCCCCGTGAGGGAAGGGACCCCACTCCCCACACAGGGTGGTGGCACCCCTGAATGGGAACAGTCCCTGTTTGACAGAAAGTTAAAGCAATGCCTGGTTACTGGCAAAGCCAGGTGGAAATTCAACATTCCAGAAGCAGGACTGGGGGTACAGAAAACTATGAAAAAGGAAAACTCATGAAACGTGAAAAGAAAGAAGGAAAGAATAAGTAGTTTCTACGGTGCCTCTGCGAGGGTTGGCTTCCTATTCCAATACTGGGTGGGGGTGGAGGGACTCGGCCAGAAACCAGAAAGCAAGAACATTGCTCAACCAATTCAGGAAGTGTTTGATTTATGAAAAAATATTTAACATCCATTGAACTCTGTGGCAGATCATTACATCTTCTAATCCTGTCAAGGACTCTCTGACATTGATGTCCTAATTATCTCCATCTTAAGGAAGAGGGTATTGAGTTAGAGAGGTTAAGTAATGTGTTATAAGTCACACAGCCAGGAAGCTTAGAAGCTAGGATTCAAATTCTGCCAGACTGTTGCAAGGCTTACATTCATTCATTCAACCAATATTTCTTGTGCACTTACTAGTATTCCCTGCCTTTATGAAACTTGTATTCTAATTGGGAGAGAACGACAACCAAATAAATAAGTAAAACATACAACACGATATTGGTGATGGAGCCTAAAGAAAAAAAGAACATGGAGAAGTGGGAAGAGAGGGCTAGGGTACTCAGCTTACTTATGCAGAGGGAACCTGAATGATTATAAGATGTATTATATTTTGATCCACAGAATAAAGTGTAAATATTAGATAAGATGTGAAATAAATTATTTTATTAAACCCATTTAATACCAAGGTTTGAAGTAGTTTTGGTTTAGGCATAACCTGATGTTTTCTTTGATATCCCTCAATATTTAATTAAGATTTGGCAGTCAGGGGCTCCTGGGTGGCTCAGTCAGTCATTGAGCATCTGACTCTGGCTCAGGACTTGATCTCAATGCTCATGAGCTGGAGCCGCTTGTCGGGCTCTGTGTTGACAGCTCGGAGCCTGGAGCCTGGATTCTGTCTCTCTGTCTCTCTCTCTCTCTCTCTGTCTCTCTCTCTCTCTCTGTCTCTTCCCTCCCCCATTTGTATTCTATCTCTCTCTCAACAATAAACAGTAAAAAAAATATTGGCAGTCAAAGCAACATGCCAGGGGAACTAAGAGAAGAGACCATAATTTTCAGTAGAGATCAGTATAAGATCATATCAGATATATGAAAAAAGTGGTCTTAGGAGATTTTTAATACCATAAATTCTTTTTTCCTTTGATTCCTGTCTCTATCTCATCATATCTAAGTTGTTTTGTCATTTAGTCCCAGAGAGAGAGATTTGGGAAAGAAATACTGACCAAATGAAACTTCATGTTGATTTCCAAGTACATCGACCATCCACCAATCGTACATAAAACACTTTTAAAAACTACTTTCAGGGCGCCTGGGTGGCGCAGTCGGTTAAGCGTCCGACTTCAGCCAGGTCACGATCTCACGGTCCGTGAGTTCGAGCCCCGCGTCAGGCTCTGGGCTGATGGCTCAGAGCCTGGAGCCTGTTTCCGATTCTGTGTCTCCCTCTCTCTCTGCCCCTCCCCTGTTCATGCTCTGTCTCTCTCTGTCCCAAAAATAAATAAACGTTGAAAAAAAATTAAAAAAACAAAAAACTACTTTCAAAAAGAGTTATTCTTTGGAAGAACTAAAGATTGCTCTTGTTATTAGGATTAATTGGTATAAATGGGGAAAGTATGGAAGAGGGGAGCCTGCATAGTCAAATAACTTTCAGAAACAATTTTTTACCAGTTAAACAGATTTCTTTACTGAGTGATGCCTTAGAGATAAATACACAAGTGTATACACTGCAGTCACCACAGGGGATATGACTTTCATTATTTCACGACACATTTGACCACAGATTACTTTTCTCTTGGATCACGGGAGAGAACACATTAGGAATCACTGTTCTGAGATATAATACACATAAAATAACCAGTACACAAATAAATACAAGGCACTAAAGTAGCATGTGTTTGAGAATTGGGGAAAAGAAGTATACTTATGAAACATCTAAACCTGAATCATCTTATAAGAATATAATGAAAGTAAGTACTTTGTTGTTTTTTTTTTTTTAAACATTTATTTATTTTTGAGACAGAGAGAGCGCATGAACATGGGAGGGTCAGAGAAAGAGGGAGACACAGAATCTGAAACAGGCTCCAGGCTCTGAGCTGTCAGCACAGAGCCCGCTGAGGGGCTCGAATCCACAGACCGCGAGATCATGACCTGAGCCGAAGTCGGACGCTCAACCAACTGAGCCACCCAGGCACCCCTGAAAGTAAGTACTTTGAAACAGATACCACACTTACGATGTGGCTAGAACATTTATTTAAATAAATATAAATATATATTTTTGTATACATTATAATAAATACAAATAACTATATTTAAATGTTTATTTTATATATAAATAAATGACATATTTATCCACAGCTTAATAGTTTCAGGCCACTCAATTTATAAAATAAGCCAATATCTGGATTCTACTCTTGTTTTAAACCACTTTGCTGTCTTTAAGTTAGTGTAGAGTTTCTGAACAAGAAGGGGTTGAAGAATAAGACTGTCCATTTAAAAAACATTCCACTACATTGATAGTTCTTTTTTGCCCCTCTGTCATATTTATTTCAAGTTTTTCTCTGATTTTCATCTAGTATCCCATTTTAGGACAATAGAAAGATAGCTGATGAATATGCCCAAGCCCTCAAGGAGCATACAACCTAGGGAGGGCATTTCGTTAACAAACTAATAATTATAATATAAAAAATTAACAGTTTCTATCTATAATATCCTAGACTTAGTCAAACACTTTTAATACTTTTCCTAGGCTAGAGGTATGTGAATCAGCCATGTTAAATAGTAAGCAAAAACATCTTGCTGTTTCACAGCCGTGTGAAGGAAGGGACCCCTCTCCTCACTCAGGGTGCTGGCATCCCTGAATGGGAACAGTCACTGTTTGAGACAAAGTAAAGCAGTGCCTGGTTAGTGGCAAGGAATGGATGGGCTTCCCAATAAGACTGAAGAGAATAAAGAAAAATCCCTTCCAGATATCCTTAGGTGCAAACTCTTTCCCTGAAATATGATAATTGATATATGTTGTGAATTTTAAAGCAATTATTATAACTACAAGTGTTACTCTTGTTCATACAACTTCACTTGTTTAATCACACTATTTGCTGCAGTAATTTCCCGCGTCAAGTAAATTCCAAGGGATTACATGGTGGGTGGGGAGAGGAAAAAAGGTATTTCCTTTTATCAAATGTAACTATGTTGCTTTCTCATTCCATCACGTCTCTGTGTAATAAAAGAAGAATCCAGGGTGGTCACTTGGAGTACCTGATTAACAACTTTCCTTGAAACTATTAATTAGTTGTGGAATTCATTCCCCTTAAAGACAGGGAAAGAAAACCACACCAACTCAGAAAGTGAGCTCGCCTTTTGGAAAAAGACTCCAGATTTCAGTTGCCTTTGGGGTATTCAGGTTCTACACATTTTATTCTCCTCAAAAGGTCAAGGAAATTAATTGTCTGGGGCGCACGATGCATTTACTAGGGAGAATTATAGAAAATGATGGTCCCTACTCTCAAACCTGTTATAATCAAAAGATGATAACACAAATATGAACATAACCTGCATCAACCAATGCCATTATTCTCCTTTGATTTGCCTTGTTTGATTTTTAACTCATCTCTTCACGCTACCATCGGTGATGTTTGAGAGGCAGGTGATTATTGAAACTACGTCAGTTGTACACCACTTCCTTCATATTGAGGGATTATCAAGTATCAGGATAACCACTTAATAATGCATAACCATCAAATCTCCTTTAATCATTTTTTTTTTAAACTAAGCCTTCAAACAATTCACGTTTAATACCAAAGCCATGCAAAATATAACAGGCTGTATTTATCTAGAAAAGAAACTGCCTTTATTTTTTAAATTGCTAATAGGGGAGAGAACAATCTTCAAACCACTCATCCACAACATAATTATCTAATTCCTGGTTTATTACCATGAATAATTCCACCATTATGATTCTTGCAAGTCCTGTGAAGAGTTCCCTATAAATTTCTGAAAAAGAGCTACAACAATTGTGAAAGTTTCGATCTCCTTCCCTTCCCTCAATTATGTCTGAGCATCCCCTAGTGACGAGGAAACCTGTGCTAAGTTCTGGTGACGGGAGGTGAACACTACCAGATGTGGTCACTCTCTTTCCTGACTTACCATACACTTTTACGAGCAAAGAAATATCCTCAAAAAAGAGATCAGGTACCTTTGCTCAGTATCTGCCACTGGTGGTGACCAACAGAGCTAGGAATGTACACAAGGATAGCTTCTGACTTCTGATTTAGGGTTCCCTTCACAGCACAGCATATTTCATTCCAAGTGCAAGCTATTGTTTGTCTCTTTTCAGGCTTAATTTCCATCAAGCATTCAGTTGGAAAGTACTGATGAAGCAACCGGTGCTAGGCTAGATGCTGTATATAAAACCAAGACAAATATGAGACGGGGGTCTTTTGCAAAGCTAACACACACATTATGATTAACGAACAATATGCCATGGCACGTTGTAGGACACAGAAAATAATGGTGGTTTTAATCATAAGAACAAAAATGAAAATAACATAAAATACACAGCACTTACTTCATGTAAAGCATCATACTAAGCTTGGTTTATTTAGTGTATACTTTACTCCGTACATGACTTTCAGGAGGTCAATTATATTATTATCCTTTTTTTTTTTTACACAAGGGGAAACTGAGGCACAGGGCAGGTAACAAAAGACATTCTCAAGGCTACACGTTAAGTGATTCGCTCCTACACAATCAAGCAACAGTCTGTACTCATAACCACCACCTTACAATGAATGACCACTTGGACATAACTAACTGAAGCAGTTGTCAAGGGTTTGATGGAGGAGGTGAGGCTTATTATGCAAGCAGGTAAATTATGCTACTATAAGTTGGAGGCAAGAAAGGGGCCAGAAATGTGCTGACAATTTCTGGGGAGTGACAGCAAAATCTGCTTGCCTGGGAAATAGCATATGAATATATGCTGTTCTCTGATAGCGATGATAAAAGTTAAAGAAGTAATATAGAACTCAATTATGATTGGTCTTGAAAGGCAAGCAAGAGAATTTTATGCAAAAGGGAAGTTAATTTGTTTTTAATTTTTTAATGTTTATTCATTTTTTTTTTTAACATTTATTCATTTTTGAAAGGCAGAGAGAGACAGAACGTGAATGGGGGAGGGGCAGAGAGAAAGGGAAACACAGAAACAGAAGCAGGCTCCAGGCTCTGAGCTCTCAGCACAGAGCCCGACGCGGGGCTGGAACTCACGGACCGCGAGATCATGACCTGAGCCGAAGTCGGCCACTTAACCGAATGAGCCACCCAGGCACCCCAATGGTTATTCATTTTTGAGAGAGAGAGAGAGAGAGAGAGAGAGAGAGAGAGGCTGAGTGGGAGAGGGGCAGAGAGCAAAGAAGACACAGAATTCAAAGTAGGCTACAAGCTCCTAGCTGCCAGGACAGATCCCGACTCAGGGCTCAAACCCACAAACCGTGAGATCATGACCTGAGCTGAAGTCAATGCTTAATCAACTGAGCCACTCAGGCACCCTGGGAAGTTAATTTTAACTCACCTAATCTCTGCAAAGTAGAGTACAGAGTATTTCTAGATATCCTATCCCCAAGTCTCCTCATATGCAATGGTTTCAATAGAATAACTATCAAATATATTAGTTACAGCATAACTGTTTGTATTTAAAACAGTTATTTGTCTTTGTTAAGAGGCAAACTTGGAGATTTTCCCTACAATAAATCCTAGAATCTTTCTTTTTATTTACTCATCAGGGATTCCAAATTACTAATGTATAAACCTTAACACTGAGTTTCTCAGTATGAGTGCATCATTGACTTTTAAAAATTAATTAATTAATTAATTTTTGAGAGAGAATGAGCAAGTGAGAGAGACAGAGAGAGTGGGGAACGGGCAGAGAGATAGGGGAACAGAAGATGTGAAGTAGGCTCTGGGCTGACAGCAGAGAGCCTGATGCAAGGTTCTAACTCATGAACAGTGAGACCATGGGCTGAGCGCAAATCTGATGCTTAACTGACTGAGCCACCCAGGAGCCCCTCATTGACTTGTTTAGAACAAAAGCAACATAGTTATCTATGTTAAATGAAATTTCCTGTAAATTCCCCTAAATTTGTATTCTTCAAGCATTTTGAACATTCAAAAAATTTTTACGTTTCTCTCTCAGTAACCCCACTTCCCAGGTACACGCATGTACACACACACACACACACACACACACACACACACAACTACCTGGTTGACTTGGAATAGCAATTACTATAATAAACTATATAATTTAGAATATGCTAGCTATCCAATATCTTAGATAACCAAAATGTGTTACTTCTCTCCCTTTCATAATTTTTAACTTCGGAACATTTTGGGTTTTGTAACTACTTCAATCTGAAAGTGGATCCTTATGTGAAGGAAATAAAATTTAAAGCAATATTCCTATCTGTTGGTTTTTGTTATTAGACTCTGGGTAGAGAAGCAGCTTTGGGAAGAAAAAGATCAGTGGGTTAAAAAAAAAAAAGGACAATTTTGGATAAAAACTGAAATTTGATAGAAGGAGAGCATATAACATTGTGGAAAGTGCCTATACTATGTTCAGCAGTATTTTGTGAATGAGAATATAATTCTTGGGTCCAAGCAGGGCTTTCTATTAAGAGATTTTAGTAACATTGATTCCTCCTTGCACTCTTTTACCATGAATAATACAGAAAATGGGCTTTATCCTGAAGCACTTGAATTTAAATTTTAAAAAAAGGCATAAACATTTTGTTTTCGTATGAACAAAAAGTGTCCTCAGAAAAATGACACTATAACAGCATGCTTATTTCTGCAAAAATTAAGAGAGATTTTACTTTAACAGAAAATGACTTAGTAAATATTTTTAAAATTTTCATATACTTGAATATGAAGTTGCATATCCAGATAAAATGAAAGGAGTTAACAGATATAAATTCTAATAATACTTTTAGCAAAACACAGTGTTACCGAGTGAACAGCTGCCCTTGGCAGTACATATCGCATTTTCCAAATGTTATCAATTTGCCTCAAGACCATTCCCGTTAGGTAACTTTTTTTAAACAAAAGATCAACAATAAATTAAGGTATTAGACAGCATATAATCTTCTCATAATTAATGAAGTGCATCTGAATTTAATATTAATGACATCATTCATCCTACTATGTGTAAACTTTTTTTATCATACGATAGTAACTATCTCCAATTAGATAATCATGATGATAATATAATAATAAGGCGCCTTTTCCCCCCATATAATTTGCTTACCTATGATTACATATTTTGACCCGGATTCTTACAACAATGTAACCATAGCAGTGGCTTAAAAGATATAAAAATATGTGTAATTAGTATGCTAAGCATATTTAAACTTCTTATGATAAACTAATTGGTAATTTCAAATGTTTTACAGTGGAGGATAGAATGTAAGTTTAAAAATATTTAAATGTTAACACAAAAATACAGTGTTTAATTAAGATGTATTTTTAATATATTAGTCTAGAAACCATTTAAATAAGCACACCAGATTTAAAATGTAATTTAAATTAATATTTTAGGAAAAAAAGGGTCAAGGTTAAACTGTTTATCCTCCTTAAAAAGTTTATAATGTCTTTTGTGTCTCTACTTACAAAAAGAAATCTCAATGAAACTTGGATATTAAAACCTCCCAGGAAACCAACAATAAAAGCTGCTAAGAATTTCACAAGTTTTTTTTTTTCTTAGGTGTTAATTAAATGATCATTTAACACTGCAATGTAAACACAACATTTTCATCTCCTGACAGCACAGCCTATTATAAATCCGGGGTAATAAAAGTCTTGGTGTTAACGCTCTGAACCAAGTTCCCACCACACTCTAAGACGCCTTGTCGTGTCTAAGGTTAAGCATCTAGACACAAAACAAAGCTTGCGCCTACTCGACTTCCAGTCCAATTTTCCCATCGCCCAGTGACCTAGGTAACACTTTGAGCAATAAAGAATAAATTTAATTTCTCCAGCATTTTGTGAGGATTAGGAACAATTGTTGGCTTGCAATGACTTTTTATCCTTGGATTCTTTTTCCTCCGGAGCATTCCTCCGGTCCTAAAAGAGAATTCTGATGGTTTAAGACATAGAACAAACAGAACTTTAAATTAGGCTTTTTTCAATCAATTGGAACTGTTGGAGGGGAAGCAATCAACCTTTCTCTGTGCTGTTCTCAGCTATTCACATACTTCAAGCTTTAATCTTTCACTAGTAGAAGAAACCTATCATGACGGGGCAAAGCTATCTTTTCCCATTCTGTTTCCAGACGTATTTATTTCTCTTTTCTTTAAGACCTTTTTTTAAACACTTAAATCAAGTTGCCATACTTAGCTGTACACATTCATTTGGGGGAGATTTCAAGAGGCACAGATGTTCCCTTAATAATATTTCACACAGCCATGCCGTACCCTACACCATGGGTATCGCACCAACAGGCCTTTTTACTTTTCATTGCTTCCCTCTCTAGAATTTAGTTTTTCAGAGAAAAAAAGAAAGAAAAACTCCTGCCTGAAGTTTCTTACATCAATCACAATTTATCAAACATTTATCACAATTTTTCAACTTTTTACGAAGAATTCAGTGACCGCGATTACCTTGCCTATGGGTAACAGGTAACAAAAAGAGGACATACACATGGTCCCTCTGCCTGCAAAGCTTATGTACATATGAAAAGTATTGGAGTTATAATAACAACAGAACAAAACAAAAATAGCTTCTGGCTGAGATCTATTTCATTATCAAATATTGTTTAAATCCAAAGTGCTAAACAATTTGCAATTTGCACTGCATTTTGACATATGTTTAATCTAAAAATGTGCTTACAATCACATATGCAGTTTATGTAAAGATGACAGAATGTTCCACAGATCACATCATATTTGCATATTACAAGATCAATGGGTTAATTATCTTATACGGTTTTAAAGATTGAAATTTTAATTAGCAATAAAAATGTTCTTTAGCAACATATGCAATCTTCTGAATAACTTTCACAATAGTTCACCTATAGTTTGAAGAGTTAATGCAGCATTTTCAAACTAATTCATATTTTTCTTTTATTTATTTAGGAAAAACACATCATTAAGACAACAACCCAAATATGCAGGCGTAACACAGCTTCTAAGTCACAGTCTCTGTTTCTATAGCTAATTCATCTTATATAGGAATTTTAAAACTACATGAATCATCAACTGGGATAGGGTAAGAGATCTCATTAAGAACATTCTGGCCTTAATGCATCTTGTGTGGCCAAGTAAGGAGAAATAAAACGATGCATATTTTATGTTAATTTTTAGTGATGAAAAAAAAGTAATGTGGCTACGTTTATGTCTGTGTTATTACACCAAGAAAAATTGCAAGACAGAGGTGAAACAGAACAAGGAGATTTTCTGACTGTGGGCAGGTTGCAAAGACATCTGTGTGACTATTTTTTTTTTTTCAACTTATTTTGCAAGGACGAGACAATGATCATGTAATACAATTTCTACCATACTGGAAAGTTGGTCATGTTCTTTTTTTTTAATATATTTTTTTTAAGTTTTATTTATTTATTTATTTATTTATTTATTTATTTATTTATTTTGAGAGGGAGAGAGATAGCATGAGCAGGAGGAGGGGCAGAGAGAGGGAGGGAAAGAATCCCAAGCAGGCTCTGCATTGTCAGTGCAGAACCCAACGCGGGGCTCGAACCCATGAAAACATGAGATCATGACCTGAGCCGAAACTGAGAGTCGGACACTTAACTGACTGAGCCACCCAGGCGCCCTGGCAATGTTCTTCTGAATACAGAATCTATAATATGACTGGAAATATCCCCAGGAGGAAAATATGATCATTCCCATTTTACAGATAAGGAAACTTGACTCCAGGGGTGTCACCTGATTTCCAAAGATAGCAGAGCTGAGTAGGTATTTAAACACTAGTGTTATATGCCCCTTCTCTTATGCTATAAATTAATTGATTTCAGGGTCTTAAAACATATGTCAATACACTAAAATTAGCTAAATAGAACCAGAATCCTATGGGCACTTATTCCTGGAATTATTTATGTAAACTTCAGTCACCAAACAGTGGCAATTTCATAATTTGTCACCAAATTTTAAAATATTCCCTGATAATGTGTATTGAAAAATGTGTTTTTCACATGAAAAACATACACTTAAATTCATGTTTCAACAAACACAATCCCTTTTGATGAACTAAGTTTTAATTTACGTATTACAGGTCAGATATTAACCATGGTGGAGGCCCACATATACCACCTATTACCTGGGGCCACAGTGTTACCCTGGTTTCTCTCCCCAGTATCTACAACAGTATCTCCAAATTCAAATTGCCCTACTGTGAGTACTTCTTGGTGCAGATAAAAACATTTGCATTTGGGAAAGCAACTATTTAAACAAGTACACTTGAACGGAAAAGATTCTTCTAGTTGATGCAATTAATTACGCTGTAGACTTCACATTCAGAGTATATTCTGTGGGTTAGCAACAACAGAAACCTACTAATTTCTGACTTTCTTAAGCAACAGCTTTTACTTGTAATCTCTTTGAAATAAAACTATCAACGTGAGGCGTGGGCGTGGCAAAAATCTCAAGTACAATGTTAATCCTCACTACATTTGTAACTTCTAAATAATAGGATTACATGTTGATTTTCATTTTTGTTAATGTTTGTTTTATTTTTGAGACAGAGAGAGACAGAGAGTGAGCAGGGGAGGGGCAGAGAGAGAGCGGGAGACACAGAATCTGAAACAGGCTCCAGGCTCTGAGCTGTCAGCACAGAGCCCAACGCAGGGCTTGAACTCGTCAACCATGAGATCATGACCTGAGCCGAAGTCAGACTCTCAACCGACTGAGCTACCCGGGCACCCCCGATTATGTGTTGATTTTAAATCAAAATCAAAAGTAAGTCCTACTCCATGGCTTGCCTCTTTTCTTCATGTCAAGTGGTAATGGCTATTCTGAAGTGTGTTCAGATACCCGTGTATCAAGTCTTTTGTCTATCTACCTTCGGTTACATAATTAGTAATCTATTTTTTTATTTTTATTTTATTTTTATTTTATTTTTATTTTATTTTGAGAGAGAGAGCGTGCGCACTAGCAGGGGAGGGGCAGACAGAGAGAATCTTAAGCATTGAGCCCTGACACAGGGCTTGAACTCATGACCATGAGATCATGACCTGAGCCAAAATCAAGATACAAATGCTCAAACACCTGAGCCACCCAGGTGCCCCAATAGTACTTTTTTTTTTAATTTTTTAAATGAAATGTTCCTTGTAGATCTCTATTCTCTAAGTGGCAAGAGCAGAGTCCCTTGGGTACAATAATGATAGGTCATTAATAAGTTACTGAATAAATAATAAGGGACCTGGTGCTTTAACCACTGACAGTTAACACATTTCTAAGTTTTATCTCACTTATTGGTTCTTAGTTTTCAAAGATCAAGAGTCAACCCGCTCCCCTTCACAAAGTATGAGCATGAGCAATTCAAATAGTGTATCCTTGCACCAAATGGTAAGGCAGACACACCACACCCGAGGAACTTTTATCGTCTGGACATGAAGCCCTTCGGCAGCCTGGGCAATGGAGAGCAGCGGTAGCCATCATGGCAGCTCACTAGATGAGTAATGATGTGGGTCTGGCTGGACGACGGTAACCGTAGCAACTGCAACCTGCAATTCCTGCACAACCACTGTGGGATTTATTGTGGCAGGGGCCAAACAGGCCAAGAGTGAAAGGGAGCAGGAAACTATGGCACCTGACACCTCGAGGAGCCCACACTTTAATCAGAGCTGGCAGGAATTAATTCAAGAGGAATTTTGATACAAGCTCCGCTGTGGTGCTCTTGTTTTTATCCTTGAATACAAGAATCCTGTGAGATTAAATTATATAGTTTTATAGAAATGCGGTATTATATTAAATTAACGGATATTTTGCTTATGTGAAAAATGGGTTATTTTTATTTTACTGTGTCTACCCAAGCCCTCCAATGTTTAGAAGACCTAAGGGGACTAAACATTTAATTAGCCAAGTTACCCTTTAAATTTAATTTGGCTCTCTATTATTCATAATGCCTTCCCAGCATTACTGTTTGCTCATTCACGTTACAGACCCTGAACCCGACGGAGATTTAACTCAATACATCGAACACTTACTGAGAGGTTTCTAAAGGTCAAGCCTCATACTAGACCCTGGGGACATAAAAAAACAAAACAAAACAAAACATGTTTTTGTAATAAATGTATATCAGCATTTATATGCATAATCACAGAAAAAGTAAACTAGGTTAATAATAACTGACAAGTTTACTAGTGATTATGTCTGGATGGCAAGGTAATGAATAATTTCTATTTCCTCTTTTCTATTTTTCTGAATTGCCCAAACCTTTCTAATATGAGGGTATGTTACTCTTACAACTACTCAAAAACAAAAACAAATGGTAAAGGTCCTTCTGTGGGGCAAGAAGAAAGGAAAATAAAGATAGCTTCACTGTATATGCGTTGCACTTCGCAAATTAATTTTTACCTTAATAAAACAAAAATTAAGTTTTCTTCTAAACAAAAGCTCTGATTATTATTATCAAAAACATTTTGAGCCTCTGAGATCCTATCTGACAGTAAATGAACTGTGACCTGACCAACCAAATTAAGCGATCAAAATCTATTTGTCTCAGGTAAGTAGTCATTAGGCCATAAAAAAGTCCTTGAGTTTAAAAATACTATTTATAATGTTAGATAATTTAGAGGCTCCAAAGCTCATTGGGGAATAATAAATGCTACTTGTGAACCAGAAATAAAAAGGTTTTATTCAAAGAAGTAGAGAAAATGAATCACTGGGACTTATGTATTTAATTTCATTTGTTAGTTTTGTTTTGTTTCAGTAGATACAAGTGAAAAATGAGTTTCTGCCATGTGCCTTGGATACTTAAGTTTATGTTAGAAGTCTGGGTAAATATAATAATACTCAAAGAAATAAACTGAAAACCACAAAACAAATATTTATAACCAAGTGCTCGACCGCAGTACTACCAATGAAATTCCTTTCTAATGAGCCTGGATTAGTAGTTGAAAACTCAAGTTGAAAAGTGTGAATCACTCACTGGTAAATCACCTTTAAGGTTACATTTATCAGGAAGTTTTGTATATGCTACTCATATATATAAATGCCACTCATAAATTTCAATCAATCACGATCGCCCATTTCAAAAGTGACTAAGAATCTCAGTTAATCAGCTCCAGATTGCTCCAAAAATAATTTTCTCCACTCTTAAATTGATAGTAAAGAGGCAACACCAGTTTGGGGGGAGAAGCAAGAGGCTAGAATGGCGTATCTACGCAAGTTAAGGAAACTATATGCTGTCTCTTTTAACCTCCAACCTAGGGCCCTTTACTTTCCCTTTACTTACACTTTCCATCTGTCAACAAGTGCTTGTAATTTTATTACACTGTCCTGTAGTTTATGCAGAGTTGGTATTATTTTACAGAGTTCTGTTAATGGACTGGATAAATGGTAATGCTATTTAAACTAGTCTCCTGCTCCAACAAACACAGCTGCAACTGTACTACTATTTCTGAGCAAACATCTTGACCTGAACATGTAGTGCTCTCTCAACCCATCCAAAGAGAAATTGGAGCAGACAGCAAAGGAAAAGCATATTTGGCCGCTAGCAGCAACCAACCGTGTCGAATCATAATTCATATACAGCGTACCCTCTTTTTCTTTTATATTGCATTTAGAGTCCAAAAAAAGCATGTGTGCTTCTTCACCTGGCATCTCATTTTCCGCCAAGAGTCAAATGGTGATTTTTCATTACAAAAGTGCAAAGAAAATCTGCATAATGTCCAGTACATCAGACTAGCTTAAATCCTAATGATAAAAATCAGACGTGAGTAGAGTGAACTACACATTAAACTAGTGAACTTCTTCATTAGTTATATACTGGGATAAAAAAGCATTAAATAAAAGTATTAAATAACAAATACAGTAAGTGAGAAAAAGAAATGGAGATACTAATTAGAATGATGCAACAACTTAAAGAGAGAATAAATTATAAATGTGTTTCCTTCATGAATTCTAGATGTGTAGGTCTCTACCACATTATATAGTAGGGCAATTATGGATTGCTTAATATGTATATGCAAAGACCAGGCTAATACCTTCCCTGTCCCAACATATACTCTCTGCTATTAGTCAGAAACCCTGTATCCTTTGTTCTGTCACTGATCCTTCTTGTGAAAGATTCATTTTTCAATGAATGTTTTAAAGGAGATTTTTGTCTGTCGATCTGGGCACATTTTTCCATCTGTTGGAACATTTGTTTCGGGTGAACTACTAGGCACCTGTATCACATGAAGAAACTCTGAGCTTGAATCCTTCCCTCTTGGAAATTACACTGGCCAGGCAGTCAGACTCACAAGCTTTTGGTTCTTTATTTATTAAAGATATTTAATGCTGGTTGTTTACTCCAATTAATGATTACCATCATAAAAAAAAAAAAAGTGGTCACATGTAGCTTATAACTTACCCTCTCAAGAGAAATACCATTGGTAACAATCCACTATATCGAATTCGGGTGGGACAAATAGTACCTTCATTCAAAGGAAGATTCCCGGTGTGAGGGTGAAGAAAAAAATTACACCACTGTTTCTATGTGTATTTAGTGTTTATGTCAGTCGGTAAATCCCAACGAATATTAAGCATTATGTCATCAATCTCTAATTTCAGGAACATCAAAGCATTCAAGCCCCTCTTGCAACTAATCCTAAGAAATAAAGTTTTATCTTCCCAAACTTCCCAGAAGAAATCATTTGAGCCGAACAGGTACATCACAACTCTGAGCTGTATTTTCTAGCTGTCCATTTTCTCATATTTTTACATGCTTTTAATTAACTAAAAAATACTGCCTCAGAGTTTTATGGGTTCTGTTTCTTTAATTTTACTTCTTCAGGATTTCAGGTCTCTTTTCACACAGCAGCTTCCTAAAGTCATAAAGTCATAACAAAATATAAGAGAAAAATCCATTGGTCCACTATGTGATATTGTCTAAGAGGGAAAACTGTTCCACGGAATAGAATTTACTAATAGAAGACTCTGCGCTGGATTAAACTACCTGAAGCCTCCTAAGAAAAGTAAACCAAGTACTTCTAGACTAAAATTCAAACATTCTTATTTCTCTGAGGTAGTGTTGAAGTTAATTTTCCCCTTTCGCTTAATATTTTAAATCGTAGATGACAGTCATTCATTTAAATTATATTTTTACAGCTACATAGAAAATGGAAAATTTCCTAGACTGGTGTGAATTGCTTTTGCATGGGCACTATTAGCAAAGTGGTGGTTTCATAGCCCTCATCGTATACCAGAAGTCCACTCTCCAGTCTCCTCCATCACCAAAGCTTAACGCAGAAAGCAGAATCACAACTAAAACCCTCTCTGTGGCCCTTCTTAGAAACTAAGCACAAATATTTCTACATCAGTATCAACTTAGCATCTTTACAATGTTCAATATTCTATCTCCTTGGTCAAACTAGTCCATAAAGAACTCTTATTTAAAAGTCTATTTTCAAGTTTCTTTGAAAACTTTTTTTCCTTTTTTTAATTTACTTAAATGGAGCTAATTAGCTGGCAGGGAACCCAAGGAAAAGGAGAAATCCTGCCAGGCGACTTTGGCTGTCCTCAGAGGACCAGTACCAGGGAAGTGAGACTCCAGAGGGGAGATGCAGTGTGTTCGTTTGGCTGCACATCTGCCCACTGAGCCAGCTCTCTCTGTAGTGAGCTAAGGCACCAGGAGGACTGAACAGAGACCGTGGCCACAGTGCAGGGAGGGCTCGAGGGCAGTGTTGCTAGACTTCCTACTTGTAGAATTGATGACAACGCTACTGAACTCATAGGCTACGACAAAGCCAAGTTCGGAAAAAAAGGAATCCGCTCACTCCCCCCCACAAACAGGAACCTACGGGACGTCCCCTACCATCCAGGTGGAAGGCGTGCCGAGGAATTTCTTCTATATATCCCCAATTTCTTTCATGACATCCGTGAACATCAATAATCATCGTTATTTGTTTTTCCAACAATTTGTTGCTTATCTCCCATCTGCACAAAATCACTCATATGGCTGAAAATCTAATTTTAAAAGCTTTCAAAAATGTGTTTTCACTATTACTTATTAGGTCAGTGTACAAGCATTCCAAGGAGGAAAACCTGATTCTGCCTAAAACCCACATTACGTTCTTTCCAAAGGAGCACTTCCGTTAACAGTCTGTGACGTATTTGTGAGGAAAAGTTTACGGTCATTCCTATTGCAGAGTTTGGAACTCTGGCCTCAAAAGGAACATTTAAGAGGAAATTTACAGCCCTCTTTAAATACCTTATGATAATATTTCCAGACTAATAAACACGACTCCAGCACAGAAACAATGTCGAGAAAGCTGACATTAAGAACCCTAACTTTATAACAAAACACTGCCAACTTCCTCTTCAGAGGAAGTATAGTGGCAAATTTTCCCTTCAGAACTTAATCAAAAGTTTCCATAAAAAAGTAACGTAAATCTCCTCCTCATCACATAGCCAAAAAGGAAAAATACAATTACAGTGACACATACATGAACCACTAAATGCTAACCAAATAGAACAACAGGAACCACTGGGAAACCAATCATAAACTTCCATAAGAAGAAAAAACAAGCAAGCTTTTAATCCATTAATCTATCAGTGAATAGATTCCAGGAAAGCACAAGGAAACAGATCCAAAATACATTTATTAAAATACAAGGTACTACCCAAAGCAACAATAACTATTTCTGTCTACTTACAGCCTGTAGAGCTTCGAAGTCCCAAGAAACAGCAACTCAGGAAACAGCTGAAGGTGATTTCTGTTCAAACGCCTTTTGAGAAAAACAAAAACAAAGCGTATGTTACATAGAAAATACCCAACAATGAGTCTGTGATTTGGTAGTGTCGTGCCTCATCCTGTATTTCAGGAAAGGAAGAAATGACATTCAAAAGAATTCAAGCATTGCAAATCAAAAGTTGGTTACACCTTTTGTTACCTGACTCTTTAAAGCAATTTTCCATTATGCTTACTCAGATGATTACCGGCACCTAAACCCTAACCTCACATCCTGTGCAACATCAGTCATCCAGAATATACACAACGAGAAAGGATTTCTTGCCTAGGACTCTGCTGTCTAGGTTAGGTGAGTGCGAGATACAATGCAAACACCACAGTAAACGGTGCCCTAAGATAATTCATGCACTGTCCCAGATGACCTAAATTTTTAGCCAAGGCATTGTGGGGAAATGGAAATTTCAATTTTGTTAGCATTTTGTTTAGCTGTGGGGAAAAAAAAAAAGTGTGAGGAAATGTCAGCATGATTTGTCCCTATGGGCGAAAGCAGAAGAAAACGGCCAAGTCCAAACCTAAATCCACAGTTCTTGACCCTTAACTGAAAATAAGCTGAAACAGAACTAATAGTAGTGGCTAAAAATGTTTAGATCGTGCTTTTTTACATGTTTACCTGATATGAATGTAACTTTAGAGTTTAGAAAAAAATTTGACTCTAACTCAATTAAGCCCTGATGCTGTGTAACTAAGTTCTTCTGGACTGTGCACACTTCCTGAAGGCTAGGTAGATCCTGATGCTGATGTACTAGGATCTCAATCCCATTCATCTCACGTGGACACGTTAATGTTTCAATAACAATAAATGTTCACATCTCTGCTTTTCCCAAATTTATTTAAAAAAAATTTTTTTTTAATGTTTATTTATTTTTGAGAGAAGGAGAGACAGAGCATGAGCAGAGGAGGCGGCAGAGAGAGAGGGAGACACAGAATCCGAAGCAGGCTCCAAGCTCTGAGCTGTCAGCACAGGGCCTAATGCGGGGCTCGAACTCACAAACCGTGAGGTCATGACCTGAGCCGAAGTCGGACACTCAACTGACTGAGCCACCCAGGCGCTCCTGCTTTTCCCAAATTTAAATTACATGATAAGCTGATGCAAAATGTACATTTAAATGATTTACAAGTTGCAAAAAAAAAAAGATTTATAAATTTCTATTGGCCTACAGGAGAGTAAGGAGGTCCAGAAAACTAACAACACTTTGAAGAAACTTGAGTATTAAATATAAATGTCAAAAGGACAGGAAAAGAAAGCATGCCAATCTTGACTTATTTATTTTTTTATTTATTTACCTATTTATCTACCTATCAATCTTGACATATTTAAATGGCCATCTGGTAGCAGCAAAATTATATTTAATCTCCAGAGGGCAGAACTGGCACTAGTGAATACATTTCTTTTTTTTTTTTTTTTTTAAATTTTTTTTTTTCAACGTTTATTTATTTTTGGGACAAAGACAGAGCATGAACGGGGGAGGGGCAGAGAGAGAGGGAGACACAGAATCGGAAACAGGCTCCAGGCTCTGAGCCATCAGCCCAGAGCCCGACGCGGGGCTCGA
Source organism: Herpailurus yagouaroundi (assembly GCF_014898765.1). Lineage (NCBI taxonomy): Eukaryota > Metazoa > Chordata > Mammalia > Carnivora > Felidae > Herpailurus > Herpailurus yagouaroundi. The sequence continues at coordinate 152,910,725 of NW_024412376.1, forward strand.
ACTAACGGACCGCGAGATCGTGACCTGGCTGAAGTCGGACGCTTAACCGACTGCGCCACCCAGGCGCCCCAGTGAATACATTTCTTAAGAGAGTATATTATAAGGAAGACCTTTCTAAGAATTAGTGAATTTCCAAGAATTAGAAGAAATGGAATGATCTGCCTTGAGAAACTCAACTTCTGATTCCACTTTCATCCAAGCAGAGGCAGTGTGTATTTTTTTCTTTTTCCTGCAAAGGACGTAATCAAAAGAACTCCCGCATTAGGTGAAAAATTGTACCAGCTGAACTTCAGAACTTCTTCAAACTCCAAAATGCCATGAGGTAATGATGAAGACTGTAACTTTTGTTACATAAACTCACATTAGGAAGAAGTTGATTATCTACAGAAACATTCTAGGCACTTAATAAAACGCACACTTGTAAAAAACTATGCCAAGACGATTGGGGGAAAATGGTAAAATTAGTGGTGAAAGGGTGGAATTTCTTTCCACTTACGCTAATTTTTATAAATAAAGCATATAACAAGGTTAAATTTAAAGTGAAACCAAAAGCTTTTACTTATTTATTTTTGTCTGCTGGGAATGGAGAAAGGAAGGAGTATTTCTGAGGGAGGATGACTTCCAGAGTCTACTATTATACAATTCTCATAAAATAAAACTTAACTATGACCTTGTTATATTTTTCTCTCAAGAAACAGACAACAAATATTCACAATAGTGGCAATTAGAATTTTTCCAGGGAAGCGACCGCTCTTGGAAAGATTCCCATTATTCAAGGAGACAATCTCCATTTCTAAAATGGCAGAGATGGGCTATGGCAATCTCATCCAAACCACTGGACTAATAAACATCCTCCAGGATTCACCGGCCATAACCAGTATGCTCCTTCAAGCCTCCGGTCCCTGCAAAGCCCCAGCTGTTTGGAGAGCTTTCCCTATTCTGAGGGTACTTTCTTACAACTTCTGTGAAGCTTCCCTGATCCCCCTACAGAGAGGTAGTTCCTCCCTTGTCTGTGTCCCAATACCCTCATGGCATTTAATAAATAAGAGTCCTTGACGTTGTATTTCATCACATACTGGTCTGTTTCCCAGTAGGCTGTAAGCTCTTCGAGTACAAAGACCACATCTTTGTATTCTTTCCCTTCCTCTCTGGCACTCAGTGGATTTTTAGGAAATGCTAAATGAGAACACACTTGTCTTTTTGCATTTTGATATACTTCAGCAACGCTCTAGCATATGCATTTTATATTCAGCCAACTATTCCCCTGGGATGCTTCCTGAGGATCCTGTCTTAGTTTTTATGTCACTTTCCAACTAACCAAAGCCCCACCACCAACCTTGCTTTCATGTGCCCTATAAAGCAATTATGTCCTTCCCCTCCCATCAACCTCTCTCCCACTGCCATACTCAACATCATCTAGAAGTTAGAAGGAATTTGATATGTTTAAATAATGTCAGATATTGTGAGAAAGAAGATATTTCAGATTGGGTGTAGGCAGTGTCTTTTTTTTTTTTTAATGTTTATTTATTTTGAGACATAGAGAGCCAGAGCCAGAGAGAGAGAGAGAGAGAGAGAGAGAGAGAGAGAAGGGCAGAGAAAGAGAGAGAGAATCCCAAGCAGGATCGGAAATGTCAGCATTGATTCCACAATGCAGGGTGTGATCTCATCAATTTTGAGACAACGACCTGAGCTGAAATCACATCAGACACTTAACTAACTGAGCGATCCAGGCACTCAAAGTAGTGTCTTTTTCTTTTTCTTAATTATTACTTTCATATTCCCAGCCATTCCTAATTCACTCCAAAAGCGATAGCTAACATAAGCATAACTAAGCTTACTACATGATGATCACTGTTCTGAGAGGTTTACATGAATTATCTCCTTCGTTTTTCAGAACAACCCCAACAGTAGATACTATGGTTACTGTTGTTCTGGAGAAGGGTACACAGCTCATAGAAAGTGGAGCTAAAACCTGAATTCAGGTAGGGTGATTCCAGAACATATCATCTGAAACATTTCTCTCAAAGAGACACAGTCTAAATATTTCTAAACAATAATTAAAAATAATGTAATACTGAAATTTCACTTCTCATCAATCTTTCCTTGGGAAAAACATAGCTTTATAGAGCCCATTTCTTTAATATCTATGAATGAAACAACTGAAAATAAGACATCATTAAAACAAAACAAAAAAAATTCTATACTCAGCTCACTGAATTAAAGGTCTGTTCAAAATGCCTAAGGTTGAGAGAAAAATGAAAATATGTATAGTTTTCTCTGAATCCAGGTAGTTTATCATCTTTTCATGAAAATTACTGTGAATGGTCTTAATATTGTCTAAATCAACCATATGCATAAGACAAGGTAATATAGTAGAAAGGCAGATAATAAATGATGTGATAACATGCATAGAAAAACAGTATTATGCTTTTTCCCTCTAAAAGAATATCATGGGGCACCTGGGTGGCTCAGTCAGTTAAGCATCCAACTCTTGCTTTCGGCTCAAGTCACGATCTCGCAGTTTGTCAGTTCGACCCCCACGTCAGGCTCTGTGCTGACATTACAGATTCTGCTTGGGATTCTCTCTCTCTCCCTCTCTCTCTGCCCCACCCCCATTTGTGCTGTCTCTGTCTCTGTCAAAATAAACAAATAAACTTAAAAAAAAAAAAACATAAAAGACTACCAGTACACTTTTTGTTCCTGTTCTTTCTTGAATCAGTGCTAAGAATGAATGGAAATACAAACATTAAAATAAAAGGTGAAACTCTTTCAAAATACTCAATTAAAGGAAAAACTTGAAAGTGGGGATTTCCTGTAAAATGACCAGAAATTAACCCTTTAAAAGGATTTTTTTAAATCCAGAATTACTTTAAAGACCATTAAGGTGCACAACAATTTCTAAACAGGGCTGGAGTAGAACACAGAATACTTCTCAGCAGCTTGAAAAGGATACTGCCATAATGCTAATGCTAATGTAAATGAGTTAAAGAAGCTAAAATCTGATGGTCCCAGAGCAGGAAAACAACATGTAGTGAATGAAATGTATCTCACAGAAGGATTTATGGGAGCCAGCATAAATTGGCTCCATTAAGCAGACCAGGTGGTCAATTACCTATTGTTCAGAACAAGGACAATTGTGTTGAAGGTTCATTATACCCAGCTCCTGTGCTACCAGCTAGATGGAATTTGCCCACAGGATCTCTGGGCTAATTGAGATTCTCGGGATGGTAATGCATGATTCCAGAAAGGTGTGCAAAATGCGTCTCAAAGACACTTTTCCTTAGGGCAAAGATGAGAGGGATCCCAGTAACTGCTTCCTCTGTGTTACTGCTAGTTTTGAGCGTGACCTTCAGTGGAGTGAATGATCTTTCTGTATCACACAAAACACCACTGGTCTCTGAAATGCTTATTCTTAACAACCTCAATTTGAAGGGCAGCCTGAGCATTATTGACAAGCACTGCTTCAAATTATGATCTGTCAACTGTTTCTATGTCTTGTCCATTGGTAAAAGTGACAGCCTCTTATTTTTTCAACTTTTACCAGTGAATATTTGCAACCTCCATCCCAATTCAAAGCGTAAAATGAAAAGAATTTTACCAAAGCCAATGGAAAATATATGTCTCGTATCTACCGGCTGTTGTAAATATAAGGTACTTTAGCAATGTGCTTGGTCTAGAACAAGAATTCTATAAATGCTGCCTTAATAAGCTTATCATGTATAATCTCCTGTTTTTCGTACAAAAATGCCTTCTTTTCAGGTAAATTTCTACTCATTCTTAAAATGTTTTTATTCTAATGCTTTCTTTTCAGGTAAAATGCTACTTATTCTTAAAATGTTTTTATTCTAACATTTTTTTTAAGACAAAGATTTTAACATTTGTGTATTACTTCGATGGATAAATCAAACTTATGAGTAAAAATGTTGCTTCCACTTCATTCCCCGTACTTCTTGGCATTTCTTTATATATCCAGAGCAATGAGAAATACTCTGAAACAAAACTTGAAGGTATTTTTATACATTCTTTCCATCTCTTCTATTGCCATATGCCATAATAAGAAAACCAGAATAAAACCGGTAATAAAATGTGAATGTACAAAAGTCAAATTTATTATGTACACATTTTATTAGCTCAATAAAATAATGCCTAAACTGAGCTTTTGAAAAACAGGAGAAATGTTGAAAATCATAAGAGTTCCTTAAATACTAACCATGTGACAAGCGTTTTGTGAAACTATGTGTGCACTATTTTATTTAGACCATGTACTGCCAGCATGCAAGATAATAATTATCTCTGTTCCAAAGACGAGGAAACTGAGGTTTTGAAAGATGAAGCAATCTGATCAATATCTCCCAGTGGAACTCAAACCAAAGGTTTCCCAGTTTTGCACAATAAGAGGATAACAGACAAATGAGAGTTACCCAAGGCGTGACTATTGCTAATTGAAAGGAAGAGTTTTCTGGTGTCACTCTTATCTAATGTTTCTGATTTTAAAAGGGGGTATAAGAGTTTGTGTCTGTTTAGAAAGCACAAACGACAGTACAACCAATGAGTATTTGCTGCATTGTATAGAACAGGCAACAGAAAATAAAACTACAAAGTGCCTACGCAGAGGGGAGTCTGTGTTCTTTGCACCCTGCGCTCACTGCCAGAAGCTAGAAGAGCAGCACACACGTGAGGAGCTCCAGAGCTACCCACCTGCATCCAAAGTGGATGAACACGGCAGAAGACAGTCAAACATTTTTTTGTAAATGTTCTCTTAAAGTAATATTCCCATTACGTCAGTACCAAATCACCCCTATTGTTACCAAACTGTCATTCTGAAAGCATTTTCCCCAATATTCCCTCCAGTCCCGCAGATATAAATTGCTCTGAAAAAAAGGTAAGTGTAGTCTTTATGAAAGTCCACGCGGAAAAGTCTCTAATTGCATGCAAAGTTGTGAAATTCCATCTAGCGGGCATAATTCAAGCAGAAAGGGATCCAACAGGAATGAAAGACAGAATTCAATGTAAAATATCTGACATTCACTGCTTCCGCAAATACATTGTAACAGTGCAAACTAAACTACTCATTTCAGGGAGGTATAAAGGACACAGCATCCAGCAAACACTGTCACAAAGGATGAGCCCAAAACAGATGTGGGAAAAATAAACAGCCTTGCTGCTTCAGAATGTATAAAACGGTCCACAAAGAGCAAACAGGCCTTCTCACCACCCTTCAACTTCAAGGCCCATAAAAAATGTTGCATGAGAAACCCTTTTGGATGCATTCAATGTTCCGCTAAACTTTCAATAGTGCACATGCATTAAAGCCTCACATGATCAGTCGTATACATAAATGAAAATAGTCCAATATCGCTTATAAACAAGTGAGAATAATTCACATGGAACAGATATCACAGATAAAGTGATACACACTTGATCATCGACAGCATTTTTATCTCTTGCAGGGCATATACTCAACCTCTGTTAGCAAGTTTGACACGTTCTTTGAAGACACACTTTATTTCCTAGGAAAATAACTGCCGTGATTTTAAAGTTGGTAGTATAAAGAAGCCAGAGAACAATTCTTTTGAGATGAGCTTGCATTCTTTTCCAAGGCGATTAGAACTGCTGGTTTGCCCTACTTTAAGAAAAGCACTATGTTATGTGTTGCCTGTAAATTTGTAGGATTAGTCAGAAGAGGATTCTCCACATTCTTGATGAACAGGGGATAAGTGGTGCTTCCTTCAGACCTGTTCCACAACATATTCTCTACTTGAACTCATGTGTAGAGACCTACAACAGAAATCCTAGAGCACCGTAATTCCTCAGCCTCACCCTGGCTGTCACGTGCTTAGGAATGGGGTGTGCACGTGGGAGAACTAATTCAGCACCACCTTTAATAAAATATCAATGTGTCCTTTAGGTATTCTCTCCTGAGAGTGCAGTGTTTGGTCAAATTTAGGTTCCATTGTAAAGGGATTTAGACTTGTCTAAATTAAAATGAATATCTTCTTTATATTGGCTGTATAGAAACTTGAAAATGTCTACGGGTACAGGTTTATTTTCCAGTATTCCCTGCATGGTTTCATTATAATACTTCAGGACTCATTTTTTAAGCAAAAACAAAACAAAACAAAACAAAACAAAACAAAAAACAAACAAAACAAAAAAAACAGCATATCAAATTACAAAGTTAGTAGGAAAAATATAATTTCAAATCCAATGATAGTAAAACTTGGACAGTTTAAAGCAATACTTGTTTTAAATGAACACGTTCACGTTACTAGTATGAAAAGAAAAACAGTCCAAAACCTTGCCTTTATCATTCCTGCAATTTCCTTATTGCAAGGGTACAAGATGATTGTAAGTTAATGCAAAGCCTAATACTCCAAGATTTTCTATTGGTTTCATTAACATAATCTAGGAATATCAGGCTTTTATTTTGCATATAAGCATTTCATTGCATTTAGGACTTCATGTCCTAACATTTTTTTTGACAACCCAAACAATATCAAAACTTTCTCATACTCTTGCTTTCCCATTAGGAAGGAACCTATAAATACATAAATTTTCACTAGTGGAAACTGAAGTGGCCTGGGTCTCCTTAAAAGGTCATAAAATAGAACTTTAATGACTGCAGTATAATCCCATAAACTAGAAGTGAACAACAGAATTTTATATCAGCCCACAAAAGTTTGGGGCCCCAATATGATTTTTTTTGACCCTCAAAGACATGATGCACCAGCGAAGAATCACTTTGAATTAACAATTTTGCATGGAGACTATCGCAGATATACACAGGTATCTTCTGGGAATCATAAAAATGTATATGTCATACATGTTCCGATTCTTTCTTGTAGCTTATTTGTAGTTTGCTTTGCATTAATGAGTTTCCATTGAATTAACTAGTCACTTAACTACATTAGATTTTGGTCGAACACCTCAGCTAAACAAATAGGAGACCTCCTAATACAATCTACATGAGGCACATTTCTCACGGTTTCCTTCCCTTCCCAGATAACAAGTACTACTGGCAACACAGAACATGGAAATCTGCCACTACACATGTGAGGTCTGAAAGTATGGGAGGAAACTGTCAAGACAGGAAGTAACGTGTGGTCATGGTGTGTAACCATGATTAAAACATACTCCTTTTATAGTGATTCATAACCACATTCTGATGATGATCATATTATCTGATGTTATTTTCCATACAACAGAAAGGAGGGAGGGAGGGCGTGTGGAAGGAGGAAAGTTTTTAATATCCATTTATTTCTTGACTTTTGACTGATATAACCTTGTATTTATTGATTCTTTGAAGTGCAAAACAACCTTTCTTTTTGTAGCTATAATGCTTGGATTCACAAATAATGACTTTCTCTATGCTAAAATCAAATTCACCCTAATAACATGACTGTTTCTTACAGATTAGGAGTTGTATTTCTAGAAGGGCACAGATCTTATCTCCTGTTTTCAGATTTGTCTTCTTTCTCTAGATCAAGTTAAAACTCTACCAACATAAAACAAAAAGGAAAAACTTGTAATTTTTAAATGTTCACAAGATAGCCTTTTGGAATTGTTTTAATTTTATCATTTTAAAATGAAAAAAGTTTAGAACCATATATGGCACACAAATAAAATTAATATTTTTATTTTTTGTTCTTCACACAAAAAAATGAAAATTAAGCTACTGTGAATACTATATGAATGGCATTTATAACATAAACCTGCATTTATAACTTTTTCCTACTTAGAATTTGAATGGAAAAATTCACATCTAAATTGCTAAAAACAATATAAGTTCACACAACATATAATTAGTTAAAAGTTAATTCATTGATGTACTTCCAGTTCCTTACAATGTTTCTTGAAACTTCATAGGGGAAAAAAGGCAGTTTTTGAGATGTTGTCACCACCTACTAAAATAAGAATATATCCCATCGGCCATAGTAACTTGTTTATGGACCCCTCTGGTTAGCTTTTTTTATTTGTATTTTTTAAATAATATACTGAACAAAATCTATAATAGTTTATTTCATGATAACTTGAATGCATTCTTCGGCAAAATCTCCTTGCCATTTAACGTATTTAAAAAAATAAATATTTGAAAAGTGTATCCACAATGTTCCTAAGAAATGGTTTTGAATTCCAGAGTCCCAAGGAGATGAATTGGCTGTCAGATAGCAATGTGCTTCCATCAGAAGGACTTGGCAGTTGTAAACAAAAGGAATTTTCTCAGCTTTTCCTCACAAATATGAAATATTTGCTCTCCGCCAACAGCTGGGGTGATTTAAAGAAGTCCTGCATATATATTAGTTTCATTCAAAATTACAAATCTTCCTCCCACTCTGAAACATCTGACTGCATCTTAGTGGAATAGAAAATTGTTCTGAGATGAAGTGACATTCTCAGGGGAAGTAAAAGCGAAAAACTAGTACCTACTTACAACTCTAAACAAATTTCAGATCATAAGGCATCTGGTTAATAATTTCCAGAAAAAAGTGAATTTGTTCAAGTGATATTCAAAGTGGCTTGAAAAACAACGAAAAGGTTTGGTTTGTTCTAGCATTTCTGAAGATATTTAGAACGACAATATAACCTAACTGAGACTGCATGAAAAGTCATCGAAATTCCTTCAACTGGATGCTGGTTAAGGATCAAAATATATGTTTCCGTATGATAGTTAAAAATTATTCATGAAAAAAGTGTTAACACTTGAATTATAATTTAAAATTCTCTATTCATCTCACCAAATATTTAAATTACATTGATACTTTTTAAATGGACGAATTAAAAATACCTTTACAAGATACTCACTAGGAATTAACTATTCACAAAGCCCACGAAGGAGATCAAAGAATACTTTCAGAGTATCTTTATATACCAAGAGATAGGTTATGAACTTATGAACTTCGTAATGAACTTAACTAAATGTTTACCTCGTTTTTATTTCTCTCTGAAAACTAGCTCAAAGTAGTGATTTTAAATTTATTTTAGTTATATTCCCTATTTTGGAATATATATCATAGACAAAATATTACAATAAGATAGACATCCCAGGGTTTAATTTTACTCGCGGTGATAAAAATTATGCCTATATATTTACAAATATCTTAGAAATTGACAAGCCATTTTTGTCTACTTAAAATTACACAGAATTAACTTCTGCCCTTGGGCCCAGTGAATCTGAATAAGTGCTATGCCTAAAATTAACTTTATATTTCATTATTTTAAATAAAATTTTTATTTTTACCTAAAGTGCCTATTAAAGCAGGCATGGAAATTGTTGCTATGTTTAATAGAGCTGTTACATGCCCTTAAAATGCAAACTTACTAAACTTGAGTTATCAAAACATATGAGACATGGAATTCATACCTCAAATTATATAGTGTGTAATTTATCTTAATTATTTCAGACAGATATTTCATACTCTGTAGATATAAACTAATAACGGCCCTCAAGTAGTATATATCAATGCATAAGATTTTGTGTCTGAAAATATAAAATATATTTTAAACTCTGAAGTCCACACGGCCTTCTTGGGGGGGGAAAAATCTTAAAATAACCATGCTTTGATACTATAATTCTTGCCTCCATTTCTCCTAATCTTTAAATTCTTTTTCCAGGAGAAATATTTAGAAAGCTACTATAAAATAATGAAAAGAAGTTGTGAATAGCTATTACTAACGATGTTCACCATAAGTGATAAGTATCAAAAAGCAAATTTTCACCACTGAGAATTTAAAACATGTTCTCAAGTGTCACCGGTGACACACAAAGCAACAGCATGAAAATTAAAATAACAGCTAGCAAAACTTTTCTTTTCCATAGCATATTATAAATGCAAGTCAAATAACCACCTTTCTTCCTACAAAAGCAAATAAAACAAACTAGATGGACAACAAGGAAAACATGTACCTCTCTAAGTACCAAAGCAATAGTTATTCAAGGAAATCAATGTCTCAGGAAAGAAGTCTGTTTTGTTTTTTTTTTTATCTTTATTAAAAGTTAGTACTATTTATGGAAAATCCCACAATTTGCAATTGTAAATTAGCCTGAAAACCACTTATTCGACCTTGTATTTCTGTAAAACTTTCAAAGATTAAGACACAAAGTTGAAGACATGGCCCTTGAAATTCAAGGATTTTTTTTTTTTTAAAAATACAGTTATGTCGTCATAACTTTGGAATTAAAAATACTTACAGTCTCTCCAGTTCTTTAAGATCCTGGAATGCTCCTCTTTCAATGGTGCTAATCTTATTCTCCATAAGCTGACTGAAATGCAAAGTATAACAGGGTCTTAATGTTACCACTCCCCATCTAATAAGCAAGTTTCAGTTCAGCCACTGAGACACTCATAACCTCCTTCCCTTTATAAAATTAAACAATGCTCTGGTTTGAGACTTCATATGAAATTTAAGGATGGTATATTTGAGAGAAATCACAGAGGGCCGAGGGCATCCACAGCACAAAACTTTCACAGAAAATACTAAAATACTAGTAAAAGTTACTAGTCAAAACTGTGAAACTCCAACTGGAGTTTATCCTGAAGAGCAACCCATGACACGGCAGTTTTGATGGCTGTTTTTGGTAAACTGATTTTGGAGTGAGTTCTTCACTGAAAGAATCCATATACAGTATGTCACCATACCCATACTTTAATTCACTTACGGATATACACTGGAAATTGGATGATTTCATAATAGCCAAAATGTGTCTTTTAAAAGATAAACACTCAACACAATGATCAAAAGTATATGTTCATTGCAATGTATATATTTACAAATCTGTGGGTAAAAACAGTTTTACATTACACTGAATCTCACATGATGGCTCCCTCACAATATATTTAACCCACTAATTAAAGAAGTAATCGTAACGCAACAATATTATAAAAACTACAAAAGATGTGAAATACAACAATTCAAAATATGACCAGCAATGTTTTTATAAACACTTCCCACCAAAAACTGTGAAGACTTGGATTGCTTGATTTTAATGTTAGGAATCATACCTCAGTGCTGTTTGCTAAAAAAAGTCTTCTATATTAGTAATAATAAAATGCAGACCCACTTAAATTCTTTCTAGTTAATCTCAAATCCTAAAAGTGTATCAAATGTCTCACATTACTTATTCATATTGTGGAAGCAATTATTCTACACTTTTATATGCATGAGGCACTTAGGGTATGGTATAGCAAACATTTGAGGTCATTTCTATAATATTGTTTCAATGGCAAGCATCCAACCTTAAAATAAAAGCCTACATTTTCATTAAAAGCTATAATACATTGATAAACAGAAAAAGAAAGGAAACCAAGACCTTTTAAATTTTTATGTTTCTGTCATTGGGACAGTTTTTCAAAGTGAGACCAGTAACAATACAAAATATGCAGCCTCAAGAACAAAAGAAAATGTTTCAAAATACAGAAGAACATACTTACAGAACTCTTAAGTGTCTAAGACCAGCAAAATCTGTCTTGGTAATCCGTGTGATGTTATTTCCATTCAAATCCCTAAGAGAAAACAAGAATATGAAAGTTCCATTTTATTTCTATCAATATCTAGTTAAAGAAAAAATAAAAAGTAAATAAAACTTTAAGGTGAAAGATCAGTTCCAATTACTAAAGTAAGTTACAAAGTAAAAGACAGAAGGGAGTAGTTACCTTTGAAAGATTTTTTTTTTTCCCTAATGATTCTTAACAAGTTTACAAAGTCTATGCTTACTGGCATCTGACAAGAACATGAAGTGATTATGTTATCACGAAAAGTCCTCTTTTGTGTGTGAATGGAAGTGCTTTCAAGTTTTGTTTTTATAAGGATGTGTCTATTAATTTCCCAGGTATTCTGCTATTTGACTATTATTGTTAGGCACGCCCCCAAAAAGTTCCCTTCAGGCGCTTAAGTGGAACAATTTTCTAATACTACCCAGAAAGAAATTTTTAAAATTCAGAACCCTGTCCTTAGGTGGCATGGTGGCTAAACTTCCTAAGGCAAAGGAAAAAAAAAACGTTAGAGTGCCATCAAAAGAACTGCACTTCAAAGACTTGCATTTATAGGCATTTACCTTCCAACAATTCTATGTTTGTATGAAAACTAAACTCTTCATTTGCAGCTCAGGGAACCCCGCTGAGACTGTAAAGTGAAAACTACTAGCCGGGGCAATAATGGAAATAGATTCAGGCCCTCACATTTTTGTTCGGATTTCAGCACCACGTTTCCTTCCAGTCACCACCCCCTTTTCTGGCATCTTAGGTCAAGATCTAAACTTGCCCTGGTTCTAATCATTTCAAGTAAAACCAGGCTTTGCTGCGGTTTGCATGTTGTCCTTCACGGAAGTAAGTTTTCTCTTACCTCTGACTTGAAAACATCGTGTTTGAAATTTGCATTTAAAGCGCTTATTTTGTCAATGGTAGAGTCCTATAAGCCAGCACTGAGCAAACTGTTTTCTGAAAACTTTACTGACCCCTCTCCGCCCCCCCCCTCCTCCCTCCCCCCCACCCGGCCCCAAGGACCTGAAACTCAAATTACTATTTTGTTCTAAGTGCACTCCCTTTTTGTTGAGTAAGACATGTGAATGTCTCAACTTTAAACTGTTCTGGATAGCATGCAGTGACAAGCGCTAACACAGAATTCTGCAGTGCTCTCTCCCCAACCCAACTCTCCAAGCCGAGCAAAGTAGCACCAAGTTGTTCCTACAACTGTTGGGGTCTTTTACGGGCTATTTGACGGAACATGAATCCTTACCCCCCCACCGCCATCCCAGACAAATGTAGTAGATCACATTTTGACAAGACACCCTCGGTCGGGCCCCAACTAGCCCAGCGCTTCGGGCCTGGGAAGGAGGGAGAAGTGGGGGGCAGGCCAGTGAGGCTGGGGGTGGGGGAGCCATTTGCAGAGGAAGAAAGGGCTCAATTCCGGCCTTTAAGCTGAGGGCGAGGCAAAGGAGTTAGATAAGAAGAGCTACTCGACGCGCGGCGGGCGGCGCGGGTCCCAGCGGGTCCCCCGCGCGGCCCGCAACCCTCACAGCCCCGGGGGCGCAGAAGCCGCGGCAGCAGAGTCCGGCGCGCTGGCCCCCGCCGACCTCGCCCCGCGCACCCGGGCCCACGCGCAACGGCGAGGGGAGCGCGCCCAGGGCGCTCGGGCAGCGCGGGGCGGCGGCCTCGGCGTTCACAAAGGGAATGGCCTCCATGCTCCGCTTCCCTGAACTCGGGAAGTGCCCCACCAGGAGCGCGTGGGCCGTCAACACCGGGTCTGCGATTACTTCTTCATTAGAGATTCGCAGAGACAGGGAGGCGGGGATGTCTGCGGGCAGCAGAGCGCGAAGAAGGGAAGGAAGGAGAACTGCGGCCACGTGAATGGGCGCAGAAACTGCGAGAAAGGTGCACGGGGGTGATCCGGGGCTCAGCGGGAAGGGCCGGAGGGGGCAACGGAGGGCCGCGGGGTCGCCGTAGCAGTCAGCACCCTGCTCGGCCGGTTCGGGTTGGAGAGCCAGCCCTAACTTCGCCTAGACGTTGGGAAACGGTCCTCCTCTTCAGTCACCCGCTGGGACAGGTCTCCTGGGGCCCGCCGCCGCCGCCTCCTCGCTGGGGACGTGGGGGGCGGGGGAAAGAGTCGCGGGGGCGGCGTGCGGCGGCCGAGAGAGCCGCCTCGGTCCTGGGGCATCCTTCCCTCTGAGGCCTGCAGAAGAGCGCCCCCGGGGCGGACCCAGCCGCCCCACGACCCCTTCTCCCCACCCCCCCCGCCCCCGGAGGGAGACACTGAGCCGCGGAGCGGAGTTTTCTCCCCTCCGAGTCCTTCCGCCAACCGCCCCCCGCCCCCCCCCCCCGCGCCACCCCGCGGCGACAAACGCTGGGATTCGGTCCTGAAACCACCCTGCCAGTGTTGGCCACCGCAAGGTGACTCCGTTTACAGAGTCTGAGGAACAAAGTCGCGTCTCCTTCGCCCCGGGCATCCTCCACTACTTGTCCCCACGTTAGCGGCTCCCCAAGCCCGAGAGAAGTCGTCTGCTCAGGGATGGAACTGGCTGGACGAAAGCGGGAGGAAAGGACCAAGCGCATCTGCCAGCCGGCCCGCCCCTCCTAGGGCAGCGGCCCCTCCCTGAGTAGCGCCCTCCTGTCCTTCGCCCTCCCAGGGAGTTCAAGCCCAGGATGCGCGTGCAGGAGAGCTACCCAGGCACAGGTCCCTGTGCGGCTTGATCCCTCCAGTCTCGATGAAGGGGATGCGCGACCCAGTGTGTGTGTGTGGCGGGGGCGGGGGGTGAAGATCCCGTACTCACAGTCTCTCGGTGTTTCGGGGGATATTCCTGGGCACGCTACGCAGCGCCAGCCCGTGACAGTCCACCGTGCTGCCCGAGCAGGAGCACTGCGCCGGGCACGCCTGCGGCGCCACCTCGTTCAGAATCGCCAGCACTAACCCCAGCGACAGGGATAGCGTTTGCCAGCCGACGCCGCGCATCTTCCCCCGCCGCCTCCTCGCTCGCCGGCGCCGGGGGTTCCTCCTTAGCTCCTTGTTCCGCGCGAATCGCGCTGTGTCTGAGGCCCAGTCTCTGGCGCAGGGCTAGGAACCCAGAGTGTCCGGGTAAATGTACACAAAATAATTTGGAAGTAACAGTAATAATATTCAAGGCAGTAGAGATGGCACAGGTACGCGCCTCCCACTTCCCCTCCACCCTCCTCCAGCAGGGCAGGCGCTCCTCGGGTCCTGAAGGCGCAACTTTAGGTCCTGAGGATCAATCGGCCAGGCCAAGGCTATAAAGAGACCCCGAAGCTGCGGGGAGGAGGTCACACGTCGTCTGTCTCTCAACGATCAACTTGGCGGTAAAAGAGCTGGGGCTCCTAAAGGCCGTAAAGATGCAGGGGCCGGATGCGCGGAAAAGGGAGTGCTCCGATTCCACGGAGGAGTCTTCAAATCCGATTCCAGTGGGGAGGCTATGAGACAGAAGAGGGGTGCTCAATAGAAATGGTGGCCTCGATCAAAGTGGGTTCTCCGAAGCTAGAAGGCGCAAGAGCCCCGCGGGCCGGGAGCGGAGCGCGCCGGACGACTGGGCATGGCGCGCGGGGGCGCACGGGGCGGGGGCGCAGCCTGGGGGTCGCGGGGCGGCGCTGCGTGCCTCCCGCGCGGTTCACTCGAGCGGCCTCCGCACAGCCTGCGGCTCTTCCGCAGCCGGGACACGTCCTAGCCGTTTCCCGACAGCCGAGGGCGGTTTGCAAACACACAAGCACTTCGCCGAAGGAGATCTCGGCAATCCCGCCTCCCTCCTGGCGTCCTTGGCGACGCTCCGCACCGGGGCCTTCCCCGAGGTCACGCAGAAAAAGACAAAAGGGCAATGGGGCCGCCGCAGCCGGCAGAAATATCCACTAGTCACCACCCCGACAGAGGAAATCCAAGAGGCCAAGTTGAGGACCAAGGCTCCTCCGAGGATTGGGTCGGGGCTGGCTGGCAGGCAGGCCGGGAGGTGTGCAAAGGCCAAGGTGGAGGTGTCCGCGTCTTGGGTCCTGCCGGAGAGAACTGGGGGATGACGAGGTGGCAGTTGGCCGGTGGGATCGGCTACCCCGAGGAGAGCCCAGAAGGCAGCTGAATGGCAGTCCCGTGCGCGCGCTTGTGTCGGCCCCTGGCGTCTCCCGGATACGCCGCAGCTCCGCAGCAGACACCTGATGGCAAAGGTGGACGAAACAAGAGCAGACTCCCGGGCAGGCGCAGCCCCTTGGCCGCCTCCCGACAGCCGCCCGCAAGTGGGCCCTCCTCCTCGTCAAAGTGCAGGAACTTTTCCCAGGCTTTGAATCCCGTCCCCCACGGCCACGGTGGGAGTCTTCCCGCCGACGTCGCGCCGCCGCCCGGCTCCCGGTGCTGCACCTGACTCGGCGGCCGCAGTCCCGAGCAGCCAGTCTCCTTCCAGCCCCTTCCCCTCTCCTGGCTGCTGTCCGCGCCTCCTTCTCCAGAGAGGGAAGTGGCGGAGAGGGAAAGCGGCGACAGGCAGCGGGGGCTCGGGGGCTCTGCTGGCTCCCGAGCTCCTGGCAAGTGTCTAAACAATAGGACGGACGCAGCAGCCCTAGTCTCGCTCGGCTGCGGGAAGGTGGGTTGTTGTTGTAACTGGAGTTGTTCGCTCGGGCTGCCTGGCGCTGAGCGCAGCCGAACAAAAACCCGCCCGGCGCCTCTGGAGCCGGCTTCGGGCCCCCGGACGCTCCCCTTTCTCTTCAGCACTCCCGCGGTGCCCGGAAAGCTCGGCAGCTCCCGCCTGCGCCCGGGAGCCACGGCGCTCCCATCACTCGCCGCTGCCGCTGCCGCCGCCGCCGCCTTCTTTAACCACCGTCTGCGGCAGCTACCGCCGCCACCGCCGCCGCAGCCAGCCTCCGCCGTCCGCGCGCTCCCCAAATAAATAACCCCAAGTCAGAAGTTAAGCCGGCGCCGGCCTTATATACCCAGCGGAGCCCCCACCCCTCGGCCCCGCCCCGCGCCGCCCGGCACCGCCCACTGGCTGCGCGCGGGGCGCCCGCACCTCGCCGGGGAGAGGTGAGGCCCCGGCTGCCAGCGCCAGGCGGAGGCGGCGACGGGCGGCGCGTTCCCGCGCGCCCTGGCTCGCGCCTTCGCTCCCACGCCCCGACAAAGTTTGCCGGAGGAAGGAGGTTTCCAGGCCCTTGCCCCCAGCCGCAGGCCCCAGAGGTGCCCCAGGCTCTGAGCTGGTCTTTCGCAGCGGAGGAATGGGGAGAGGGCGGCTTTGAACGCGACTCATAAATAAATAGCGCTGCCAATGCCTTTGCTGCAGCTTTTGCCACGCGATCCTAAGGGGCTGTTCAGTGTGTTTGCAGCGCAGCAAGACAGAGACAGAGAGATTGTGATTTAAAATTAAAAAAAAAAAAAAATTCTACCGAAATAGATCTGCCCGCGCTCACAGACACACACGTGTATTTTTGGGAGCTTAAAAGTTCAGAGTTTTTGCAAGTTTTCCAGCCTTCTCGCCAGCCTTCCCATCTCTGAGCCACCCCCTTCCGTTTAACCCTTTCTTTATAGTCACACACTTCACACCAGTCTCGGTTGACGTCTTAGATTTACAGTATGCTCACAAAACCCTAAGGGCTTGAATGTATCCGTGTGATTTTACTCTCTTAGGAGGGTAAAATAAATCCCTAGCAACGCACATTGTAACCAGAAGGTTTCCTTTATTTAGGGGAAAAGCTGGATTTTTTCCCCCCACTGTGAAAGAGAATTTCCTTCTTTCTTCTTGTCTCTTTAGTGTGATGTGTGTCTGGCAACTGCTACCACCCTCCTGCTCCCCACTCCTCTCCCAGCAAAAACCAATGTCATTATTGGGTTGAAATAGTAACTAAGAGTCAACTCCTTTGCTTGAATGTAACGCACCTCACTTCCCATATCACCTTACAAGGCATTCACAGGAAGTAGTGCAAGCCCTCAGCCTAATGCCGGTCTCATAGAGTGATAATTATTTGTGTCATTATCTGTCATCCCCTTGAAAGCAAGGTAATCTAATTCATTTTTGTATTTCCAGCATCTAACAATATGCCAAACACATAGTGGGTGCTCTGAAAATTGACCCATTTTTTTTTAAACATAAGAACGTACTCAATCTGAAATTTCACCAATATCCCTATTAACTTTTTCCCTACTTAAGTTTTCCCAAATGTCTTTAATAAGGCTATGTCTACCTTTTCATTTTGTCTGCTCTGGAAATCTTAAAGCTATTCTGAGGACGTTTTCAAAGACAGGGGACCCATTAGATAACCAAATTGGAACTCATTTTAATGCCATAGATTTATGTTGCTCTGTTCTTTTAAAGACTTGAAAACATTGAACATTTATTAACTCATTTGTCCTTCTAGATTGTAGCCTCAAGGTCTGTTATGTAACTTCTTTAAGAAGTTGAGACTGGAAGGCATAGTCACATTTTCTTGTAAGAAAATTATAATGAGTTAAATTATATATTTATATTATAAATTTATATTATAAATTAACTCTTATAATGAGTTAAATAATAAGTGCCTATGAATGACCAAGGATTCTTCCACCATAGTACCCCAAACCCAGTGAATTTTCTTTAGTCTGTACTAGCAAATTATATGTTGAAATATGTTTACTACCACACTAATTCATTCAGTATCCTAACTCTGATACCTTGTCAGCAATAAGAGGAGAGTACTTATGTTCAACTTTATCCACCACGTAGAATCATAGTTCTGTATTTTAATTGCAAAAACATATCTTGCACTGCAATATTTGCAAATAATGCTGTTTATAACGTTGCACCAACGAAAGTCATAAACATGAGTTCAAGTTTGATTCTTTGTCTGGCTCCCTTTCCATTCTGTGTAAAACCGAGAAAAGAACTGAAAATAACATTTGTAGCAACATGCCTATTGGAACAGGTTTTAAAATTTGATGAAAATTTAAATAAGAAGATATGTCCAGGGGCGCCTGGCTGGCTCAGTCGGTTAAGCATCCAACTTCGGCTCAGGTGGTGATCTCATGGTTTGTGAGTTGTAGCCCTGCATAGGGCTCTGTGCTGACAGCTCAGAGCCTGAAGCCTGTTTTGGAGCCTGTGTCTCCCTCTCTTTCTGCCCCTCCCCTGCTCATTCTCTGTGTTTCAAAAATAAATAAATGTTAAAAAAAAATTTTAAGAAAAGAAGATCTGTCTGGTGGATTTCATGAAGAGGAAAAGGAAGACTGCAAAGCATTCCTTAGCAACATGGCACATTAATTTATTTGCGTTATCTGTGTTTCAGCTAATAGAGGGAAATGTAGACATGAGTGACCAGGTTTCTCATTTTTAAGGCTCTTATTATAGTATTCCTTCAGTATTGCTGTAGGATGTTTCTTGGAGGCCTTGCATGCTTCAATGCCATTAACTTCTAGGTCTCCATTTTCCTGGATTATGTTGCTCCCAAATGAGATTTGAATTTCTCTTTGACTGTGCTATACCCATCCTGAGGAAAGCCTTCTGTGGTGCTTTTTGTCACCACATGAGGTCTCCATAAATCCTGACCTGAATTAAACAGAAGTGGAAACCACTAGAGTCGTCAACATTCAAGTTTCCTATTATGTTGAGACAGAGAGGAAAACAAAAAAAAAAAAATCCAATTGCTAAAATAATTTAGAAAACAATTTAGACAATTAAATACTCATACAGTTAAAAAAATAAAAAAAGCAAGTATTCTCTCAATCTGCATTTTCTTTGGAGAAAAAAAGTTTATGAAATTAGAGAAAGAGGATAAGAAAAAGAATTGATGAAAAACAGGTAAATATGAGTGAAAACAAAGGTAGTAACAGTAATAGCATTGATCAAATTCATGCAACTGACAGAATATATTCCATGGCTTTAACCCTTCATGCTACTATTTTCCATTGTTGCAAAGTGTGTTCAGGTTAGTGAACTAATTTTTCTCACAACATCTTGCCATTTGAAATCCAGATATGGAACACCAAATTCATGGAGATTAAGATTTAGCTAAATTTTTTCATGTACCCCAAGTGCCGAGCTAGAGTTAAAACCACATATTTTACTCATATTCAGCTGAGGACACTGGTCTTTAGTCAGGTCTGATTAAACGGCAGAGCTGAAATCAAAACCTGAGTTCTCTGACCTCAAATCTTAATTCGTTCTCCTACACACAACTCTATCTAGAGACCCTCTGAAACTCCCAGGGATCAAGGAATCTATAATTCGTCAGGAACTGTCACCATCATATAGGAGATGTTCATGTCTCTCCACATACTCTATTTATGGTTATATAAAGAGAGTAGGGGAGAACTAGGTCCACAGCAGAGTCACCCCAAGGATATTAATTCCCGAGTAGCTTCTGGAGTTGGCTTAAACTTTGAGATGATTCTCTAGGGCAGTTTTTCTCACAGTGTGGTTCCTGGGCCAGAAGCCTCAGAAACACCAGAGACTAGAGATGTAAATGTGCAGACCCCACCTCAGACCCACAGAATCAGAAAATCTGGGGGTGGAGGCCAGCAATCTGGGTTCTAACAAGCCCTCCAAGTGGTTTTGATGCTCACTGAAATTTGAGAACCACTGCTTTCTAGAGCTACTTTGTGGTTACCTCTGAACCACTTAAGTATAGAGAATTAAGCAGCACTGAGTGATGGATGGTGCCTGCTGAGCCGAATTCAGCTTCTCCTTGCCTGGCATTTGACAACTGTCTGTTCCTGATAACCTCTAGGGGGCACCAAAATATTTTTATGTACAGCCCCACAGAGGCAACAAATGCTTAGGTTCATTTTCCAAAGAAATGGTCTTGAGAAGTAGAAATCTTGGAAGCTGCCCTCATTATTACGTCTCAGCCAGTTAAAAAATTCACCATATTTATGTTTTTTTCCAGTTTAATATTACATATTATGGGAATAACGATATCCCCTGTTCATGATTATTGTGAAGATTAAGATACTATCTGTCAAACTGACACAGCAATAGAACAAAGTACCTGGCATAGAACAAAGTCTTCATTAAATAAAGGGCAGTATCACTTTTTACCTACATTACTACTGCTATTAATAGGTAAGTATTTCTAAAACATTTGTATTGTGATCATAGATTTTATATATATATATAATATGTATATATAATATATATATGTATATATAATATACATATATATATTAGATTAGATATTTCCATTGATTATTACAATGATCAAGTAACTTCTTGCCCTGAGCCCTGGGAAATCCTGGCAGGGCAGGTTTAGGGCTTTACTTTATGAGTAGAAGAAAGACCACGTCCTGCCCATGCCTTCAGTAATCTATGAACAAAAGAGTAGCGATAGATACGATTAGTTTCATGATACTCATATCCCATGGTACCCTTTGAGGGGGTGAAGTTGGTTTTCTTTTGCCATAATAAAATAACTTGTTGGTGGCTTAGTAACATTAAAATGAAAAGTTTAAAACCTGAGATATGCTGCTAAGTAAGAATGCTTAGGAAGCTTTGGATACGTCACTTAGATTTTCTGGCCATAGTTTTTCTCATTTATATAATGTTGTTATTAGACCAGTTGAACCATAAACAGTTCCTAGATCTTAGTAGTTATATATTTATTAAATAATGTCTGTGTTCCAAACACTTAGTTCTTTGCATGGTCACAACAAACTTCTGATTTAGAGACTATTTTGACCCCCCATTTAGAGTTAAGAAAACTTGGGTTCATGGGAACACATTCAACTGGTCATGTTCTTGCCAGCTAGTAAGTGGCAAAGTAGGAATTAGAGTTCTGGTCTGATACCAAAAATCTCATAAACATGATACACTTTCTCAAATTCTATCATTTGACTACACTGTGTAATGACTTGTTCTATGTATAATTAGGGCAAAAATGTTTTAGGGGATGTGAAGGTGGAGTAGAAAGGCATTCGAACATTATATAGTATAATTGGGCAAGAACAACAACAAAAACAAAATGTTAAAGGAATAGTTTATACCCAATGATGCAGGTTAAAAATACACATTAACATTAAAAAGCCCAAGGGAAAATACACAGAAACATTTTAATGGTTTTATGAGGTTAAAATAAATTGGCAAGAATTTAACCATCAAGGGAAAAGGAAATACCATTGTAAATGATTTTAAGTTGCCTGATCTTTTGACTTTACTAAATCTAAAAATGTGCCTCCTGGATTTTCACAAAAGAAAAAAAAATATTCCTGTGTTCCTTGAGAATGAAGGGACAGAAGCCCCTCATACCTTCTGCAGGCTCCTACTAGTTTAAGAAAAGTTGACCTTCCTCCTATGGGTCATAATATCAGGCTAAAATTACAAAGAATTTGCTCTAGTCTAACATAAATTCAAAGTAAAATAATTTCAAATTCCAAGGCTAAATATTATACATTTTAGATAATAATCAGCTCTGATTAACAGAAGCTGCTCATAACCACTATTGCAAAATTGTAGTTCAAAGTTCGAGGTTGCCTGATGGACAAAAAGCCATTTTCTCAGAGAAAGAGTCACATTAGTGTCTTAGTCGAAGAGTTGGCAAACTTTTTCTGTAAACAGATAGTAAGTTTTTTGGGCTTTGCAAGCCAATGGTCAAAATTAAGGCTATTTACAGACACTAATAGAATAAAGAGAAAGCAAATTTCCACAAATGTTTTACTGATGTAATTAAATACATAACGATCGGTTACAATTCTTTGAAACCTTGATCTACTTAATTATTTAATTAATTACTTAATTATTTTTAGGGGGATAGCATTTCATTTCATTGGTATTTCCTGTCATCAAATCAATTGCTAAATTTAATATAAAAAATAATGTTTAGCTCCCTGGCAATACAAAGCATGTGACAGGTCTGAGCTGGCCTTAGTCCAAAGAGGTGGTTATTCAATGTGTGAGGTCATAGTTTCCTAAAGGGTTATGTTAAAATTCAAAGGGATGTTGTAAAGATAAAAGCTCTGAGCTCTGAAGGGGCTGCTCTGTGACAAGCAGTAAATGTCTTCCTCAGTATTATCTACTGCTGTCTCTATTTCTTCAGCTCTGAAATGCAATTTTGCAAAAGCATTTAAAGAAAATTTAAATTCATTTCATTTTAATATAAAATAAATTAGTACAAGATATGCTGCATATCCATTTCTTGCATGTGCTTATCTGTTGAACCAGATGGTCCTCATGTATAGAATGAAGATAAGAATAAGTAACATTTATTAAGTATTTACTATGGGCAGGCATCATTCAGAGTGTTTTACTTTATATTCTCATTTAATCCTCCTTGAAAACTGTTTTACCTAAGAGATGAGGAAGTTGAGGGACAGGAAGGTTGAGTAACTTGCCCACATTGCTGTGGCGAGGAGGGAAATGAAGCTAGGAAAGGTTATGTACCTTGTGTAAGGTTGCTCAGTTAAGAAAGGGTAGAGCTAGGATCTTAACCCAAGCAACCGGAGTCGAAAACAGCAGGCCTCTTACTAATTCATGAATCATAGGAAATTCATGATAATAAAATGAAAACTATGGATATGAAAGAACTATATAAACTGTCAAACAATGTCCTAATATTCTTATCTGCACTATGCCAATTATTAATTGAAGATGGTGAATGCAAGCAACAACATACACACATTTAGTCCAGACTCACTGGGCTGAATACAATCTGACTCGAGCCAACCCTTTTATTCTCCTTCTTTCCATAGTAATGGAATTCTTTCTTTCATTGCACAGCGTTGGTGGTATAGTGGTGAGCATCGCTGCTTTTGTTTCTCTTTCAGAAGTTAGGATACACTGTCTTTATATAAAAAGGAATAAAACCAAAGGGGTATTTTTCCACTGAAATGGCATGGAAATTCTGTAATATATTTTCTATGTCAATTTAGGGGAAAAAAACATTATAGCAAGAAGAATCTCTAAGTATAAACAGTGTTTAACTTTTCAGGAAGCACAATGCCTGAAAACAGAAAAATAGTAGTTCAGGTGTTGCTAACTAGTCGTATCTTACTGTGTAAAAAGAATCTACTCAAAGCTGCGTGTTCCTCCTTATGATTGTAAGATATCACAACTGAAAAATTATCTTTAGTATGATTGCCCAAGCAATATAATGAAAAATTATGCAAAATAAAATGCAAATTCTAATGCCGTTTTAAAAAGTGTATCAAAATAAAGTAACTTCTAAAAGCTGGCTCATTTATTCCAAATTGCTTTATTTGGGGCTAAATCTGTTTGGAATTATAGTCATAACATTTTCGTTTGTGCATTTGTGTCATCTATATATTCCTCCTCATTAGTAGCTTTTCCAGGATCATAATTTTTACTTTTATTTTTCTTCCTTAAACTCTCATATGTGGAAAACAAGAGATTGTATATTATCCTACCTCAAAGAAGTTGTGAAGGTGAAATAAGTTAATACGTAAACACTTGGAGACTTCCGGTTCTGAAACAAGATGTCCTAGGCTCACATATCCCCACTTCTCGTCTTTAAGTACAACTAAATGCCATTCAAATAATTCAACAGGTTATAATAAAAGGGCCCAGAGAATTAAAAAAAAAAAAATAATAAGTGGACTGGCTAAGAAGGTCAGGAACTGAGGCTTGACAGCAGTGTGAGTTTCCTGGGTTTTCTTTCTGTCTCACGTAGTGCCAGGAAAGGGCAAGCCCATGAGAGACCTAGTGGGGAACCTGAACCCGCTGCTGCCTAACATCAGCTGGCTGACCTCTACCCAACCACTGCTGCACAATGGTCAGGACACCAGCAGACAAGCTGATGCGTCTGCAGGGAAGCATTGGTGGCACCCAGCATTTCCCTGTCCTCCACTCAGTGGCATGAGAGACTCAGGTCCAATGTCTGCTGGCTCTCCACTGTCCCCTCACTCCCTGCCCCCTGCTACCTGGCAGATGACCCGGGATATTACTTCAGCTCCCACAGGCAAGACACAGTAAGGACTGAGCAGGAGCCCCAGCAGCTCTCACCAGGAGAGCGAAACAGACCAAAATTGCATTGCAAACTCTGGAAACTAAAGTCCACATAAGTAGGCCAGGCCCTACATGCTAAATCTAAACACAGCGACTACAAGCTAAAATAGAAGATTTAAATAGGATGAAGAGTCTCCTAACATAACCAGAATGTCCAGGATGCAATAGGAAAATCACTCACCATACCAAGAACTGAGAAAACCACAATTTGAATGAGAAAAAGACAATTAACTGATGCCAGCCAGATGGTGAAAGGGGATACCAAGGCATTCTTAGGGGGAAAAAATCCAGCAGTCCTACCTTAAGGACATGGCTAAAGAAAGTTCTTTAAGACAAAAGGAAATTATAAAGAAAGGAATCTTGGAACATCAGGAAGAAAAAGCAATGCAAAGAGTAAAAATATGGGCAAAGATGGTATATTTTCCTTCCATTCTTGTGCTTTCTAAATCATGTTTGATGGTTAAAGCAAAATTATCACACTGTATTATGTGATTCTCAGTGTTTGTAGACAAAATAATAAAGACAACGGTATTATAAACAGGCGAGGGTAAAGAGAAAGGGACGTAAAGTTTCTGCACTTCACCCAAACTGGTAAAATATCAACACTAGCACACTGTTAAGTTATGTATATACAATGTTATGCCCAGAACAAGCGCGCACGCGCGCGCGCACACACACACACACACACACACACACACACACACAGTATGCAAAGAGATATACTCAAAACCACTATGGAGATATCAAAATCGAGTTCCCAAACATCTTCAAATAACCCATAGAAAGCCAGAAAAATATAACATAAAGGAAAACCACTGAAAACAAATAGAAAACAAAAAGAGAATGACAGACTTGAGCTCTAACATATATCAAGTATTACATCAAATATAAATGATATAAATGTTCCAATTAAAAGAAACAGATTGGCAGAGTAGGTTCAAAATCATGACCCAACTATGTGCTATCTATAAGAAACTCAATTCAAACATTACAAGTAGGTAGTTAGTAACATGATGGAAAAATGTATACCATGCAAACATTAATCAAAAGAAGGTAGGAGTAACTATATACATATCAGATAAAGCATATTTCAGAGCAAAGAAAATTACTAGAAACAGAGAGGGACATTGTGTAATGATAAAAGGGTCAATTCACCAAGAGAACATAAAATCCAAAACATTTATGCAAAATTATAGAGATGAAATACAATTAGTGGTTGAAAGGGGTGAAGGACATACATGGGAGAGAGTGATGTGGCTATAAAGAAGTAGCAACAGGGAGCCTTTTGGAGATCGTTCAGTAAAGTATGTTGATTGTGGCAGTGGTTACATACACATACATAAAATTACCTAGAGCCACACACACACACACACACACACACACACACACATGCAGTATAACTGGAGAAATTTGAATAAATTTTGTGGGTTATATGAATGTCAACATTCTGGTTTTGATATTGTATTCTAGTTATGTTATATGCTAATATTGGGGAGGCAGGATGATGAGTCCATGGGACCTCCCTCTACATTGCTTTGCAACTTCCTATGAATTGAAAAAAAAATAACAGTCAAGAACCAAAAGTTACATACTGAATTATTCCATCTGTAAATATTATTGAAATCACAAGTAGGAAAACTAAAATTCTTTATCCCTAAACAATATGAAGGGCTAAGGATTGCATGCAAAGATACTGAGGAATGGAGAAGGGAAAGTCCTTGAGGAGTCATAGTTATTGAGTTTGGACTATGGGCTGTGAGAGAGAGAGGTGTGGATGATCCTGGGTGGGGAACTATTTATGGAGAAGGAGGAAGACTGGGGTCTGAAGATAGCTAAAGGCAGTAACTGAAGGAAGGGAAATAAGTCTAACTGGGAAGAGTGTGTGTGGGGGGTGGATTGGGGGGAAGGATTTGATGTAGGTGTAGCAAATGTAGGTGTAAGTGTATGTGTAGGAAGGTGTAGGAAGGATTTTCAGATGGGAGAAAGGTGTTGGCCATTTTGAGTGATGGTATGGGAACCAGAATTGTGCAGGAGAGATATAAAGGAAATGTGTGCATAAAGACACAAGCAGTAAACAGAGAAAGATGTAATATAACAATGGAAGAAGAGGGGGGCTTTCACAGATGGTCCAACAGTTTTTAATGGGAAAGCTACTATAGCTGAGAACTCTACACATGTAGAGGTTATTCCTGTAACTGTTCTCAATTAGCTGTGGGAACTTGCACAGGTTATTTAAGCCAGCTGAGCCTTTGGCTCTTGATCTGTGAAATTATGAGGATGGACTAGATGATTTTTCTAATATCATTCAAGCTGTAACAGTCTGTGATTTTATGGTCACTGCATATAACAAATAGGGAAAATGTGTTTATGAGCTTTCTTCATTTTAACATCATTGACAACAACAGAGACTAAAATGTCTTCAATGGTTTGTGGTTTTTCACTTTAGGAAAAGTAAAAATTGGGCAAGTGCTGGGTTGAAATAGGTTAGTGGGAACAACTAAAAAGAAGGAAAAACCCAAGCTGCTAAATATGTTAAGAGAAAATTTCCCTGCATGAAAAGCAGTGGATTTACGTTGCCAAGGAGAATGATTTTTAATTATACTTCAACGAATATTTTATCTTTTCATCTTCACAGGGACAAGGATATCATCATTCCCATTTTTCAGTAATGTAAATAGAGATTCATACAACTTAAAATCTCTATCAGATTGCAGAACAAACAGAAGGCAAAGCCAGGATGGCTATCCAGATGTCCTGATTTCTAGAGTGGCCACACCACATCTACATAGACTTAGATACACAAAAACAGAGCTAGTCCATGATGAGATATCCCTACACATGTACTAGAACCACTAAAAGAAAACATAGTGATAATACCACACTTGGAAAGAATATAGAAAAATTGAATACATGCATTGTTCGTGGGAATGTAAAATGGTACAGCCACTCTAGAAAATATTTTAGCCGTTTCTTAAAAAACAGCAACAACTAAATACTGACCATATGATCTAGCCATCAAATTCCTAGATATTTATTCTTCCAGAATAAGAACATATCTCCACACAAGAACTTGTACACACATTTTTATAGCAGCTTTCTTTGTAAGAGCCAAAACCTATAAACAGCCAAAATGCTCTACAACAAAAGGATGAAACAGCCATATATCTATACCACGGACTATTACTTAACAATAACAAGGAACACACTATTGATACAACAACATGGATGGATCTCAAAGGCGTCAGCCTGAGTGAAAAACCTAGTCTCAAAACACCTTATAGTATATGGTTAAATTTAAAGAACATTCTCAGAGTGACAAAATTAAAGAGGGGAAGAACAAATTGGTGGTTGCCAAGTGTGAGGAATGGTTAGGAGGAAAGAAGTGGACGTTGATAATAAGGATAGCTCAAGGGAGTTTTTCGTGGTGATGAAATAGTTCTGTATCTTGATGGCAGTGGTGATTATACAAATCGATGTCAAGAACTTCACACACAGGCTGTACCAAATGTGTGCATGTATTTTGATATTGTACCATATTGATTTTGGTTCTGCCATATAATTAAGATGTAACCATGAGGGAAACTGGGTGAATTGTGTATAGGAGCTCTTTGTACCATCTTTGAAAACTCCTGTGAACCTATAATTATTTCAAAATAAAAAAGTTAAAAACGATGTCAATATCTAGAAGGTGGTAATAGTATTGTGGTTAAAAACATTGGTTTTGTACTTGATTTGCCTGAATTTCAATCTAGGTCATACAACTTAATAGTTTTCTGACCTTGGCTTAAATGTCCCTCTTTTTTTAATTAATCTCTAATAATGGGATGATAATAATACCTATTTCAAGGTATTGTTATGATATTTAAGAAATTAACATAAGTTGCTTAGATTGTGGCAAGGGAGAGTGCTCATTAAATGTTATCCATTATTACAGATAAATGTTACATTATGGATATAATGATTCTTACAAATGCTATTGTTTCTCTTCATTTTTTTTTTTTTGTTTGTTTTTAATAGCTTGAGAACTCAAAGTTGAATTTTGGGCATGCCATTAGGTGTTGTGTATACATTTATGCATGTTAACTGTATGACAGTCTTCATGTTATTTTCCTAACATTTTTACATACCTGTTTGCTCTTATTCCATTGCATTTCAGAACTTTGGGCTACTTGTCTACTCATTTTTCCTATCCTATTTTACTTTATAAATTTTGACACTCTTTTCTAAATCATATTTTGAAATAAAGTGTTGCAGACTATGGGTCTGGAGTTCTCTCTTGTCCAGCAAGAGAGTGGACACAGAGTTCAATACGAGAGAAGCTAATGTCTGGGAGGAGACAGCAGCCCCTAACAAGGGTTTTGTCTCCATATTATTGAGCTCAAAGATATTACCCACGTGGTGAACATGAAGAAAATAAGATCTTACACACGGGAACGTGGAGAAAACAATCAGACAATAATCATTAATTTGTGTGTGTAAGAAGCAAAGGGTTTGGGGGTCAAGTGGAGTTTGTGATCAAAGTACAATAGTACATTGACATCAGATGTAAAGTAACGTTACTCGTGTGATCTCTTTACAATATCTCAGTTCCTAACCTCAGGCACTTTTGCCCATGGTGGTGGCTTTCCTCCCTAAGCTTTTTTTCTAACTCATTTATGTAAGTAGAACCTATTTCCCCACAATAAAGTAAGATCTTTATACTAAAAAATAAAAATAACAGGAGTGTAAAAAAAGAAACTTATGAAGTAAGAGCATAGCTGTAGCAGGCTCAAGACCCAGTAAGAACAGATGTTTCAGTGCAAGTCTAAAGGCAGAAAAACAAACAAACAAACAAACAAAGAAAAACAATGTTCCAGCTCCAAGCAGTCATGAAAGAGGAATACCCACTTATTCTGGGGAAGGTCAGCCTTTTTGTTGGATTCAGACCTTCAACTAATTGGATGAGTCCCTCTGCCTTAGGAAAGGGCAATCTACTCTGCTCGGTCTATCACTTTAATGTTAAACACATCCAAAAACACCCTTACCGAAAAACCTAGAGTAATGGTTGACCAAATATCTGGCACCTCATGTCCCAATCAAGTTGACACATTCCCCAACTATTTATACTTAATTGATTCAGGGTGTGCTTGGGCATCAGAATTTCTTAAAACTCCCACGTGATCTAATGTGCAGCCAAGATTGAGAACCAGTACACAAGAGGGTGGTGTTCTATACAGGAGATTTGGGGAATGTGGAGTCTGGTTCTAGGGTTTCCTACTTTAAACAAACAGGGCTTTTTTTACCCCTTCAACTGCCTGACCATCTTAGTGTCAGGATTGCTACCCTTAATACTAAATATAGGGAGAAAAAATATTATGTCTTCCTCCAATTTGGAGTCCATGGAGACATAGAGAAATAAGTCATGGGTGGGGGCGGGGGGGAACCTATAAATCAATATGCCATTAATAACAGAAAGAGTCATGTTCAATAATAATTTACTCAGACATTATTTTCCCTTAATATAATACATGTTTTAACTTTGGAAGTACAGCAGGAACCAAATGAGAAATCTTTACTCCAGAACCGATTAAATGAATAAACACTACCCCACCAACCCAGGAAAATAGATACGGTGAATAATTTAATTTACTTAAGACTGGCAATGAAATCCAAATATGAGTCAAGGGTCCTTTCTAAAAATACATTTTAAAACATTATTTTGAACATGAACATATATACCATTGCTTTTTCTCTAAGAAAATTTCCATTTGAGAATTTCATGTGCGTGCTTATACCTGACAAATATATCTGATATGCACATATATATGATGTATGCATATCATATACATATACAGTATTTTGATATTTATGCACTTTTACTATTCAGTATCTTTTAATTAATTTACAATGATGATTTTTCATGTAATTATCTGCTTGATATTTCCATAAACAGAATGCAATATTATTAACATTTGCACAGATACAAGACATTACTGTACAGACGTTTTACTTTCCTTCAACTGTTTTATAAAGACGTTTATTTTTATTTATGGCTGCCGATTAAAACTCTATTAACTCTATCTACTCAGGTAAGGAATGTGAAGTCTTCATAGTGTTTAAAAACCTTTAAAAAAAAAGAACTCCATTTTAATCACAGATGAAATGGATTCATAAATTGAAACCTGCTTAATTGGCAATTAAAAGCTGTAGGACAATGTTGTCTCTCTGCATTTTCAGAATTAAGTCCCAGCTGTTTTGAGAAAGCAACCAGAAGATTGAGAGAAACTGCAAAGTATCCTGGGGAGAAATTGGGAGTAAAGAGTCACATTAGCTTCCATTATTCCAAAATCATTGTGCTGCCAGCAATAACTGTAAATACTGTAAATGGAGTAAAAGACCTCAAATTTAAAAGTTAATCTGCTTTTCACTGGGAAAAGTATCACACTTTTCTGGCTGAACTTCAATCAAACCAACAAATTTAAAAAATAAATCTGAGATAATAGTCATGATTCATAATGTTTCTTCACCAGCTTGAGCATTAAATGTTTAACCATTTACTTTGAAGAATGCCTTATTTTTATTAAAAAAAGCTATAGCCACCATATGTCTGTCACTCCAGCCATGAGGAAAGTCTCCATTATAATGTAATAAGCAACTCCTATCTCTTTATGGCTCATAACAACAAAAGTCATCTCACCTACCTCTCACCTACCTATCTGTTGGGGGTCAGCTGGGAGCTTTACCTCCTTGGTTACTCCCTTTGGACTGGGGCAGATAGAACAGCTACTATTTCAAATGTTGCTGGTCATCACGGACTCTTACACAGCAACAAAAGCTCCATCCTGAAAGTGACTTCCCACTTTCATCATCACTGACCAGATCTGGCCACATGATCCACTCAGTAATAAGTAGGAGAGGATGTGTAATTCTCCCTGTGGTTAGGAAGTTGAACATTGAAACTACTTGAGAACAGCATTACAGATCAGCACTCTCAGCTCACCAAATAGTCAACTCACTCTGCCTCCCATGTGGAAAACATTCAACTCTTTCCTAAAGAAGTCAGCCCACAAGGTCCCATTTTGTCCCTGCATCAAACTCTAAGCCTAGACTTTCTGGGTATGACGTTAACAGACTCCACATCAAACTTGAGTATGAATTCTCTTGCTCTGGACACTAATGAACACAAAAGATAAGCTACCTTCCCATGCTCTCCAAATATTCAATAGTAGAACAGGGACAGAGTAACTGCATTAAACTCTCCCATTTAGAAAGAGGAAGAATAGGGGCGCCTGGGTGGCGCAGTCGGTTAAGCGTCCGACTTCAGCCAGGTCACGATCTCACGGTCCGTGAGTTCGAGCCCCGCGTCAGGCTCTGGGCTGATGGCTCAGAGCCTGGAGCCTGTTTCCGATTCTGTGTCTCCCTCTCTCTCTGCCCCTCCCCCGTTCATGCTCTGTCTCTCTCTGTCCAAAAAATAAATAAACGTTGAAAAAAAAAAAAGAGGAAGAATAGTGGGTACATGGCAGAAACTGATCTGACCCCCCGATAATTCTGAAGTCCTACCAGGCAGAGGTGGGGAGGACCTTCCATCTTGGGAAGGGAGAATGGAATGGGAATGTTCCTTGATTAGAAACTGATTTTGCTTCCTCGCGGAGGAGTTTCAAATTGATTACTTTTCTCCATGGTCTTTGGCTCTACCCAATTTGCCGCATCTGTGGCCAGCATTGGATAAGAATACGTTTTCTTTATGGGCTGAGTGACTTTCTCCCTCTACTGCATGCCTACTAAAAGAGGGGACTCAGAGCCATTTTAAGTCTATCAACAATCTCAGACATTTATAATGTGGGCTTATATTTTCTCTGTACAATTTTCTTGATAATGTTACAGGGCTTTTAATCTGTTTGGTACAGTTGGCAACATGTGATAGCTGCTCACATTTCTTTTCTGGATGTTATTTTAGATTGGTTGTGGGTTTTTGTTTGTTTGTTTGTTTGTTTGTTTTTTTTTGTTTCCTCAGACTGATGCTTCCCACTCTCAACACAATTGTGGGAAGCAAACTAGGA
Organism: Herpailurus yagouaroundi; assembly: GCF_014898765.1. Taxonomy (NCBI): domain Eukaryota; kingdom Metazoa; phylum Chordata; class Mammalia; order Carnivora; family Felidae; genus Herpailurus; species Herpailurus yagouaroundi. Next base: position 152,943,152 of record NW_024412376.1, read on the forward strand.
CCTTCCAAGATTAAGAGGGAGAGACTCATATTTAACCTCTCTTCACTGATTCATTTTGTATAATTTTAAAATATACACTATAATAATCCACTCATACTTCACAAAGTGTTAAATTAATCCACTTAATAAGCATGACCTGGAGCACCTGGGTGGCTCAGTTGGTTAAGCATCGGACTCGATCTCAGGTCATGATCTCGCAGTTCCTGAGTTCAAGCCCCGCATTGGGGTCTGTGCTGACAGTGGGGAGACTGGAGCCTGCTTCGCATTCTGTGTCTCCCTCTCTCTGTCCCTCCTCCACTCATGGTCTCTCTCTCTCTTTCTCTCTCTCTCTCTCTCTCTTTCTCTCAAAAATAAATAAACATTAAAAAAATTAGGGGCACCAGGGCGGCTCAGTCAGTTGGGCGTCCGACTTCGGCTCAGGTCATGATCTCACAGTCTGTGAGTTCGAGCTCCACGTTGGCTCTGTGCTGACAGCCCAGAGCTTGGAGCCTGCTTCGCTTTCTGTGTCTCCCCATCTCTCTACCCCTTTACCTGCTCACACTCTGTCTCTCTCTCTCTCAAAAATAAATAAACATAATTTTTTTAATAAAATAAAATAAAATAATAAAGAAACTCGATAAACATGACCAGGCCAGTCTAGGACAAGAGAACAAATGGACATGTATAGATATTTTGAAATTATAGATAAAGCTAACTGTTAAATAAATATATCATATCCTCATATCTTGACCTTCAAGGAATACAGAACAATTGAAAAACATGTATAGAACTGTGGCTTTCATTGACTAAAATAAGGAAAAATGGCAAGATGACTGTATTAATTATTATGGATTATGGTTGAGACCTTTGGTGATGGACTGGAGATGTTTACATTAATAATAAAAATATATATTCATGAAGTATTACATATTTTGAGAGGAAATCATTTTTCCCTTAAGTAATATTTTTACAGTTAAAAGTTTCACTGACAGTAATCCCAAATTAAATTACCATATACTGTTTAGGGATTTTTATTTTCCTGTATAAATTTCAACTTTGGAAAATTTTGCTGTGTAGAAGCAGTAGTATCTGAAATTGTCACCAAATTTTATAAAGCAGTATTTAAATTCAGAAATGAGCTATGGATTTTACATGTCATGTTCGACCAGTGTAAAAAGGTCCCATAGATAAATTATCAGATCACAGAAAATATTTAAAATATTTTAATTTTATATATTGAATTGCTGTCATTTCTTTTTTAAAAGTTTATTTATTGGGACGCCTGGGTGGTTCAGTGGGTTAGGCATCTGACTGCAGCTTGGGTCACGATCTCGCGGTTAGTGAGTTTGAGCCTTATGTCAGGTTCTCTGCTGACAGCTGGGAGCCTGGAGCCAAATTCAGATTCTGTGTCTCCCTCTCTCTCTCTGACCCTCCCCTGCTCACACTCTGTCCCTCTCTCAAAAATAAATAAAGATTTTAAAAAAACTTAAGAAAAATAAAAATAAATAAAAGTTTATTTATTTATTTTGAGAGAAAGAGTGAAAGCTCAGGTGGGGAGGGCAGAGAGAGAGAGAGAGAGAGAGAGAGAGAGAGAGAATCCCACACCGGCTCCTCACCAGCAGCACAGAGCCCAATGGGGTGCTTGAACTAATGGACTGCGAGATCATGACCTGAGCCGAAGTTGGACACTTAACTGACTGAGTCACCCAGGCATCCCAAATTGCTATCATTTCTATTGCAATTTCACCATCTTTTATATTTATATGCAACTGTGTTACTCACGTTCTTTCAAATTTTTAAAAGGCGAAAAGAGCAGCATTTGTTCAATGTTATCAAATTTCTATTTTCTCTCAAGACCATATTTTAATTGTTGTTGTTTAAAAGTACTAACTTGCAATGAGTAATAAATAAGCCTTAAAAATATAACGCACAAGTTTAATGAATATAGACAATGGTATTGCACTAGAATTATATAATATGATAAATATTGTTACAGTGGCAATCATATCGCAGCATATAAATATATCAAAGTAATACATGTATACCTTAAATTTACACAATGTTGTATGTCAAATTTATTCCATAAAAATTAAAAGACTATTTTAAATCTAAAAATGGCAAGAAATACAAATCAACACTAAAAAGATTTTTAAAAATCCAATTATAACAGGGCATAGGATTTAGATAAACATTTCTCCTAAGAAGATATGCTAATTGCCCATAAGCATTTGAAAAGATGTTCAGTATCATTAGTCATTAGGGAGATGCAAATCCAAACCACTATGACATAGCATCTCATACTAAGGTGACTGTAGCCAAAAAGACAGACAATAACAAGGGTTCGAGACATTGGGACCATCATACCCTGCTTGTGGGAATGTAAAATGATGCTGTTACTTTAAAAAATGGTTTGACAGTTCCCCCAAAAGTTAGAATAGAGTTATCACATGACCCAGTAATCCACTTCTAGGTATGTATCGAAGACAACTACAAAGTGTGTCCACACGAAAACTTGTACAAAAAGTAACTTGTACACAAATGTTCATAATAACATTTTTCATAATATCCAAAAAGGAGAAACAACAAAGCTATCAACTGATGAATGAGTAGATAACATGTGATATATCCATACAACCAAATATTTTTAGATCATCAAAAGGAAAGAAGTTCTGATATATGCTACAACATGGTCGATTGGAAAGCATTATGTTTAGTGCAAGAAGACAGACATAAAAGGTCATATTTCTATTTATGTGAAATATCCAGGAAAGATAAATCCAGAGGCAGAAAACAGACTAGTGGTTTTCAGGGGTGGAGGGAGGAATAGGCAGTGATTAGCTGTTAATAAGGAATTACTTTTCCGAGTGAGGACATATTTTGAAATTAAATAGTGGATAGGATTGCACAGCTCTGAATATACTAAAAACTACTGAATTATACACCTTAAAAAGGCGAAGTTTATAGTATGTGAATTATATCTTAATGAAGCTGTTATTTAAAAAGATGACAAAAATTAGATTATGGTGATGGTTGCACAATGCTGAATATACTAAAAACCATTGAACTGACCCCTTTAAATGGATGAATTTTATGATATGTGAAATTATCTCAATAAGTCAGTGAAAAGAAATGGCCAGAAAACAGTCCTTACAGAAATTGGTGATTATTTGTAATATTCTTTCTCCTTTATATGTCTAAAAACATTTTTTCTTCCTTGTTCTAAAGTCTTATATTTTGTCGCAATGTCATTTGCTACATAGTTCATGTGTACTTTCTTTTGATTTATAGACACATATCAAAAATTTTTAATACATATTTTTTAACTTCTAAAAAGTAAAACAGCCAAATTTCGATTTCTTGGGGCTTTTTTGGTAAACTTCTTCTAACCTTATTACCAACAAGCAACAAACAGCTCATAACAAATAACTCACTAGATCATTTCAGTATTAATTTAAATTTTCACCTGAGATCATGTTGCACTCTTTATTTGAGGGCTGGTCTTCTGTTAGTTTCCTCTTATCTTCTAAACATTTCCTGTCTTGCTAAATGAAATCTAATTGCTTTCACAGTATTAAGCTGACATTATCATCACGGGTCCAAGTGTGTTCATAAAGTCAATATTTTCAATTAGTTTATCAAGTTATTTGTTTCATCTTTGGTTGGATTAAAAAAAAACACCCCAGTATGTAGCCTCTGAATTTTTCTAAAGAGCATTAGAATCATTGCTATTGGTAATTAATTTGTGGCCCTGTCTCCTAGCAACAAAATCTAACTATATGCTGTTCATGTTCCTGGGATTTGGGCCCAGATTCTAACTTGTATACATTTTAATTATCAGTTATGCTAGCACCAGTATCATAGGCATAGAAAATCTTTTAGATCAATGCTGAAAATGAAAATTGTTTTGTAGTGCTTAGGTCAGAATAACAGGTGTTAAACAAATGAAATCAACCTCATTATTTTCTTCTGGGAGCTCAACAATAATTATAACAAATGCTGGTTGTTAACGTAACTTTTGTCCCTGGTACAAAGTAAAATAGATAGTATTTACTTCTTATAATTTACTTTTCCTAATTCTTATGATTTTTTTTTTGTTTTACTTCATGACTCATTAAACTAGTAATCTCATTTTCATTTCCCATCTCAGACACTTAGTTTTTAAAATATGTTTTACAAGATCAGCTATGCTTACAAGAAATTTGGAAATAATTTCTTTTTAAAAATTTTTTTAAAATGTTTATTTATTTTTGAGAGAGAGAGAGAGAGAGAGAGAGAGAGAGAGAGAGAGAGAGAGAGCATGAGCAAGGGAGGGGCAGGGAGAGAGGGAGACACAGAATCCGAACCAGGCTCCAGACTCTGAGCTGTCAGCACAGGCTCGAACTCACAAGCAGTGAGATCATGACCTGAGCTGAAGTTGGATGCTCAACCAACTGAGCCACCCAGGCGCCCCAGAAATAATTTCTAATAAACTGAAATTTTGCTTTTTTTTTTCTGTAAATAATGTTCCCTTTGAGCCATCAAAATCATTGTTAAGCTCAGCCAATGTTGAACATATATTATTCTGTTCTATATTGGCATTAACATATTGGCATTTATTTATCTTTGCTGAATGTTGTTTATTGATTAGTGTTCACTCAGACTCTTTGAGTACTAGTAATTGCATTTGTGACTTATTTTTATTTTTTATTGGAAAGTTGTATTTTGTGTTTCTTTAAACCAAAACGTGTTTCCAGTCATGGACACCTTCATTAAGCAAGGTGAGACTCAAAGATTAGTTGGGAAACAGGAAAATTTAGTATCGATATGTAGTATTGATTTGGAATACAAATGCCAATGTCTACAATTTTTCTCCATTTAAAATAATTTTACTATAAAATTAAATACTAAATTTTCTGACATGTATATCCAAGTAAAAAATCATAATCACTAATTTGAGTCAGATTGTATTTTGCTAAAAACACTCTCGTGCTGTCAGGAGGATGTGACAGCCATTTTCTGGGATCATAATCCAAGAAACAGTAACCCTGCAGAGATTTTTGTCTTTTTCCTTCAACTTACTTATTTTATAAATGTATTTTTCATCATCCTGTAATGAGGGGGGGGCAGAGCGGTATTTGTTTTTTTCTGAGTTGTGAAACTGATGGGAACAATTCTTTTTCATTCTCATTGTTTTGACCTGATATTCACATGTTCAGTTATTCAAGAACATGAGGTGGCTGGGAGTTTGCCTGACCTGTTTAAATTGTTGATTTGATGGGAAAAATTTTCTTGTTCATTTTTAATGCTGTGATCAATAAACTGTAATTAAATAAAGACCATGTAATGTCTCACCACAAATTTTATGCAAAGAATGCTCGAGAAGAGTCAGTTCACATCACTGTTTCTAGTTTTTATTTTTTTTAAATTTTAAGCAGATAACGCCTTTGAAGAGTTTCCATTTTCTGTTTTGATTTTTCTGATCTGCACTTTTATGTTCTCTCTTCCTATCACAAGCTCAACTCGTACACTCTGAAGACTTAAAAATAAAACATAGCGTATTACTCAAAATTTGCAAAATGTTACACTTCATCCAAAAGCATAAATGAAAGAAAGTGAAAAACACTGAAAATTACAATTATGTTTTCAAGAAGTAATTTTTGTAAAACATTCAAAATTATATGTTAAATTTAAAAGAAAGATATACTATTCTGCTACATCGGTTGTGCATTTAAAATAAGAAAGTTTAAATCAAAATTATTTAAAGCAAAATTAAAAGCGATTCTAGCATTCAGTGCCCATCCAGTTACCAACATAAAGGATCAACATCAAGGCGCCTGGGTGGCTCTGTTGGTTAAGCGTCCAATGCTTACTTTTGACTCAGGTCATGATCTCACGGTTCGTGACTTCGAGCTTCACATAGGGCTCCATGCTGTCTGTGCAGGGTCTGCTTGAGATTCTCTCTCTCCCTCTCTCTCTACCCCTCCCCCGCTCACTCTCTCTGTCCCTGTTCAAAAATAAACAAATAAACTTAAAAATTTTTAATAAAAAAAGGATCAGCATCATGTTTTACATGTTATGTATGTATGTTTGTAAATATATACACAAACATACACATAACATATAGAACATATACATGTATATTTTTATAGTAATATGAATGTTTTAATATTGAGAAGCATTGTTCAGCTACGAGGAACTCAGCCATGTGAATTCATGCATGGTTTATTCAATGTTATCATCTATGCTCCTCTCCCAATATTTAGAATGGTATATTCATGTGTTTTTGTAGTATTTTTTGTAGTACACTTATTGCATAAATCTCCGAATGACAAGGGAAGATTTCAGTAATGTCCAGGCTTACAGTGCAATTTGCTATGTGAAACTGACATTATTAGTTTATTGCTTACTTGTATCAATTTCACTCCTAAACATTCTGGGATATCCATTTGGGTATTTTCCTCCCCTATGCAGTATACAGGAAGGGAGAGAAGATGACCATCCTCACCAACTCTGGGGACAGTTTCTTATTACCTCGCATAAATCATGATTTTCCAATTCCATGGTCTCACAACCATTCAGAATTAATTTCAGACTCACACTTTGAATGGTAGGGCAGAAGTTTTCTCTCTCCCACTGGATAAAAACAATTGACATCTAATTACCTATTTAACTTCCAGCAAAGCTGGCAACCAGTCCTACAAACTCCTCCTTAAACTGAAAGGAAAGACCAGATTAAAATGCACTCCTGTTGTGTACCAAGTCCTGATCAGCCAACCCAAGAGCACGTACAGGAATCAACCAAGGCCAGGCTGATGTGCTCTCCTTGGAATTTCAAACTTGATTGGAATGACACATAGTCCAAATGGTTGGTGCTTATCCTTCTGGGGACCAGTTCCTACAGAGACTTTTTGGATTCCTCCTACACAGACCTCTGAATCCATTCTATTTCCTTTTCAAGCTTGATTACTCAGCTTTTCCTATGATCATTTGAGTTGTGTTGTATCTTTGCAATGAATTGATTTTGGGTTAAGTTAGAGTCTTTAATAGTTTAGGTTATCTTTTAGCATATATTCTCTTTCCTTTCCCTCTCACTATAGGCACAACGTATTTCCTCATTCTATTGATATTGAACTTGGCTGTGTGGCTTGCTTTGGCTGAGGGAACCAAGCCTAAACCAAGGCCAGCAAAGGTCAGCGAGTTCTCAGCTGATCTACAGATGTGTGAGCATGGAAAACTAATTATTGTTTTGACCCACATATTTGGGGATGATTTGATAAGATATGTTATTGTGGTAATATGTGGCTGTTACTATTTATGTTACTTGCAAATACCTGACTTTACTTTCTTTTGTAAAATCACCATTGCAGAGAGATGAAGGATAGACCTGAGTGAGGGCCCTCAACTGCCAAATTCATCTCTAGCTCCTGCTATGAGACGAGCCTTTGTCCAAATCATACTTGCTGTGTGACCAAGACACCAGCTAAAATCTAGCAGATCAGTTATCCAGTACTTTTTATTAAGCAATAACTGCATCTAACACATCTCTCCAGAAGTCCTGTTCGTGGGCTGTGAAAAAGTAATACAGATATGAGTAATGCCACTATTTTTTTTTCAACGTTTTATTTATTTTTGGGACAGAGAGAGACAGAGCATGAACAGGGGAGGGGCAGAGAGAGAGGGAGACACAGAATCGGAAACAGGCTCCAGGCTCTGAGCCATCAGCCCAGAGCCCGACACGGGGCTCGAGCTCACGGACCACGAGATCGTGACCTGAGCTGAAGTCCGACGCTTAACCGACTGCGCCACCCAGGTGCCCCAAGTAATGCCACTATTAAAGAGTTGTTCAGTAAAAGCACATTTAGATCCATCTTCTTAAGTAAAACATGTTGCTCTACTATACCTCTAAAATATTCAACTTGGGAAAAGCAGCTAGAAGAGATTTTTAAAAATGTTTTAAAAATGTGTTTATAGAAGCATCTGGAGCAGGTAATCAGATGCTGTTTCTATTACAGCATGCTTAGTGGACTGATGGTTACGCTATTTGCAATATTTAGATATTTCTCAACCTCTAAACTACTAAAATTTCAAGCCAAAGCAGTAATTCTTTACTTAAGGAGTGAAGTTTGATGATTTATTAAAGTTATCTATAGATCTGCATAGATTATAACACTGCTCCAGAGCACAGGATTGCCCTAGAGAAAAATTCGTACTTAAACCTCACGATATTTGCTCCACCAGAGTTGCCAAGGCTATCTCTTACAGCTTTTGACAGAGAGTAGCATTTTATGGTCTTCTACTGGAATAACCTACTTAACAGAATTCTACTTGGACTTCATGCTTATAAATTGTAATAAGATAGATGCAGTAACTCTGTATTATTCACCTTTAGGAGCGACTAAAAGGCATGGATAATGCAATTCAATTAATAATGATTTGCGTTTGGATTCAGAGTTCATGTAGTTGAAAAAACATATTCAGGAAAGAATGTGGATATGGGCTCTCCATCTTACTATTTTAGTTCATGTATATCAAAGGTAGAAATGAGAGTACTGATGTGGTTTTGAGTAGCCAAAAGTGACTCCATAAATATTTATTAACTTATGATTCCATATTTCTGGACTTATGTGTTTACTATATTTGAGGAATCAAATTCCGTAATTCAATCTGATATTCTCTCCCAGAGAAAGCTGGTCATTGCTGAGCCTCTGAGATGGGTTCAGAGTGGCCTTCAGGGGGTTCTTTGCATCTGGTACGTCCAACGAGAGGCTTACTGCTGGTTACTTTCAAATATGCCTGCCATAACTGTTCTCAGGTTTTTAATGATCGCAATATTCTAAGTTGGACTGTTATTAGTTTTCTGCTTCTGCTGTAACAAATCAGCACAAACCTGGTTGCTTAAAAAAACACACACAACTTATTATCTTACCCTTCTAAAGGTCAGAAGTCTTAAAACCAATGTGCAAGTAGGACTACGTTTCTTCTGAAGACTCCAGGAGAATGTTTTCTTGACCTTCTCAACTTCTATAGGCCGTGTGCAGCATTCATCGGTTTATAGTTTCTTCCTGCATCTTCAAAAGTAGTGGGGTTGCATCTTCAAATCTCTCTCTGACTTCTTCCACTGTCATATCTCTTTCTCTGACTCAAAATACACCATAAACTTAAAAATTACCCAGTATTTTTATCACAGTTTGTCTTGAAATAATTTGCAATTTTAAAAAATATTTTTCTTGTTTTAGTGTTTATTTTTTTAATTTTTAATTTTTTAAAATTTACATCCAAATTAGTTAGCATATAGTGAAACAATGATTTCAGGAGTAGATTCCTTAATAGCCCTTACCCATTTAGCCCATCCCCCCCGACAACCCCTCCAGTAACCCTCAGTTTGTTCTCCATATTTATGAGTCTCTTCTGTTTTGTCCCCCTCCCTGTTTTTATATTATTTTTGTTTCCCTTCCCTTATGTTCATCTGTTTTGCCTCTTAAAGTCCTCATATGAGTGAAGTAATATGATATTTGTCTTTCTCTGACTGACTAATTTTACTTAGCATAATACCCTCCAGTTCCATCCACGTAGTTGCAAATGGCAAGATTTCATTCTTTTTGATTGCCGAGTAATACTCCATTATACATATATACCACATCTTTTTTATCCAGTCATCCATCAAGGGACATTTGGGCTCTTTCCATACTTTGGCTATTGTTGATAGTGCTGCTATAAACATGGGGGTGCATGTGTCCCTTCGAAACAGCACACCTGTATCCCGTGGATAGATGCCTAGTAGTGTAATTACTGGGTCGTAGGGTAGTTTTATTTTTAGTTTTTTGAGGAACCTCCGTACTGTTTTCCAGAGTGGATGCACCAGCTTGAATTGCCACCAAAAATACAAAAGAGATCCTCTTTCTCCTCATCCTCACCAACATCTGTTGTTGCCTGAGTTGTTCATGTTAGCCATTCTGACAGGTGTAAGGTGGTATCTCATTGTGGTTTTGATTTATATTTCCCTGATGATGAGTGATGTGGAGAATTTTTTCATGTGTCAGTTGGCCATCTGGATGTCTTCTTTGAAGAAGTGTCTATTCATGTCTTTCGCCCATTTCTTCACTGGATTATTTGTTTTTTGGATGTTGAGTTTGATAAGTTCTTTATAGATTTTGGATACTAACCTTTTATCTGATATGTCATTTGCAAATATCTTCTCCCATTCTGTCAGTTGCCTTTTAGTGTTGCTGATTGTTTCCTTCACTATGCAGAAGCTTTTTATTTTGATGAGGTCCCAGTAGTTCATTTTTGCTTTTGTTTCCCTTGCCTCTGGAGACGTGTTGAGTAAGAAGTTGCTGCAGGCAAGATCAAAGAGGTTTTTGCTTGCTTTCTCCTCAAGGATTTTTATGGCTTCCTGTCTTACATTTAGGTCTTTCATCCATTTTGAGTTTATTTTTGGGTATGGTGTAAGAAAGTTGCCAGGTTCATTATTTGCATGTCGCTGTCCAGTTTTCCCAGCACCACTTGCTGAAGAGACTGTCTTTATTCCATTGGATATTCTTTCCTGCTTTGTCAAAGATTAGTTGGCCATACATTTGTGGGTCCATTTCTGGGTTCTCTATTCTGTTCCATTGATCTAAGTGCCTGATCCTGTGCCAGTACCATACTGTCTTGATGATTACAGCTTTGTAGTATAGCTTGAAGTCTGAGATTGTGATGCCTGCTGCTTTGGTTTTCTTTTTCAAGATTGCTTTGGCTATTAGGGGTTTAAAAATATTTTTGATGTTTATTTATTTTTGAGAGAGAAAGAAGAGTGTTAGGAGGAGAGGGGCAGAGAGAGACAGAGACACAGCATCCAAAGCAGGCTCCAGGCTCTGAGCTGGCAGAACAGAGACCATTGCGCAGCTCAAACTCACAAACCCTGAGATCATGACCTGAGCCAAAGTTGGACACTTAACAGACTGAGCCACCCAGGTGTCCTGATTTGCAAGTTGTTTGAGTAGTGTTTACTGTGAGGTAGCATATCGCTAAGAAAAAGTCAATTATAAGGAATTTATAGATTAAGTATACATCTACATTAGTGATAGAAACATGAATGAATTATATTTAAATGTTAGTGCATATAGTCCTTCTGGTTTAGTTAATGGAAAAGTGTAATTCCCAAGCATATAAATATATGTTGTACATACTGTAGAATTGGTTGAGCATCTGCAACAGTACTAAAACTGATAAAGCCAAATCAATACACATTTTTGCAAGAATAGCAGCAGAAGAAACCACCCCTGGTCAGGTAACACTGATTTACTGCTAACAGAGTGTCATTCATGAATAGCTCAGAAATATTCTGACTACTCGTGTGTACATTCAGTGGAAGCTCAGAAACTTTGTCAAGCATTTTCTGGAAACCAGATTTCTTAGTATAATACCATATTAAAGTATTTCAGAAAGCTCTTTGAAATGAGCTGCTTCTACAATATTGATATTTAATAACTCGGTAGGTTACTAATAAGTAGCCCTTAGTTGTATGCAAATCAGGACAGTTCTGAAGTGTGAGCTATTCACTTAATGGAACCTCAGAAATTACATCCCTTTTTGAGAACAGGCTGAACCCACCTTGAGGATTCTTGTATCTTCTAACATTGCCATTTTAATACCCATTACTTTAGATACCAACCTCATGTCTTCTGGGAATTCCCTTCCTGTCTTCCTCAAACACTCCATTTGAATTCCCTCTCATTCATAAGAAATCAATTCAAGCATTGCTAAGCATTTACTTCTGCAGGACCCCCAGCACTCCATTCACTCCCTTCTGTTAGTATTGACAACATTGTGAGTTCTTTAGGGGGAGGAAGCCTGAGCTATCCATCTTTGCAACCCAACACCTCTCACAGTACTGAAATAAGGTAGAGGCTTAACACATATTTACAAAAAGAAAAGCATTAAGGAAGGATTAAATAACATTAATAGCAGACATTAGACTAACTACTGGGTGCCAATTACTCTTTCAATTGTTTTACATGTATTTTACAATAAAAATACAAGAATAGTTTATCTTTACAACAATAAAAGGAGGTGAATTCCATTTTAAGGATGAGGAAACTGAGGCACAGAGAGATAAAGTAACTTGTCCAAGGCCATTTAGAGGTGAGGAAAAAAAGAAGGCCAAAAAAAAAAATAATAATAAAAAATAAAAAAAAGGAGAGAGGCAGGAAGAGAGGAAGGACCGGGAGATTTCAGCAATCCTTTGATCCACTGGAACCCACAATGTATTTTACAGTTGTTCTAAGAGCTTTCCATTTTTCCTCACTTTCTTCATGTCTCACCCTCCTCATTACCTGCATTGAACTCTGGACCATCATTTTAATCATTCACTCACAACTTTCTCCTGTGTCCTACTTAGCAAGGTCCAACATTGATTAAATCCAATTCTTTGCACGTTCTACATCTGCATGTATCTACAGATAGAGAGGAAAGGGAACATGGCTTGGGAAAACAAAACAAAACAAAACAAACAAAACAAAACAAAACAAAACAAAACAAAACTGTGTTTACTGGACCATCACTTTAATATCTATTTTTGATTTTTTATTTTTTTTTAAATTTTTTTTTAACGTTTATTTTATTTTTGGGACAGAGAGAGACAGAGCATGAACGGGGGAGGGGCAGAGAGAGAGGGAGACACAGAATCAGAAACAGGCTCCAGGCTCTGAGCCATCAGCCCAGAGCCTGACGCGGGGCTCAAACTCACGGACCACGAGATCGTGACCTGGCTGAAGTCGGACGCTTAACCGACTGCGCCACCCAGGCGCCCACAAATTACTTTTAATAATACTTTGGGTCCTCCAACTTCAGTGTCTCCTCCAACTTTATAGCAATAGAATTGGAAGCCATCTGATATGCACCTAATTAAGCACTAATACTTTCAAATTTCTCCTTGTCTGAAGTCCAATATTATTAATAATTGGGGCAATTAAACATACAAAGATTTCACAATATGTGAAAAAGATATCACTTGTTTGTAAAGTGCATAAGAGTGAAGAATTTTGAAAGGACATATGTGAAATAAGAATACATAATACACTCAACTGAAGGATATCAGGCCAAGCAATTCTAGTCATGATTACTTATATAGTTGAGGACATGGACATTGATTTTCCCCTAACTATCTCAGCCTGAATATCTTACGTATATTAGAATATCTTACGTATATTCCCAAGATACACATTATCCAGTTAGAAATCCTCAGTTTACAACATTAGAGTTCCTAGGGTTTTGCCCTTGAACAATTTCTCTGTCTTATTACACTCACTTATCCAATCTCATGACATGACTTTATATCACATGCACACACACACACACACACACACACACACACACTGAGGTTTCAAAAATCTATATCTTGTACTCTGACATCTCCCTTAACTCCGATGGACATATGCAACTTAATATTTTATATCTCCATTTGGATGTCTAATAGTCATCTCAAAATAGATACTGTAAATTGAACATACCAGGCATACTGCTGCTTCTGAGTCATTGTTTTTGATTCCTGGGTATAGACCTCTTTTCCCCCCATGGACCTGAATGCTCTGTTCCTTTACTTCTTTCAAGTCTTTGTTCAAATATCACCATATTTCTTTTTTATGATTTTTTATTTTTTAAGTAAGCTTTATGCTCAATGTGGGGCTTGAACTCATGACCCTGTGATAGAGTTATATGCTCTACCAACTGAGCCAGCCAGCCACCACTAATATGTTTCTGATGCCTTCTCTAAATGTTTTCCATATAGCAAACATCCTTGTACCTACCTACTGCACACTCTGTCATTCTTGGTTTTATTTTTCTCTAGAGCCCTTATCATCAGATATCCTATAAATTTTACTTATTCATTTTTTGTATATTTCTTCCCACTAGAATGTAAACTTCATGAAAATTGAATTCTGATTTGTTCATTTTCTTCTATATTCTCAGAATATAAAAGAGTTCCTTGGATATGGTAGTCACTTAGCAAATATTTACTAAATTGCAGAATAAATAAATAAACTATTGATTAGAAGTCAACAAAATAGCTCAAACTCTCTGCGACAGGTTTATGGGCTGCTTGAGAGGTCAAGCTAGGCATGATGATGATGAGATGGATATGAGTAGTGAAACAGAAGGGGAACTTCCAATATAAGAACGACCTGTCAAAAAGAAAGACTGATGTATAGCAGCATAGAAAGAAATGAACATCAAATCCACCTGAGTTACTACTGACTGAGAAAAATGTAAATATTCATGGAACAGTGACAGGAGGGTTTGTACAACTGACTACTTCCAAGGGAAGAACAATGAGTCTGCAATACTGAAGATGTCAGTTCTTACCCAATGACTGTAAGAACTCTCATCAACTCATGTTTGAGTAATCAAGTCAGAAAAGGGTTTTAACTGGTAACAATGTAGAAAAGTAGCTGTCTCTGTTTTTTTCAAGTTTCGTGATCAGTTATGGTTTACTGAATATGAGCAATGATGCCAAGTATAGAAAAAAAACAGAGTGTTAAAGATGGAACATCTATCCTTCAATGGGAAAAAGAGCTGGCGTCATAAATTTATTCCAAATGAGGAAATTAGGCTGTCTGAACTTTCACATTAAGAGTCTTCAGAGAAATTACTTTATTGCATTGCAAACTTTCACTTCATTCTTCATGTCAACTAAATTGGCATTTGAATATTTGATCAGTAAGAGAAACTGACATATTTTAGAATCAGACATTTTCTTCTATTTGTGTAGTTTCTTGTGTAGAGTTTGAGGCACTGAAAGTTTTCTTTGTGTATGTTTGGATCATTTTGACAACTTTCTTTTTTATAGTTTCAGTGGTGCCTTATGGGGCTTTGACTTAATAAAGGCTGAACTCTTCTCCCATCAGGATGAAGCCATATAACCAATGTATAAATGGTGATTCACTGCCGTAAGTGGGGCTGGATTTCATAATGTTACAAAGATTTCCCCAGAAAATCACTCAGGTTTTACTGCATAATCAATTACTATGAAAGTGGCTGAGAACATCCTTCTCCGCAGGCTGCCTGGGAACTTATATCTGAATTTTGGTAGTGTTCCATGCTCTTAAACATGCAAGTAGTGTTTAGCATGTTCATCATGCTACCGTCTACATGAAAGGTCAATAAGTAGATTTGCCTCCTTAAAACTGATGATCACACTGCTTTGCATACAATGGGTTCTCAGACCACATTGGTTCATTAGTTTACATAAATGTGGGAGCTAGAAATTTGGTAGTCTTCAGAAAATAAAATTTCCCAGCTGTTTATTGAAGGTCAGAATTTCAGACTTTGTGCAGACACATGGAGTAGATAATTTTACCTGCACCAAGCCAATCCTACGTATTAGGAGTAGGGGGAGTGAATTTTTGTAGCACCAAAAACCCATTAAAGAAATTGTTGTATAACCTTTCTGAAAGTTTTCTGCTGAAAATTTACTTTTGCAAAATATGTTCTCATCTCTATTTAACGTTAGGTGTTCTGAGAATTTAACTTAGAAAAATGTACAGTTTTCTACTTCACATGAAGATTCTCTTTGGAAAATAGCATTATAAATAAAGTTAGATTTGAATAATACTTCCTTAAAATTGTGTTTACTAAGCCCAAATGGCTTTGGTAAATTATGTTTAATTTTAGCTTAGGGAAAACTTACATAACATTCATTAAATTGCATTGGCTCTTTTGTTGAGGATTGCTTTTCTTGATTATGAAAACATTATTACTATTTTTTTGTTTATTTATTTTGAGAGAGAGAGAGAGAGAGAGAGAGCAAGCAGGGGAGGGGAAGAGAAAGAGAGAGAGAGAGAGAAAACCCTAAGAGGTTGTGGAAGTTCAGAGCCTGATGTGAGGCTGGATGCCACCAACCCTGAGATCATGACCTAAGCTGAAATCAAGAATCAGATGCCTAACTGATTGAGCCACCCAGGTGCCCCAATTACAAAACATTTAATAAACAGTTATTACACCTGTCATTAAACAAATAAATCACTGTCACTACTGACCATCCAAACAAGAGAAAAAGTGCATTTGTTTATCACCTTTTGCAGTTGGGGTCCTTGTTACTTTCCAAGGGTTCCCTAAAAATCACTGTTTTCTCTTTTCACATGGCCTTAATTCGATTAGCGTGGCCTATTTCATCCACCATAGGGAATGGATGCCTATGCTTGTGTGAAGCTTGCTTGAGACTCTTAATCTCTCTGCACCTCCCCCCCACTAGCTCTCTTTACAAAATTAAAAAAAAACAAAAACCAAAAAAACTAAGGGACTTGGATGGCTCAGTTAAGCACCTCGAGGTATTCTTGGTTTCTGCTCAGGTCACGATCCCATGGTTTGTGAGTTTGAGTCCCACTTTAGGTTCTGCCCTGGAGGCATGGAGTCTGCTTGGGACTCTCTCTCTCCTTCTCTTTCTGCCTGCCCCTTCTCTGTTCTCTCTGTCTCACTCAAAGTAAATAAAAATAAAACTTCAAAAATATTAAAAATAACTTATATCATACTGAGATAGTCACTGTGTTGAATTCTCCTAGAAAAAAATATCTTTTGACATCTAGGATCAAATTCTCATCCTGAGAATATGACAAATGAAATAGTCTAAAACCTTCTCCAACAACAAAACATGGAACAATATAATGTTTAAAGAAGAAACACTGAAAGAAGCATGGATGGTCTGTCAAGAAAGTAATGGGAAGTCTGAGGATGGAGGAGAGATATAAAATGAGAAAACAAAAACAAACTACACTCTGACCATTAATCCAGAGCAGTGAGTGTTGAAGCAGGCAGGAGTTCTAAAAGCTCAGTAAGGAAGCTATTTTGTGGGGGTGGGAGGATTGGGAGTTGGGGATGGGGGCCACTGGGGAACAACCTCCAAAGATGAAGACACTGATGTGGCTCTGGGTTAGAGGGTGGTATGACTTTGACCCTTCGATTTTCCCACATGACATCCTTCTCGCTAGTTTAGGGACCGTAGTTTCACTACCCAAAATGAGAATTGAATTTTAAAGAACTTTGGGTTTCATTCATGGGGGAATGTACCTCTAATTCTGCACTCAAATAATTATGACGTAAAAAATTCCCAAAACATGAGTTTAGGACCAAACACAAACACATATCACATGAGGAAACAAGGCACCATGAATAAGAATCAGCAGAGGCAACAAAAGGCATGATAAGATTTAGGAAACTCTAAGATGTTGGAATTATCATATACAGAATTCAGCAGATGTGTTAAAAAGTCTTCTGAGCAAACTGAACTTAAGATAAATATGAAAACATTACTCAGAGAAGAACAGAAGGGCAAAAGGAGAGCTATTAAAAATAACTCAAAAGATTTGAAATATCGAGCTACAGATTTTAACGAAAGTCTGATCAGATTTTCCGAAGGTGAAAATAAACAGAATAGTAATAAAGATAAGAATTATTATTACTATAAATAATAGCTTACACATAGATTTATTATGGCTTTGGGAGTGTTCTATCGAGTGGGGATTATTATTATTATTATTATTACTATTACTATTATCCTATATTATGGCTTTGGGAGTGTTCTATCAAGTGGGGATTATTATTATTATTATTATTACTATTACTATGATCCTATTTTACAGATGTGAAAACTGAGGCAGGAATTGATTAAATAATTTCTCCAAGATTCCATAGCTGGTAAGTGACAGAGTAGAGATTCAAATTTGGAAAGAACAGTAAACCCAAGAAGGATAAACGAAAAGATATCCCCTCCCAAGCACATAACAGCAGAACTCCTGGACATCAAAGAAAGGTATATGGAAATTTGAGAGAAGAGGGTGAGGAAAAATGTATTTAAAATATTGAGGAAAATAATTGTTTACGTAGAATCATATAGCCTACAAAATAATGTTTCAAAAGCAATAGCAAAAAGCATAAATTTTTGAACAAATAAAAGTGAACTACTAAAAGGGATGGAGATATTTCAGGAAGAAGAAAAATACTTCCAAAGCAAAGCTATGATTAAAAAAAGTTGGAAAACAAAGGAAATTATAAGCATGTTATAAGAATTTATCTCTATGTGAAAGTAATTAAAAAAATCAGGATGGGAAGTTTGTATGCATGTGTGTGTGTGTGTGTGTGTGTGTGTGTGTGTGTGAATGATTAAGAATCTGTATGTTTTAATTAAGTGAAATATAAAATTAAAAATTAATAACCATTTAAAGAAGAGGAGTATATAACTTCCAAACTACGAAAAGAGAAAAGATGGAAAGAGGAAAAAAAATCAATGAAAGCAAAAGAAGAAGAAAAGGAAAACAGCATAAAAGAACACAGCAAACAAATAATAAAGAAGAAACTATGATGGTAGAAATCTACATATACCAGTAATACAAAAATAGCAAGAGAATGATCACTCTTGCCCGAGGTGGAGCAATTTAATTATACTTTAATTTTATTGACCTTCTTCAATACATCTTTTTTTTTAATCTTTATTTATTTTTGAGAGAGAGAGACAGAGTATGAGCAGGGGAGGAGCAGAGAGAGGGAGACACAGAATCCGAAGCAGGCTCCAGGCCCTGAGCTGTCAGCACAGAGCCTGACGCGGGACTCAAACTCATGAACCGTGAAATCATGACCTGAGCTGAAGTCGGACGCTCAACCGACTGAGCCACCCAGGTGCCCCGAATATTTTCATTTTAAAGCAGCACATTCAAATTTAGATTCTGGTCTAAATACACCTGATTATAAGGTGCTTCAAATATCTGAGAGAGCAAGGTCTCTTTGAGAAGGTAGTATTTGTCAAAAGTTCTCTGTTGACTATCATGTTTATCCTGCAAATTATCTCTTGAAATAATCAAATTAAATATATATTTTAGGGATTTTTCTTTGAGATTATGTTATACTTATGTAGGGAGACTACTGATATCTTCATTATATTAATCTTTCCTAAAAAGTAACAAGGTATTCCTTTCCATTTATTCAAGCTTTCACTCGCTTCAGCTGCTGT
This sequence comes from Herpailurus yagouaroundi, assembly GCF_014898765.1. Taxonomy (NCBI): domain Eukaryota; kingdom Metazoa; phylum Chordata; class Mammalia; order Carnivora; family Felidae; genus Herpailurus; species Herpailurus yagouaroundi. The sequence goes on from NW_024412376.1 coordinate 152,962,089, forward strand.
CTCTCTCAAAAGTATTGTTTCCTCTAATTCTTAAACATTTATTCAAGCTTCCTTCTATGTCTTTTGAGTGAAATTTATAGATTATCTTTTCTCTCTGGTACCACACATTCTCCTTCAATAAACTTCAGGTATTTTAAAATTTTTGCTCCTCTTATGGATATTTTCCATTATGTTTCCAATATTTGTTGTTAAGAAATCTGTTAAGGGTCTTCTAGGTGGCCCAGTTGTTTAAGCATGAGATTCTTGATTTCAGCTCAGGTCGTGATCTCACAGATCTTGAGTTCGAGCTCTGCATAGGACTCTGTGCTGACAGTGTGGACCCTGTTTGGGATTCTCTTTCTCCCTCTGTCTGCCTCTCCCCTACACATGTGTGCTCTTTATTTCTCTCTCTCTCTCTCTCTTAAAAAAATAAATAAATAAACATTTAAAAAGCTAGAGTATAGTGGACACAAAATGTTACATCAGTTTCAGGTATATAGCATATTGATTTAACTGGGCTTATATGTTTTATTTATTCTACCTGTGATGGAAAAACAAAAGATGTTCTCTATTTTGCAGGTTATACAATCAACTTATATAGTATGAGCAATCTTATTAATTTATTATTCAGATGATTTTTATCCCTTTCTTCACACTTCTGTATGAGTTGAGATCTACTACTAAATAACTGTCGATTTCTCCCCAAATTTCTCTTTTTAAGTATATTTACTTATTTTGAGAGAGGAAAAGGGTGTGCGGGAGCAAGCAGGTGAGGTTCACCCACAAACCGTGAGATGCTGAACTGAACCAAAGAAAAGTCGGACACAACTGACTGAGCCACCGAGGTACCCCTCTCCTGAAATTTCTAACAATTTTGCTTTATATAAGTATCAAGTAAATCCCAGTGTTCCAGAAACCAAACTTTTAGTTTTTCTACAACTCAGTTAAGCACCTACTTCTGTCACAGTGGTGAGAATTCCATTTTAATCAGTCTGGAGTATTTCGTCGCTTCCTTCTGTCATGTTGCAGCTAAGTGCAGGTTACACATATTACGGGACAACACCGTTTCCCTCTCTTTGGTGGAGGGAGAGGGGTCGGCTTCCTAGCATCTCTCACCTATCCAGGCAGACCTCTGTTGGCATGACACTTGCTCCTTGGGCCATGGTGGCTGCTACTGAGAAGTTTGGCATGTCTGGCTGTGTGATCTTTTCACATCTGGACCTCTCTCCATTGCTATGCCCATATTTGGAGGCAGGGACTCACTCAGTTCCTCTGGCTGCTATGCACCAGGCAATCCTTAATGAGATGTTTAAAGCCTGTCCATGCAGACATCGACACAATTTCTAGGGGGTTTGTCTCCTCTCCAGGTTCTAGTCAGGGTGCCCAGAAAGTCTCCCCTCCCCTGAGTTCTCCACCCTGCATGGAGCTCTTCTCTGACTGCGGCCTGGAAGAATCTTCCCTCAGAACCTTCCAATGGCAGTATCGCCACACTGTGAACATCACAGCACCTCTGCCCAGCCCAGGCCAAAGGAATCTTTTCTACTTTAAGGAGAAAGGGGAAATCTTCTCTCTCCTAGGAGTCCTCTCTACTTTCCTGAAGACATCAGCTTTTGGACAACAAGCTAAAAAGAGGCCTGCTTTCCACTGATTTAACCTGTTACATCCCATTGTTTTGTTGTTAAAATGTACCTCTAAAAAAATTCTAGAGGCCCGGGGTTATCGGCTCCAGAGTGAGGATCTTGCCTTTGTGTGTTTGTATGGGTGCGTGGGGGCACACACATGCAGTTTTCTTTCCATAAAGTTGTTGACATTTATGTATGAGTGCCCAAATTTGGGCATCTGATTTTCACTTTTCTGTGTCTCTGTTATAGGAAAGCATGAAATGAGGCCTGTATTTGTTTTTGTAGTTTTTGCCTTCTGGGTTTGAGCAAGCCTCGTGGAGAGCCTATGGTATATTGTATTGGGAAAGCTAGGAAAAAACAAACAAAACCAAAACCCCTCTCCTCCCCTAGATCTCCTCTGTGGCATGTTCATGAGTATCCCCTTTGGAATCATGGTCTTAAGTGACAGAAGGGTTCTGAGCATCTTCTGTGGTAGTTGCTGTGGGGCCCAGCCCAGTCCTGCTAGGACTGGGGTACTGGCACCCCGGCTGATGGAAACATTGGTGGTTGCAGGCTCACAGCAGATTGACTCCCTTGGGAAGTGCCCTAGGCCGCATTCCCCATAGTTTCATCCGTCCCCAAAGACAGCCCCTACCCACTGTGTGGACTGTGATTTCTGAAGGATTATTCACTCCAAAGCTTTGCATGGCATACGCTGACACCTTTGAAGTAGCTGCTTTGGGCTTCCATTTCTCCTTCTGCCCAGTCCTACAGCCCTCCGTTCTCCATAGCGCACATCCAAGTACAGGGAAATCTCCACATCAGAATCTATTTCCTCGAGTGCCTGACCTAAGACACCATCCCTCCAACACACGGCTACGCCTTCAAAATCCACACTCTCAGATTTTTTAGCTACAATTCTAGTGATTTTCAAGACCTCCTGAAGCATCCCTATGTGTGTGCGTTGGCTTAACAGTACCTTATTCCGCCCTCACCACTCCCTGAAGCTGGCGCTGTTATTATCCCCATTTTAAGGATGAGATAATGCAGACTTACAGAGGACAAATAGCTCATCCATTTTCACACACTACATCCAGGCTCATCTTCTGCTGATGGATGAGTCAGGAGACAAGTGGAGCCCACAGGTTTCTTTCCCCGAATATCTCAAAAAGGCCACAGATGCTGCATCTGATTATAGTTGATCCACTGCAAACAAAAGAACTTCAAGTAGAGGTCCTCGTTACTCATGCCAAAAACTCCTGACTGTAAACTGTGTCTCTGAACTAGGGATGGTTATGATGTTGTGCCAGAATTTTTTAATACTTCCTGCCGTTCCGTTTTCTTGGAGAGAGTAGTCTGAGTTTGTCTTTCAATCTGTCTCCATCTGTGATATACTAGTCAGAATTCCTTCATGTTTGTATCTGATGCTGATCCTTTGTTTCACTGCTGATTAAAATGTCCTACGCCTTTACTGTCTCTGGTCCTTTTGTTGGGCTGCTTGAGGGGGCAACTTAGGATTTGAAGCTGGCATTTAAGCTGTCACAGTTCATAAGTTACTTGTCTTTTGTCATGTAATGGCATTTTTGAGGTCATGTAATACATTTTGTAAGCATTTCCTCACTCTTTAATTATTACTTAAAAATAAAGTCCCCATATTAATTAATTAATCTTCTCCAATTGATGGACCAAGTCTTGTGACTTCCCTTTTTACTATTTTAATAAAAATACAATGCACATATTTACAGATATATTAAGTTGCAGTTTTAATTTTTACTTATATTAGCATCCTAGAAATTAGATTACTGAATCAAATGTTACAAATCTTTTGACACCTTTGATAAATAACATTAAATTCCTTTTCAGTTTTTTTCTGATATAAATTTATTCCTAGTATCAATATATGTCAATAGTATCAATATTCTAGGAAAAATAAGTTAAAGGTTATTTTTTAAACTTCCATTTAGTGTTTTTCTTATTGGCTTTTTAGGTTTTTTTTTAAATACATAAAAATATTTACCTTTTATGTGTCACTCTTGTGTTCAGTGTCTTTCCCACTGTGCATGAGCCCTGGGTGTGGATTTGGATAAGAATGTCTGTATGTATTTTGTTTCACTGATTCAGATTCAGTTCCTGTGCAACATTGTACTTTTTGGAACATTATAACTTAACTGGACATTTTACTATCTGGGAGGTACATTGACGCTCATTTTCATCATCAAATTATTGGCAATAGCTCTCTGGTCTTTAAACTTCCAGATAAACTTCAAATTGTTATCACTATTTGGAAAATTATAAAATAACCAAATTGGGATTTAAATGTTAATACACCTATAAGTATGCATACCCTATCATTAATACAATGAAAAAGAAATAGGCACAATCCTTGTGTCCATTGGTAGGGGGTATTAATTAATGCATGGATTCATCAATATATTGATTCAATAATTAATTCAATGGGGGAATGTTAATGAATACATAAGGGAAAATTTAAAGCAGTACACTAAAAGTAATGAATATGAGGTTTTCATAGGTCAGGGAAGGGAGGCCTCTATTAGGGCAGGTGTCTTGTATTGGTAGAGCATAGGGAATTAGACGAGGAAGGTTAGGAACTAACTATAGATTTCCTTGAAAGAAAGTTTTGGCTTGATTTGAAGTTACGGAAAGCCAGGAAAGACTTTGAACAAGTGTTAAAATTAACACTTAATGATGATCAGAATTGACCTTGATTATGTGCTGGTCCTATGCCAGGGACTCCTCCTACTGTAACTGTCCTTTTAACCCCCACAAAACCTCCATGCGGCCACTGTTACTCTTCTCCCATTCAAGGTTGTGAAGCAAAAAAGTGCCAACGTGGCTGTGGACTCCATACCCCTCCCTGCGGATCTACACCTGCAACAACGCACACTCATTCTCTTCTCCATCACTCCCCACCAAAACCAGACAATAACAACAAAATCCAGGCAGACAAATCTCTTACAAGATTTTTTTTCTAAAATTATTTTCAAGATCATCTCCCTCCAAAAGAAAAAGTTTCCATGGAATAGAGCAGAGAGAGAGAGAGAGCCTAGGTGTTTAAGCTCATTTGAGAAACCATCGAAGTCATAGAAGTTTGCATTGTCACAGCTATGTTTTAAAAAAGGCGGGGGGGATCAAATCCACACTGTCTGATTCTGCAAGATGCAAGCTGGAGGGCTTTCTGACACTGTACTCAGTGCTCAACTTAAACCATTTCATGCTTGTCTTTATGTGGTTACTCTTGTTTCTTAGAAAACAAGGGAATACTTACAAATAAAGCTCTAAGAACAAGCTTTATACAATCCTGTAGGTGGTCCTTCTGAAAAGTTTTGCTTTGTCATGACCATTTCTTAGAGAGGCTCTATTTTTTTACATCCTATATAATTTATATTATTATTATTTAAACATGCTGGCTCTTGTGTTAGCAAAATCTCTCAAAAGGCAAATAATGCTTCGAAAATGTGTTGACTCCAAGAAATTTCCAGGAAAAAAACGTTACTGTCAAAATCATTGTAAAATTCCTAATAATTTAGAAGGGGAAGTGTGTTTTAACTTTACAGCAACTTGCTTCTAAATCTGTGTTGTGATTACGAGGGAAGATGGCGGTGTAGGAGGACGCTGGGCTCACCGCGCGTCCTGCTGATCACTTAGATTCCACCTACACCTGCCTAAATAACCCAGAAAACCACCAGAGGATTAGCAAAACGGAGTCTCCAGAGCCAAGTGCAGACGAGAGGCCCACGGAAGAGGGTAGGAAGGGCGGCGAGGTGGTGCGCGCTCCACGGACTGGCGGGAGGGAGCCGGGGCGGAGGGGCGGCTCGCCGGCCAAGCAGAGCCCCCGAGTCTGGCTTGCAAAAAGCGGAGGGGCCTGATGGACTGTGTTCCGACAGCAAGCGCGACTTAGCTGCTGGGAGGTCATAAATTAACAGCTCTGCTCAGAAAGCGGGAAGGCTGGGGGACAAAGGGAAGGAGAGCTGCTGAGCCCCCTGACGACAGAGCTTAGTTTGGTGGGGAACAAAGGCGCTCGCCAGCGCCATCTCCCCCGCCCATCCACCAGCCAAAATCCCAAAGAGAACCAGTTCCTGCCAGGGAACTTGCTGGCTCCGCACAAACACCCAACTCTGCGCTTCTGCGGAGCCAAACCTCTGGCAGTGGATCTGACTCCCTCCTGCTGCCACAGGGCCCCTCCTGAAGTGGATCACCTAAGGAGAAGCAAGCGAAGCCTGCCCCTCCTGCCCCTGTGCACCTTGCCTACCCACCCCAGCTAAGACGCCAGATACCCAGCATCACAAGCCTGGCAGGGTGCAAGTAGCCCAGACAGGCCACCCCACCCCACAGTGAATCCCGCCCCTAGGAGAGGGGAAGAGAAGGCACGCACCAGTCTGACTGTGGCCCCAGCGGTGGGCTGGGGGCAGACATCAGGTCTGACTGGGGCTCCGCCCACCAACTCCAGTTATACACCACAGCACAGGGGAAGTGCCCTGCAGGTCCTCACCACGCCAGGGACTATCCAAAATGACCAAGTGGAAGAATTCCCCTCAGAAGAGTCTCCAGGAAATAACAACAGCTAATGAGCTGATCAAAAAGGATTTAAATAATATAACAGAAAGTGAATTTAGAATAATAGTCATAAAATTAATCGCTGGGCTTGAAAACAGTATAGCTGACAGCAGAGAATCTCTTGCTACAGAGATCAAGGGACTAAGGAACAGTCACGAGAAGCTGAAAAACGCTTTAAACGAAATGCATAACAAAAGGGAAACCACCACGGCTCAGATTGAAGAGGCAGAGGAGAGAATAGGTGAACTAGAAGATAAAGTTATGGAAAGAGGAAGCTGAGAAAAAGAGAGATAAAAAAATCCAGGAGTATGAGGGGAAAATTAGAGAACTAAGTGATACACTAAAAAGAAATAATATACGCATAATTGGTATCCCAGAGGAGGAAGAGAGAGGGAAAGGTGCTGAAGGGGTACTTGAAGAAATAATAGCTGAGAACTTCCCTGAAGTGGGGAAGGAAAAAGGCATTGAAATCCAAGAGGCACAGAGAACTCCCTTCAAACGTAACTTGAATCGATCTTCTGCACGACATATCATAGTGCAACTGGCAAAATACAAGCATAAAGAGCAAATTCTGAAAGCAGCAAGGGGTAAACGTGCCCTCACATATAAAGGGAGACCTATAAGACTCGTGACTGATCTCTCTTTTGAAACGTGGCAGGCCAGAAAGAATTGGCACCAGATTTTCAGTGTGCTAGACAGAAAAAATATGCAGCCGAGAATCCTTTATCCAGCAAGTCTGTCATTTAGAATAGAAGGAGACATAAAGGTCTTCCCAAACAAACAAAAACTGAAGGAATTTGTCACCACTAAACCAGCCCTACAAGAGATCCGAAGGGGGACCCTGTGAGACAAAGTACCAGAGACATCACTACAAGCATAAAACATACAGACATCACAATGACTCTAAACCCATATCTTTCTATAATAACACTGAATGTAAATGGATTAAATGCGCCAACCAAAAGACATAGGGTATCAGAATGGATAAAAAAACAAGACCCATCTATTTGCTGTCTACAAGAGACTCATTTGAGAACTGAGGACACCTTTAGATTGAGAGTGAGGGGATGGAGAACTATTTATCATGCTACTGGAAGCCAAAAGAAAGCTGGAGTAGCCTTACTTATATCAGACAAACTAGACTTTAAATTAAAGGCTGTAACAAGAGATGAAGAAGGACATTATATAATAGTGACAGGGTCTATCCATCAGGAAGAGCTAACAATTATAAATGTCTATGCGCCGAATACCGGAGCCCCCAAATATATAAAACAATGACTCATAAACATAAGCAACCTTATTGAGAAGAATGTGGTAATTGCAGGGGACTTTAACACCCCACTTACAGAAATGGATAGATCATCTAGACACACGGTCAATAAAGAAACAAGGGCCCTGAATGAGACATTGGATCAGATGGACGTGACAGATATATTTAGAACTCTGCATCCCAAAGCAACAGAATATACTTTCTTCTCGAGTGCACATGGAACATTCTCCAAGGTAGATCATATACTGGGTCACAAAACAGCCCTTCATAAGTTTACAAGAATTGAAATCATACCATGCATACTTTCAGACCACAATGCTATGAAGCTTGAAATCAACCACAGAAAAAAGTCTGGAAAACCTCCAAAAGCATGGAGGTTAAAGAACACCCTACTAACGAATGAGTGGGTCAACCAGGCAATTCGAGAAGAAATTAAAAAATATATGGAAACAAACGAAAATGAAAATACAACAATCCAAACGCTTTGGGACGCAGCGAAGGCAGTCCTGAGAGGCAAATACATTGCAATCCAGGCCTATCTCAAGAAACAAGAAAAATCCCAGATACAAAATCTAACAGCACACCTAAAGGAACTAGAAGCAGAACAGCAAAGGCAGCCTAAACCCAGCAGAAGAAGAGAAATAATAAAGATCAGAGCAGAAATAAACAATATAGAATCTAAAAAAACTGTAGAGCAGATCAATGAAACCCAGAGTTGGTTTTTTGAAAAAATAAACAAAATTGACAAACCGCTAGCCAGGCTTCTCAAAAAGAAAAGGGAGATGACCCAAATAGATAAAATCATGAATGAAAATGGAATTATTACAACCAATCCCTCAGAGATACAAACAATTATGAGGGAATACTATGAAAAATTATATGCCAACAAATTGGACAACCTGGAAGAAATGGACAAATTCCTGAACACCCACACTCTTCCAAAACTCAATCAGGAGGAAATAGAAAGCTTGAACAGACCCATCACCAGCGAAGAAATTGAATCGGTTATCAAAAATCTCCCCACAAATAAGAGTCCAGGACCAGATGGCTTCCCAGGGGAGTTCTACCAGACGTTTAAAGCAGAGATAATACCTATCCTTCTCAAGCTATTCCAAGAAATAGAAAGGGAAGGAAAACTTCCAGAGTCATTCTATGAAGCCTGTATTACTTTGATTCCTAAACCAGACAGAGACCCAGTAAAAAAAGAGAACTACAGGCCAATATCCCTGATGAATATGGATGCCAAAATTCTCAATAAGATACTAGCAAATCCAATTCAACGGCATATAAAAAGAATTATTCACCATGATCAAGTGGGATTCATTCCTGGGATGCAGGGCTGGTTCAACATTCGCAAATCAATCAACGTGATACATCACATTAACAAAAAAAAAAGAGAAGAACCATATGATCCTGTCAATCGATGCAGAAAAGGCCTCTGACAAAATCCAGCACCCTTTCTTAATAAAAACCCTTGAGAAAGTCGGGATAGAAGGAACATACTTAAAGATCATAAAAGCCATTTATGAAAAGTCCACAGCTAACATCATCCTCAACGGGGAAAAACTGAGAGCTTTTTCCCTGAGATCAGGAACACGACAGGGATGCCCACTCTCACCGCTGTTGTTTAACATAGTGCTGGAAGTTCTAGCATCAGCAATCAGACAACAAAAGGAAATCAAAGGCATCCAAATTGGCAAAGATGAAGTCAAGCTTTCGCTTTTTGCAGATGACATGATATTATACATGGAAAATCCGATAGACTCCACCAAAAGTCTGCTACAACTGATACATGAATTCAGCAAAGTTGCAGGATACAAAATCAATGTACAGAAATCAGTTGCATTCTTATACACTAACAATGAAGCAACAGAAAGACAAATAAAGAAACTGATCCCATTCACAATTGCACCAAGAAGCATAAAATACCTAGGAATAAATCTAACCAAAGATGTAAAGGATCTGTATGCTGAAAACTATAGAAAGCTTATGAAGGTAATTGAAGAAGATTTAAAGAAATGGAAAGACATTCCCTGCTCATGGATTGGAAGAATAAATATTGTCAAAATGTCAATACTACCCAAAGCTATCTACACATTCAATGCAATCCCAATCAAAATTGCACCAGCATTCTTCTCGAAACTAGAACAAGCAATCCTAAAATTCATATGGAACCACAAAAGGCCCCGAATAGCCAAAGTAATTTTGAAGAAGAAGACCAAAGCAGGAGGCATCACAATCCCAGACTTTAGCCTCTACTACAAAGCTGTCATCATCAAGACAGCATGGTATTGGCACAAAAACAGACACATAGACCAATGGAATAGAATAGAAACCCCAGAACTAGACCCACAAATGAATGGCCAACTAATCTTTGACAAAGCAGGAAAGAACATCCAATGGAAAAAAGACAGTCTCTTTAACAAATGGTGCTGGGAGAACTGGACAGCAACATGCAGAAGGTTGAAACTAGACCACTTTCTCACACCATTCACAAAAATAAACTCAAAATGGGTAAAGGACCTGAATGTGAGACAGGAAACCATCAAAACCTTAGAGGAGAAAGCAGGAAAAGACCTCTCTGACCTCAGCCATAGCAATCTCTTACTCGACACATCCCCAAAGGCAAGGGAATTAAAAGCAAAAGTGAATTACTGGGACCTTATGAAGATAAAAAGCTTCTGCACAGCAAAGGAAACAACCAACAAAACGAAAAGGCAACCAACAAAACTAAAAGGCAACCAAAATCTATAAAGAGCTGACCAAACTCCACACCCGAAAAGCAAATAACCCAGTGAAGAAATGGGCAGAAAACATGAATAGACACTTCTCTAAAGAAGACATCCGGATGGCCAACAGGCACATGAAAAGATGTTCAGCGTCGCTCCTTATCAGGGAAATACAAATCAAAACCACACTCAGGTATCACCTCACACCAGTCCGAGTGGCCAAAATGAACAAATCAGGAGACTATAGATGCTGGAGAGGATGTGGAGAAACGGGAACCCTCTCGCACTGTTGGTGGGAATGCAAATTGGTGCAGCCGCTCTGGAAAGCAGTGTGGAGGTTCCTCAGAAAATTAAAAATAGACCTACCCTATGACCCAGCAATAGCATTGCTAGGAATTTATCCAAGGGACACAGGAGTACTGATGCATAGGGGCACTTGTACCTCAATGTTCATAGCAGCACTCTCAACAATAGCCAAATTATGGAAAGAGCCTAAATGTCCATCAACTGATGAATGGATAAAGAAATTGTGGTTTATATACACAATGGAATACTACGTGGCAATGAGAAAAAATGAAATATGGCCGTCTGTAGCAACGTGGATGGAACTGGAGAGTGTGATGCTAAGTGAAATAAACCATACAGAGAAAGACAGATACTATATGGTTTCACTCTTATGTGGATCCTGAGAAACTTAACAGGAACCCATGGGGGAGGGGAAGGAAAAAAAAAAAAAAAAGAGGTTAGAGTGGGAGAGAGCCAAAGCATAAGAGACTGTTGAGAACTGAGAACAAACTAAGGGTTGATGGGGGGTGGGAGGGAGGAGAGGGTGGGTGATGGGTATTGAGGAGGGCACCTTTTGGGATGAGCACTGGGTGTTGTATGGAAACCAATTTGACAATAAATTTCATATATAAATAAAAAAAAATAAATCTGTGTTGTGCATAATTGGGAACACTGATTTTTATTTCATCCCAAATGAAATTAAATAGCTGAACTCTCAATGATTAATAAATAGCTAGCTGTTGTAAAATAGCACACATGAGGTCTACTCTAGAGAGCCCTATTATACTGAATATCAGCCCAATAAACAAAGATATGGAAATGGTATGTTCTAGAGGGATTTACAAATTACAATAGGCATTTCTCATCATGGAAGGGGATGATGTGAGAAAGTTTGTAAAACTCATTTGGAGACTATAACAGACAAAAATCCTTGACATTGAGGTGTCCCAGCATTTATAAAAGACTCTCAGCATTACTTTCTCAATTCCATAGGTCACACTTTTAGAATTGCCATCCACGACACATCAGTCATCACCCATTCTTTCCTCACTGCTCTGTAGATGGGCTATCCAGATATTTTTCCATTACCAATCTCACCCATGATTAAAACACCCAATTGCCATCTCAACTCTGTAGATAGCCTTTCCTCCTCCTCTTTCATTTTTTTAAATATCCCCAAAATGTCTGCTGACGTTAACTCCTGTATTTGCCTATTCAGCTGTCTGTCCACCCATCCATTTGGCAAATATATAGAGGCAACTACAGCTCAGAGAGAACAAGAACAGCCTTGGAATTCAGACTGCTTTGCTCTCTATCCTGGTTCTGTCACTTATTATCTCTATAAGCTTGAATATTTATTTAGCCTCTTTATTCTTCAGTTTCCTCATGGAGAGAATGTAAAAATAAACCACCTTCATGGCATTGCTTTGAGAATTAAAGAGAATAGCTTTTAACAATGATGTTAAATGCTTCAAGGGAGAGGTAAGTGGGGCCAAGAGAGCTTAAAACAGGGATCTGACCTAGTCGAGTAAGATCGGGGAGGATGCGATGGGGTATCCTGCTTAAGAGGAAAGCCAAAGAATGAGTAACCCAGTCAAGAAGGAAAGAACATTATAAACACAGGTCACGTGCTGCGAGGAATGAGGATGAGCACAAATGGAGATGGAATGTCAGCAAATCTAGTGCAAAGAGAGGAAGGTGAGGCTAGAGAGATAGATGGAAGACAGCTGATAAAGGACTTCATAGGACAATTTATGGGAGTTGTGAACTGCTGGCCGTTATCAGCTTTAATGTGATGAGACATTGGCTTGCAGAAGGGCCTGACTGGCTGACGGTAGACACATTGGGCTATTTTTTTTTTTTGTATTTTTGTAAATTTTATTTTAGAGATAGAGAATGCATACTTAAAAGTGCATGAGCAGGGGAAAGGGGCAGAGGGGAAGAGAGAGAGAATCTTAAGCAGTTTCTGCGCTCAGCACTGAGTCTGACTCAGGGCTTGATCCTAGGATCCTGGAATCATGACTTGAGCCACAATCAAGACTTTGGACACTCAACCGACTGAACCACCAAGGTGTCCAGACAGATTAGACTATTTTAATAAAATAATTCAAGAGAAAGACAATGAGAGCTTGTGTTAGGATTGTGGGGATGGACACAGAGAGAAGTGGGTGGATTTAAGAAATATCTAGCAAATAAAATGGTCTGAACTTGGAAAGAGTTGCAAGGGGGAGAGAAGATGAAGAGGAAGCAGTTGTGGATAACACAGTTTCCTGACTTGCATACTCAAAGGACAGAAGTTCATGAGTCTGAATTGGGACATTTTGCACCCAAAAGGACAAAAATCTCAAGGTATTTTTTCATTAATTCATTATTTTTGAAGGCTACGTGACCAAATTTAAACTTTTTAAGTCTAGAATTCAATGAGTTTTACCGATGCCAAATGTTTCCACTCTTTCTTTCTCTATGGTTTCTCCAGGCTAATCACATCATTCTTGGGGCATTTAAGTTGCCCCGTCTTCTTTCTCTCTCCTGTTTTAATTTCCTTTCTTTTTGAAATTTGTTAACAATTAATTGCCTTCATGGAGCTTTTTATGAGTAGTACATCTGATTATAATAAAAGTCTACTTTCACTTCCATCTCTATGCCCAGCACTATGGTGCTTATTTGCATGATTACTTGTATTTACTACTACATGACTTTAGAAACTCATTCTTTCCTTATTTTATATGCATATTTTCCTCCTATGTATACTGTACATTGTCTCAGATCAGAGATCAAGTCTCCAATTTATTTCTATTTGTCCTTTTTTTCTTAGAACAATTTGCAGAATTACTGGAACAACAAAAAGAAATACTTTGTTGTCTGACCAAATTTTCCCAGCTGGGTGGGAGGAGATAGAAAATGGCTGACTAATGCATACTTTGTTCATTGTTTCAAAGCCACAGAAATCTTTCATCAGTGTTTTATTTCCAATTTTTCCCCTCATGTCCCTCTCAATGGATGGAATTCACTCAAAAATGCCAAAGCATAACAAGTCAATCTGGTACAGTGGAATGAGCATGCATGTTGGGTTCAAACAGCAGGCTTTATTTAGCCTCAACTGTGTGATTTTGGACATCTCATTTAACCTCTCTGAGTCTGAAACTCCTCATTTAAAAAATGAAAATATCAATATCTAATCACATATTCATTCATGTCTTATTTGCCCCTTCAGTATCCCAGCTTCATGATATTTCCAGATATAACCTGGTCACCTTCATAAATACATTCATATCCTGAATATGTATTTCCAATGGAACTTGATGCTGTTTCTTTATGTTAGTATTTGCAGAAAGCAAAATTCTAAACAGGGTTTAACTTGAAGATTTTGAGAAATAACACTAAAACACAGTAACTATTTCAAAACCTTCTATAAAGGTCAAATAGATACTTTCGATGCCAAAATATTCTAGAACTGGAAAGTGACAAATATATTAGAACACCCACGGAGAAACCTGTTTTCACTTTAGAGTAAATATTTTTTTCTCACAAAAATATTGTTGCGTTGAATGGTAGAAAACTGCCAAAATTTAGAGGAAGTTAAGCAATATCAGAATGCAATTAAAAATAAATTAGTCATAGCTGTGATCAAGGGGCTTTCCGAACTGCACTTGAGAAGATCAGAAAAATTAACACGAAACTGCCATTGAAGAGCAAAACTTACTTGTATAATTTTGAATAAGAGCTTAAAAATTGAAGATACAAAATGATATTGGCTCTTTTTAAATATGTTCCTTCAGCCTATACCAAATTAACTAATCTATAAATCAGAATATTTCATCTTCGGCTTACAGAGTCATCAACACTGGAAAGTCTAGAATATCTTAAAGTCAACATATTGTCAAGGTTTTAATGTTTTGGTGACAAGATAATAAAATGATCCAAACAAGATTTATTTAACCCAGCAAATAGCAATTTTGCCCCATATTAACATTATATTGATATTGTTTTCCAAGTGTACTTTATAGCCCTAAGGAAAACCTTGAAGAATGAGAATTGGATTTTAACTTGGAAAAACAGCTGAAACTTAACCAGTTGGAAAATTTCATTGAAATATAAGAGATTTTCTTTACTTTAAGTTTTTACTTAAATTCTAGTTAGTTAACATACCGTATAATATTGGTTTCAGGAGTAGAATTTAGTGATTCATCACTTACATACAACACCCAGTACTCATCCCAACAAACACCCTCCTTAATGTCCGTCACCCATTTAGCCCATCCCCCCCCCAATCAATCCTGAGTTTTCTCTCTGTAGTTAAGAGTCTCTTATGGTTTGCCTTCCTCTGTTTTTTCCCCTTCCCCATGTTCATCTGGTTTTGTTTCTTAAATTCCACATATGAGCTAGAGTGTATTATGCTAAGTGAAATAAGTCAGTGAGAGAAATACAAGAGGTTTTAAGCGAGCTCCTCTTGTGAACTTTTCTCCAACATCAAGTGAAGCAGTTTTCTGCTTTACCTGGAGATGGAAGTTGGTAGAATGTTGGCAGGCCTCTAATCCCATAGTTATGGAGAATGCCAGTTGAACTGCCTTTCTAGGCTGCCAGACTCCTCCCAAGCCACATCATCTGGAGTAGTGACCTGAGAAGGTAAATCAGTAGGTTTCTAGAGCTGCTTGCACCCCTCCAGGCAATGCCAGTGAATTTGACCATGGGATTCAGTTCATTCTCTCTTTCTGCTACCGTGTGGTGCTGCCTACATTTCTTTCCATCCTTTAGAAACCCCTCATGGGAAGTCACTGTCTATTTCTTGCTCCTGGAGACACTGTGGGGTTGCTGCAGGACCTCAGGGCTGATAACCAATTGTCTCAATTCGAATCTTGACTCCACCATCTTCTCCTTTAATTGGAACCTTGGGGAACTCACTTCCTCAAATTAAGCCTCAGTTTACTCATCTGTTAAAATGTATGTGACTGTAAAATGACCTAAACTCCAGGGCTGTTGAGGAAAGAAGATGGTTTAATGCAATATGGTATGGGCTGATTCCATGTAAATGATTGATACCTACTGAGATGTATTCTGTGAGCAGCCCCTGTTCTCTTGACCTTGTTATACAACTCTTCCCCCAAATGTACCCATATTGGATATCATTTCACCTGGGACTCTCAAATCAACAAAATAATTGAATCTAACAAACTGTTATGGTTTCTTTAACATTCTCACTTGAAAACTCCTTCTTGGCTCAAATGTAACCTCCTCTGTGAGGTCTCCTCAAGCCAATTGAGGAACATTTCTGCCCTTATCTGGTCATCCCTTCAACGACCATTGCCTACATTGTTTCTCATCAATCCCTAATAAATACTTCTCTTTCTTCCACAAAACTAGTAACTCAAATGCAAGGTGTTTGTCTTCAGCTCTATCTTCAGGGACAAAATATAACAGTTAATCATATACGTTAAGTAAACAAACGACTATGATAACAAATTAATAGCTGAAAACATTGGCATGATTTCACATTTTTGTGAAATCACATCCAAGTGTTAACTCAATCAGGTAATAATTATTATACAGATGTTAGAGCCAGCTGGCTTGGTGTAGGGCAATCCCTACCTTAAAAAAATCCTTCATAAGACTTGGTGATAATGGCTAGATTTCAGGCATTTCGGATGCTTTGAGAGAACCAAAAGTTAGCACTCTCACCGTTAAGAAATGGGACAAAGAAGTAAGGTAGCTGGAGCCTACAGTATTTATTACAGAAGCACCTGATATTGGAGACTGTGTTTAATGTTTGTGATTTTATTCCTAATCCTCAACTACAGAACTGGCTTGACTACACACCTTATCACAAAGGTCTTGTCCCATTTTAAGACTGAAAACACAGTATTAGCTTCTCAAAAAGTAAATATTTGATGACTGGATCAAGAATGAATGAATGAATTTCATTAGGACCCTAAGTATGGAGAGATGGTGTCCAAACTACAAAGGGTATTATTATTTGAAGGAGAGAAGAGAGAAGAGGGGGTGGCTGGACAAAGAACTAAAACAGGAGACTGCCTTCTCTTCCTCCTTTTCTTCCATCTTGCATGGGAATTACCAAGTGTTCTTTTTATGCTGGTAGACAACCCAGGGGAGAGGGAGAAGTTAAATGTACACGAAGAAGAGGGATAACCAAAGAGATAGAATCTTAGGGAAGACAAAAGAAAAGTTAGTAAGTTAATAAGTTAAAAGTTAATAAGAACATTTGAGAGCTTAAACTTGAAAAGATGAGGGAACACTTCCTTCATTAAATAGAGGAGAAAGGAAAGGCTGTGGTGGGGAAAGCCAAGTAGAGTTTAGATGACCATGGGAAGAGCTTCCTTTTTGATTGCTTCTGTTTCCACCATAAAATATGGGAGTTGGGTTGGGGGTGGGGTTGCTGGGGAAAGGAGGTAGGAGATTTTAAGGGAAAAACAAGATATAAAATATTGTGAGTTATGGGAAAGAATAAGAGTACTAGAAAAATGTAATAGGCTATAGGGCAGATTTGAAGACTCCATTAAGAACTGGTGACTTTCTTAGCATAAGATCCACATACCTAGAAAATTAAAAGTTGGCTGTTTCTAGTTTCATTGGGAGTTATATCTAAGCATTAATTGGATGCTTCAATTTTTTATTTTATTTTTTATTAAAAAACTTTTAAATGTTTATTTTTGAGAGAGGGAGAGAGAGAGAGAGAGAGGCAGAGAGAGAGGAAGACACAGAAACGAAAGCAGGGCTCAAACCCACAAATTGTGAGATCATGACCTGATCAAATTCCGATGCTTAACTGACTGAGCCACCTGGGCGCCCCGCCTTTTTAAAATTTTTAAATGTTTATTTATTTTTGAGAGAGAGAGAGAGAACGCATGTGAGCGGGGGAGAGCGCAAGCTTCAATTGTTACAGAAACTTACAACTATGCTTTGAGCACACCAAGTCAAAGGGAAAAGAGAAAGAAACTCAGGAGTATACTAATATCACTTTTAACTTATACTGCTTTTAAGGCACATCTAGAGAAAGATCTCTGGGTTTTTGTAAGATGTCTGAGAACTTTTAAGTAAAATATTAAAATTTTTGAAGCCTGAAAAAATTAAACAAAATATAATTTAAAAATTGGGAACATGAATTTGAATTGTAGCTTACTTCTCTGGCCTATAAGAAGTTGTCCTCATCTACAACCCTTTCCCAAGGCTACAGGTGCAGGTTAGGCAGAGGAATACTTTGCCCCAGAATTCAAGAATTCACTAGCAACTGCTGCAGGTATTCTGGAGTGTTCTAGAAGAGCTGCACATACAGGATAACCACAAAGGGGACAGGTAAGGAAATGTTAATTGACTCCTCTCTCTCTCCCTCTCTTTTGGCCCTATCCTAATTCAGGATCATGTAACTTTTATCCATATTATTATGTTGGTCTCCATTTTTCAAAGTAAAATGTTTCTAATCTAGCTGGATTAAAATCATTGAATGGTTTTCCACTGCATTCACAACAAAGATCCTGAATTATGGTCCTGAATATCTGGCTCTTGCCTCCCTGCCACCTGCTCCTCACTCTACCACAGTGTCTTTTCTCAGGGCCTTGAAGAAGCCATGTTCTCTCGTGGCCTCAGGGCCTTTGCTTTGTTATATTACCCAGAGTTTTCCAGAGAAACTGAACCAACAGGAAGTGTGTGTATGTACAAACAAGGAGAGAGAGAGCACTTTGTTTGAAAGAATTGACTCACATAATTGTGGGATCTGGAAAGTCTGTAATCTGCAAGGCAACCAGCAGGCTGGAGACCCACAGAAGAGTTGACATTGAATCTTCCAGTGTGAAAGTCTTTTGGAGGACGAATTCCTTCTCAAGAGACCTTAGCCTTTTCTCTCACACCTTCAGCCGCCTGGATGAGGCCCATCCACATTATGTAAATTAATCTACTTTACTCAAAGTTCACTGATTTAAATGTTAATCTGATCTAAAAATGCCTTGACAGTAACATCTAGACTAGTGTTTGGCCAAAAACTGGGTGCCATGGCCTACCCAAGTTGACACACGCAAGTAACCTTCACACCTATGACACCACTTCTGCCC
Source organism: Herpailurus yagouaroundi (assembly GCF_014898765.1). Lineage (NCBI taxonomy): Eukaryota > Metazoa > Chordata > Mammalia > Carnivora > Felidae > Herpailurus > Herpailurus yagouaroundi. Next base: position 152,980,588 of record NW_024412376.1, read on the forward strand.
ACGATGCTCTTCCTCTTGACTAAATTGTCACTTGTCTGGCCTTCTTGACCACCTCCTCCCTAACTGGGTTATATCCTTCTGTTATAGGCTCGTAGAAGGCCCTTTATTTCTCCATCACAGGCATGATTTAAAATTTTTCTTAATGTTTATTTATTTAGTTAGTTAGTTAGTTAGTGACTGAGTGAGAGAAGAAGGAGCAGAGAGAGAGAGAGAGAGAGAGTCCAAACAGGTTCCATGCTCAGTATGGAGCCCAACACAAGGCTCAATCCCATGACTGTGAGATCATGACCTGAGCTGAAATCCAGAGTATGAAGCTTAACCAAACAAGCTACTCAAGAGCACCCACCATAGGCATGATTTAATTCATAATGTATTTGATTCCTGTTTGGCTCTGTCTTGGCATGAATATAGAAGCCACACCTAATTGTTCACCACTATGTTTGCTGGTCCCAGGCACCATGTTGCACAAAGTGTATGCTCAGTCAAAACCAATAAGCACAAGAAATCTCCATATGTCTACCAAGTGGAATTTATAATGTATTTATAATCATCACTCACTTGTTTCAAATGTTTCATCCATAATAACTATAAATAATAGACCAGTAACATTTACCAGGTACTTTCAGTTTGTAGATACTCAATGTTAACTTATCCTATCAGATACCTCTTTTGTACCATTTTAAATCCTCTCAACCTTATTGTCTCTGAGGCTCTTGACCACCATTCCACTCTAGGCCTGGTCCTTGTAAAACCAATTTCTCTGGGGCAAACTGACTGCACTTACCTCATGCCTGGTTATTCCATTTCTCCCCTCCAGCCCCAGGGTTCCTCTCTCTGTGGCTGCTGAGATATGATTGTTTCAAGACCCATGAGGCTCCTATGCTTGCCCAACCTAAAAATGTGGGAGAGATGAAGTGCTGAGGATGAGGAATGAAACTTGGACCAATAGAAAGGGACAGAAGACAAAGTCTTCCCCCCTTCCCTAACCCACCAGTCCCAAAATATAATAGTGCACAGGGCCCCTTGGGAGATGGTCCCATGAGACTCAGTAGTCACACAACATGATACCTGGGACTGACCAGAAGTCAGATATAATCCCCCCTGCCCCGCCCCCCCCCCCCCCCGCCATTTCTGCTCTTTCCTTTCTTGCCTCACTGCCCTTGTCCTTCATTCTGGATTTCCTGGCATTAGACTCCTCTGTATAGTCTTAATGCATAGCTTTTGTACTAGGTTCTATTTTCTAGAGCACCTGGGCTTAGACATTCATTTCATTTTCACAACTGGAGGATGAGATCCAGTTTGTGTTTTAAATGCTCATCTTGGTGCAGTGTGCTAACAGATTGGAGGGGGAGAAGGGAGGAAGTGGGGAACTAAGGAATTTATGGCAATGGTCCCAGTGAAAGATGATGGTGCTAAGGAAAAGAATGCCAGCTGTAAAAATGGAAAAAAGTGAACAAGTTTGAGATATCGCTTCCTCTTCCTTCATAGTCCTTTTCATGTGAACTGCCATTATGTATTTACATACTTGCCTATTTTACTATGAATATTCTATCTGTAGGAATTGCTAGCATGCTTCAGAAACATAGTATATTTCTGTTGTATGAATGAGACAGCATGATAATTCCAGACACTCAGGAAAACAGCAATAGGTTGTTCAGAAGGTTACAGTGAACTAACTCCAGGGAGGAAAACAAATATATATATTCCATATATATATGGAAAAATGGAATATATATATGTATATACAGAATACATATATACATATATATACACATATATATATGTATATATATATATGATGTGTTGATAGGAAAAGGGGCAGATATTCATTGTTATGACAGGACAACAAAAAATAAATAAATCAAGACTGTCTCAGGCAAAATCTGGATGTGTGTTCATACTAAGCATATGTCTACTGCATGTAACTTACTATGAATTTTGAAAGTATAATAGTCCAATAATTCTGTTAACTAAAGTATATTTCTAATAGAAGCTGTGTTTGCCAAGAGTTTATTAGCTATTAGTCTTCATCGCTGAATATAAAACGTGAAATTTTTGTTAAATTATTATCCATTAAAAGAAGAAAACATGGACATAATCAGGAGAGAAATACTTTTTAAGCCCTCCTGGCTGAACTTAGCAATTTTGAAAGCAGTAGAGACTAGTTTCTAAGAGCCCTGGAGTCAGGCAGAATATGACTTTTAAATCTCTTACTCCATTTACTTTTTACTTAACCATTTAGGGATTCATGTCTGTATCATGATAACTAGCATAATGATATTCTAATTGTTACAACACTTTGACTGTGACAGGAAGTTTACTCCTGGGTGAAGCCAAAGTAACAATAACAACGGGACTTATTGATTCATTTATTCCTTCATTCGGCAAATAGTTGCTGGGGCCCACTATGCAATAGGCATGTTTTTGATACCGGGATACAGCGGTGAAGAAGCAGGCCAATCTACCGCTCGTGTGACGCTCAGACACTTGTGGAAGAGGCGGAGAAGTTACACAGAGGAACCAGCCATCATAGATAGTGGCAGATGTGGTTGGTTTCTGTGAGCAAACAGGCAGATGAAGGGTAGAGAGAGTGATAGAAAGTACATATTTAGAAGAGTGACCGATAGGACTTCTCCGAGGAGTTGGATATTTGAGCAGAGGCCTGAAGAGAGTGAAGGGGGTAGTGATGAGAATAGCTGAGGGTCTGGGGGGAAGGAGTGGGGGTGGGGCGCAGTTCAAGCAGAGGGAACAGCAAATGCAATGGCCTCGGTGAGAGTCAGTTTGGCCTCTTCCAAACAAATCAGGAGCTTCAGAGGAGTGAGCAAGGCAGGAAGAATGACGAGATGACTGTGAAAACACAATGAGAAGTTGTTGAGTAGGAAGGGCCCAGGAAAGACTTGGTTCAGAGTTTAAGTTCAAGTGTGATGTCACTCAAACTTGTTTTCTCTCCATCTCTTGGCTTTATTTCCTCCTGTTTCCATTGTCAGGCAAGCTTCCTCCTCCTGGTATCCAGATCCATCTGCGGCTCTAGGTGTCCTGGATTCATTGGAAAGAGGGTCACCCTCTGCCTAGTAGCTCCTGCAAAACCTTTAGATAATCTGTAATTTGGCCAACTTCTATCTACAGCCATCTCTACAAAAATCATAGGACCAGCAATTGATTCTATGTCCTCGACTTTGGCCACTCAACCTGTACATCTATCTGGGTCGAAGAAGTGGAGTAAGAATAGAGCAGGGATGCAAAAGCAGGATAAGGCACTGTGCTCAAACAAAAATCCAGAGGTATTAAAGGATGTAGGGTGAATGGATGCTGGATGAAAACAATTCCACTACACAGGGGAACCATAATAACTTCTATCATCATCATCACTACTACTATTATCAATAATGGGAGAAAGGCATGGTAATCAAATTATGTACCACATCCTTTAGTGTTTATTTTCACTTTACATTAGCAACTCAGCAAACTTTATGTGGTTCTTTTTATTTAAAAACAATTTTTTTTAATCTTTATTTATTTTTGAGAGAGAGACAGAGTGTAAGCAGGGGAGAAGCAGAGATAGAGGGAGACACAGGATCCGATGCAGGCTCCAGGGCCTGAGCTGTCAGCACAGAGCCCGACGCAGGGCTCGAACTCATGAACTATGAGATCATGACCCGAGCCGAAGTTGGACGCTCAACCAACTGAGCCACCCAGGTGCCCCATATGTGGTACTTTTTAAAATATGGGTTAATTTCTTCACAAGGAATCTTCTATAAAAAAAATAATTTTTAATCTTTCAAAAATTCCAGAGTAAAGAGTCTCATCATTTATTGCTAATTAGAACCAGATGGAACCACCCAATGATTGCATATAGTAGTATTCTGGTGGCCTTATGTGGAAAATTTCAGTATATCCACTGATTACCGAGGGGATAGCCAGGCTGATCTTACCTCTATAAAAGCATATTACACAATACAGTGGTCTGTGATAGAAAATTGTGAGTATGGACTCAATATATCTTTTTTCTCTTGAGAAAAAAAGAAAGACAAACATATTATGAAATGGTTAATCCAGTTAACCAGATAAAAATAGTTTTTAATCTGTCAAGTAAATATTAACATTTAATTAAAGGTGAAAATTTGCCCCACAGGCCTTAGGTTTGTCAGACCTTTGATACTTTTAGTGTCTCATTTACTTGAGAGCTTAGATAAACTATGTGGAAAATATCAACCACATAATTCTGTTATGCAAAGCCCAAATTATTGAAATAGTATTGCTTGTCAATTTAGACCTCCTTAAATTGTACTTTTAGATAAAGTTAGCATATTTTCAGCTTTATAATACTCATGTATATGTAAAAACCTTACAACATTAAAAAGTAAAACAAGTTTATTCATTTCAAAATAATTTTTTTTAATTCCACATAAGCACATACTGTAAACAGTGGAAATATTTAAACCATATTTGTAGTTTGGAAAATTGGCCTTTACACAATGGTTTGGCTCAAAACCACATTTTCAGATTTTGGTTTCAATATGGTTATCTGTGCTCATGCATTTACTTCTCACTCTTGAAATATTGAAGTTACACAAGGAGTCTAAAAATAAGAATATATCTATCAATGCATTGGAAACTGAGATTTCCATGAAAGACTGAGAATCTTTGAGAAATTGTTGGAAAATACCAAGCAGATAGAGGCAAAGGAGAGGTCCATGTTTTCGGTAGGTGGGTAGTATTTCTCACTGAAAAATGTGAAAAATAAAAATCTAATCTTGGAATGATAATGACTGGAGGAAAGATTTAGCTGCTTAGATAATCTGGAGATGAGTACTATTTGTCCAAGTTCTTTCTACTCAAGTAACTTGTCACAGCAGATTTTTTTTCAGACCTCTCTTGATGTACTACAAATGCAGAAACAACTGTCTGTTGAAGTAGTAAGGAATTTACCTAAAGGCTTAGCTGCATAATATATTTCCCTTTTCCATTCGAAAATGCAATTCAAAACTAATTCTTGGCCACCTTACAGGCTAGAGCGGGCCAGAAATCAGTCACCTGCTTTAGTGGCTGGACAGGACCTGCTAGAAAAGGAGAAATGCATCCTTCCCTATGCCTGTGGCCATCTGGATCCCCAATCTAGCACAGTCAAACCACAGAAAATACCAACATTCTTTTCCTCTTTCACAGGGGATAAAACTTAAACACAATCTCTGAAAATAAACACAAGTCATATTTCTAGGCAAACATAGATCTTCTGTTTAAGAATATGCATAAAAAAAGATCACCAGGTATGTGAAAAGACTCAGTAGTCCAAGAGAAAATAGTGCTGAAAAATCCATACAAATGCAATCCTGTGATATGGACTTACTTCATGAAACAGGAAAAAAAGCCCCAAAAGGTCTTCCATCTTATATTCACAACAAAATCTGAGAACGTTGTATGTACCAACATGGAACAATCTGAGATTAAGAACCCTTGTTTCTGAGGAAAATCATCATTTCTAAATTTGTTTTTTAAATTTATTTTTGACAGAGACAGAGTGCGAGCATGACCTGGGGAGGGGCAGAGAGAGAGGGAGACACAGAATCTGAAGCAGGCTCCAGGCTCCAAGCTGTCAGCAGAAAGCCCCACGCGGGTCCCCAACCCACGAACCATGAGATCATGATCTGGGCCAAAGTCGGATGCTCAACCGACTGAGCCACCCAGGCGCCCCATTTCTAAAATTTTTAAAACAAATCTCAGACAGATGAGGAGATGTCTTGTAAGTGTCCATCTCAATTAGTGGCTTAGAAAATAAAGAGAGTCTCTCAGAAGTAAACAAAAATGAAAAAGGAGGAAAGATAAGTCTCTGAGAGTGGAGCTCTAAGAAACCCAATATATTTATAAGATAAATACCAGATGATAAATGGAAAAGAAACAAAAATCAAAGAAATAATAGAAAAAACTTTTTTTTAGAGGAAGGAAGACTATAACTGTAATTTTAAAGAGAATTTTTTTTAATGTTTATTTTTGAGAGAATGAGAGACAGAGCACAAGGGACAGAGAGTGACAGAGACACAGAACCCGAAGCAGGCTCTAGGCTCTGAGCTGTCAGTACATAGCCCAACATGGGACTGGAACTTAGAGCGCTGAGATCATGACCTGAGCCAAAGTCAGAAGCTTAACTGACTGAGCCACCTAGGTGTCCCTATAATTATAGCATTTAAAGGAACTACTTGATGCAAAGTAAATTAATGAAGAATAAAAGAAAAACACATGTACATATATGTTTTATTTATTTATTTATTTATTTATTTATTTGTAATTTAAGAGATAAATAACAGTTTCAGCAAGCATCCATTGTGGAGAAGGGGAAGTTAAGATGTTACCTTCAAAGGGGAAAATCTAGGTAATTACTTCTCTAAGAAAAGCAAGGAGACAGTGGAGCAGTATCAACAGAGATTTTAGAAAAAAAATGTTCGCAACCCCAACATTTCATATATTCATTAAAGATAATGCTCAGTTTTGTGACCAGAATTTGTCTGTACCTTCAAATTTCCATTTCAGTCTTCAGTTTTAGTCAGGCACATTTCTTAACTTTCCTTGAAATTGTGTGTGTCTATGTGGCTATTATCTTTCTATTGGTCCAAAGAAATGTGACTGGAAGTGTGTAAACTTCCATTTTCTCCTCTCTCTCTCTTTTCCTCCATTCTTCTGCTTAGAAAATGGATCTGGGTGCCTGAGTGGTTCAGTCATTAAGCTATGGACTCTTGATTTTGGCTCAGGTCATAATCTCATTCGTGGAATTGAGTCCCACCTTGAGCTCTGTGCTGACAGCATGGAACCTGCTTGGGATTCTCTCCCTCTTCCTCTCCCCTGCTCACATTCTGTGTGTGTATGTGTGTGTGTGTCTCAAAATAAATATACATTAAAAAAAATGGGTCTGATGGCTGACACTTGGGCAGCCATATTTTTAATTTCTTTTTTTTAAATGTTAATTTATTTTGGGAAGAGAGAGAGAAAGAGAGCACAAGTGGGGGAGAGGCAGAGAGAGAGAGGGAGATACAGATCCAAAGCAAGTTCCAGGCTCTGAGCTGTCAGCACAGTGACCCACCAGGGCTTGAACTCATGAACTGAACTCAGGAGCCGTGAGATCTGACCTAAGGCTCCCTGGGCAGCTATCTTGGGTCACATGTATGATGGATGCTCCCAGGATGGCAGAGCATAAAATGTGAATCACCAACAAAATTCATGGAGCTTTCAGGTCAGGTTGGGATTCCTATGCCCAGACTTCTTTTATATGAGATGGAAATAAATTTTAATGTGTTTAAAGCCATTGTTTACTTGTTTTTCTCTTAGATGTAGTTAAACCTGATCTTAACCGATATGATATACAAATTATAAAACAAATTTCACATGATTGTAAATATTCATAGAATAAGAACCGAATAACCGGTTAACTTTCCTGAAAAAAAATATTTAGAAAAATATTCTAGCTTTCTGAGAAATGAATGTAAATAACGAGCTCAAATATGGGCAAAACTGGTTGTAGGAGAAGTGGCCAGAGGCACAGCAAAACTTGGGAGTTGATGACCAAACAATTGTTAAAATGGATACAATACAGATGCTAAGTGTGTAATATAACAATTACACCGATACTAATAATCTGGCTCTAAAAGTCAAGATTATTCTACAACATGTGGAAATTATGGAATGTGGAGGAGGGAAATACAGCACACACACTGCTCATTTGATGAGCCAGGATCAGTGATTTCATTCTAAACCAAGTCATTCCATTGGAAGAGAAATAGAGATTCACATTTTTAAGTATATAGGCATCCACAACCAGAATGAAAACAAAGTTTTTATACTTTTTCAGATAATATAAAGCAATAGAAACATTGGAGTTACGAAAAGGATTTGCACAGAAGAGATGGAACAGCCGGGCAGCAGAAATAGCCAGAAATTTAGCATAAGGTGATAGAAGTAAGGCTTCATTAGTCAGAACAATCTGGAGTGTCAGTGAGACAAATTTGACTCTAAGTTCACAAACACAGTTGAGATTTGTTTAAGCCAAAGTGTAGAATTTACTGCTTCATGGTTTTGAAAGCCTCAGCGGTCCAAAAATTCCTGGTGCCCATTTTCAAATGAGGAGTCTCTTACCCTTCATCTCTTCTGGCTTCTTTGTGGAATTTATAAACTCCTTTTACAAAAGTTAAAGAGTCTGGCTAGGTTAAAAAAAATTGTTAGAAATATGACAAGTGCACTACAACAATGAAATGTTTATTTATTTGTTTATTTATTTATTTATTTATTTTGAGAGAAACAGATCATGCATGTGCACAACTTTGAGTATGCACGCAACCTGGGAAGGGGCAGAGAGAGAGGGAGGAAGAATCCAAAGATGTTCCATGCCCAGTGTGGAGCCTGACATGGGCCCGATCTCACTACCCTGAGATCATGACCTGAGCTGAAACCAAGAGCCAGACACTTAATCCACTGAACCACCCAGGATCCCCAGTAAGTGAATATTTTTAAAGGGAGTGGACAAATACTGCGTAAATTCAAATTAAAAAAAAAAAAAGGACTACTATTACATATCAAAGAAAATTGAATTTAGATAAAATATAAAATGACTAAATACTAGCTGTAAATGTTCAAATGACAATATAGTTTGTGATTATAAAACAAGTTAGCACCAACAACAAATTTAGACAAAACTTCAATTATAGTAAGAAGCTTGGTCTTTGACAGAAAAGGAGGCAAAATATAAACTGAAAAACTGAATTTCATAATTCATAAACTTGACTTGGTATACTGCAACTATCATAGAAAACACACATTACTAAAATATATATATGTATATATATATATATGTATATATTAAACATTTGCAAAGAGAAATTGAATTTTAGCTCCTAGAATATCTTTACAATAAATCTACAAAATTATAAATTGCATGCTCCATATTCGTTGTCCTGAAATACAAAAACTTGGAGACTAATAAAGCATAAACACACTCTTACAAGTAAAACCAACTGGAAACAAAGTAAGATTTTCCTAAATCAACTTTTTTAAATCAAAGAGAAAATGAAAATTTCATATATATTTATATATATATGCAAATATACATGTATATATTACACGTGTAAAGATATTAAATTATACCAAAATGACAATACTACTGCTACATATCTAGACTTCACAGAAGTGGTCAAAGATGTACTCGTAAGAAAAGAAAAGACGCTAAGTGCTTTTACAACAGCAAAAAGTGTGGATGATGTATATAACATCAGAAGCTAGGAAAAATAATAAGATAAAAAGGATTGATAATGTTAAAAAATTGATAAATGATATAGTAAATAAATGAGGCTAATGCCTCAGAAAGAGCTTACCTTCATTTATTTATTTTATGGATGAATTTTTTTCAAGATTTCCAACAATAAATATTTGCTATACTTTTAAAGATTTTTTTTAAAAAAGGAAACATATTACCAGTCCATTACTGAAAAGTATAATAATAATGAAAATAATATTTGACCAAGAAAGTTGAAAAAAAAGCCATGACAATCCACTTTACATATATGGATTAAAAAATCTTGAAAAAACTACATAAATAATAAATAATCTATAATGATAAAAATACATTAATAATAAATAATTAACAAACATAAAATGGTAAAATAATATGTAATGATAAAATATGTTATTGTAACAATACACTGGATAAAGTAATTGTTAGCATTAGATGTTGACTTGACTAGACCATATGGTGCGCAGATATTTGGCTAAATGTTGTTTCTACGTGTGTCTGTAAGGGTGTTTCTGGATGAGGTAAGCATTTGGAATTGGTTCACTGAGAAAAGCCCCTTGGCCCCCCCCCCCCCCCCACCATTTGGGTGGGCCTCATCCAATCAGTTAAAGGCTTAAATAGACTAAAAGGCTGAGTAAGAAAAAGTTCTTCCTGCTAATGATCTTCAAGCTGAGACATTGGTCTTCTCCTCCCTTTGGACGCAGATTTGGACTAGAGAGAGTGAGAGAGCCTGAGGGACAGAGAGAAAGAGGGAGATAGAGGATCCGAAGTGGGCTCTGTGCTAATGGTAGAGAACCCCATGGGGCTCGAACCCATGCTGTGTGAGATGATCATGACTTGGGCCAAAGCCAGATGTTTAACTGACTGAGCCACCCAGGTGCCCCATGTACTATTATTTTCAAGTGATACATTGTCTACTAGGAAAACACTAGAAAGTCCATTTAGGGAAGTAGTATAAAATGTTAGGTAGTTCAGAAAAACGATTGACTTAAAAATAAATGCAAAGTTTAGTGGCTTTCTTATAATACAGATTATCTAAACCAAGGGTTAATGGACAAATAAAAAGTCTATAAGTAGACTTCAAAAGATCTCCAAGTCTGAAATAGCATGCAAAATTGTGCGTAGGCATTTTACTGGGACAAGTTTTGAGAGATTTCATCAGGTCTTCAAAGAGTCTGTAAGCTAAAACAATTAAAGACACATCAACATACCAATAGTAATCCGCAGGAGACAAAATTGGGGGAAAATAGCAACAAATACCTAAAATTGACTTATTTTTAGAGTCTATTTGAATACAAACAAAACCATCTGAAATCTTATATAAGGCAAGAAAAGACAAGTATAAATATATACCTGGATACATTATATCACCATATGGGAGACTGAATATTTTAATGATGTAAATTCTCCTCCAAATGGGCAGTAGTCCACATATATATGTAACATATATACATGTATATAAAATACCATGAAGTTTAAAGACCAATGATGAATGATGCAATGTATATTGGAGTGAAATATATATCATATGCACAGTATACTCACTGATATAAATAATACAGTATTGGCTTAAAATTAGTTAATGTTAATTATATTTGATAATTTTATAATTAATAAATACATAATATAACATTATATATGCATTATTTATGCCATACTTAACTCATGAAACGATCCTATAACTCTTGAACTCTTGAACACTGGGCACTGTGTTCAATAAAAAATATCCAAATCAAAAAATAGGTGTGAATATAAAAGGATAACTCAAACGAGAGGAAAGACTCAACAAACATATGGACGTAATAAGTAATAAAAAGAATATACGTAAAGAAGTGTGTGGGATACCGTTTTTAGTGAAAGTCCCACCACTAACCCTTTACTCCCTACTGTCTATTCCTTATTTCATTTTTCTTCATAGCAAAACTAACTTCTAAAAAACTGTGTGTGTTACCCAACATACTATAACATGTATTTTCTATTTGTTAGTTTTTATCTGTTTCTTTCTACTAGAATGTAAGCTCACTGAAGGCAGAGATTGACTATAGGATGATTGCTGACTCTCAGAACTTAGAAAAGAGACTACACTCCAGTAGGTTCTCAGTAAATATTTTTAAAATCAATCTCAGATTGTCAAAAGTTAAATGAATGATAATGCCTAGTATTGATAAGGTTTTGGAGAAATGAACATTCTTGTATACTATTTTGTGGATAAACTGATAAATTTCTGCTGAACATATTTACTATGTACATATCATCATGTGTTACATTATATAATATGTATAATAATGTATATACATACATTATATATTTCTATATATATATGCAATATGTATGCTATAAACATATAACTGAATATAGCAATTATCATCTAGGAGTTTATGAGGAAGTAATCATAGGACAAGAACAATATATTTGTTTAAATATATTCATCGTAGGATTATTTCCAAGTGCAAAATTTGGGAAACAATATATATTTACTAATAGGAGATTGTTTAAATCAGTAGTATCTAAATTTATGCTTTGAATTACTATTCAGCTACCAAATAAATAGTATAGTATTTCCAATTGTGTGTGTGTGTGTGTGTGTGTGTGTGTGTGTGTGTGTGTGTATGGTGGGTACATAGGTAGGAAATATTTTTTTGAAAAATTATTCAACATGTTAACAATAGCTATGTCAAGATGATGCTGGATTTTTTTTATATTTCATAAGTTATAAAATTATATTTTTAAAACAAAAAGTTCTAATTTTTTTCAAATGATTTTATATAACTTTAAAAATCTTAAGGGGCGCCTGGATGGCGCAGTCGGTTAAGCGTCCGACTTCAGCCAGGTCACGATCTCACGGTCCGTGAGTTCGAGCCCCGCGTCAGGCTCTGGGCTGATGGCTCGGAGCCTGGAGCCTGTTTCCGATTCTGTGTCTCCCTCTCTCTCTGCCCCTCCCCCCGTTCATGCTCTGTCTCTCTCTGTCCCCCAAAAAATAAATAAACGTTGAAAAAAAAATTTAAAAAAATCTTAAACATTTTGGTATGTGGGTATGGGTGTGGGTTTGTGATCTGTTCACACTTTTGGACATTTATCTTTTGTAGGAATAAGAGAAATAGAGGGGCAATTCTCTATTTTGCCTTTTAAAAAGAACTTCACTTATTTCTTTCATACTTATACTACTTATATTATTTGGATTTACTCACTATGAAAAGTAGAATTATTGCTTGTGCCTATAACCATATATATAGTATATTTCAGATTCTAGGTAATGCGTGAGGGCTATGTCTCAAAGAGTCATGTTTTCTGTACTTACAATTAAATAAATCTTTTTAGACAGTAACTTATTATCTTTATTAAAAATTCCCATACAAGTGGTGTATATGTATATACACACATACACACACACATAATTGAATATTACTAAGCCATATAAAAGAATGAGATCTTGTCATCTGCAATAACATGGATGAACTTAGAAAGTATTATATTAAGTGAAATAAAGCGGACAGAGAAAGACAAACACCACCATATATTTTACTCGTGGGATTTAAGAAATAAAACAAATGAACAAATGAAGAAAAAAAGACATAAGCAATATAACAGGGTCTTACATACAGAGACAAACTGGTAGTTGCCTTAGGGACAGTGGGTAGGGGGATGGGTGAAGTAGATTAAAGGGGATTAAGAGTATATTTATCGTGATGAACACTGGGCAATGTATTCAATTGTTGGATCATTCTATGGTACATCCAAAACTAATATAATACTGTATGTTAGCTCTACTTCAATTAAGGAAACCCTCTATGGGGGGGGCAGGGTGGCTCAGTTGGTTAAGTGTCCAACTCTTGATTTCCGCTCAGGTCACGATCTCATGGTTCGTGGGATTGAGCCCCATGTAGGGATGTGCACTGCTCATGCTCTCTCTCTCTCTTTCAAAATAAATAAATAAACTTTAAAAAATAAAAATAAATAAAAAATGTTCTGTAGAAAAATAAAAATAAGTAAAATATCTGTCAGCAGGGCTCACCTTGCGCTAAAGGGAAATTATTTTTTAAATTGAAATGTAAATAAATAAGGGGTGTCTGGGTGGCTCGGTCGGTTAAGCGTCTGACTTCAGCTCAGGTCATGATATCAGGATTTGGTTCATGAGTTTGAGCCCCACATCAGGCTCTCTGCTGTCAGCATGGAGCCTGCTTCAGATCCCCCGTCCCCCTCTCTCTTCGCCCCTTCCCTGCTAGCACCCTCTCTCAAGAATAAATAAACATTTAAAAACAAATAAATAAACAGTTGCCACACAAATTAAATCTAGGGCTGTATGACAAACTGCAGCATTTTTTGCTGTACTGTGTAGTCCCCACGGCCCCTTCTCTCTCTGAGATTCTGTAAATCTCTGCAGCGTGCTCCCACAATGCTGCATAAAGACTTGCATCAGAGAGACCTCGTTCATGCCTGCTTTGCCTTCAGGCCCAGAAACCCAGCAACAGCATGAGTAAGGAGAGAGAGAGAGATACTTCACCTTTAAGATTGTACTCATGAAATATTTACTATTACTTTCCTTCCATAGCATGGTCCTTAACTAAACTAAGTTTTCTTCACTTATATTTTTTTCAAATATTTCATTGTTTTGAAACTACATAAAGACCAATGTATATAATTAAGTTATCTTAATACTTTATTGCTTTGGTTTATTGCTTGTTTGCTTTTGTTTTGGGTTTTATTTTGGTCAGCATCCAGGGCAAAAAACAAATGATGCTCATGATAAGTGATTTGCAGAGATTTTAGTAAAGAGACTAATTACAAAGGTGTAAGCAGAGTGTAGAGAAACCAGCAATAGAATGTGGGTCTCCAGCCTAGCACCCTTGGGAGCCACTGCTACCCTTAAGCCCTGAAGTATCGAGATGAGGAAGTGGGGGGTCTCTGTGTAGAGGGCCACCTGGCAGCCGTTGTCTTTAGTAGGAGGATAGAACCAACAAAGGGCCCTTGGGTACGTGGAGGGGAAGAGAGTGGGGAGGCCAGGGAATAAACATCTCAGTCTCTCTGTCCTCTCACTGTCTGACCTCCTCTTGGTACCTCCCACTGAGCAAACTCAACTAGAAACAGAGAACTTGGAGCACTCAACATTCTGCACAGCCATAAGCAGTATGGACAGGGAACCAGAGCAGGTGGGAAAAGCTGGTGGATGCATTTGCAGATGGAAAAAGAAGATGTCCGATACATTGTGCATTCCATTATTCTGAACCAAAAGAAAACTAATAAGCAGATATTCAAAAAGAGAAATGTATGAAGTAAAAGTAAGAGTCCTCTGGACACCCAGTTCTATCCCCAGGGATATAGTTTTATATGCACCCGTCCAAACAAACAAACACAAACCATATTTTAATTTAAGCATGCGATGAGATATCCCCTTTTAACACCAAATCATTATGATTTTTAGTTACATTTTAAAAGAAGTTAATAAGTACATTGAGATTTATGAAAAACAGTAAGGACTTTTGGTGGACCAAAACTTATGCAAACAAATAAACAAACAAAATCTCTATACTCTTTGATACCCTCTCTAACATCATAGATGGACCCCTTGCCTACCTAGGGTTTAGGCCCGTTCCATCTTTCTGCAATGGTGTCATCACAATGTTACCCCATCCCTAAAGCCATTCCATACTGTCTCATCTAGGGATACTCGTAGGATTTGGTCCTTATCTATGTCATGTTACCCACTACTTTCTACCTTGTTTTCCGATTTTATGTGTAAATATTGGGGTGCCTCGGTAGCTCAGTCGGTTAAGCGTCTGACTCCTGATTTTGACTCAGGTCATGATCTCACGGTTCCTAAGATAGAGCCCTGTTTCGGCTCTGCACTGATGGTGTGGAGCCTGCTTGGGATTCTGTCTCTCCCTCTCTCTCAGCTCCTCCCCCACACACGTGCTCTCTCTCTCTCTCAAAATAAATAAACAAATAAACATTAAGAAAAACATTATAGTTGTAAATATCATCTACTGTACTAGTATTAGATTTAAACTTTTTGAGGGGGGTGGTAATTGAAACCTGATTTAAAATTGTATCTCCCAAAGTCTGAGTGGAAATCTTGTCAGAGTGTGGAGGGAAGGGCAGCACACAGGAGTCATGAGCTCTGAGTTCACATCCTGGCTTGGTCTCCTCGGTGTTGTGGCCTTGGGCCAGAGCCTGCCATCTTCAAAGCAGAGTTGCCAGTAGGATTCAATAATTAGGTAGAACAATTTAAGTGGAAAAGAAAAAAAGAAGAATTACTAACAAAGACAAAAGGAGACTTAGATTTACAGAGAGAACAAACACAGCTATCACTTGGACAACACATGGTGAGTGAATAAATTAACGCATTTTAGGTTTACTTATCTACAAGTTGTAGAAGAATGTCATTTCAGTCTACACTACACAAGAAAGATGAGCAGGCTTTTAATTTATAAGCAAGTCACAATAAAAGTGCATTTCTGCAACCTGATTTTCTCTATTTTTATAATTTTGCTTCAAACATCTGTGTACTCAATTATCTGAACCCAGACCCAATTCTCACCTGTACCGTGATTTTGTCTTAGTTTTTGTTTTTCATTTAATTTTTTAAGTTTATTTATTTATTTTGAGAGAGAGAGAGACAGAGACAGAAAGCACAAATGGGGTAGGGGCAAAGAGAGAAGGAGAGAGAATCCCAAGCAGGCTCCGTGCCGTCAGCACAGAGCCCAACATGGGGCTTGCACTCACAAACCATGAGATCATGACCTGAGCTGAAACCAATAGTCAGACACTTAACTGACTGAGCCACCCTGATGCCTTTGTCATAGTTTTTTTTTTTTTTTTTTTTTTATATCAAATTGTCTACTCTAAATTCTGGAAGTATTGCTTTTCTATCCGTGATGATATGAGAAAGCTTACATAAGGGAAGCCATACCTTACTGCACTGTCTCCACTTTCTCCTATACATATTCTTTTCACAACTATTTTTATATAACAAATTGTCAATAATTGTCTTACATACAAAAGCACTTGTGCACATGTAGGTCAACAGCACTCCTGATGTCACGACACATAGGGGATTAGATCTGGCAATGTCTTGGCATTACTCTGTTCCGCCACAATGACAATGCTATGTAGGCCTTGGAATTGCTAAATGAAGATTTCACAGAGAAACTTCAGAGTAAGCTAAAAACCAAATAAACAGAGCAATTTAAAATGCTAAATGGCCTTATTTCTTCATCTTCCTCCTTATGCTCCTCCCCCTCCTCTTCTTTTTCCTCTTTTATTATGAGCCAGGGAAACTTCTCAAATTTTGTCTCCTATTACACTTTGATATGTCAGTGAAGATCACATGGTAAAAATCATAGGGTCTTCTTCTGGGTTTCTGACAGCTAAACTTACTATTAACAGCAAGAAGAGGATGAGAATGAACAATGACTTCTCATTTAAGGTCATAAGAAAGTTGTAAGGTCATTCTTGAACTAAGACCATTACACCAAAACATCCATAGTAAAAGGCAAATCATTTAATAGGTGGAAGTCATTGAGTGGACACTAACAACAACCCAATTACTTATTTGTAATCTGTCTTTTCAAGAAGTGCAACGATTGAATTAAGAATGAAAATTGTAAAGAAGTCAAAAAGTACAAACTTCCTGTTATAAAATAATAAGCCATAGGGATGTAATTAATGTACAGCACAGAGACTATAGTTAATAATACTATATTGCATATTTAAAAGTAGCCAGAAGAGTGGATCTTGAAATCAGTTATCATCATGAGAAAAAAAATTATAACCATGTATGGTGATGGATGCTAACCAGACTTACCATGGTGATCGTGCCACCATATATACAATTACCGAATCATTACACTGTACATTTAAAACTAATATAATCTTGAATGCCAATTACAGTCAATAACAAAAGAAGAAAAGGGAGACTTGTAATATTTGTTGAAAACCTATAAAACTTTTGTTTAATTTTATGCTGTCTTCATAGAGTGGATGCTGAAAATTCTTAATTAAAAATACCAAACAAACACACCTAAAGACACTTCAGCCCAAGCATCAGCTGATCTATGAAAGGTTTTTCATGCTGTGGCCACCACCAGTCTCTCATCTTGAATCGCTCCAATACCTTCACTTTGCCCTCAAACACCAGAGAAGATTTTAAAGTTCTACTGAAACGCTGTACTATTTCATGCCTCTGTGACTTTCCTAAAGGCAACACAATGGCAACATCATAGGGTCTTTCTTGAGAACTCCATCACCCTATCGGTAGGTACATTAGGACATTATCCCGAGGATCCTGGGAAGCAGCTGAGAAGGTTAAACTAAGATGTAAAACACCATTATTACAATTCAATTTAGAATGATCATTCTGGCATGGTTTATAAAACGTAAAGGAAGATTGTCACCAAGACACCAGGTAGGACACAGTTGTCCTAACCAACGTGAGAATCGTGGGAGCCTGAACTAAGGGAGTTTTTTAAGACCAAAGAAAAATGAATAAATTCACAATACATAGGACCCAGTGCTAAATCATGTATGGGGCTAGGTAAAAGGAATCATACAGTAGTTTCTAAATTTCTGGCTTCGACAACCTGAACAGAGGTTTCCTTCCTGTGCTAAGGAATATAGAAGTAGAATGTTGCACGTTTTGCAGTTATACTAGGTTACTTTGGTAAGTATTTGTAGGTGGGGACTACAGACGTCCTTCACTCAATCTTGGTCTCAGGTTAGAAAGGAAGCAAATGCTGTCACAGACATAGGGATTTATAGTAATGACCCCTTATCCTTGGGGATATGTTTTAAGACCCTCAATAGATGCCTGAAATCATATAGTATCAAATCCTATGTATAGTATGTTTCTTTTTCTCTGCATACATATATTTATATGATAAAGTTGAATATATAAATTAGGAACAGTAAGAGATTAACAACAGCAACTAATCATAAATGGAACAATTACCACAATATACTGTGATACAAGCTTTGTGAATCTGGTCTCTTTTTCTCTGAAAGTATCTAATAGTACTTTCCTCATCCTTTTCCTTGTGATGATGTGACATGATAAAGTGCCCACATGATGAGATGATGTGAAGTGAATGATGTAGGCTTTGTGAGGTAGTTTAGGTTACTACCGACCTTCTGATATATGTGGGAAGGAGAACCATCCGCTTCTGGATCGCAGTTGACTGACGGTAACTGAAACTGCAGAAAGCAAAACCGCGGAGGAGAGGGCACTACTGTATTAGCAATCTGACTCAAAAAACAGACATCCAACCTGTTCCGTAATTGTAAACAAGTCTGGCTGTCTGTCCTTTTGGGGAACCCTACAACAGCTTGCATAAAATGTTCACTGGAGGCAAAAGTGCTAATGTTCTAGCAGCAGGATTTAGCTAACCATCTATTTGGAGGGAGTTGTCCCAGAATCTTCTGGTTAGTTCTTGGATTTAAGCCAAGAGGACTATTCCTAGAGGCACAGACCTCTCTTTAGCTTCTTAAAAATATTTTCCAGCTCATTTAAATGACTTGAATACCACTAATTTCATAAATAAAATCTCTTTTTTAACATCCATTATGCTAGTTAACAAAACCTCTGATCTTGTTGGGAAACAAAGAGAGTTGAATCACTTGAAGCAACCATATCTTTTAATTAAATGCCAAGACTCACCCTGGGAGTATTTTCTAGATTAGGGCCAACTGACTACCTCTGGGGTGTGGATGAAAACTAACACGCACATCACACTGACAATGCTGAAGTGGTTTAAGCAGATGGCAGACAACGTAACGGAGGAAAAATAATGTGTTCAGTTTGGGACATGCTTACTGCAGGTGGCAAGTGAAGATAGTTGAGTAAATGTTTAATTATACGGATCTGATATATGGAAAAAATTATAGATGCATATTCAATTTGGAAATCGCTAGAGTGTGATGTTTTTCTATTTTTGCTCATAAAAAAAGTAGAGCACAAAGATAGCACTTATTGATCCATTTTTTTCTTTTACTCAACATTTGTTTTAAGTGTCCATTATGTGCCAGATGCTGTGTTTGGTCCAAGAATAGGAAGTCAACGTCACAGACCCTTCTTTCAAAAAGCTCACGTCTAGGGAGAGTATGAGTAAGTACGTATAAGTAATACGATTTCGGTGGGATAATAGAAAGTAGTCTCTTCCCATCGCAATAAACAACTGTAATTGAGAACACACTCATTTCTTAGAATTTAACCTTTTGCCATAAAATGGCAAATAAAATTGGTAAAATTGTAATGACAATTATGCAAACTGCACTTTAATACATCTTAGAGTTTGGGAAAACTGCCTCCAGAATGGGTCAGGCAGGAGATAGCAAATGTTTGTTAGGATATGGAGCAAAAGTGTGTTATGGGTGCTCTGTCGGTGGCAGCTGAAATTGGTACTGCTACAGTGGAAAACAGTATGGAGGCTCCTCAAAAAATTAAAAATAGAACCACCGTGTAATTCAGCGATCCCACTTCTGGTTATCTATCCTAAGGAAAGGAAATCACTCTCAGGAAGGGATATCTGCATTCCCACGTTCACTGCAGCACTATTTACAATAGCCAAGGCATGGAAACAATCTAAGCGTCCGCTGGCAGATGAACAGATATAGAAAATGTAAGATTGTATAGAATGGAGATCCTGCCGTTTGCAACAACACGGATGGATCTTGAGGGCATTCTACATGGAGACTGTAGTTAACAATGCTGTGTTGTATCCATGGAAGTTGCTGTGAGAACGGTTTTAAAGTTGTCACCATAATAACAATAAAAAGGCAATTATGTGAGGGGAAGGGTATATTAACTAACCTTATACGTGTAAAAATGCATGTATTAACGAACCAACATACACGTGTATCAAATCATCACAGCATACACCTTAAACTTACACAATATTATATGTCAATTATATCTCAAAAAAGCTGAAGAAAAAGAGAATGACTGAAAGCTATGTACAAAAGGGGGGATCTGAAGAACCACAGCAACAACCTATAGCATAGATCATGGGACATAGCTCGCAATAATTCCCCCATATTTGCCACAAAAGGGCTTCATTTCCTAAAGAAGCAAACGGTTGTAGATGAGCCTCCAGGTGCTACAAGAGAGCAGTAGCTGGGTGAGTAATGACATTTTTTCCATATTAAACAATTTTAACAGAGAATTAATTGACCTATGGTTTAAATTAATGGGATTACATAATGTTTATTGAGTTCCCCAGAGGGGGAAAATTGAGGTGCAAAATTTGCCCTTGAAATTGTAAAATAAGGAAAATAAATGAATATACATACACATATGTACACATACACACACATACACACCTATACATTTTCATTCCACATGTGTGTATATTTATTATATTTTTTATGAGAATGGAAAACCCACCTGTTTTAAGTTCTGAAAAACATCTTGAATGCCTAACAAATATTACCAAATTTCCAAACTGTTTCGCCAATCACTGTTTCTTAATTTTATAACTTAGGTGGATATCAAGGGAAATTTAATCCTTGTGTTTCTGATTCTTTTGCATTTGTCCCCCCCCCCCACCCCAAGTGTTTCATAGGAACCATTTGAAGTCTAAAGGGACTTAGAGGTCTTTTGTTTTAAGCACATTTAAGATGGTTTATTCAGTTAAGTAGCATTTTGTCAGGATCAAATGGATATGAAACTCAGAAGCCTTAAATTATTTTGAAACTTTGAAGACTGATAAACATCATCAATATTTATTTAGCACTTTTAGGTCTACTCTAGTCAAAAATGTAAATATACCAAAGGGATCTTAGAGCACTTAACTATTTTTTTTAATTACACTTTCTTTTTCTTTATGAGAAAGCAACAAAAATTAGTATAAACAACCATTTGAACAAACACTGAATTGGACCTTACATGATATGAGCTGAAGGTCCTGGTCATTGCCCAAATATGATAAATGAGACTGTTTATCCTGACATTCAAGATTATCTTATCCTTAACCAGCTACTGCTCCCTGAATGGTCCACAGGGAAAACATATGTAGGAGAACTGTTCCTAGCAAAGGACCAGTCTGTTTGACCATTAAGAACTTTGATTCCCAAGTCCGACACAAAATTCTACGATCCAAGCTTGAATCCTGTAAATGATGCTTTTAGCCTAAGGAGAAAGTTCTGCATTACATGGGCTCTGGGTCAAATTTAGGTTTGTATTTTTGATTCTACCATTTACTAACGATAGGATCTTAAGTGAGATATGTAGTAGCTTAAAGTCATTAGATTCTGTAGATGAAACATTAGGATAATCACAGTTCCTACTTATTATGGTATCTGTAATTTATCTTAAAATATTTTAGTATAGGTGCAGTTAATAGTACATTCAGGAATGATACACACCAGGAAGCCATACTGAGAAGAAGCTAATTGAATTCTGTTGTTGATAGCTCAATCAACATAATATACTTTAATTAGCATGGATATAAGTTGTTATATCTGTAAGATCGGTGACTTGGTAATTAGCATTGACGAATGCTAGCAATGTGCTTTATGAAGAAAAATTAAAGTTTCAAGATACGTGGATTGGCTTAAATATTAAAAGAAAACACTACCAATGCACTCCATCTTTGGGTAAACAAGACAAAAGAATCTAAGGAGTTCAGCAGGTTTTACCTTTGCTGTTAGTGTCCATATGATTTCTAACTTTTTTTGGGGGGAGGGGTGGTAAATTGATTCCAACTTAGTGTTAATGAAACTCTGCCTTTATATCATCATCTGCCTTAAACAGCCTACTGCTTCATGTTGGAGGTAACTAAAAAGACAGACCTGGATGGGGCGTCTGGGTGGCGCAGTCGGTTAAGCGTCCGACTTCAGCCAGGTCACGATCTCGCGGTCCGTGAGTTCGAGCCCCGCGTCGGGCTCTGGGCTGATGGCTCAGAGCCTGGAGCCTGTTTCCGATTCTGTGTCTCCCTCTCTCTCTGCCCTTCACCCGTTCATGCTCTGTCTCTCTCTGTCCCAAAAATAAGTAAACGTTGAAAAAAAAAAAAAAAAAGACCTGGGGTTCATCAAAACTACCGAATAGGTCATGTGAACCGTTCTGTATCTGCTTGCTAATAATACTTATTTAATTAATGATTTTATTATGTTGCAGAATTTGATATGAGATTTGCTTATGTTAGAGAGGTTGTGAGAAAGTAGCTAAGTCACATATCTCAGATTGTTACTGTGGACATTATGTACCTCACAGAATAAAAGAGTTATTTTGCATTACCTAATTGGCTTATTGAAGTCATAAGGCAACCTTATATGATAGAGATGAGAAATAAGGAAGAAATCCATACTGAGCACTCTGGACAGTTATTGGTGCAGAGTCAGAGCTCAGGAAATAGTTACTACTATGAGTGCTAAAGTGATCTGGAACCAAAATAAGCCATACGCCTTCTACTTCCTCCAATACGTGCCTGAGTGTCAGATTTTATCACCTACTTCAGGAAAAGCCTTTTCTTTTTCAGAAAGAACATGAGAGTTTTTGCCTACGCATAGGCAAAGATGGTTCCGGCTACCCATCTCGGACCTTCTCAGACCAAGCAGAGCTGTAGCCTCTAGGCTTGTCTTACCCTGTAATGCATTTGGAAAGCACCATATTCTCAGGAATAGAAAAGGTAGGAGCCAGGGAGAGGTTGTATTTCTCTAGCCCTGAGAAACTAGGAAGTCCTGATAGGTCCTGTAACATGCCCAGTAAATTCCTGAGCCTCAGAACGAAGGCTTCATAAGACATTGTGGAATTTAACCAATTTAACTTGTTTAGTCAGAACAGAAGGAGAGTGTGGGGGTGGGGGAGAGGACTTCCTTTTCCAAAACAAAAAGAAGCACTGAAAAGGTCTACCTGTGGTTTGAGTGATGTGATGCATTAAATTATATATAATTTATATATATAATGCATATATACATACACATAATATACACACATACATGTACATATATATATATGGATATATATATACATATACATCATACAAAATATATGGCTATATGGAAATATAGACAACTAGAGTGTGATTGTTTAATTTTTGGTACTTTGAAGTACTTTACTTTTTTAAAAAAAAATTTTAATGTTTATTTTCGAGGAGAGGGGGAGGGGCAGAGAGAGGGAGACACAGAACTTGAAGCTGGTGAACTCACCAACTGTGAGATCATGACCTAAGCTGAAGTCAGATGCCTAACTGATAGCCACCCAGGTGCCCCAGAAGTATTTCACTTCTTTATGCAAACAACTGTACTTGTCCAATGGATATATATAATTAAAATGCTGGCAATCAGTCCACCAACAAAATGAGATTTTTTTGTATTGTGTTTCCTTTCTTGTTTGTTTGTTTGTTTAATATGCATTCTCCTGAGAAGACTAAATTAAAGCCAGAGTAAGGCCGCAGGAATACTTTGTCAAAATCACATCTTTTTTTATAAAATTAGTAGCACTTAATGTGTTCTGAGGTTGGCAGAGAACTGGAAGTCAGGTGCTAGGGGCAGAATGTGGCAGAAAATGGATGCAGTGGTGCCTGGATGGCTCAGCTGGATAAGCGTCAGACTCTTGATTTTGGTTCCAGTCATGGTCTCATTGTTGGTGAGTTCGAGCTCCACATCGGTTCTCTGCCCTGACGGCGTGGAGCCTGCTTGGGATTCTCTCTCTGCCCCTTCCCTGCTTATGCTCTCTCTCTGTCCCTGTCAAAAATAAATAAATAAACATTACAAAAAAAAAAAAAAAAAAAGAAAGAAAAGATTTGGGCGCCTGGGTGGCTCAGTCAGTTAAGCGGCTGACTTTGACTCAGGTCATGATCTCGAGGTTCTTGAGTTCAAGCCCCACATCTGGCTCTGTGCTGACAGCTCAGAGCCTAGAGCCTGCTTTGGATTCTGTGTCTCCTGCTTTCTCTGCCCCTCCCCCACTCATGCTCTCACTGTTTCTCAATACTGAATAAAAGTTAAAAAAATTTTTTTTAATTAAACAAATTTTAAAAAAGAAAAGAAAATGGATGCAAACTGTATCAAATGAAGGAGTCTGGCCCACCTTTCAAATCTGGCCCAGTGTATAGGAGCTGTCTAGCGCAATTGGGAGATGTATGATAGGCTCCGCTCGTATTCATTTTTAAAGTTTAACCCTGAGTCATTTTACCTAAATCAAGAAGGTATTTTTAGAGTCAGATCGTGTATGCTTCTCATAAGCAGCAGAGGTACTGGATATCTGTTCCAACTCAAATTTTGGAAGCAGTTATTCTTCTCGAAAGTTATTTTTTTCCTGTGGCATTTCATGGAAAACACTTGCTGTAGCCAACAAGCTATGGATATGTTTTCTTAGGCTGAAGAGATTCTTATTATGAATAAGCTAATTGAAGCCATGGGAAAAAGTGCAATTAAAGAATTTTTGGTTTATAATACATCATGTAGTTGGAAATAATCTTGAGAAGTCATCGAATTCAACTCTTGTATTGAGACTAAGGGACACCCTTAACCACCCCTCCCCTCCAACAAATGTCTATCTGTCCTGTTTTTGAAACAATTTAGGTAGTATAATATAAGCCTGCTAGGTAAATTCTGCCCTCTAGTATATCTTAGAATTGTAAAGTTACTTGAATATCTTTTGTTGCAAATTAAACTAAAAACACCATAAAAATATAAGCCATTTTATTATTTTTTTGTATTATCATTTGTGATCTGATTCTGGGGCCTCCATATATCTTCTAGTGTACTATCTTTCATTTTCCACTATTTCCATTTCTTTCTTGCATAAATTAGGAATTTGGTGTTGCTGCAAGCAACAAAGACTAATCTGAATTAGCACCACAATGAGGTGGCTATGTAATGTGTCATTGTGGCTAGGCTGAATTAATATTTCCCAGAATGCCCATTAAGGATGTTTCATTAGGGTAAGAGACAAAGAAGATTCTCTCCAGAGCTGGAGAGATGAAGGAAGGAAGCAGCCATCCTATAGCATACATATGTTGTTGCTGATTTGCTGACTTATCTTCTTGGTGAGAAACAACAGCTTGTCCTACAATTGCTCTCCCTTACCTCTGGATCTTCTGGATTCCTCTGACTTCTGAACTAGGTGTGTTAGGGTGCATGGTCAGTGCCTCGAGGAGGGGCTCTGGCTTCTGCAAGATATTCATTTTAAGGTCAGTGGCAATAAGAATGGACACAGGCCCCAGTCAATCCTTGGGGATTTCTAACTTTTCCTCATGGGGTTCCAGTCTGCTGGTGATCTTCTCTTCCAGACCGTCTGCCCTGAGAACTTTGGGCTCTGACATGAAATGTGGAGACAGCCTTGCGGAGACTTCTTAGCCAGCTGCCATAATTAGGTAAGCAAGTACCCGGTAATAAATTCCTTAATATATCCCTATATATTCTATTGGTTCTGCTTCTCTGGTTGAACCCTGCCCACTACATGCAGGAAACGGAATTAGAGACCAAGAATTAAGATTAGAAATCAAGACTGGCCTTTGTTTCTGTCCTTCCTTATTCTTTTTTTTTTTTTAATTTTTAATGTTTTTATTTATTTTTGAAACAGAGACAGACAGAGCATGAATGGGGGAGGGGCAGAGAGAGTGGGAGACACAGAATCGGAAGCAGGCTTCAGGCTCTGAGCCATCAGCCCAGAGCCTGACGCGGGGCTCGAACTCACGGACCGTGAGATCATGACCTGAGCTGAAGTCGGACACTTAACCGACTGAGCCACCCAGGTGCTCCTGTCCTTCCTTATTCTAATTTCCAGTTTCTCTTTCTCTTTATAGTATGCATGTCCAGAAAACATGTTGGATAATATGTCCGTGAGAGTTAGTAGAAGCACTTACATGTCCAGCTACCTGAAGAGACATGAATTCCCTTATTCAGTATCTACTTCCTCTCGTGACAAATTCTAAATTCTCAGGAAAGACTCTGTAGAACTCATGAGAATCCTAATCTCTAGCTTGGAGCAATCTGCTGTTTCTGGGGAAGCTGACTATGTGGAAGGAATTGGGCTATGTCTGGTGCCCACCACTAGTCCAAACAACTGTGTCAAGTGCAGCAAGGTTAGGTTGAACAGAATGACCAGTGGGATTCCAATGGCATTTTTCACATGGACAGGAGAAATTAGGGACCAAGCTGTCCACTGTTGCCAGGACTGATAGTTATCAGAACATACTGATAGGGTCATGATGGTTGTTTCCTGCTGATGCTTATGCCATGTAAGCTGTTAAACATTTTCATATTACCCCTGCCCATAGATTTAACTTAAAATAGTCATTCGCCTATACAAAACATTTTATCAGGGTTTGTAATAGGCATAAGCACTGTATTGGTGTCGGGGGAAACAAAGTTGAGTTAGAAGGCAAGGTTGTAGGCTATGAGTGCATAATTTAGCAGGAGAGACAGACACTTCCAACTTCATGTGAAGGAAGCATTGGATTCAGAGTCAAACATGTTAGATTTATTCTTTGCTTTTTCATTTACTATCTTTTTGACCAGATAATTTTATGGTGTGGTAGTTTTGTAAGGAAACATACGACTGTGTCCTACATTCTAACGTCATCACTTAACAATCGATACAAGCTTGGGTCAATTATTTAATCTTCCCAGGATAGTGTTTGTGTCTAAAACATAGGGATAAGATTTTTAGGAAAACCAAACAAGATACTATATGAAATAATGTAGTGTAACAGCAATACCTTTCCTTTTACATTAAAACCTTTGTTTGCGGGCATAATTCATTCCAGAACATGCTTGTAATCCAAAGCACTTGTGTATCAAAGCGAATTTCCCCACAAGAAATAATGGAAACTCAGATGATTCATTCCACAACCCGAAAAGATTCACATAAAAATGATTACAATATGGTAATATAATACAAGATAATAAAGAATATACAACATATAAAGAAAATAAAGTAAACTGCATTTACATTTGAAAACCTTTGTGGCTGGTGTGAGGGAGACAAGAGGGAGGAGGGTTATTGTGATGGATGACTTTCACTATCACTAATGGAATCACTGCTATCTATTGGCTCCATGGTATCTTTTTGTTTTCATGCAATGTCAACAAGGAACCTATCCAATGACCTAGAATGAAGCAAAGCATTCCTAAGCTTCCTCTTGTAAGGAAAAGCAAAGAACTGTCCATAGGTGCTTTGAGGTGACAAAAATACACTAGTGCCTATTGTGGGCACCTTCCAATGTTCTAAAAAAATCACTGATTTCTGCCAAACACCGTGGCCTGAGACCAAGCGTCGGAATATGGGAGATGATCACCCACAATCCCACAGTGAGGGGGAGGTGAGGGAAGAGAGAGAGAAAACATTGGCTCAGCTGTGATCATGTGAAGTTCGGCATCATGTACTACTTGTATTGTAAGACATGGCTTGATAATCAAGTTAAAATTTATTAGAAATGTTTGCTTGTCTTCCAGAACACTTGCAGAACAAGTTACTCACAATCCAAGGTTTACCAATATTTTCATTTCTTGGACCCTTTTGTTTTTAATCATATTTGATTTTTTTAAATGATGAATGCTAATTTTTTCAAATTCTTTTTCAGCAATTAGAAGTATAACTATAATTTTTAAATTTGGCCATTTGATCAATCGTATAAATAGATTTTTCAACATAAACCATCTTATATTTGTAGAAATAATCCTGCTTGGTATTTTATTATTCTCCTGGATTTAATTGACCAGAAATGTATTTAAGGTTTTTTTTTAAGTCTATATGTAGTGGGTACATCTTGACGCACAAACTCAAATATGGGGGGGGGGGGGCAGAATCACAGTTTTTATTATCTTTAAATCAATTTAATTCCAACTTCAAGCACTCATGCCCCTAGTTTGGCAGAAAATTCAAAGTCAGTTATTCTTGAGTTTCTTTTATATTATGAGAGTATAAAGTTTCTAGGGTCTCTCAAAGTACCGAGGCTTTGGAGGAAATCCCTTGTCCTCAGTCATCCCTGCTCCTCACTTGCTCCCCAGCCACCTATCACTCAGTTCTAGATCCCTAAGTGGCCATTTTCTTCACAGATTTTACTGCTTCTTAGACCAGACCAGACCAGAGCTCAGGCCCCTGATGTTTAGGGACTTGTAAATCTCTCTTTTCTCACCAGCTGGAGGGAATATCTTTTCTTCCCTCTAAGTAAAAGCTGATCTCCACCATGAAAATACCCTAATCTCTTCAATGAAGTGTTTTTTTGTTTTGTTTTGTTTTTTGTTTTTTGTAAAAATGGAGAGAGAATCATTCAGAAAACCTCAAAGTAACAAATTACAAATCATAACAGCTTGGGGCTGAGTGGATGTGGAGAACAGCAACATAATTTGATAACGTGAATTGTGACACTTTCCACCTCTTCCATGCTTGGGAACAGTTTAAACGGTACAAAAATATCAGCTCCTTCTCAGGGTTTGGAAGGCTTTCTTGCTAAAATCATCTGAGCTTCATGCCTTTTCAAAGAATAGCTCTTTTTATGAGGATATCAATTTACTACATGGTGATGGGTCGATTAAGATTTTCTACTTTGTCCTGTGTCAATTTTGGTAATCTGCATTTTTCCAGAATAATTATTCATTTCGTTGGAATTACATGTATAGCACAGAATTATGCATAGTATTATAATTTTTAAAATCCTACCTGTTTCTGGGATTGTATATTTTTATTTTTACATAATAATGTTTTCACTTTTTACTTGATCAGCTTACTTAGAAGGTTTGGGTATGTTGCTGTTATTTTTCAAAGGCTCTGCTCTTGGATTTTTTAAAAATTAATTCTAACATAATTTTTCTATTTATACATTTCTGCCTCTTCTTTTATCCTCTTTCAATAAGTTTGTTTTCTTTTTCTAACTTCTTGAGTTGAGGCTTAATTCATTTACTTCCAAGCCATCTTGTTTAATAAGGTATGCATGAAATGTTGTGCATATGCCTCTGATCCTGGTAGTGATCGTATCTTAGATTTGACGTGGCTTGTCATCACTTGTAATTTTTTTGGTAATAAAAGTTTTGTATTTTGTATTTTAGGAGAATATTTAAAATTATTACATTATTTGGTACATTTAAGTGTTTAATATAGACACATACACACATTTTTCCCTATTTTTATTGAATCGTGGCCGCAAACATATTCTCTGAAATTTCAGTTTTAAAGAGTTTATATGATCTCATACTTTTAATATCAAGAGTCTATTTTAATCTTCACTTTCTTTTTCCATAGAACATATAACAGTGAAGTTAAGAGTTCAAAACTAGCTCTAGAACTTTCTTATACGGACTGCACTGACTTTGTTCTCCCCATGGCTCCTTTTTGCCTTCAGGAACTTCACTGTTTATTACTCATTGGTCTCTTATGCTCTGGTAGATTGCAGGTCTCTCATTTCATGGAACTTTCTCTGCCCTTGACTCATGAAACCCTTGACTTGTTCTTTTTATACCTCCTTGGCTATTATTCTTGAGACACTTCATTAATTATTCCTTCTCTGTGCATTCCTTTATTATAGTTTTCACTAGAATTTTTATCTTTGGTTCACTGTCTCTCTCTCTCTCTCTCTCTCTCTCTCTCTCTCTCTGTTTTTCTGCAAATTACATTGTGTTGGGCAAGCTCTTTTATTTCTACACAATCAAATAAATGTATTTTACACTTTCTTATCAGTAGCTTACTGCCACCTGGACATAATCACCAGAACATTGTCTATGAAGTTAATATAATATCAAACATAAGGTAATAATAATAAAAAAAGATTTCTGTCACATGGAATTAAAATATTCTTGAAGACTTCAACCGTAAGTATGTGAAAAGTGTCTTCATTACTATCACATAACCTACACTAAAGAAATAGAATGTCTTTCATACAATAAGTAAAGTAATAATAAAAAAAGATGGACTTGAGTTCATTTAGATGTATTACCATTGATTCTCTATTGTATCTCTGTAGGTTTCTCAGGCCAATTTCTTTCCATTAAAATCATATTATCCTTATTAAAATGGAGTTATTCAGTTACAGAGAATTCCAGAATTGTTTGAAGATATGTTACAGATTATGAATGAAAGATATAAATGCAACCAAAACTTCAATATCAGCCTCTGTAAAATATTGTGAGTTATCTTTCCTATCTCGAAGTCAATATAGGGGAAAATTTTGTGAACATTAATCACCAACCAGCTATGCATCAGCTTCATGGGTATATGATATGCAAACCAGATTGTCCTCACTAATTATTATGTATTGCATGACATACAATATTCTATTACAAAATAAAACATCTTATTAAAATCAAGGTGGGGTGACTGGAGTTAAGCATCCAACTTCTGATTTTGGCTCAGGTCATGAGCTCATAGTTCATGGAATTGAGCCCCGCATGAGATCAGGCTTTGCAACGACAGTGCAGAAAGGTCTCTGCCCCTGTCCTGCGTGTGTGCTTTCTTTCTCTCAATAAGTAAATAAATAAACTTAAAAAGTAAATAAAATCAAGGTCATTTAAATCTTTTCTTTTCCTAAATCCTCCATGCCTATTAATCTTCAATATAATTAAGTTAGATTACAGAAGTTTTCTTTAGCAAGTTACACTGATATTTATGTAGTTTAAGCTTCCTTTTGGTGTTCTAAAAATTACTTTAAAAAGCAATTTAATATGGATGCCTTTTGGACTTCAGGTCTCTCTTTTCAAATGAATAAAAGCAAAAGATGCACTTTAAGTAAATAGATGATACTAACTGTGTTGATGTGGCTAGTTGATGGATTAATTATAGGACAAACATGAATTATTCTTAAAAATAAATCATTTTTGACTGCCAGTTTCTCTTCTCAACTTCTTCCCTTCCCTTTCTTGCCAAATAAATTGAAAATCACATTTAATATTTGACAACTAGGAAAAAGCTGCATTAAAAAAAATTCTCCAGGTCTGGTGAGAACTTTGATAATAATCTATTATAATAAATACATGACCATTGCAACAGTGGACTCAGATATAATGGCAGCTTTTATATTAACCTTGCAAATCTGTTCATTAAAAACATTGTATTATGTGTTTCTTTGCTTTCTTGCCAAATGACGAACTTTATATTTACCATTTTCATCTTTAGTCAAGTAGAGATATCCAAACCACAAAATTCCTTGTCCCTTTCTTTGACTTTATTTTGGACATCATGCTTAGGTTCTCATTTATATTATATAACTATGGATCACACAGAAATGATAGCGGTACCCAGTCTTAGTTCAAATTTTCCAAAAAGAAAAATGATTTTCAAGCAAAAATTTCAAGGAGGGAACATTCCAATTTTGCAAAAATTAATTAATGGCTTATTTTTTGTTTGCATTTTGCTTTTATTACTTATTTCCCATAGATAGTTGCTGGCTGAGGCTGCAGGAAGGTGCTTATTTATCCAGTCCCAATAAGATTATTTGGTGGGTAGATTCAATAAGTGAGGTCCTGAAAGAGAATATGATCAGGATCCAGAAGAATATTTCATCAAAAAGGATAGAACAGTTGTTTTCAGTGTTCATTTATATTACAATATACTTAAATGGACAACCTTCACAAAAGATTTTTAGGGTGGTGAAAACACTCTGTATGATACCACAATAATGGATACATGTCAATATTCATTTGTCCATACCTTTAGACGGTACAACACCAAGAGTAAACCTTAAAGTACACTGTTAATTTTAGGTTATTATGATGTAACAAACATACCGCTCTGGTGGTGAATGTTGATAATAGGGGAAGCAATACATGTATGGTAGTAGGAAGTATATGGAGAATCTCTTTATCTTCTGCTCAATTTTGCTGTGAATCCTAAACTGTTCTTTAAAAAGTCTTAACAATATATATAAATGATAAATTAAAAAAAAAAAAAACTTGTTAGAGCATGGAAACACTTGGATGATAGCATTGTGGTACTCAGCAGACTACTGAGCCCTCAATACATGGATAAGCTATTCCATTGGTGCATCCACAGGACTGTCCTTCCCAGTATTCAGATACTTGCGTAGGCAGCCCTCTCCCACGTTGCATCTGAGTCAACAGGGCTTTAGCATGTGCGATGCAACAGAGCCTCGATACACACACAGCAGAACTTTTCTGATTAGGACATTCTTTCGGAGAACCCAGCCACCATGTTTAAGGTTGTCTAAACTATCTTTCTGGAAAAAAGGCCATAAGAGGTTTTTCAAGCTAAAACAGTGCATGAGAGGGAGCTCACATGAAAGAAGACTGAGGGTCCCTGGTGAGCTCCAAAATTCATGAGTAACCCCTCCCGACATATATGAAGGAGAAGAAACTCCCAGTCAACACACAAAGAGTTGAAAAATAAATACTTTAAGCCACTAAGTTTTGATGTGATATGCTACCCAGCAATAATTAACTGATATACTGTTTATTCAGTTTCATCTTCTTTTATTATAACCTCATAAAATGTCACTCCACATACTAGGAGTCCCCAACCTTTCTTCCCCTACACTTTGATCTTTGATTCTACAAATTTCCCTCCCCTGCATTTTAATCTTTAGTAATTCCCAATCGTTCTTTCTCTTGCTTTGTACCTTGATCTTAACATTTCATCTGTTGCGAGTTGGAGTGGGGTATGTCCATAGAAGGCTTATAGAGGAAATGTTAGAGTCATCTGGAATTTTTCATCAACATTCTAAGAAGTTTGGTTAGTGTTCCTGTTCTCCCACTCTATCTATTCACATAAAATGATTTGCTTAGTGAGGCATTGGCCCTTAATGAAATGAGTGTCATCTCCTTGAGTATATTATAGGGAATAAAAACCAAAAACAATTATTCTATCCACTTTGATTGAATATTTTGCTCTTGATGTGATTTTCTTTCCAGACCTCACCCACTAGTCTTCCCACCTAGTCTTCCCATAGCATTAGAACAGTAAGCACCTTCTCTCAGCCTCAGCCAGCAACTATTTATGGGAATTAAATTAAAAAAAAAAACACACACAAACAAAAATGAGGCATCAATCGGTATTTCCAGAATCTGAATCTTCTTTTACTGAAATGTTTGCTTTAACCACTGATAACTACTCATCTTTTACTGTTTCCATGGTTTTGCTTTTTCCAGAATGTGATGTAGTTGGAATCATACAGTATGTAGCCTTTTCAGATTCTTTTACTTAGTACTATGCATTTAAGTTTCTTCCACTTCTTTTTCGTGTATTGTCTGCTCATTTTTTAGTGATGAATAACATTCCATTGTCTGGATGTACCATAATTTGTTTATCCATTCATCTCCTGAAGGACATATTGGTTACTTCCAAATTTTGGTGATTATGAATAAAGCTGCTCTTGACATCCATGTGTACTTTTTGTGTGGTCATAAGTTTTCAACTACTTTGGATAAATACCAATGAATGTGATCATTGTGGGACCAAAAAGTGAAAATATGTTTAGCTTTCTAAGAAACTGCCAAGCAGTTTTCCAAAGTGGCTGTATCATTTTGCATTCCTACTGGGAATGTATGAGCATTACTGATGTTCCACATCCTTGTCAGCACTTGGTGTTGTCAATGTTCTGGATTTTGGCTATTTCAATAGGTTTGTACTGGTTTCTTATTGCTCTTTTAATTTGCATTTCCCTGGTGACACATAATGTGGAGCATCTTTTCATAGGTTTATCTGCCATTTGCATATCTTATTTGATGAAGCATCTGTTAAGGTCTTTGGCTCATTTTTAATTTGTTTGCTTTCTTATTATTGAGTAGTAAGAATTCTCCGTATATTTTGTATGAAAGTCTTCATTCAGGTACATCTTTGCAAATATTTTCTCTCAGACTGTGGCTTATTTTCTCAATCTCTTGACAATGTCTTTCTCAAAACAGAAAATTTTAATTAATGAAGTCTTTTATGTCAATTATTTCTTTAAGGATCATGCCTTCGGTATTGCATCTAACAGATCATTGCCATATTCAAGGTCATTGGTGTTTCTCCTATGCTATCTTCTAGGAATTTTATAGTTTTTAACTTTCTATTTAAATCTGTGATACATTTTAAGTTAATTTTTCTAAGAGGTAAACATTCTATGATTTGAATTTATTCATCAGAGGTTTGTAGTTTTCCTTTTCTATATCTTGTACATATTTTGTTAGATTTATAATTACCTATTTTATTTTGGAGGATGTTACTGTAAATGATACTGCACTTTTAATGATATTGGAAAACAATTGACTTCTGCATTTTAACCTTATATCCTACAAGCTTGTTAATTTACCCATTAGTTCAAAGAGGATTTTTTGGTCATTTTTTTTTAGTGTTCTCTGCATAGAGGATCATGTCATTTGCAAACAAAACCATTTATTTCTTCCTTCCCAATCTGTATGCCTTTTATTTTATTTTCTTGTCTTACTACATTAGCTAGACCTTCTAGTACAATGTTGAAAAGGAGTGACAGAGGGGACACCCCTTTCTTATACTAGATCTTAATGGGAAAGCTTCAAGTTTCTTACCACTAAGTATGATGTTAGATGTGGGGGTTTTTGCAGATAATCTTTATCAACTTGGAGAGGTTTCCCATTATGAATAAGTGTTGGATTTTGTCAAATACTTTTCCGGCATCTACTGATATGTTCAAGTGATTTTTCTTTTTTAGCCTCTTGATGTGGTGGATTATATTAATGGTTTTCAAATATTGAACCAGACTTGCATACCTGGGATAAATCCCACTTGTTACTTGTGTATAATCTTTTTTTTATATTGTTGGCTTCAATTTGCTAATATTATTTGTTGATTTTTGCATGTCTTATCATGAGAGATATTTGTTTGTATTTTTATTTTCTTACAAGTCTTTTAATGGTCCTGGCATAGCACAATGCTGGCCTTATAACATGAATTAGGAAGTATTCCCTCCATTTCTGTCCTGTGCAAGAGGTTTTAGAAAATTTGTATAATTTCTTTCTCACGTGTTTGGTGGAATTCATCAGTAAGCCTATCTAGGTCTACTGTTTTCTGTTTTGGAAGGTTATTAATATAGATTCAATTTCTTTAATAGATGCAGGCCTATTCAGATTGTCTTTCTTCTGTGAGTTTTGGCAAATAGTACATTTCAAGAAGAAAAGATAATGTTTCTTCTAGGTTATCAAATTGGTGGGCAGAGAGTTGTTCATAATATTTTATTATCCTTATAATGTCCATAGGATATGCAATGATACCTTCTCTTTCACTTCTTATATTAATTATTTGTAGCCTCTTTTTTTTATATTTAACCTGCCTAGAGGCTTATCAATTTTATTGATCTTTTCAAAAAACTAGCTTTCACTGGATTGATTTTCCAAAATGGTTTTTTTTAAGGAAATATTGCTGTCATCTTTTTATAGAGTATAATTCATCTGCACTCTGCTCCACTCACCTTCCTCTGTATGAAAAGACAATAAAGTGCAGGAAATAGTCCTCCATATCTCATCTGATTCTTTCTTAGATCCATAAAGAATCTAAATGTTTTCCTTGTCACAATACATTTACTTGGAGTAGCACAAACAGGTGTTCTTCAGTTTTTTCATAATGTTAGTAAAATTTCTGCCTCAACATAAATCTTGTTGGAGCATGGAGTTCATTGTCCTAAAAAATGATGTTGTAAACGTGGCTTAGTTGGTTTGTTTTTGCAACAGGTGCTGCTATGGACTGAATGTTTCCTCAAAACCTCAAAAGATAAAACCTGATGTCCCATGTGATGGTATTTAGAGGTGGGGCCTTTGGGAGGTGACTAAGTCATTTAAGGTGGAACCCTGATGAATAGAATTATTCATTCATATCCTTATGAAAGAGACCTCGGATAGCTCCCTTGTTCTCCTTAGGCCTTGTGAAGACCCTGTGAGGTAGTCATTTATGAATCAGGAACTGGACTCTCACCAGGCACCAAATCTTCTAGCATCTTGATCTTGGATTTCTCAGCCTCCAGAACAGTGAGAAATAAATGTTTGTTGTTTAATCCACCCAGTCTATAGTATTTTGTTATAGCAGCCCAAATGGACTAAGACAGGTACCATGAGAAAGTTGTTTTATTGGTTTTTTTCTTTTTTTTTTTTTTTTTTTAGTTCTTATTCATAGGGACACCTGGGTGGTTCAGTTGGCTAAACATCCAACTCTTGATTTTGACTTAGTCATGATCTCGATGGTTCATGAGTTCGAGCCCTGCTTCGGGCTCTGTACTGACAGTGTGGAGCCTGCTTGGGATTCTCTCTCTCCCCCTCTCTTTACCCCTCCTCTGCTGGCTCGTTCTCTCTTTTTCACTCAAAAATAAATAAGCTAAAAAAGTTTAAAAAGTAAACCTTATTCATAAATATCTAACTAACCTATAAGAAGAACTTCCAATTGCTCTGATTATGCTTCCCAGTAGTACATGATTTATTTTGCTTTTTTTTTTGCAGACTTAAAAAAAAAGTTTATTTATTTATTTTCAGAGAGAGAGAGAGAGAGAGAGAGAGTAGGGGAGAGGCAGAGAGAGAGGGAGAGAGACAGAATGCCAAGCAGACTCCACACTGTCATCGCAGAGCCCAATGCAAGTTTCCAACTAACCAACTGAGATCATTACCTGAGCCCAAATCAATAGTCAGACGCTTAACTGACTGAGCCACCCAGGCACCTCTTGCAGTAGATTTTTTAATGTCACAAACATTCCATCTCATGATTAAATATGTATCTAGCACTTAATGTTTTCAATATACCTGGCAGACATTGCTAGCTATTCCTTTGAACAAGACTGTGAAATGAGTTATCACTGAGTTGAGAACATCATCTTTTAGATAAAGGAGATGAGGCTTGAGAGATTGCCCAAGGTCATGTTATATAGTAATGACAGAGCTGAGATTAGAATTCTCAGCTTTCAGTGTCTCTGCTTTCATAAAATCAGATGGATCTGAGCTGAATGTCTCCTTAAATGAAGAAAAAAGTTTCAAGGAAGGGGCATGTGACTCTAGGCTGAGAAATGGCAATTTAGCAATTTAGTGGATGTGATTTTAAGAATAGATTTGCCTTCCATTGTGATGTGGATTTTTTTTTATCACTTCTTATAATTTCTTTTGTGATACTCTTAGGAAGAAGCGATCTAATGTTAGATATAAGAGATGTAATATTTAAAGTAGGCTGCCCCTTGTAAGTAAAAACTGAGTGAAAGGAACTATTTGAAATGATCGTAGATTTAATAAAGACTCACTTCTTCACCTTAATTTTTGTTAGTGGCAAGCACACTTTCCCCAAAGAAATCACATGTTGTCCATCTACAGTATGTTATAAATTACATATCCAGCCATCATTGCTAATATATAATTGGCTATATATAGAATCCATTAAAATAGTATCAGTTTACTACATTAATTTCTACTTGTTTGGGGCAGAAGTATAAAGCATAGTATCAAAGAAGATAGGATATTACTAGCATCTGTACTTTTATTTTTGCTCAGTAGTTTGTTTATTTTCATTGGTTCATTTTAGTAATATGCTGTAAATTAATTAGCTGCAATAGAAACGTTGAATAATTCAAAGAGGCACTTTAGGAAAATTGCATTTTTTCCCCAAAATTGGCTATATCGCAAGTTTGTTATGATGAATAATAGTGAGGCAGTTGTTTGAGTTGATTTATTGTTCTTACATAAAAAATTCATATAATTTTTAGCAGAAATGAGGCTATTTATAGTAATTACCTCTTTCAAAGGCATTACAGCAGAGATACAAGGCAATCCACAGGAGTACTCATTATTCTGAGTCTTAAAAGATAACATGTACTACAGGATCAAGAGGAAACGAGAATCAAAGCTATACTAGTCAATCCAGCTTCTTGTAACTGTTATAAATGTGTTGAATCCAAGAGCATTTTTTTTGTATCTTGCTTTTCCTGTGATTTTTGACTCAAAGCATTTTTTGAAACATGTTAATTTTCTTAATGTAATTCCACTCAGTGTTTTGTTTTCAATTTTGTTCATTAAAAAAATCAGTTGAAAATAATTTCCTTGGTGTGGTGGTTTTTATCTGTTTGCTCTCCCCCTCACCCCACTCTATTCCCCCATCCTAACTACATGCTCACCAGATTTCTCTTCTCTGCTGGTCTCTGAATTGCTCTCTGCCCCAGGAGTTTTGACTTCCATAGACTTCATCACTTGATTCTTTAGCCCCTTGAATTCTAGATGTATTTGGCCAAGAGGGCGTAACATGAAATGGAAAGGTGATAGAGAGAGGTTAAAATATTTAGTTTCCACTCCCCTCCTCCTCTAGTACCTCATCTCCCCTGTGCCCTGGGCTCTGGCAGTGTCTGTATCCTACAGCCACAATGCCTGGTGGCTTGGGACGTCTTCCAAGGAATCAGCGCTTACTGAGTGCTGATTATATAATATATTCTTCCCCTTTGACCCTAGAGATAGTAATGAATTCCCATTGTCACTAATATCTAGACACTTCCTCATCTCTTATGGGTTTTGTTATGTTTGCCCACATCTCTGTGAACATTCCTTTCATTAAATTTCATGTAAAACCTTTCAAATGGGCCATCAGGTTTCCTTGGGACACTGAATGACATAATTTGTTTATATAAAAATGAATGTATTTTCAACAGAGAGAAAAAAAGAAAAATGTTTCTACTGTATCGGCCTATTTCTGAATATTTTTCATACCTTATATTCTTCATCCTCCTCAAATATGTCTTTCTATGGTCTTTAAGAGAGAGATCTGGAGGAATAAACACCCCAGTGACATTTGCCCTCTGCTTTCTGAATATATTAATACAGTCTAGGACATAGGAGTGCCTGAGTGGCTCAGTTGGTTAAGTGTCTGATTTTGGCTCAGGTTGTGACCTCGTGGTTCATGAGTTCCAGTTCCAGCCCTGCGTTGGGCTCTGTGCTAACGGCTCAGAGTCTGGAACATGCTTGAGATTCTGTGTCTCCCTCTCTCTGCGCTTTCCCTGCTCACTCTCCATTTCTCTCTCTCTCTCAAAAATAAACATTAAAAAAATTTTTTAATTAAAAATGCAGTCTAGGGCATAGGTCAGGGGGAAGAAGAGCAGATCATGAACGTGAAGGGATAAACGAAGTCTATTCAGTACAGCCTCCCTCTTTTCTCTTTCAATATCCATTTGTACATATTTAAAATCTTGTCCAGGTTTTTTTTTTTTTAATCGCATGTCCCTAACTAAAGGACATACAAAGCTATCCACAACTTTATTGTCATTGACTGATAAATCAGCTATACTCATAGCCAAAATTAAAACTGTTTGTTGTCAATGTTCTTCATAGAAGTTACTGTGGAATGAAGCAGAGATTAAAAGTAAAATTAAAAAGTTAATGTAAAACATAAGCTCTTCTGCCCCTGCTTCAGTACCATGTCCTAAAGCCTATGTTTCCTTCTTCTATCACACCCTTCACATTTTTCTTAGTTTTACCCGTAGCTGGGTGGTGTTCTTTACATAATGAGTGACACAAATATTTATTCTATCATTATCTTAATCCTTGCTGATTCTATCTTTATTATGCTGTTGGGGCTTCCCATCAGCCAGGACAATTGGGTAAGGGATATTGGCTTTGTGAAGTCTGTGAGTTGCAGGTAGAGTTCTTCTCCCATTTATGGAGATGTAATCCAGTATCCATTGGTACAATGCAGTGAATAATGTGCCTGTTGTCTTAGTAGCATGAAGATTCTAAAATGGTCAGAATGGAGACTTACCTTCCAGTACAAATAAACTGTGACTGCATTCCCCAGTGGAACTATTTTTTCCTTAAGTGCTATGACTACAAATACGCCAAGCCCAAGGTTTCAGAGATGGAAAGCAAAAACTCTTTAAGTAGACTATTTGGGGAAATATATCCCTAGAGTCCTTGACCTTGAATTTTGACAGCTGTCCTATAGCCCTTTCTATAGCTGGCACTTCCGTAGTTGTTCAAGCCAACTGGAAGAACTCAAACTCAGGAACCTAGAGTTCATGACCTGAGCTGAGATCAAGAGTCAGATGCTTAACCAACATAGCTATCCAGGCACCTCTGTACTTGGTCTTTTGAAAAATGCTATGATATCTGGAAGGTGAACCAGAATCTACAGGGCAGAACTGATTTTTGAGCTCACTGTAGATACTTTCTTTTGCCCTTGATCAGTCTGGCTAGAAATTTATTAATTTGATTGAATTTTTCAAAGATTTAGCTTTTGGTTTCATAGATTTTGTGTATTTCTCTTTCACTGATTTCTAGCATAATTATAATTTTGTAATTATTTCTTTTCAGTTACTTTCCTTGAGTTTAACTTGCTCTGCCATTTTTATTTTATTAAGGTAGAAAGGTAGAATCATTGATTTGAGAACTTTCTACTTTTCTAATATAGGTATTTAGTGCTACACATTTCTAAGTACTATTTTAGTTATGTCACACAACATGTTATGTTGGATTTCATTTATTTTAATATGTTTTATTTCAATATGTTTTTCAATATATTTCAATCTATTTTTATATTCTAATTTCCTTTTGATATCTTTCTTGATTCATATGTGATTTAAAAGTGTATTTGGTTTCAAAATTTAGTTTCCAGATGTCTTTGTGTTTATTACAAACCTAACTCCATTGTGATTAGAAAACATTTATTTGAGGGGCACCTGGATGGCTCAGTCGGTGAAGCTTCCACTCTTGATTTCAGCTCAGGTCGTGATCTCACGGTTCCTGAGTTCCGTGAGGAACTCCAGCACTCCCAAGCCTGCTTGGAATTCTCTCTCCTCTCTCTCTGCCCCTCCCCACGCTCGTGTTCATGTTTTGCCTGTGCACTTTCTCTCTGTCTCTCTCTCAAAATAACGTTTAAAAAACTTAAAAACAGAAAACGTTTGATTTGAATCCTTCCAATTTTATTAAGACTCTTTGATTGCCTAGATTATGGACTTTTTTGGTAAATCTTCTGTGTGCACATGTATTCTGCCATTGTTAGGTTGAGTGATCTATAAACAAATGTCATTTAGGTTAAATTGGTTGGGAATGTTATTGTCTTCTATATTTTTACTGATTTTCTGTCTACTCATTGTATTCATTATTGGAGAGGAGTATTAAACTCCAACTCTTACTGTGGATTTGCCTGTTTCTCCTTGAAGTTCAATCAATTTTTGATTTGTGTGCTTTAAAGTAGTTACAATTATTAGGTCTATACATATTTAGAAATATTATGTCCTCTTGATGAATTGACCTCTTTATTATATGGAATGACTTTCTATATCCCTGGCTATATTCTTTGTTCTGGTATTTACTATATCTAATACTAAAACAGCCACATCAACCTTTTTATTATTAATGTAATATACTTTTTACTATAAATTTTACTTTTAAGTTCATTATTTCTTTATATTTAAAGTGTGTTTCTTGTAACATACAGTCAGCTATTGCTTTCTTCTCCAACTTAGTGATCTCTGTTTTTCAATTAGGTGTTGAGACCATTTACATTTTTTTTTTTAAGATCACATGGTTTAATGTCTTTTCTTACAGTTTTTTTTTACATTTATTTTTTTTATTTATATATGAAATTTATTGTCAAATTGGTTTCCATACAACACCCAGTGCTCATCCCAAAAGGTGCCCTCCTCAATACCCATCACCCACCCACCCCTCCCTCCCACCCCCCATCAACCCTCAATTTGTTCTCAGTTTTTAACAGTCTCTTATGCTTTGGCTCTCTCCCACTCTAACCTCTTTTTTTTTTTTTCCTTCCCCTCCCCCATGGGTTCCTGTTAAGTTTCTCAGGATCCACATAAGAGTGAAACCATATGGTATCTGTCTTTCTCTGTATGGCTTATTTCACTTAGCATCACACTCTCCAGTTCCATCCACGTTGCTACAAAAGGCCATATTTCATTTTTTCTCATTGCCACGTAGTATTCCATAGTGTATATAAACCACAATTTCTTCATCCATTCATCAGTTGATGGACATTTAGGCTCTTTCCATAATTTGGCTATTGTTGAGAGTGCTGCTATGAACATTGGGGTACAAGTGCCCCTATGCATCAGTACTCCTGTGTCCCTTGGATAAATTCCTAGCAGTGCTATTGCTGGGTCATAGGGTAGGTCTATTTTTAATTTTCTGAGGAACCTCCACACTGCTTTCCAGAGCGGCTGCACCAATTTGCATTCCCACCAACAGTGCAAGAGGGTTCCCGTTTCTCCACATCCTCTCCAGCATCTATAGTCTCCTGATTTGTTCATTTTGGCCACTCTGACTGGCGTGCGGTGATACCTGAGTGTGGTTTTGATTTGTATTTCCCTGATAAGGAGCGACGCTGAACATCTTTTCATGTGCCTGTTGGCCATCCGGATGTCCTCTTTAGAGAAGTGTCTATTCATGTTTTCTGCCCATTTCTTCACTGGGTTATTTGCTTTTCGGGTGTGGAGTTTGGTGAGCTCTTTATAGATTTTGGATACTAGCCCTTTGTCCGATATGTCATTTGCAAATATCTTTTCCCATTCCATTGGTTGCCTTTTAGTTTTGTTGGTTGTTTCCTTTGCTGTGCAGAAGCTTTTTATCTTCATAAGGTCCCAGTAATTCACTTTTGCTTTTAATTCCCTTGCCTTTGGGGATGTGTCGAGTAAGAGATTGCTACGGCTGAGGTCAGAGAGGTCTTTTCCTGCTTTCTCCTCTAAGGTTTTGATGGTTTCCTGTCTCACATTCAGGTCCTTTATCCATTTTGAGTTTATTTTTGTGAATGGTGTGAGAAAGTGAGACCATTTACATTTAACATGATTACTTGTATGGTTGGCTTTGAATTTACCATATTGCCATTTGTTTTCCATTTGTACCATCTGGTCTTTGTTCCCTTTTTCTTTTTTTTCCTGTCATTTTTGGATTGAGTACATTTAATGATTTCATTCTATTTTATTTGTTGACTCATTAGCTAAGACTCTATTATTTTTGTTTATACTATATATTTTAACTTCTCATTGTAAAGATTCGGGTCATATGTTATACTTCTTCACATAGAAGCACCTTACAATAGTATATGTCCGTGTCTCTCCTCTTGGTCTTTCTGCTTTATTGTGTATATTTCAGTCCTCCTTAACCTATAAATCACAAAATATATAGTTTTAATTTTTTACCATTCATTCATGTTTTAAATTACTTAAATTATTAGAAAAATATATTTCTAGATAGATACCATTTCTAGTCCCCTTCATTCCTTCATGTTGATTCATATTTTCAACTAGTATGATTTTCTCCATAGTGTATTTTTTATACTGTAGGTCTTGCTTATGAATTTTTTTCAGTTTTGTATGTCTGAAATCTCCTTTATTTCCTTTTTGTTTTTGAAAAATATTTTCAGGAGGTATGGAATTATAGGTTGGTAGTTTATTTTCTTTCAGTACTTTAAACATGTTTCTCTGCCATATTCTGTCATGAATTTTTGTTGTCAGATGAAAAATTCACCATAAATTTTTTCCTGTTTATATAATGTATCTTATTTTGCCAGTTGCTTCTAAGAATTTTCTTTTCACTGGTTTATAAAAATTGATTGTGAAATCCCATGGTTTATGTTTCTTCATGCTTCTTGTTCTTGAGGTTTATTGGTCTTATAACTATAGATTCATAGTTTTATCAATTAGGAAAATTTCACTAATTTTTTCAAAAAAATTATGCCATTCTCCTTCCTCTTCTCTAAAGACCCCAATTAATTACATAATGCCTTTTTGAATTTGAACCACAGCACAATGGTGTTATGTTAATTTCCTTCGGTCTTTTTTCCTCTTTGTGTTTTATTTTGGATAGTTTTTGTTGCTGCTCTTCAAATGCACTCATTTTCCCCCTGCAATTCCTAATCTACTGTTAAACCCATTCAATTATTTGTTATCTCAGATGTTGTAGTTTTCATGTCTGGAATATCAATTTCAGTCTGTTTATGTTCAATCATTCCCCTACCTTCCTGAACATGTGAAATATAGTTATAGTGACAAGCTTAAAGTAACTGTCTGTTATTTGTACCATCTGTACTATTTTTCAATGTTTTTAATTAATCCTTTTATTCTCCCATTATGGGTAATAGTTTCCTATTTCTTCTAATGCTTAGTTATTTTTAAATTTGATGCCAGACATTATAAATTTTATCTTGTTTGGTGATGAATAGATATTTTGTAGCCTCGTGAACTTTATTTCTGTAAATATGATTGAACTTTTTTCTGTGATGCAGTAATGTTATTCATAAACAATATGATGCTTTTTGGTCTGTTTTGTAAACTTTGCTAGCAGCAGCAGGACTCATTTTGGCAAACCAGTTTATGTACTCTACCCGATGTCCCTGAAATTATGATGTCTTCTAAGCTGACTGGTGGAAACTATTTCAAGCTCTCCATGATCGCCACCTAGTATTATTCTACATAATTATTTCTAATGAATACTTTTTGAGTCTCATATAGTTTTCTCACATGGGTACACTAGTCAGTATTCAGCTGAAGTCTTCAGACTTCTGAAAATCCCTCGGCTCTCACTTCTCTGGTCCTCTGCCTTGTAAATTCTAGCTGCCTTCTCCTTCCCAAACTCCCAGTAATATCTCATCAATTCAGGGATTACTCTGGTACCTAAGATTCAGCCTGGGAACTCTCC
This sequence comes from Herpailurus yagouaroundi, assembly GCF_014898765.1. NCBI lineage: Eukaryota > Metazoa > Chordata > Mammalia > Carnivora > Felidae > Herpailurus > Herpailurus yagouaroundi. Next base: position 153,025,352 of record NW_024412376.1, read on the forward strand.
TGTCAGTAATATGGGACAATCACAGAGCTTCTCTCATTTGTTTCTTTTCTCCAGTTTTTTTTTTCTCATTTGTTTCTTTTCATTGCTAATGCTCAATATTTTGCAAACTGTTGTTTTCATATGTTTTTTCCAGTTTTTCAGCTGTTTCAGAGGTGAGGGTAAATTCAGTCGCTGTTACTATTTAACATCTAATTTTAATTGAATGAGATAAGAAAGATTTGATGATGAGAAGTTCATTTCTCAGAGACCCATGGGCCAGATAAGTGGGCCCAAATGCAAAAGCAAAGCTAGTTTTCAAATGGATATGAATTTTTGGGAGAAAAGTGTAAATGATTTTCCACCAAAGCCATCGAATTGTGCTTAACTATGCTCCTTTTTAGAATTTTCTGGAAGCTCCATATGGCTTCTTTATCTCAAACATTTGCATTTGCTGATCATAACGCCCAAATGGTAGTGTGGTTTGCACTGCAACATAGACCTACTGTGGAGCTTGTTTTAATTCAGGCCCCAACCTAATGTCTTGTGATGTCTTACAAATTAGCCAGTGAATTAGATCATCATGCAAAACTGTAGTATATTTTGGTTCCACAATTTTCAAAAGCTCGCTAAGTTTTATGCTTCTTAAAAGTTTCTGTATTCTCTTACTTTGGGAGAAATACCCTGTCCTATCCTAGGCTACTGAAACTTTGTAAACCTGTCACTATGGCAGTCTCAGTCTCTTGAGCTTTTTCACAAGGTTTATCTCTCAACCTTTGGTCCCTATATGTTAGAGGAAGCCATCCAGTGCGTGTACCTCTTACTTACAGACACCATTAGCATCAGGTCATCAATGTAAAGACCAGTTTGATGTTTTTTGAGACACAAAGAGCATTAGATGCCCTCCATTTTCTACCATAAAAGAGAGCATGAGGGTTGACTAAAGTGGGGAGAGAAGTTTTTACCCTTGCATTGCAGAGGCCAATTGTTTGGGAATTGGAAGAAATAACATTATTGAAGTCAGTGTTTCTCTAACAAGAAAGTGCAAAAGAATTAAAGTCTTGTTAAAACACAGAGTTTTGGGCCCCACTTCTAGAGTTCTTTCTTGGGTAAGACCCAGGAATTTGCATTTCTAATAAGTTTTTAGGTGATGCTGATGCTGCTGGTCCAAGAACTACACTTTGAGAACCAATTCAAGTGACAAGGGTACTATTAATTTTCTTCAGGAAATATATTGCATCTGGAAACAGAGCCACCACAGGCATTAATGACTGATTTTGTTTGTAACAATCCATAGCCAGTCTCCAAATTTGGCTTTCCAACAGCCAAAATATGTGAGTTAATTGACCATGTGTTTAGAATCTCTGATACCTCCCACCACACTCATCTTTCTCGTGTTTGATGGTGATACTGTTCTGCATTACCCTCAGGGATGGAACACTGCCTTTTATCCTCTCTTGGTAGTGGATACAGTTTTAGAAGCTTCTACTTACTTTGTTCCAGCAAAGTGGTGGTGTTCCACCCCCTCCCTCCCCAAATAACCCATAGAATAAGTCAGTGATCCTGTTAGACTCATTCTGAGATGAAGGGAGTTAAGATTTCACCTATTACCTGACATCAGTACATGCCCATTATTAGGGCACCAGGTTCTACTGAGAGTCTCTAGTGATTAGCAGCCTCTCAGAGACTTTAATTAATCATCCCACAGAAGTTCTGAGTATTTCTCTTTCACACATGCACAGCCATCCTGGTAAATAGCTATAGGTCATGTAGAGAAGGTTTGGGGAATACATGTAGTCTTTATTAATGACTATGCTGCACACCACTTCTCGAAGGGAACCAACCTCCCCTTCAAAGGAGGGGCCTCCAGGCATTTGTATTTACTTAGATCTTGGAACTGGATAAGAGGCTATGAGTCCTCATTATAATGACTTGAGTTAGATTTTTAACACTAGACCCAGAAAATTTCTGCTTTTATATATATTAAGCCACACCTCAGTAGGCTGTCCTAGTGATCAGAAAGCCACTGACATAGGTTAATGCAGGTCAGAACACTATTACCTATTCAACATCTGCCTTATTAATGTGATTTTGAGCATGTTGCTTCTGATGCTTAAGCCCCTTGATCTGGCCTCTAACACCCTGACATCCCATTATTCCCACTGAAATAAGGCTCTATTTCCATTGCAGCATCTCCCACTATCAGTCATATTTGGACTATAAAGACAGTCAGTGTAGAGATGTTTGAAGATGCTTTGGGAGGGGAAGTGTCCTCCATACACTTCCAGGGTGATTGTTAGAGGGGAGCTGAGGTGGATACACATATTAAATCTACTGTAATATTCCCATAGCCCTAAACCTTAAGATTTCACCTTCATCACTAGTAGTTTCCAACTAAGGCAGCAGCTTCAGAAACCCAATGCCCAGTGTCTACAACAAAATGGTAAAATCACGCTGTATGTGGGTGGAACCTAGACATTAATTTTTATTGTTTTAAGCCTTCCTCTGTGACTTCAGTGTACAGCCAAGGTCGAGTGCCACTACACTATGTCAGAAGATTTCTAGCATTTCTTCCTCATTGATTGTAAACCATCATGGAGCCCAAACTTGAGTTAATTAGCCTTTTGGATGTGAGAACCACTCTGTGGGTAACTAAGCCCAATTCACTGCCTTTCAGATCCCAGTTGAGTATACCTGGAATTCAGAAATTCAAAATGTTTATCTTTTCCCTGGTCTGCCAGAATATCGCAGGGTCCTATTCTTTTTCCACGAGTGCCCTTATCTTAGCGTAAGATACGTGGCTGATTTTTCCATTTAGTGGACTTTGACGACCTTCCAATTACATTCAGTCCTTGGACTTGATTCTCATTCATATCTGCCCTATGGCTACTGGAGATAAGGGACTCTTTTAGGTTTCCATAGAAGCTTTCTGATTTTTCATTCATGGTCTGAATCAGACCTTTAATTTTTTTTTTCTTTTCTTTTGCTACAATCTTTGTAATAACCATTGTTGCCATAGTGACTAAGTGCCACAGCCACTTGATCTCCTAACGCCTTCCTTGCATCTGTACTTCATCGTATGCCACCACCAGTGATTATTTGACTAATCACGATGTCACAGCATGCCAGAGATTATCAGTGTCCCATTTCCCCAAGCAAAGAAGCTATCTGTGAACTCTCAAATATGCTAGCTACCCATCCCAAGAACCTATTTTAAGGGTGTTTCCTGGGGCCACTTTTTGTGTCAATTACTGAATCACTCAAGATCCTGACAGGAAACAGGTGGTACAAATGGACCAATTAAGGAGAGTTTAATAAAGAACTACTTATAGAAATACATATTGGAATATGAGAAACCAAAAAGAAATGGTAAAGCATTCTGGGGCTAGCAAAGGCTGGGAGCTTTTACTACCCCTCAGCATGAATTTTACTCTCCTTCTATCCTCTGATCTCCTGGCATCTCCCAACGAAAAAACAACCAGGATAAGCCTGCCCAGAGGTCAAGAGATATAGATCATACATCTAATAAAGAATAAACTCCTTTAGGGGCGCCTGGGTGGTGCAGTCGGTTAAGCGTCCGACTTCAGCCAGGTCACGATCTCTGATGGCTCAGAGCCTGGAGCCTGTTTCCGATTCTGTGTCTCCCTCTCTCTCTGCCCCTCGCCCGTTCATGCTCTGTCTCTCTCTGTCCCAAAAATAAATAAACGTTGAAAAAAAAATTAAAAAAAGAAAAAAAGAATAAACTCCTTTGGACATACAGAAAGAAGGAGAGGATATGGGGTATATTTAGAGGCATTGGAGAAAGTCTAGCAGACATCCAAATTGGATGCCTCATCTGAGCTCCAACATGTTTGTAAAACTCTTATTTACAAATGTCTTCAATTGGATATCTTAGACATCTCAGACCCAGGAGGTGGAAACCCACCTGAATCCAGTCTGCTTGCTGTTGAAAAGGAAATCTGCCTGAAAGCAAGAAAGTTAAACGTAATCCTTAACATCATCTTCTCTTTTGCTTTCCAGTCCACCACCAATTTTTGGTGGATTTTAACTTAAGTATTTCATGTACTTCTTTACTTCTTTCTATCACGATGACAACACTGTCACTATTGCAATATTTCCAAACTATCGTTACTTCTTTCTATCATGGGTATAATACACTTGCTATTGTTTAAAAAATATTTAGACTTTTATTTTGAAATATAACATAGATCCAGAAAATTGAATAATTCCTAAATGTGGAGCTCAATGAATGACAGCAAAGCAGGCACTCATGTAACCACACTTGGTCAAGAAGTAGAACATAGTTAAAATACCAGCAGTTCCCCTTGAGTGGTTTCCAACCATTCCCTCCTCCTTTCTTCCCCAAAGGAGACCTGTTATCTTGACCACAAGCACTATATAACAGTTTAGTTTTCAAACAGACTTCTTTTTTAATAGCTTTCTTCAAATATCATTCATTTATTTAGAATATGTTCATCACCCCTCACAAAAACCCTGTACCCCCTTAATAGTCACTTATCATTTTCCTCAGACTCTTTGCCCCAGAGTCCTAGGCAAACACCAATCTGCCTTTCATCTCTATAGATTTCCTTTTCTGGATATTTTGTAGAACAGAATCATATAATATGTGGTCTTTTGCAACTGGCTTCTTTTGTTTGGCATAACATTTTCAAGGTTCATCTGCATCGTAGTATGTATCAGTAGATCACTCCTTCTTACTGCCTGATAATAATTGTATTTATGGGTATAGTACATTTTATTCATTTATCAGCCGATAGACATTTGAACTATTTCTACTTTTTGGTTATTATGCATAATAATAATGAGCATTTGTGTAAAAGTTTCTTGTGTGTGGTGCAGTTATTATTTAACTTAGATCATATCAAAAGAACGACTTAACAGAGAGTAATAGTAAAATAATGGCACTGCAAAGATGTCCGTGCCTTAATCCCCCAAATCAGTGAATATGTTACCTTACATGGCAAAAATGACTTTATAGGTAAGACTGAGGTTAAATATTTCATGGTGGGAAGAATATCCTGGATTATCAAAGTGAAATTATTGTAATCTAATCTAATCTAATCTAATCTTTCAACTTTATGTGTTCCTCTTGATCTACTCTGTACTTCTCATTTCGTATATCCAAAGGAAGCTGTTAGCTTTCAGATGCATTAACTGTGTTCCCAGACCTCTGAGTGGTTGTTCTAGCTAAATTTGAGGCATCGTAATGTACCAGTTGGACCAAAGGGCTAAAGGAGAGTGAAGTTGGATTGTTTGTTACTCTGGCTCCTTCTCTTTCTGGCTATGGGTTTCAGTGGTGCCATTTTTATTTGCCGTCTCTTAGAGGACCATTTTTTTGAAAAGACTATTCTTTCCCTATTGAATTATTTTGGCACCATTGTGGAAAATCAATTGACCATAAATTTAAGGGTTTATTTTTGGGCTTTCAGCTCAGTTCCATTTATTTATATGTCTATCCTTAGTCAAACACCATATTGTCTTGATTACTGTTGCCTTGAACTACATTTTGGAATTAGGAAATATGAGTCTTCCAACTTTGTTCTTCTTTTCCAAGATTGTTTTGGCTATTCTGGGCTCCTTGCATTTCCGTATGAATTTTAGGATCAGCTTGTCATTTTATGCAAAGATATTGGGTGGAATTTTGTCAAGGAATGCCTTAAATCTTTAGATCAATTTTGGGAGTATTGCCATCTTAATAATTAAGTCTTCTGATCCTTGGTTATGGGCTGTCTTTCCATTTATTTGGGTCTTTAATTTCTTTCGATAACATTTTCTAGTTTTCAAGGTACAGGTCTTTTGCTTCATTTGTTAAATTTATTCCTAACTATTCTATTATTATTATTATCAATTCTTTTTTTTTTGAAGGCCTTCACATAACAGTTTTATTTTATTTTTTTTATTTATATATGAAATTTATTGTCAAATTGGTTTCCATACAACACCCAGTGCTCATCCCAAAAGGTGCCCTCCTCAATACCCATCACCCACCCACCCCTCCCTCCCACCCCCCATCAACCCTCAATTTGTTCTCAGTTTTTAACAGTCTCTTATGCTTTGGCTCTCTCCCACTCTAACCTCTTTTTTTTTTTTTCCTTCCCCTCCCCCATGGGTTCCTGTTAAGTTTCTCAGGATCCACATAAGAGTGAAACCATATGGTATCTGTCTTTCTCTGTATGGCTTATTTCACTTAGCATCACACTCTCCAGTTCCATCCACGTTGCTACAAAAGGCCATATTTCATTTTTTCTCATTGCCACGTAGTATTCCATAGTGTATATAAACCACAATTTCTTTATCCATTCATCAGTTGATGGACATTTAGGCTCTTTCCATAATTTGGCTATTGTTGAGAGTGCTGCTATGAACATTGGGGGACAAGTGCCCCTATGCATCAGTACTCCTGTGTCCCTTGGATAAATTCCTAGCAGTGCTATTGCTGGGTCATAGGGTAGGTCTATTTTTAATTTTCTGAGGAACCTCCACACTGCTTTCCAGAGCGGCTGCACCAATTTGCATTCCCACCAAAGTGCAAGAGGGTTCCCGTTTCTCCACATCCTCTCCAGCATCTATAGTCTCCTGATTTGTTCATTTTGGCCACTCTGACTGGCGTGAGGTGATACCTGAGTGTGGTTTTGATTTGTATTTCCCTGATAAGGAGCGACGCTGAACATCTTTTCATGTGCCTGTTGGCCATCCGGATGTCTTCTTTAGAGAAGTGTCTATTCATGTTTTCTGCCCATTTCTTCACTGGGTTATTTGCTTTTCGGGTGTGGAGTTTGGTGAGCTCTTTATAGATTTTGGATATTAGCCCTTTGTCTGATATGTCATTTGCAAATATCTTTTCCCATTCCGTTGGTTGCCTTTTAGTTTTGTTGGTTGTTTCCTTTGCTGTGCAGAAGCTTTTTATCTTCATAAGGTCCCAGTAATTCACTTTTGCTTTTAATTCCCTTGCCTTTGGGGATGTGTCGAGTAAGAGATTGCTATGGCTGAGGTCAGAGAGGTCTTTTCCTGCTTTCTCCTCTAAGGTTTTGATGGTTTCCTGTCTCACATTCAGGTCCTTGATCCATTTTGAGTTTATTTTTGTGAATGGTGTGAGAAAGTGGTCTAGTTTCAACCTTCTGCATGTTGCTGTCCAGTTCTCCCAGCACCATTTGTTAAAGAGACTGTCTTTTTTCCATTGGATGTTCTTTCCTGCTTTGTCAAAGATTAGTTGGCCATTCATTTGTGGGTCTAGTTCTGGGGTTTCTATTCTATTCCATTGGTCTATGTGTCTGTTTTTGTGCCAATACCATGCTGTCTTGATGATGACAGCTTTGTAGTAGAGGCTAAAGTCTGGGATTGTGATGCCTCCTGCTTTGGTCTTCTTCTTCAAAATTACTTTGGCTATTCGGGGCCTTTTGTGGTTCCATATGAATTTTAGGATTGCTTGTTCTAGTTTCGAGAAGAATGCTGGTGCAATTTTGATTGGGATTGCATTGAATGTGTAGATAGCTTTGGGTAGTATTGACATTTTGACAATATTTATTCTTCCAATCCATGAGCAGGGAATGTCTTTCCATTTCTTTAAATCTTCTTCAATTACCTTCATAAGCTTTCTATAGTTTTCAGCATACAGATCCTTTACATCTTTGGTTAGATTGATTCCTAGGTATTTCATGCTTCTTGGTGCAATTGTGAATGGGATCAGTTTCTTTATTTGTCTTTCTGTTGCTTCATTGTTAGTGTATAAGAATGCAACTGATTTCTGTACATTGATTTTGTATCCTGCAACTTTGCTGAATTCATGTATCAGTTGTAGCAGACTTTTGGTGGAGTCTATCGGATTTTCCATGTATAATATCATGTCATCTGCAAAAAGCGAAAGCTTGACTTCATCTTTGCCAATTTGGATGCCTTTGATTTCCTTTTGTTGTCTGATTGCTGATGCTAGAACTTCCAGCACTATGTTAAACAACAGCGGTGAGAGTGGGCATCCCTGTCGTGTTCCTGATCTCAGGGAAAAAGCTCTCAGTTTTTCCCCGTTGAGGATGATGTTAGCTGTGGGCTTTTCATAAATGGCTTTTATGATCTTTAAGTATGTTCCTTCTATCCCGACTTTCTCAAGGGTTTTTATTAAGAAAGGGTGCTGGATTTTGTCAGAGGCCTTTTCTGCATCGATTGACAGGATGATATGGTTCTTCTCTTTTTTTTTGTTAATGTGATGTATCACGTTGATTGATTTGCGAATGTTGAACCAGCCCTGCATCCCAGGAATGAATCCCACTTGATCATGGTGAATAATTCTTTTTATATGCCGTTGAATTCGATTTGCTAGTATCTTATTGAGAATTTTGGCATCCATATTCATCAGGGATATTGGCCTGTAGTTCTCTTTTTTTACTGGGTCTCTGTCTGGTTTAGGAATCAAAGTAATACAGGCTTCATAGAATGACTCTGGAAGTTTTCCTTCCCTTTCTATTTCTTGGAATAGCTTGAGAAGGATAGGTATTATCTCTGCTTTAAACGTCTGGTAGAACTCCCCTGGGAAGCCATCTGGTCCTGGACTCTTATTTGTTGGGAGATTTTTGATAACCGATTCAATTTCTTCGCTGGTTATGGGTCTGTTCAAGCTTTCTATTTCCTCCTGATTGAGTTTTGGAAGAGTGTGGGAGTTCAGGAATTTGTCCATTTCTTCCAGGTTGTCCAATTTGTTGGCATATAATTTTTCATAGTATTCCCTGATAATTGTTTGTATCTCTGAGGGATTGGTTGTAATAATTCCATTTTCATTCATGATTTTATCTATTTGGGTCATCTCCCGTTTCTTTTTGAGAAGCCTGGCTAGCAGTTTGTCAATTTTGTTTATTTTTTCAAAAAACCAACTCTGGGTTTCATTGATCTGCTCTACAGTTTTTTTAGATTCTATATTGTTTATTTCTGCTCTGATCTTTATTATTTCTCTTCTTCTGCTGGGTTTAGGCTGCCTTTGCTGTTATGCTTCTATTTCCTTTAGGTGTGCTGTTAGATTTTGTATCTGGGATTTTTCTTGTTTCTTGAGATAGGCCTGGATTGCAATGTATTTGCCTCTCAGGACTGCCTTCACTGCGTCCCAAAGCGTTTGGATTGTTGTATTTTCATTTTCGTTTGTTTCCATATATTTTTTAATTTCTTCTCGAATTGCCTGGTTGACCCACTCATTCGTTAGTAGGGTGTTCTTTAACCTCCATGCTTTTGGAGGTTTTCCAGATTTTTTTCTGTGGTTGATTTCAAGCTTCATAGCATTGTGGTCTGAAAGTATGCATGGTATGATTTCAATTCTTGTAAACTTATGAAGGGCTGTTTTGTGACCCAGTATATGATCTACCTTGGAGAATGTTCCATGTGCACTCGAGAAGAAAGTATATTCTGTTGCTTTGGGATGCAGAGTTCTAAATATATCTGTCAAGTCCATCTGATCCAATGTCTCATTCAGGGCCCTTGTTTCTTTATTGACCGTGTGTCTAGATGATCTATCCATTTCTGTAAGTGGGGTGTTAAAGTCCCCTGCAATTACCACATTCTTCTCAATAAGGTTGCTTATGTTTATGAGTCATTGTTTTATATATTTGGGCGCTCCGGTATTCGGCGCATAGACATTTATAATTGTTAGCTCTTCCTGATGGATAGACCCTGTCACGATTATATAATGTCCTTCTTCATCTCTTGTTACAGCCTTTAATTTAAAGTCTAGTTTGTCTGATAGAAGTATGGCTACTCCAGCTTTCTTTTGGCTTCCAGTAGCATGATAAATAGTTCTCCATCCCCTCACTCTCAATCTAAAGGTGTCCTCAGATCTAAAATGAGTCTCTTGTAGACAGCAAATAGATGGTCTTGTTTTTTTATCCATTCTGATACCCTATGTCTTTTGGTTGGCGCATTTAATCCATTTACATTCAGTGTTATTATAGAAAGATATGGGTTTAGAGTCATTGTGATGTCTGTATGTTTTATGCTTGTAGTGATGTCTCTGGTACTTTGTCTCACAGGGTCCCCCTTAGGATCTCTTGTAGGGCTGGTTTAGTGGTGACAAATTCCTTCAGTTTTTGTTTGTTTGGGAAGACCTTTATCTCTCCTTCTATTCTAAATGACAGACTTGCTGGATAAAGGATTCTCGGCTGCATATTTTTTCTGTCTAGCACACTGAAAATCTCGTGCCAATTCTTTCTGGCCTGCCAAGTTTCAAAAGAGAGATCAGTCACGAGTCTTATAGGTCTCCCTTTATATGTGAGGGCACGTTTACCCCTTGCTGCTTTCAGAATTTGCTCTTTATCCTTGTATTTTGCCAGTTTCACTATGATATGTCGTGCAGAAGATCGATTCAAGTTACGTTTGAAGGGAGTTCTCTGTGCCTCTTGGATTTCAATGCCTTTTTCCTTCCCCACTTCAGGGAAGTTCTCAGCTATTATTTCTTCAAGTACCCCTTCAGCACCTTTCCCTCACTCTTCCTCCTCTGGGATACCAATGATGCGTATATTATTTCTTTTTAGTGTATCACTTAGTTCTCTAATTTTCCCTCATACTCCTGGATTTTTTTATCTCTCTTTTTCTCAGCTTCCTCTTTTTCCATAACTTTATCTTCTAGTTCACCTATTCTCTCCTCTGCCTCTTCAATCCGAG
>NW_024412376.1:153036383-153259359 GCF_014898765.1 Herpailurus yagouaroundi
CACTTCCCCTGTGCTGTGGTGTATAACTGGAGTTGGTGGGCGGAGCCCCAGTCAGACCTGATGTCTGACCCCAGCCCACCGCTGGGGCCACAGTCAGACTGGTGTGTGCCTTCTCTTCCCCTCTCCTAGGGGCGGGATTCACTGTGGGGTGGGGTGGCCTGTCTGGGCTACTTGCACACTGCCAGGCTTGTGATGCTGGGGATCTGGCGTCTTAGCTGGGGTGGGTAGGCATGGTGCATGGGGGCAGGAGGGGCAGGCTTAGCTTGCTTCTCCTTAGGTGATCCACTTCAGGAGGGCCCTGTGGCAGCAGGAGGGAGTCAGATCCGCTGCCGGATGTTTGGCTCCGCAGAAGCGCAGAGTTGGGTGTTTGCGCGGAGCCAGCAAGTTCCCTGGCAGGAACTGGTTCTCTTTGGGATTTTGGCTGGGGGATGGGCGGGGAAGATGGCGCTGGCGAGCGCCTTTGTTCCCCACCAAACTGATCTCTGTCGTCAGGGGGCTCAGCAGCTCTCCTTCCCTTTGTCCTCCAGCCTTCCCGCTTTCTGAGCAGAGCTGTTAACTTATGACCTCCCAGACGCTAAGTCGCGCTTGCTGTCGGAACACAGTCCGTCAGGCCCCTCCGCTTTTTGCAAGCCAGACTCGGGGGCTCTGCTTGGCCGGCGAGCCGCCCCTCCCCCTGGCTCCCTCCCGCCAGTCCGTGGAGCGTGCACCGCCTCGCCGCCCTTCCTACCCTCTTCCGTGGGCCTCTCGTCTGCGCTTGGCTCCGGCGACTCCATTCTGCTAATCCTCTGGTGGTTTTCTGGGTTATTTAGGCAGGTGTAGGTGGAATCTAAGTGATCAGCAGGACGCGCGGTGAGCCCAGCGTCCTCCTACGCCGCCATCTTCCCTCTCTATTATTATTAATTCTACTGCAAATGGATTGTTTTCTTGATTTTATTTTGCATTGTTTATTGTTAATATATAGAAGCATAATTGTTTTTTTTATATTGATCTTGTATTCTACAACCTTGCTATATTCATTTATTACTTCTAAGAGCTTTTTTTGTGTGTGTGGATTCCTCTGGAGTTTTTATGTACAAGTACTTGTCATCTGCAAGTAAAGACACTTTTACTTCCTCCTGTCCAATATGGAAGCCTTTTACTTTTTATTTTAATTTTTGATTGTCTTGGTTAAAATCTCCAAAACAACGTTTTATGTCTTGTTCCTGATCTCAAGGACAAAACATTCAGTTATTTTCCATTAATTGTGTTGTTAGTTGTGGGGTTTTTTAACCTTAACATTTTCTAGGTCATGAAGTTCCCTTCTATTACGACTTTGTTGGTTTAAAAAAAAAAAAAGTCTTTTATTAAATACTTTCTGAATTTATTGAGATAATCATATGGTTTTAATTCTTTATTTTATGAATGACGTGTATTATTTTCATTGTTTTTTGCAATTTTGAATTCTTGGGATAAATCTCACTTGGCCATGGTACATAATCTTTTTATCTCATACCATATTTGGTTGGTAGTATTTTGTTGAGAATTTTACATCTATGTTCATAAGGAACATGATTTGTAGTTTTTTTATGATGCCATTTTCTGGTTTTGGTATCAGGTTCACAGGGTGTCATTGTATAACAAATTGGGAAATGTTACCTCTTCTAGTTTTTCTGGAACAGTTTATGATGGATTACTGTTAACTCTTTAAACATCTTGTAGAATTCACCAGTGAAACTGAGTCTAGGTTTTTTCTTTACTGAAAGTTTTAAAATTACTAATTCAATGTATATTCTTGTTATTTAGGTCTATTTAGCTTTTTTTTTTTTTTTGAGGCATTTTGTTACATTCGTTTCTAGAATTTTCTAGTCTAAATTACTGATTGATTGATTGATTGATTGATGTTTATATTATTTTTGAGAGAGAGAGAGAGAGAGAGAGAGAGAGACAGAGCATGAGCAGGAGAGGGAAGAGACAGAGAGAGACACAGAATCTGAAGCAGGATCCAGGATCCAAGCTGTCAGCACAGAGCCCTATTCTGGCTCAAAACCAAACCACAAGATCATGACATGTGCTGAAGTTGGATGCTTAACCGGTTGAGCTACCCAGGCATCCCTTGTCTAAATTATTTAATTTATTAACATATCCTTTTACTCTTAAGCTGTTTATTTATACCTAAGGTAGTTTTCTTGTGGATAACGTATGGTGTATACTTGGGTCTTGCTGTTACATTTGATCTGAAATACTTTTAAATAGGTGTTTTGACCACTGATTTTTAATGCGATACCTGTTATGTTTGGGTACACATTTATCATCCATCCATTTGTTTCCTTTTTCTCATAATTGTTCTTTGGCTTCTTCTTCTTTTTTTTTTCCCTAACTTCTTTTGTATTAATTATATATTCTGTTTTATCTTATTTTCAATTTTATCTTATTTTATGACTTTATTAGCTATAAATTTTTATTATTTGTTTTAAGTTTTTAGTATACATCTTTAACTTATTGTTTATAAATAATAAATGATAGTTTATACTTTACCTCCAAGTGATATTATAATTTCACATATAACAAAAGAATCATAAATTGGTGTTTCTCCATTTTTCTTCTATTGGCCTTTGTGCTATTGTTGTTATGTATTTTACTTCTACAGATGGTATAAACCCCATAATACATTGTTATTCATCTTGCTTTAAACTGCTAAATATCATTAAAAGGTCTTCAAATCTTAAAAAGAAAATCTTTTTTACATTCAACCACACAGTTATCCTATCTGAGTTTCTCTGGTCCTTTATATAAAGCCATATTTCAATCTGATGGAATTTTCTTTCTGCCTGAAGGACTTTCCTTCACATTTCATATAGTGCAGGTTTCCTGGTTATAAATCCTTTCAGCTTTTGTATATGTGAGAAACTTTATTTTTCTGTTGTAATTCAGAGATATTTTTGCTAGACATAGACTTCTAGGTTAAGAATTACTTTTATTTTAGTATTTTAAAAGTTTTCCATCATCTGGCGTGTACATTTTCTAGTAGAAGTCTTTTGTCATTCTTATCTTTGTTCTTCTCTAAGGAATGTATTTTTTTGGCTCAAGCTAATTCTAAGGTTCTTGATTTACCACTGCTTCCGAACTACTTAATTATGATGCATCTTGATACAGTTTACTTCATGTTTCTTATGCTCGAGTTCCATTTTATTTTGTAGACTTGAGGATTCATATTTTTCACTCACTTTAGAGAATGTAGACATTTTTTGTGTTCCTCTCTTTATTTCACTCCAGGGATTCTAATTCAATGTGTAGTAGGCTGCTTCAAGTTGTCACTGACCCCATGTTCCTATTTTCAATACTGTTCTTTCTGCATTTCATTTTGAACAGCTTCTATTACTTTGGCCTTAAATTCACTCATTTTTTCTTCCATAAATTCTAATTTGCTGTTAATCTAAAGCAGCATATTTTTTAAAATCTTGAACGTTTTAGTTTTTATTTCTGGGTCTTCATGTTTCCACTTAACATGCTCCATTTTCTACTGGCTTCTTGAATGTATAAAACACACTTGTAATAACTGTTTTAATGCTCTTTTTTGCTAATTTGATTGTACCATTTGGTGGTCAGTTATGAATTACTAATATTTTCCCTCATCGTAGATTGTATTTTCCTGCTTCTTTGTATATACCTGTTAATTGTTCATTAAATGGCAGATACTACCAAGTTTACCTCTTTGGCTACTGGATATTTTTATATTGTTTTAATACTCATTAATACTCTTTTTTTCCCCTCTAGGATGCATATATGATATGTGGGAACTGGCACTAGTCTGTGTTCTGTGTGAACATCAGGTATTGTTCCCTCTATTTCTTTAAGAATATTCTTTTTTTGGCCTCATCTGCATTTGGACATCTGTACTTGGCTAAAGACTGAGGTGTGATCCTCTGTAGATCTCTGGAATCCTCTGCATGTGCACTGAAGACCCCCACTATGCCCTGAAGACCGGTTATCTTGATAGCCCTGGACTCGACATAGTCTCTTCAACTCCGGGGGACTGGCAGTCTCCATTGGTTTCTTCCTCACTGTGCAATGGCCTAGAAGCTTTCTTCAAATAGTAAAGTGGGGCAATAGTAAGGCCAAATTCAGTTTTTACTTTCTCTTAGGGAAGTCCCAAGAATTTAAAACTCATGTTTCACTTGACTTTCCCTAGTGTTTCGCTTGTTTTGGGTAGGAGAGTAAACCTGGGCTCTGTTTGCTGGAAGTGGAAGTCCAATACCACATTATTATTTTTTTTAAAGTTTATTTATTTATTTTGAGAGAAAGAGAGAGCAAGCAGGGGAGGGTCAGAGAGAGAGGGAGCAAGAGAATCCCAAGCAGAGTCTGGGCTTTAATGCAAGCCCTACGCTGGCTCAAACCGTGAGATCATGACCTGAGCTGAAATCAAGTGTCGGATGCTTAACCCACTGTGACATAGGTGTCCCCAATACTACATTATTTTAATTCATTTTCATCTTTACACCAATACCAACTTTTTCTAAATTTAATGCAACTTTAGTAGTGCTAGTTTCTTGACTATATTCTTCTTTTTCAAAACTGATGTTGACTATTTGGAATTCCTTGAATAGCCATTTGATTGTTAGAATTTTCTCATCAATTTCTACCAAAAAAAAAAAAAAAAAGCATTGACAGGAATTGCATGAATTTATAGATCAATTTGCAGATGACTTCCATCTTAACAACATTAGGTTTTCCAGACTATGAAGCCAGTATATCTGTTCACTTACATATTTTCTTTTTTTAACTTTTTTTTTTCAACGTTTATTTATTTTTGGGACAGAGAGAGACAGAGCATGAACGGGGGAGGGGCAGAGAGAGAGGGAGACACAGAATCGGAAACAGGCTCCAGGCTCCGAGCCATCAGCCCAGAACCAGAAGCGGGGCTCGAACTCACGGACCGCGAGATCGTGACCTGGCTGAAGTTGGACGCTTAACCGACTGCGCCACCCAGGCGCCCCGTCACTTACATATTTTCAACGTCTGTCATCAATATTTTGTAGTTTTTACTATAGAAATCTTAGTTGTCTTTCCTTGAATTTTTGGTTAGGTATACTATGTTTTGAGGTTATTATAATTACATTTTCATTTGTGTTTTGTTAGAATGTAAAAACAATTGATTTTTAAACATGTATTATTGAAGTAGAACTGACATACAATACTATTTTAGTTCCAGGTGTACAATATAGTGATTTGACAATTCTGTACATTACTCGGTGTTCACTATGGTAAGTGTAGTTACCATCTGTCACCACACTATGGTATCAAAATATTCTTGACAATATTCTCTATGCTGTACCTTTCAGCTCAGTATGTTATAACTGGAAGCTTGTACCTCTTAATCTTCTTTATCTATTTCACCAACCTCCCCACTTTTCCTCTGCAAACCACTAGTTTGTTCTCTGTATTTAAGAGTCTGTTTTTGTTTGTTCATAAAAACTAATATTTTTATATCATCCTTGTGTACTACAACTTGATCAATTTATTTATAAGTTCTAATAGGTTTTTAAAAAATCTTTTGCATTTTCTATATACCCATTCATGTCATCTGTTAATTATAAGTCTTTTTTCTTTATTTCCTTTTTGCTTGCTTATCTATTTAGTTAATTTCTTTAGTGTACTAGGTAGGACCTCCAGTATTGTGTAGAGTAGAGGGGGAGGAATATGTGTTCTCTATATATTCCTGCACTTTGAAAGGAAGTATTCAGTATTTCACAATTAATTATGACATTACCTATAGGCATTTCATAGATACCCTTTATGAGATGAGGTAAATCCCCTTCTATACTTAGTTTGAGAGTTTTTTTTTTTTAATCCTGAACTGATTAATTTTGTCAAATTATTTTTCTGTGTATATTGAGATTATCATATGGTTTTCAAAATTAATAAATTTTGCTTTATGAAGTAGCATTTAATTCATCTTGGCAAAATGTTACATATGTACTAGAAAAGAATGTATTTTATAAATACTTAAAATTCAAATCTTCTGAATACTTACTGATTGTTTTTTAGCTACTAATACCATCAATTACTGAAAAATGATTATCATGATCTCTATGTATGACTGTGGATTTGCTTATTTCTCCCTTTAGCGATATCAGTTTCTGCTTCATGTAATTAGGTGGATACTCCTTTAGAAATATTAAATCATTTGGGAGATTAATATTTTTTCATAAATCTCATGCAACTATTTGGCTTTTTTTTTTATTGTCATATAAGATTGGCATCTCTGCCTGTTAAAGTATTGTGTTCATTTTTTTTGAAGTTATTAACATACAGTGTTATATTAGTTTCAGGCATACAATATAATGATTCAACAATTCTATACTGTTTTGCCAATTTATAATAGATGTAAATTTTGGCATGATTAGGTTTAATTTTCCCATCTTGCTACTTATTTTCTATTTGTCTCATGTTTTCTTTTTCTTTATTTCTCAAATTTTTAAAATCTTGATTAAAATTTTTTTTTAGTGCTTATTCATTTTTGAGAGATAGAAACAGAGTACGAGTGGGAGAGGGGGTAGAGAGAGACACACACAGAATCTGAAGCAGGCCCAGACTCTGAGCTGTCAGCACAGATCCCAACTTGGGGCGTGAACCCACGAACTGTGAGGTCATGACCTGAGCTAAATTCAGACACTCAACCTACTGAGCCACCTAGGTGCCCCATAATGTTTATTTACTTTTGAGAGAGGGAGAGAGTGAGACGCAGAATCCAAAGTAGGCTCCAGGCTCTGAGCTGTCCATGCAAGCCTGAAGCGTGGCTTGAACTCATGAGCCATGAGATCCTGATTTGAGCCAAAGTCAGATGCTTAACTGACTGGGCCACCCAGTTTTCTTTTCTTTCTTTCTTTCTTTCTTTCTTTCTTTCTTTCTTTCTTTCTCTCTTTTTTAAATTATTTTTTAATGTTTATTTTTGACAGAGAGAGAGAGAGCTAGAGCATGAGTGGGGAAGGGGCAGAGAGAGAGGGAGATAGTGAATCTGAAACAGGCTCCAGGCTCTGAGCCGTCAGCACAGGGCTCCATGCAGGGCTTGAACTCAGGGACAGAGAGATCGTGACCTAAGCCAAAGTCAGACGCTCAACCGACTGAGCCACCCAGGTGCCCCCACCCAGTTTTCTTTGTATCTTTATTTCTCTCCTTCCCACCCTACTTTCATTGGATGGTTAAAAAAAAAGTTTAGATATACTTTTTATTTTAGAAGAATTTTAGATTTATAGAAAAACTGTCAAGATAGTACAGAGTGCCATATATTTCAAACTCAGTTTCCCCTATTATTAACATCTTGTATTAGTAGATACATTTGTTAGAATTAATAAACTAATATTGATACATCATTGTTAACTAAAGTTTATCCTCTATTCACAGTTACTATGTTTTACCTAGGAGTGCCTGGGTGGCTCAGCAGGTTTAGCATCTGACTCTTGATTTTGGCTCAGGTCATGATCTCAGGGTTCAATCCCCATGTGTTGGGCTCAGCAATGACAGTACAGAGCCTGTTTGGGATTTTCTCTTTCTCTCTCTCTCTCTCTCTCTCTGCCTCTCCCCCACTTGCTCTCTCTCTCTCTCTCTCTCTCTCACTCTTTTACTCAAAATAAACAAATAAACTTAAAAAAAAAATAAAGTCTGTTTTCTGGTTCAGGTTTGTATCTAGGAAACCATATTACATTTAATAGTCCTGTCTTCTTGGGTTCCTTTTGGCTATGACATTTTCTTAGACTTTCCTTGTCCTTAATGACTTTGACACTTTTAAAGAATATTGATCATTTTATAGAATGCCTCTCAATTGAGATTTGTCTGATATTTTATTCATGGTTAGACTGAGGTTATGGGCTTTAGCAGGAATATCAAAGAGGTGAAGTGCCATTTTCATCATGTCATATATTTTTAAAAATTTGTTTTGAGTATAGTTGGCACACAATGCTACATTGGTTTCAGGAATACCACATAGTAATTCAACTTCTCACTATGTTATGCTATGCTCACCACAAATGTCATATTCAAGAGCACAAGATGTTAACCTTGATCACCTGGCTGAGGTAGTTTGTCAGGTGTTGCAGTGTAAAGTTAATCTTTTCCTTACATGTTTCCATAGTATATTCTTTGGAAGGAAGTTGCTATCCAGTATACACTTAAGGAATGGAAAGTTATGCTTCCACTCCTTGAGGGAGCGGTATCTACATAAATTATTTGGAATTCTTCTGCAGACATTTTTGTCTATTCCCTTTCATTTATTAATTTATTCAGTCATTTATTTATACCAATAAAGACTTATAAACATGTGTTTTTAATTTTTTTAAATGTTTTTATTTATTTTTGAAGGAGACAGAGAGACAGAACATGAGCAGGGGAGGAGCAGAGAGAGAGAGGGAGACACAGAATCCGAAGCAGGCTCCAGGCTCTGAGCTGTCAGCACAGAGCCTGATGCGGGGCTCGAACTCACGAACTGTGATATCATGAACTGAGCCGAAGTCCGACGCTTAACTGGCTGAGCTACCCAGGGGCCCTGGATATGTATTTTTTACATTATATAATAATCCAATACTATTTTGTTACATTGCTTAATTTTTTGGCCATTGGGAACGTTTTTGGTGTGCTTCTGTGTTCTTTGATATACCCTTAATCACCATGTCATCATGTGTCTTTTTATACAGTGATATTAATAACCATCATCTGGGTACTAGATGTGCTCATTTCTACTGGGGTGTCGATATTTCTGAGCCTTCTAAAGCAACAAAGCAATGGAATATATGTGTGAATACTAATCCACGTATATACCTATATGAAAAATATTTAGGTGGTCTGGGTTGCTCAATTGGTTAAGCTTCCAACTTCGACTCAGCTCAGATCTCACAGTTTGTGGCTTTGAGCCCCACGTCGGGCTCTGTGCCGACAGCTCAGAGCCTGGAGCCTGCTTGATTCTGTGTCTCCCTCTCTCTCTGCCCTCCACCACTCATGATCTGTCTCTGTCTCAAAAACAAATAAAACATTAAAAAATTAAAAAAAAAAAAGCATTAAGTCGTGAGGTGCTTCGGTGGCTCAGTGTGTTAAGCGTCTGACTTCCGTTCAGGTCACAATCTCATGGTTCGTGGGTTTAAGCCCCACATTGGGCTCTGTGCTGACAGCTCAGAGCCTGGAGCCTGCTTTGGATTCTGTGTCTCTGTCTCTCTCTGCCCCTCCCCACTCATGCTCTGTCTCAAAAATAAATAAACATTAAAGAAATTTTAAAGTTGTTTCTTTTTTTTTTTTTAATTTTTTTAATGTTTATTTTTGGGAGACAGAGGCAGAGTGTAAGCAGGGGAGGGGCAAAGAGAGAGGGAGACCCAGAATCTGAAGCAGGCTCCAGGTGCGGGATCATGACCTGGGTTGAAGTCAGATGCTTAACCCAGTGAGCCACCCAGGGGTCCCAACATTAAAAAAAAATGTTAAAAATGTATATATGGAACAATCTACATCTACATTAAGCTAAACATGAATTTCTACTTATGTCTCTATTTCTAATCCACTACATATGGAACATTCCACCCTCTTTTCCTTGCATATCTGTAAGCACCCACAACAACGAGAAAGTGCCTCTCTTCCACCATCTACAGCTAATTATTCGATTCCAATATACATATATAGCAGTATTCTTTCTTAATTCACACCCCTGTGGAAAATAACATTATCCAATAGAGCACAATGCTAACATACAGTGCTTTTTGCCTTTCGTCTTACGAATGTCGTTCATTTTCAAACTTAGGTCAGCACTTTTTCTATCTTCTGTTTTCAGTGAGATTGTTTCATATATTTGTAATATAATTAGGTTTTTTCTGGTTGCATTCTACATTCTATTCTAGAAACACCCAACCTTCTTAACTTTGCATAAACTTTATGTGCTGCAAAATTCTATGAGCTTTAACAAAGTGCATTTTGTCACAGATCCAACATTATAGCTTCCTTTGGTTTCTTTTAGTTTTCCATTTATTTTCTCTATTAGCTCTTTAGCTATCTTGTTTTCATACATTTGCATATAAAAATATACAAAATATGTATTTATCTTATTTTAATAATATCCCTGTAATCATAATATGCATCATTAACTTAACACTATTCTGCATTAACATAATGACAATTCCCAGATAATATTACCACCTCACTACAGAACAATTCCATTTACCTCTCATTCTTTGTACTATTGCTGCCATTTATTTTATTTCTTTATGTTATAAACCACATAATATATTATCACTACCACTTTAAATGTCATTGTCTTTTAAGATTTTGCTAAAAGGAAAAATACAGTACTTATGTTTCCCCACATATTTACCGTGATTGGCTATCTTTATTCCTTACTCTAGATATTGGTGTCTGTTTTCACTTACTTCAGCCTGAAAACTTCTCTTTAGCTTTAATTGTAGTGTTGGTATATTGAAAGTGAATTCTTTATCTGAATATTTCTTTAATATGTTGTTTTTTTAAAGTATATTTTCACTGGATATGGAATTCTAAATTGATATATTTTTTTTTATTTTCAACATTTAAAAGATGGTGCTCCATTGATGTCTGGCTCCCCTTCCTATATACATGATGTTTTATTTATCTGGTAGCTGCTTTTAGAATTCTCTCTTTATATTTGTTCCCAAAAGTTTGACTATGCTGCACCTAAGTGTGACTTTCTTCTTATTTTCCTTGGTGTTTCCTGTGCTTTATGGGTTTGTAAGTTGAGATTTTTAATCAAATCTTGAAAGTGTCTGGCCATTATTTAAATATTTTTTCTGCCAAATCTTTTATATCTTCTTATTCAAGAATACAGATGACACATGTGTTTACTAATTTAATATATTTCCCTAGGGTTCTAATCCCTTGTTTAGTTTTTTGGGTTTTTTTCCCCCTAATCTTATATCCTTGTGTGCTTTTATTTGGATAATTACTACTGATATATCTTTAGGTTCAACAATTGTTTCTACTGTTTTTTTTCTTTCCATCTTTTTTTGTTAAAATAATCTAATAAATTTTTATGTCTTATTCTGTACTTTTCAGTTCAAAATGTCAATTTAATTCTACATTATTTGACATCTCTCCTAGAATCATTCATAGTTTTTCATTTTATACTATAAATTAGTTAGCACTTTTATAACAGTCATTTTAAAATCCTTGATGACTAATTATGCCATCTGAACTATCTGTGAATTTCCTTCTGTTGATTAATTTTGCTCTTGATTATGGGCCATTTTTTTTTCTACTTCTTCATATCTTTTCACAAAGCAGCATAACATGTGGTGTGTCTGAAAGAATAATGGATATTAAATTATTGTATCTCTGTCTCTGGGATGTGCCATCTCATTCTTTAATCAGGCATCTAAGGTGAGGGGCTGCTCTGTCTGAATTTTGTCCAGACTGAATTTTTTTTAACGCACTTAATTTTTTAGAGCAATTTCAAGTTCACAGCAAAATTGAGAGGAAAGTACAGAGATATCCGGCATACTTCTTACCCCTCCCCCCCCACACACGTGGTTTCTGTGTTATTAACATCTCCCTAAAAGTGGTGCATTTTTGAAAACTGATGAACCGACACTGACACATCATCATCACCCAAAGTCCATGGTT
The DNA here is from genome assembly GCF_014898765.1 of Herpailurus yagouaroundi. Classification (NCBI taxonomy): domain Eukaryota; kingdom Metazoa; phylum Chordata; class Mammalia; order Carnivora; family Felidae; genus Herpailurus; species Herpailurus yagouaroundi. The sequence continues at coordinate 153,047,985 of NW_024412376.1, forward strand.
TACATTATGGTTTCCTCTTAGTGTTGTACATTCTGTGAGATCAGACCAAATGTATGATGACACGGATCCATCATTATGGTACCATATAGAATATTTTCACTGCCCTAAAATCCCTCTGTTCTCTGACTATTCATCCCTGCCTCCACCCCTGAAGCTTGAATTAGGTTGTGCTCACCGCTGGTTTCAAATAGGATCGTACAGACTGTGCTTTGCCCCGTAGCTTTACTCCCACGTTCAGGGCTGGAGCTGGCAGTAGTTTGGGGTTTAGTATTGGTTGGTTTTGCTTCCCTTTTGTAGTATTCTTCAGCAAGTCCTGGAATCTGAGGACTGGGAGACTACACACACACTGTTTTCCAGGCTACGGTCATTTCTAGTTCTGTCACCTTTTCTGCCATTTCCTCGTCAATACTTCTGGGGAGGAGATAGTTAAATGAGGTATTTGTTTTTGCATTTGGAGCTTTTCCAGATAGCAGTCTCTCTTGCCACCCATGCTGTCATTTAAAAGTCATTTAAAAGTCTCCTTGTAAATTCTCAGGCATGCTTCCTCTCTGTACACCTGCATTCACAACAGACACTTGTCACTATTGTGACAAGGTTGACACCTCTGCACTTGTTTGTCCACCTATGAAGATTTCATTTCTTCTTGGTAGTAATTTACTGTGGCATTTTGCATCAGCTGTGATTCAATAGCTTTATAGAAAAGCCTACTTTATATTTTATCAGATTTATTCTGTTGTGAACATGGGTGCTATGTTCTTAATACCTTAAGCAGAACTGAAACTCTCCACAATCACTTATTTCTTGGGTTTCTCTAACATCCTACTCATGCGCTTTATCTCATCCAGTCTTTACTTTCCTTTTACAAAACGACATATTTGCAACAACACAACCAAAGCCATCTTTAAAAAATGGCATAAGCCTGTTTATGTTTCCCTAGTGGGTCGATGCTTTATTTTTGTATGGGAATCATAAGACACTTCTCTGGAATCCTTCGGGCAAATGCCACTTCATAACAAGGCTTTCTTTGGTTATCAGTTTATCTCCAAAGTAACCAAAGACTGTAGACATTAGATTTAAAACTGACAGATGAACTTGATTAATCTTCAATTGTTTGAAAATTGTTATATTAGTCAGCTCAGGCTGCCCTAAAATAAATAAATAAATCACAGACAGGGTGGCTTTAAACAACACAAATTTATTTTCTAATAGTTGTGGAAGCCAGAAGTCCATGGTCAAAGTGCTGGCAAATTTGATTTCCAGTGAGGGCTTTCTTCTTGCCTTGTAGGTGGTTATCAGTTTGCTGTGTCTTCACATGAACTCTCTTCATGAGCACTGATACAGAGAGAGCTCTGGTGTTCCTTCCTTCTCTTATAAGGGCGCCAGACTTATCACATTGAGGGTCCACCATTATGACCTCATTTATCCTCAATTCCCTTCATAAAGACCTTATCTCCAACTACAGTCACATTAGGTGTTAGGGCTTCAACATATGAATTTTTGGGTGACACAATTCAATAGATAGCAGTTGATTCCAATGTTATATCTAAAATTCAAATTATATTTGATTTTTATCCATATATTTTACTTGTTTATCTGTGCATTACTTATGCCTGGTTATCCAGGTATTTGAAGGCTTAGCCATGCTGTCTTCTGAATTAGTACTGTTTAGCCCCAGAAAGAAAGGATCTGAAGTCGTTTCTCCAAACTATCGTGAAGCAACAGGATAAATACTTAGTGGGTTCCATTACTGAGACTCACTGTGATTCACATGTAATTAAATGAGGCAGGACAGACTCAATCTTTTGGTAATCTTCAAATGGTAAGGATGAATCAACCTCCCTTCTCTGTGTTGTTGTACATGGAAGCCTACTTAGGATAGGAAGGAGCTCTCTCATCTTTCTCCTTGAATAAATCCTTCCATTTGTTTCCACTGTATCTATTATGGATGGAATGTAGTCTTAAGGTCTACTTTTATTTTACTCGTAGGTAGTACTCATTGTAATAGAGACCCATCATCCATTCTGTCATCAGTGATTTGTCTAAGCCAGTTATAATTCTGTCTCCCTCCTTGATTTTATCCAACAAGAATATCCATGTCACTCAACTCTGGCCTTTGGGATATAAAGAAAAGTCTGCTGTGAGGCTTCATTGAATTAGGTTATCATTCTTAAGAGAATAGAAGAACAGGTGCATGGGTTCTTGACTGAATATGAGGTCAGCAACCATTTTTTTTGTCAGTTTAATTATGAAATGAACACTGACAGTAGCAGAGCAAAGTGGTAGAATGAAGCTTTTCCCTGATAAATTGTTGAACCACTGACTTGATCAATCTTATAGCTCACTCTAGCTCTGGGTCTCCTGTTATGAGTGACATAATAAATTACTGATTTCTGTTACTTGCAGCCACATATCTCTGAAACAATACACTATCAATGGCGAGTCTGTTATGTATATGTATCAGTTCATTGGGAGGATTAAAAAACCTGCTTCTACCTTTATCTTTAGAAATAAAACCATTATTCCTTCATCAGACTGTATCCTCAATGGCTTTTCCTCTCATTTCCATGTTCTTAATATGGCCTACAAAGTCAACATAACTTTGACCTGTTCCCTATTTTCATATGTGGTAAAGAGTCACATATGCCTTTATTTAACTGCCCCAGTGAACGGAGCTGTGTCCTAGAGTAGCACCTTTTCACAAGCTATTCCTTTTCCTCTCATGGCCCTGCCACCAAATTCATTTAGGTAGCATTCAGTCATTTTTAAATTCTCAACGACAAATTTTCTCTGTGATAACTTCCTGACCAGGCCCGGCTCCCTTACTCTTTGCCTTTATAGCTTCCTGGAGTTTTGCCCTCTTAGCCCTTTCTGAGTTTGTGGCTATAGAATTGTACCATTATTTGGACATTTGTATTTCTTGATAATTATGTTTTAAGCCTCAAAACGTGAAGTCTGCTTTGTTTTTGTCTGTTTCGTAACATACACACCATACACAGTGTCTGTACTAGTTTGCTCTGGCTGTGGAAGCAAAATACCACAGACTGAGTGGTTTAAACAGAAGATACTTATTTCTCCCAGTTTTGGATGCTAGAAATCCAAGATCAAGGTTTTGGAAATTTTGCTTTTTTTCTAAGGCATCTTTTCTTGGCTTGTAGATAATTACCTTCTTGCTATGTGGTTTCATTATCTTTCCTGTGTGTGTATACATCCCTGGTCTCTCACTTTCTTTCTCTCTCTCTCTCTGTGTGTCCAAATTTTCTCTTTTTATAAGACTATCAGTCATTAAAAAAAAAAATACTGGCTATATTGTATTAGGGCCCATCCTAAAGGCCTCATTTTAATTTAATCACTCATTTACAGAATTTATCTCCAAATATAGTTGTATCCTGAGATATTGAGAGATAGAATTTCAGCAAATAAATTTTGAATGAAACTGTTTAATACATAACAGTACCTAATATAGTGCTTTGTCATAGGAAGTGTTCATCAAATAATTTTTTGTGGAAAGAATGAATACAGAAGTGGATTTTTCTAAATATAACATAATTAAAGCCAACTACCATGCTCATTTCTTGCCTCTGATTACAGTCTGGTGAGTGTGCATCCCTCTATTAGAGAAGAGTCTAGAAAAGGCAAAATAGTTCACTTATTATTTTCCATGAAGTAGAGTGGTGATTCAAAACTTTCATATGATCTTGCCACCTTTCTACCATCCCATATTTAGATGAAGGCAATTGAAATGAGGTATGTGTTTGACTGGTAAAATACAAACACACTCTCATACACACACACACACACATTTAAAAAAAACAAAAGAAATACATTAATTTACAATTTTACATGGTATTTGTCTAACAAATATATTCACTGTAAAGCCCTATTGAAAAAAAAAAGTCCCTTATACTATCTAGGGGCAGTTGGATAGTTTTAATGTTCATTTAGCAAGTTTTAATTGACCATCTACCACGAACCAGCTAGTAGCTCAGGAACTGGACATAAAAAGTGAATGATTTACAATATTATTTTAAGACATAGCCTAGATGAGGAAGACAGACAAGAGGAAAGTACATCTAAGTTTTTTTTTTTTTTTAATGCTGAGAAAATAGAAATTACAGGATATTATGGAAGCACTATCAAGACTACCTGACCCAATCTGGGACTGACCCAATCTGTTGTGACTTTTTTTGACTGCAAGTGATAGAAAACCCACTCTGAGCTGGCTATTTTTTTTTTCTTTTTTTGAAAAAAAAAAAAAAAAAAAAGATTTATTTGGTTCAGAATCTGAAGAGTCCAGGAGTACAATGCTTTGGAAAGCAGTTGGATTCAGGGCTCAAGGAATGTCATGGTCCTGAATTTCTGTCTCTTGGTTTTGCTCAGTACTGGTCCATGTGGTAGTTTCTCTTCAGGCTCCAGCAGGTGGAATCTTGCAGCAGCAGCCCTACTCTACAGTCTTACTTAAAGTCCAGGGGAAGAGAGGCCCTCTTTTACAGCAGCCATCACAAACACCAGAGGATTCTTACTGTATTCGCTCAGTCACATGTCGATCTCTCAGCTAATCACTATGGCCAGGATCATTGGATGAACTGACCCAGTTAGTATCCAGTCAGCCTATAAGGGCTGAAAATGAAGAGATAGTGAAGCCCAGATGAAAACTGAAAGAATAAGGGCACCTGGGTGGTTCAGTCAGTTAAGCGTCTGACTTCGGCTCAGGTCATGATCTCATGGTTCATGAGTTTGAGCCCCGCATTGGGCTTTGTGTTGACAGCTCAGAGCCTGGAAACTGCTTCAGATTCTGCATCTCCCTCTTTCTCTGCCCCTCCCCTGCTCGCTCTCTCTCTCTCTCTCTGTCTCTCAAAAATAAATAAACATTAAAAAAATTTTTTTAAGAAAAAAAAGAAAATTGCAATAATGTTCATTCATCCATTCTGCAAGTCTGTATTAAGCACCTGTTATAACCAGGATCCATTCTAGGTGTTAGGGAGACAACAGTGGCCAAAATAGAATCTCTGATCTCATGAATTTTATATTATATCGGGGCAATGATAAATGAATAGGTGCATAAGTAAATATGCAATACACCAAATAGATATAAATATTATGTTGGGCAAGAGGTTCAGGGCATACAGTGGTGTTGGGCAGAGGATTTGCTACTTATGAGAGTGGCCAGGAATGGTGGCTCTGATAAGGAAATCTGACATGAGGATCCATTAATGCATCTATTTAAGTGAGGAAGAACAGTCCAGACCAAAAAAAAAAAAAAAAAATGTGCAAGGCCATGACCTGGAAGCATGTTTGCTATGTTTGAAAAAAGCAAGGAGGCCTGTGGGCCTGGAGCACAGCAAACCATGAAGAGAGAGGGGAGGATATCAGATCTGGTGGAGAAAAAACAAATAGGGTCTTAGAAGCTAAAATAAAGATGTTGGCTTAATGATATGGGACCAGCAGTGGGATTGGGGAAAGGAATGACATGCTTTGATTTGTGTTTTAAAAGGATAATTCTTGCAATTGTGTGTGTCATAAACTGTAGATGGATAAAGGTGTAGGTGGACCAATTTATAGACTACTAACGTAATCCAGGCAAGAGATCATCTTGACAAATAACACCTTTGCCTACAGGGTTATTGGTTGTGGTGTGGAAAAGTGGTCTGATACAGGATATGTTCTGAAAGCAGAGCTCATGAGGACTTGCTGACAGATACAAGGTGTGGGAGTAAAAAGGAGGAGTTATAGATGGTTCCAAGTTGTTTTCCCTTGACCAGCTGGAAAAAAATGGGCTTATATTTTTGCTAAGTAGACAATATTGTAGTAAAGACAGGCTTTAGGAAGAAGATCAGAAACCTAGTTTTAGATATGCTAATTTTGAGCTGCTACTAGCAATTAAACAGAAAATATCCAGTAGGTTGTTGGATGTGTTAGTCTAGACTGCAAGGCAGAGTACTGGGTGGGTTCAAAGTTTGTGCATTGTGGCATGTAGGTGTTAGTTAAGCCAGGAGACTGCATAAGATCCCTTAAACAATGAATATATATAGGAAAGAGAAGAAGAATGAGAACTGAGACCTGGAAATTCTGACAGTAAGAAGGCAAGTTGAGGAGAAGAAAAAGGATACTACAAAGAAGGATCGGCTTGAGGGTAAAAGGAGAAACAAGTGTGGTATCTAAGATTCCAAAAAAAGAAAAGCCATTCAGAGGATAGGAGTGATCAGCCGGGCCAAATATTTCTGGTAGGTCCAGTAAGATAAGAGTGGAGAATTGACATTCGTATTTAGCTGCAGGTAAGTCATTGGTAATGAAAAAACAAATGATTGTTCAGTAGAATCAATGAATTAATGATCGACTCAGTACAATTGCGGGAATAAAAACTCATGTGAAGGGGTTTAAGGGAGCAATGGAAGGGAAGAATTCAGATAAGGTACATAGACCATATTTTTAATTTTTTTTTTTTTTTTGCAGAGAATTGTGGTCATTGGAGAGAAGAGGGGGAGGCATGAGATGGTTGTTTTTATGGTTATGGAAGTAGTCCAGTAAAGAAGGAAAACTTGATGATTCCATAGAGAGGGGACCAATTGATGGAGCAACGTCTTTAAGAAGGCAGGAGGCAATGGGGTAGATCCAAGGAGTTCACTTAGATAAGAATATGGATAGTACATCTGTAATAACATGCTCAAAGGACAAGGTAGGATAAATGAACAGATGCAGATAGGTGGGTGAATGTGTGGTTGGGGTCTGGAAGTTTTATCCTTATAGCTTCGGTATTCGTACTGCTGTAGGAAACATAGTAAATGAAAATGAAGATGTGGCAATACAGGCTGAAGGTTGCAGGAGAGAAAAAATGTACGAAATTGTTGCTGGGTAGTGGGACAATGACTGGCCCCAGCAAATATACCAGTATCATTGGGTGTTTGTGAGAGCCCTGGTGGGTCATCAATACATCAAACAGCACAGTCGTGTTTTCCTCCAGGCACTTTCCACTAGGAAAATACAAGTACAGAATGGGTAGAAAGTTGGATTTATCCAGCAGTAGGTTTCTCCAAGTACTAAGAATGTAGAGAGATTGGTGGGGCAAATTACGTGCATGCAAATTAATAGTTATAATTTTTGCATGGTCCATGGTCATAATCCGATTCAAGAGGAAAATTAAGACCAGCTACTTTTGGAAGAAAGAGACATGTATTCTGGAAAGAGTAGTAACAAATGTCTATTGTGAAATTGACTCTTCTGAACTTGGCATGCAATGTTATGTTTGGCTGTAGACTGACACACACATATATCATATCAAATCTGAATATCTCTAAATTATATAAAAATATAATTCTATAATGCTTTAAAACAACTGAGAGTAGTCAAAGTTGAAACATTTGTCCATTTATTTCTTCAAACTCATAGCAGCATAAATAATAAGAATGTGAAAATCACATGCACTTCTGGAGAAACTGATTTTTGAGAATAAGCACGTTATCTTGCAAAGAACTACACTGAATTTGGAGCATATACAATTAAATCTGACTGTAAAGGATGTATGGATTTTTTTCTGGAATGGTAAGGAAAAGAACTGATATCCATAGAACATAGTAGAAAGTGACACATGTTATTAGGAGGTCCACAGGAAATGATCTGATGTTTCACAGGAATGGGGGTATCAATCAGAAAAAGAGAGAGAATGAGAGAGAGAGACAATGCTACAGCTTCATGCTATGAAGTTTAATCATTTTCTGAATAATCTTGTTTCCAACCAATTAAATTTAGATTTGACTAGAGAACCTGGATTATTGTCACAATTGTAATAAATTGTCCACCTCATTATTTTTTGCCAACTTTTTTCTACATTTTCCTCTTGGACTGGAGAGGCTAAAAACCTGAAATTTCCTGACTCATTTTCACCAAGTTTCTGTATGCCCATTAATCCAACACCACTGTGTAAGATTTGAATACAGACCTAAGGTCAAGTGGAGAGAAAAGTGGGTGGCGGGGCGTCCATCTTGCTTGTGTGACTGGTGGAGGTGACGTGGTTAGGGAACTGGAAGCTGTCACGTCACTGTCCTGATTTAGCAGCTTCCTTCTCTGGAAGCTCCTGATGTTAGATGAGGCAGAAACAGGATGTTGTTCTAGATTTGTTGTCAAGTTGGGAGTTGTTCCTCTTATCTATTTTATCTTGCTTCCCAAGAAAGTCATTCAACACCCAGTGATAAATCTCCCTTTGTTCAAACTAGCTTGAATGGATTCTGTCCTCTGCATCAGAAACCCAGAGGAAAAAGAGAAAAAGCCTTTGAGAGCTAGAAACTTGACCTGACCAATGAGTGCCTCACACATCACAATCACCTTGAATCTATGCTAAGCATAAGCATTCCTGGGATACATTGTCTGACTCATGCAAAAGTGATCAAAGAGTCTCTATTTTTAACTAATGCCCATATATGATTCTGATGTGGCCAATCTCTACAGCAGTGAAACTTTGGTGTCCCTTGATTCAGAGAAATTATTCAGAGGTCTTAATGAAACTTAGTATCAAAAATGTGCCTGTGATTTTTCTGTGGTATGGGTTGATTGAATTTATAGGTGAAAAATAATCTTTTATTGGCAATTCCCAGATCTCTGGCATTATTGTAAATTTAGTGATATCTCAACTCACTGACCACAGAAGTGCTTATGTACCCACATAGTCATATACATAACCCAAACACCATTTTGAGATAGTTATTTTCTTGGATTTAAAAAATCATGATGTAAGGTAGCAGATATCTACATTTGGTTTTTCTTTTCAAACAGAACTGAATGTATGGTACCTCGTGCTTTGTGCCAACAATACAGTTAATGCAGAGAGATTTTTGTTTGTCTTTTTCATTAAGGAAATTTTATTCTGTCATCAAAAACAATATGTTGAAAAAAATTAATCACACTTCAGTTTTTCTCTTTTGGATATTTATAATCCTCTTCCCCAAATATTTTCTTTCCAGAGTGGCTTTTTAGGGTAGATTTTTTTTTCTAATTTAAAAACTTTAATCGTAATCTTAGATGTCCCTGGAAGTCTAAAAAAAAATACCTTCACCATAAAATAATTACTGAACAGATAAAAATTTTCCTTTCTGCCTCCTTGCTCATATAATTGCTGTAATACTTTTGATCATATTTTTTATTCTTTTCTATAATTAATTTTACATAATAAAAATCCCATTTACTGAGCATTAGTTATGTTCTAGGTAATTATCTAAACATATTAAATATATTAAATAATTTAATACACATCAATACAATGGGGATTCTTCTATTACTGTCTCCATTTTATAAGTGGGAAAACTGAGTTTCAGAAGATAAGTAAGGAAATTTTCTAAAAAAGAACCGATTCAGAAGCCTGTGATATCATGTCTCTTCTGTATTGCTGTATTTATATAATTATCTTATCAATATATTTCTTACAACAAGGAACTTGTTAAGTATGTATTATATAATAAGATTTGACCATCTTTTTACTGAAGATAATTTATCTTATCACCTCTGTCTTCTTAGATGCATTCTGCTGCAGAGAAAGTTTCCAACAATTTAGCTTCCTTAATATGCTAGATTACTAAAAACTTCAGACCAAAAGTAAAAGATCAAAATTCTTGAACATTTTGGGGATCTTGATTGGTATTTTCATAGTACATTATACATATACAACCACATCTGAAGTATTTGATTATAACCATTTCTCTAATTTCTGATGACAATAATTAAACTTTAAAAGTTTGGCTTGGGGGTGCCTGGGTGGCTCAGTCAGTTACATGTCTGACTTTGGCTCAGGTCATGATTGCAGGTTCCTCATTGATCTCAGGTTTGTGAGCCTGAGCCCTGTTGTCAGGGCACAACTCACTTCAGATCTCTGCCTCCTTCTCCCTCTGCCCTTCCCCACCGTGTGTGTGTGTATGTGTGTGTGTGTGTGTGTGTGTACGCGTGAGCACTCTCTCTCTCAAAAATAAATGAAAACATTAAAAAAAAAAAAGAAATAAACGTTCAGCTTGGTAAGTAGAAATTGGTACTTCATTGTGATTGCAATTTATACTGTAATAACGAGTGCAGCTGGTCTTGCCCCCCTTTGAACAATCAAATATTAAATGTCTGCTTACCTGTGAAATTCTCCCATACAGGGGACTCAGCTCTGTACAGCAGAAAGAATATGGGTCAGATGCTGCTGAGTACAGGTTCTGTGATGTTTGACCTGTTATTTAACTTCATTAAACCCACGTTGCAACTGTAACTAGGGGAAAGTTATAATTGGGGGAGGTGTTCTTTTCAGGATTTAAGAGAATGCTTTGTAAGTCCCATAGTCTGCTACATAAAGAATGCTCTGAAAGCGTAGTTGTCAATATTATTGTTGTTATCGTTATTATTGAATATTTGTTCATAATCTCTTTTTACTGGAGTTTTACAATTTCAATAATTTGTAAATATAATAGATACCAAATTTTCCTTATGTTAGGTGGAAGTAAAGAGAAAATCTGTGGGATGGTAATTTAAAAAATATGTTTGGGGCACCTGGGTGGCTCAGGCAGTTAAGCATCTGACTTAGGCTCAGGTCATGATCTCACGGTTCGTGGGTTTGAGCCCTGCGTCAGGCTCTGTGCTGACAGCTTAGGGCCTGGAGCCTGCTTCAGATTCTGTGTGTGTCTTTCTGTCTCTTCCCTTTCCCTGCTCGTGCTGTCTCTGTCTCTCTCTCTCAAAAAAAAATAAATAAAAATTAAAAAATATATGTTCAGTGATTTTCTAATAAAAACTAACAAAAGCACATTCCAATTATGTTTCAAAATGCAAAGGTGATTAAAAATAAGAATATTTACATATAGTAAAACAGACAAAATTTTATCAGATAAAATTTTTGAAGTTATTGAAACTTAAGGAACAAGATTAATTCTTTTGTACATGTTTTTGGAAAAAATAAAGTTGATATTTGAGATTTTAATAAATTAAAATGCTATATTAGTATCTTTACAGGGAACTTTTAGAGTCAAAATGAATATACAAAAACTTATACATTTGGTGATCTTATCATTTCATATCAATAGTTTTCCCTGTCATGGGGGGAAAAACCCAACAATTTCAAAATTACAATTATTTTCTATTATTATAACAGAATTTCAATGGACAGATTTTCTTTCTTTTTATCTACCCAAGTGTATGAAAACTGTATGCATATAAACACTCTGATTCTATCCTTAGCAAACTTACAATATTCATGAATCTAAAATCACTCTTCTTCATGTTTAGTCCAATAATGCCTCTTGTTCTCTCAAAGAAAGCGTCATATCCCCCAGATGTAAACATTGCTTTAAGAGCCAATGCCATATGTTGACAGATGGCATCCCATCTGTGGTTCAGTTATTAAAAATAAATTTCTTGGCTATGTTCAATAAATATAAGATATTCTTATCCATTTTTTTCCAGAAATGTTTAGTTTTCAACCATAGGTTTAGCAAACCAAACCACAAAGCTCAATCCTATATAATAACTTGAGTAACAAAATAAGCTTTATGTCAGACTAAAACTATATATTTAGGCTAAGATGTTCAGAAGAAAAAATATAGAGAAAGATAAATGCAAACTAACTTCTCTAAGTATTAGACTTTTGATTTGGCTCACTATACTATTAGATAGGGAATTTTAAAAAAATGTCCTCTCTTCTAGGAATCAAGTGGTGGTGGATGGGGACCATGAAATCCAAACTAGTTGAAATGTTTACGCATTGCTCGAACTCCAAAATTCTGATCAGTAGTTCTTTTCCTGCTATGTCTTCACACCTTCAAATTAGTCCATTTTTTTCCTCCACGTTTCATTGTCAAACAAGACTTTGTAGAAAAATGTAAGTAATAAACTTCTTTTCATCATAAAACGACAGAGTTTTGTTAGATAACTAAAGGAAGAAGGCAATGTGTGTCTCTCACAGTGTTTAATAGGGTAAGTTCCTTAGACAGAACTTTGATAACTTGTGATCTCAGGAAAAAGAGACAGGTAGGCAAAGCAAATGAGAATCATGTTTGAAGGCTTTAAAAAAATCAGGATCTTGGGTGTGAAAGACTTCAATACCCATATCCATGTTTCTCCTTCCCCTTGGCATCTTGGTGCTGATGACTGAAACTGGATATTCTTTTGTCCTTCCCTTTCTTTCTCTTTCTTCTCCACTTCTCTTCATTTTCCATTGTCTTCCTTCTCTGAAGCAATATCCTACCCATAACATCTATGCATATTAGTCATTCAATCATTGTTCAGCAAAATTTGCCAATCCTTTTTGTTCAGAAGGCCCACAGCATGCAGAAACATGAAAATAGTCATTGGGAGTTGTCTTCCAACAGAAATTAGAAGGTGATTTAATTAGCACCGATATAATGGTGACCAGGGGTGAATTTGAAACTAAAATCTAGTCTCCTAATTTCCCATCTCATGATCTTGACCTTTTACCACACATGTATTATGTTTCTTTATTGGAGACTGAGAGAAGCAGTGACTGAGGGAACTAGGAGTTTTGGAATAATATCTCTATCATTCCTACCAATTTGGAGCTAATATATCAGAGAGCTAGAAGATGGACTCAGGTGGGGAATAAGAGAAAGTGGTTAATTGCAGCTGGAGTGATACTTTGAAAATTTTAAATCTTAATGCATATATTAAAGCATATATCAAGAGAATAAACAAGTGTCCATACTCCCTAATATGATAATGATTAGGATTAATTTTACACTCCAACAAGACCAGGTCCATAGAAAATGGAAAATGATATGCCAATCTCACTCACAAACATGGTAGGAAAATCCTTAAGTAATGTTAGGAAACTGTGGTGAGCATTTAAAAATGGCCCACAAGATTCTCCTCTTCTTTTAATCTCTCCCCATGAGTGTGTACGCATTCTGCAAATATGATGAGCTACCATTCCCATGCTATGTAACAACACATGGTGGTGATAACAGAATTTTGCAGATATAATTAAAGTCCCTAATTGACTTACTTTGAGTTAATCAAAAGGCAGATCATCCCAGGTGGACCTGATCTAATCAGGTGAGGTCTTCCGTGAGTCTCTGGCTGTCTTGGGTAAGTAAGTCTCAAAGAACTAACATTGGCTCCAGCCAACAGGTAGAGGAAAAGTGAAACATCACTCTTATAATCACAGAGAAATGAAAATTCTGACAATGCCCAAGGAGCTTGACAGAGAACCCCAAGCCCAAGCTGAGGTCATAGCCTTAACACCTTGACTTCTGCCTGGTAAGACCTAGACCAGAGGGCTCAACTTATATCTGGACTGACCCATAGAAATGGAAAGTATGAGATAATTAACAATGTTGTTTAAAGCCATTATGTTCATGGTCATTTGTTACACAGTATTAGGTAGTTAATAAACAAACCAAATTCGGAGTATTTTGGAAATAAAATGAATATAATCATATAAGGCAATAATCAATATTAGAAGGCATATTTCTGTGACTTACCCTATTGAATTAAAAGAGAAAAATCATATAATCATCTCATAATGGCAGAAAAAATTGATACAATTCTGTTAACACCAGGGTTAGAAGAGAAGATACCCCCTATCTCTGCCCTTATTCGAATTGTAATAGACAAATTAGTGAACACATTAACAGAAGGCATAGAAATCACAGATGTAAAGTTCCAAATAAGAAAATATCAAATTATTGTTTACAAACTATGATTGTTAAATCAGAAATCCATAAAATTGTATGGATAAATTGGTTATAATTAATAAAATAATTCTGCAAGTTTAGAGAAAATAAGAAAAATATACAAAAATCTCTCACAATTCTGTGCACAAGTAATAAGCAATTACAAAATGTATAAAGTGTAAGGAATTAACCACATCATTTATAATAGCGTCAAAACCATAAGGTTATGAAGAATGAAGCTAATCAAATATAAAAATTGAAAGACAAAAGCCCTAAGTTAATGGAGAATTAGGCCATTTTCCTGGAAGAAAACTCTCAAAATTATAAACATGAGAATTATCATCTAATTAATCTAGAGATCATTTCAGTTTCAATCAAAATACCCCAAAAGTTTCTCATAAAACCTGAAAAAGTGATTATAAACTTCAAGTATAAGGGGAAAAGCCTAAAAATAGATGAGAAATACTTAAGGAAAAGGAAGGGGGGATATGGTTCATCAGATTCTAAGTTGTTAAAACCTATATAATTAAAGTAAGGTGCTATTTGTGCATGTATAAAAAGCCAGAGGAAAGAAACAAAATGGAGTTTTAAAGACCCAAAATTCATATCGGAGTTTGGTACATGAATTAAAATATAGCATTAGAAACCATGTCAGAGGGATTGACAATTTCTAAAGAATGCTGAGACAATAAACTATTCAAATATAACATTAAAACAAATTCTCATATCACTCCAGACATACAAATATATTTCATATGCATTAAAGATGTCATGGGAATCAAAATTATAAAAAAATGTGCCATACATTGCAAAAGCTATATTTGTATGGTTAGAATGAGAAATTATTTCAAAGAAAAAATAAATTATAATATATAAAGTAATAGATTGGTATTTTGATTACATTAAAGTAACAGCAACAATGATAATAAAGTTATGCAATGAAACATACCATGAAGTTGAAAGAAATGCTAGACTGGAGAAGGGGCTCATAATGTTCACAAGTAAGATTAGTAATCACAATATATAAAGAATTTCTACCAATCATAAAGAAAAAGAACACCACTAGCCTTCCCCACAAAAAAAGAAGGCAGCCCATAATATACAGAGAAAGAAGCAGGAATGGCCGATAAACCACTTTTGCGCATAGAAAGATGGTCAACATCACTAATAATGAGCAAAATTAAAATTAAGTAAATAGTCCATTATCCAACAGATGGTTACTATAAATAAGTCCAATAGCTTCAAATACTGTTAATGATATAGGTACAAAAAACTATCGTATTTTGTGGCACAAGTGTAAATTGGTAATAATCACTTTTTCACACCTAGGAGCCTTGACCATGCCCATAACCTACTCAGGCGGAAGAATTCCACTTCTAGGTATCTAGATATCTAGAAATTCTCATAGCACATGTGCACAGAGAATGTGTGTGAAAATATTCATTGTGATACTGCCTGTTTAAAATAGCATAACAATCTTTCACAGGGCAAATGGATACATCTCAAAAACTTAAGCTAAGGGAAAGAAGTAACTAATGATTCCTATGTCCGAAACAGTGCATAACTGAATTATGAATGGATAAATCTGTGGTAAAATTACGTGATTCCATCTGGGGACAATGTATACCTACTTTATTTATAATAAGGACAGAGTGGAGCCTTAGCTAAATCTGTAACATTGTGTTCCTTGAGAGAGATGTGTGGAGTCAAGGAAGGAGGGAAGAGAAGAGGAGAGGAAAGGAGAGGAGGGGAGGGCAGAGAGGAAATACAGGTTAACATGTATTTGTGCATAAGTATCTCTAATATTTTCATAACTTTCAATAAATGTAGACAATTTCATGATTAAAATGACTTAAAGGGGATAGAGTCAGAAAAGTCAGATTGGAAGGGATATTTTCTTCTGGCATAAGTTAAAAAGCGATTTGGGAAAACAAGGGGCCTCATTTATTGGCTTCCTAACATTTTAGGCCATGGCTCCAGGCAAAAAGAGCATTTTACCTATTCACACAATATATGCACGAGTTTTACAAAGCACTAGTTAGCCGGTATTATGCAAACACACTAGATTTTCTTTTATTTTGTTTTGCTTTGTGCTGTCTTCTAGCCTACATTACTCTACGCTGAGCTATGCCTGCCATTCTGTCATTTTTTCTCTTCTATTTCATTTTAAAAATGCCAATCCTGACCAATTATATTGACTTTGAGACCCACCGGTGGATTCTAGCCCAGCGTTTGAGACATAGTGGTCTCATGCCAAGAAAAAGACATTTGAATCAGATCTGCAATTTAATTCTGACGTTGACATTGTCTGTAAAATCTGTAAAAGTCAGTTAACTGTGTTGGCTCAGTTTCATCGTAGGAGAAACAGAA
This sequence comes from Herpailurus yagouaroundi, assembly GCF_014898765.1. Classification (NCBI taxonomy): domain Eukaryota; kingdom Metazoa; phylum Chordata; class Mammalia; order Carnivora; family Felidae; genus Herpailurus; species Herpailurus yagouaroundi. Next base: position 153,063,992 of record NW_024412376.1, read on the forward strand.
ATGACAGTGGCACAGGGCTCATTCATTAGTTATTTACTGAACACCTACCATGTGCCAGGTTCTTTTCAAACACTGAGATCAAGATAGTTGGTGTTGATTGAGGATGCTTTTCATTAATGAAAGGACTATGTTATTTTCATTTGATAAATAAATAAATAGCCCACAAAATGTAGACAGCAAAATGTAGAATCAGCCTCAATTAGACCAAAGGATTTTTATAAGACCTGGAGGTCTCAAAGGTAGTCCTCTGGAGAATGTCAAACATGTGGATATTGGAAATAAAATGTTTTATAGGAAAACTTTTCATGGGATGCATTAAATATGAATTGTACTCTTTTAATGCTCTGGACAATAAAAATGTGGTAACACTTTCAAAACTTAAATTAAATCTTATTCCCAGCTTTCACTTTGCTAGAAGGGGGATCAATTTAACCTAATTTGGGCTTTGGGGGACCTCTTGACCTCACCTTTCACCTCCTTTAAGTCACAATCGGGATGAGGTATTTGTGGTGTTTAGAAAATAAGAGAAGAGGCTTCAGTCTTCACTTCATTGTGTGCACTGCCGAGGTGCCCTGGGGTCCATTCTGCTCCCCCTCCCCTTTGCCAAAGTGGGATGGGAGATCTTTCCTGGAGCTCTCAGCGCGATGGCCCTTGGGCTCCATGAACTTCAGTGTCTATACGACAACTTATTAGAAATTTTAGGGTGATGTGGATCTCCACCATGTAACCCTTACCCAACTGTCACCACCATTAAAAAAGCACAAACAGGGACCAAATCTTTCTACCTCCATCTGCCTTGGAAGCTGCCTGCTAGCTTCTGCCAACCCAGCCTCCTACTATCCAAACTCGAGGACTTCTCTCCACCCTGGGCCTAGTATAATTTACTTCTCTTTGAAAAACCAAACCTTGTAAATGTGGCTGGAGGGGAAGTCTCCAGGACTTAACAGTCCTTGAATGTATGTAAAGAGCGAATGGAAACGTAATTCTTATTACAGGTATCTCCTGCTTTCAGAAAGTTCACATTATACCACTTTGCTTTTACCAAAGACCTACATTAGTAGCTGTTTGTGCTAACTGAAGGAAATCCGGATAATTTTTGTTTGTAGGAGAAAAGCCCTGGGGCGCCTGGGTGGTTCAGTTGGTTGTGCGTCAGACTTCGTCACAAGTCATGATCTCACAGTTTGTGAGTTCGAGCCCGCGTCAGGATCTGTGCTGACAGCTCAGAGTCTGAAGCCTGCTTCATATTCTCTCTCTGCCCCTTCCTTGCTCACACTATGTCTCTCTGTGTCTCAAAAATAAATGCACGTTAAAAAAAAAATAAAAATAAAAAAGCCCTTACTGAACGAATGTAGGTTTTCTGTACAAGTAAAGGTGTGTAATGCCAACTTTTATAAACTTGGGTCTACCATTTCAGCTTACAAAAGTTTTCCCAGGAATGCTTTATTTTGGGACAGCAAGGAAAGCCTGTATTCCTGATTATTCCACAGCTACAAAACAAAACATGATTTAATATCTCAATAAATTATTCTGAAACACTTGTGTGGTATACTGGCATAACATCTATAGAAGAAAGAGTTTCTAGGAGAGCATGGGTGGTTCAGCCAGTTAAGTGTCAGACTCCTGATTTCAGCTCAGGTCATGATCTCACGCTTGTGGAGCCTGCTTGAGATTCTGTCTCCCTCTGCCCCTTCCCTTCTCTCTCATCTCCCTCCCCCCACCAAAAACAAAGACAATGTCCACATGTAACATTTGGGGAAGAACTTTTTTCCTTTTTCAAATGGTTTATTTTGCCATTTCTGAATACACAATCTAACAAGAAACAGTGACTCAAATGAACATACTATTAATGGATGTATTAATTACTTAGATTGTTGTGTTCAGACCTTCTATTATGAAGTGAATCTTGACAATTTTTCCTTATGTATTATGAATATTAGGTAGGTAAATATTGAAAATTTTTATATTTTTCTTGTGATTATACATTCTATCATAATTCAGATGTCCTCCAACCATAATAATGTGCTTTATTTATTGTATCTGTGACAAATATAGGTATAGTAGCTGTCTTTGGGCTAGCATTTACCTATATTTTCAATCTTTGATATTACAATGTGATTTTCAACATCCTTATGTTTTCAGCATGTGCCTTGTAAATAACAATGGATTTCAAAATCCATTGTGACAGACTCTGCAACTAGTAAAAGGAGTCTACTCACTTATATTTTAATTGCTGATTTACTTCTATTATTATATTTCATGATTTCTAATTACTCTGATATTTTAATGTTCTCCATCTTCATTTTTTACTTCTATCACTGTTTGAAGTATTTTTCTATTCAATATTTTTATCAGCTAGTTGTCCTTTTTCAACTTCTATGTTTATGATTACCTTAATTGTAATAAATTTACATAATACAATCTTAAGGTTTAATCCATAGCTCTAGCCTTCTCCAGAATAATATAAGAAACAAAGTGCGTTAATCATAACCAAATTATTCTTGATTCTGCACATTTTTCATTCCATTTTCTTAAATTTCCTCCAAATTATTTATTTTATTATAATCTCAGATGAATATCCATTTAGATTTACCCACAGTTAGAAGCATTTAGTTCTACACCTTTTTTTCGTACAATTTGCTCTTTGTTTTGAGAGGTTTAGTTGCTCTCATCTTGAAGTATATCCCTGTCAGGGAATTGTTCAAAAAATGAATTTAAAAAATTCCTAGGAAATTGTGAGCATGTGACAAAGTTTTTCTTTTAATTTTTTTTTTTTCAACGTTTATTTATTTTTGGGACAGAGAGAGACAGAGCATGAACGGGGGAGGGGCAGAGAGAGAGGGAGACACAGAATCGGAAACAGGCTCCAGGCTCTGAGCCATCAGCCCAGAGCCTGACGTGGGGCTCGAACTCACGGAGCGCGAGATCGTGACCTGGCTGAAGTCGGACGCTTAACCGACTGCGCCACCCAGGCGCCCCTAGTTTTTCTTTAACTCACTGGTAAGTAGAATGATGTAGCTAGTTCAAGAGAGGAGTTCAGAAACTGGGGCATACGTACTGTGTTCCATGATCCAGGGTGATGCACCACGGCGTTTGTGGTGTCTTCTCTAATGGACAAAACCAAAGTGTCATCCCACCTTGACAGTTTTACAGGATTGTGAAATGTTTGCACCTTAGTTTTGCAAACAGTATTGCATTCTCCAGGGGATTAGCTGGCCATGAGGGAAGCACATTAGAAAATGCCCTCTCTCACTTATCATTTGTGGCTCAGATGGTCACTTGTTTTATTTCCAAAGTTTGGATATATATATATATATAGTTTTTACCATCTTATAAATGTTTTTACTGAAGCTATTATGGTGGCTAATTCTCTCACTTTTTTTGGGGAGGGGATGGGGGAGAATTCTGAATATACCTTTTTGCCCTCATTCTTAGTCGCTTACAGGGCATCAAATTCTAGATTGACGGTTATTTCCATTCACCTTTTAAAACATGTTCCATTGCTCTTACTGATCTTTTGACTCTCTGTTTGCTATTCTTTTGCCATAATTTGTTGTCTGTCTTTCTGGCTGCTTTCCAGCTTTCATTGCCCTTGGCGTGTTCTACAGTTGCAATATGTGTCTAGGTATTGATTTCAACTTGTTTTATTGTGAGTTCAGTTACGGATTTAAAATAAAGTTTATTATGGCTGATATGTCTGGGTCGTTTTTAGATGGAGGATTTTTAGAATATATTGTCTACAATATTTCCAGAAATGGAAATAGAAGTCTAGGCACTCATTCTCAGGACATTTGTTTTGTAACATATAGTATACCAAAATGAAATTTTAAACCAAGAAGTCATTGGATCTTTAAAAAAAATCAAACAAAGCAAACAAACATGACGACAAAACCCCAGCAGTAGAGGCAAAAGGGGAAATTCCAAGATGACAAGCATATGGCAGTTGGAGGGTGATCAGACCACACTAAAGCAGAACGACCAAGGGTTCGGGCAACCCGGTGCACACATCCATCAATCAGTTATAAACACACAGTCAAACAAGGACAATATCAGGTCACCTGATGTGTTTCATCACGTGAAACATAGTTTTTAGAGGGATTTTACTATTATGTCTGGAAAGATTAAACATATTAAGTGAAAAAAGTCATTACTATCTACAAAGCCAAGAAGATAAACATAAAAGGAATGGTAATCATAATATAATACTAAACTCAGATGTAAACAATGTTGATGTAATCAATGATGTAGATACAAATATCAATTCACCAGGAGTTATAATTATAAGATTATATAATATATATTATATGTATTAATTATATAATTATTGGAGGAATAAAGTGAGTGACTATGATTGTGTGCAAATGTGGTTGTGTAAATGGAGGGAAAAGTAATGATCTGTGAGTTCTAAAATCATAACCTTCATCACCGGAATTCAATAGATAATTTCTAAAATGGATATAACAAAAAACACCCACTATGCATAAAATTTAGAAAACATGGAGGTAATAGGGGTGCAGAAACTTGTAGATGGAGAGGAGAGGGTTGGGAAATTTAAATGCACAAGTTCTAAATGAATGAGACTGTTACATGTTTCTGAGAAATTACTAAAAAAATCATAATCTTTCTTGTGGAGAATTTTGATAATGGACCCCACTGAGAAAAACAATACGTTTCTTTGAAGAGTAAAGTAATGATTGTGAAGAAGGGGAGGAGGAAAAAGGACTCAAGCGGTCAAAGATGAACTTAAAGGTCTCCAGATGGATGGAAACAAATACGACCCACGGAATGACTGCTATGGGTTTGTGCTCACCAAGGGCCTGATGCCGCAGTGGACTACGAGGGGACAACACGATAACCACATGAGGACTGAGATGTACATGGAGGGAAGGGAGCTGGCAACTCAGTTTTGTTCCTCATGGTCTTGAGGACGTAAGCAAATAACTGGGAATCTCTGAGCTTCACCTTCTCCATGTTCTCCAGCTGGCGAAGGAATAATAGGGATAAATTATAAGTGGATAAATATGGATAAACACAGAGAGGAATAACCATTATGAAAATTATGTAACACTCTGAAAAATTATTTGTGATCTCTGACGATCTCCACAAAATTCTAACCCTTCCTAGGAATTACACCCTGATGTTTTTTCTATCTTTTCATCCGTTCACTTTGCAACGGAGATTCAAACACGCTAAAACTTAATTTTATAAAAGAGGAAGACAATTACAGGCCTTCAGTAAGAAGTTATGTCAACAGGGGAAAAAACACAAAGTGTAAGGGCAGTTTAATTTCCTGTAGACTAAGAACAAATGTTGACAGAAGTTAAATGTTGCTTTTGTCTTAATTTCAGAAAGTGTTATTTTGCTCCTGAAAGGAAACTAGGAGACAAGGAGGAGGGGTGGAAAAACTTGATTTGGCTTGGTCGTTGAAGGGAAAGAGGTGAAGCAGTTACTCTGTTTGATGTGCTTGCATAGATATTAAATGGAGCACTGGCTGACCTTTTCAGTCTGAAAATATTTGAGTGTTTGCTAACCAATTTATTAACTGTTTTCACATCTGCTCCCAAAGTGATTCCATGTAGGTTATTTTCATGGCTTCACCGAAGAGACATGAGATGGTGTTTTCTTTCTTGCCTGGAAATTGAAGTTCAGCTTCTGTTTGCTACTCTCGGTGGACGCTATGGTCTAAGAACTCTTAGAGCCTGATTGTTTTGACAACTTTCTATTATTCAGACAGAAATCCCCTCCTCATGCAGAATCTATTGTCCCCCTATAGGTTCAGAGGTTTTGCTCTAAAAGAATAGAACATATAGATAGAACCTGGAGGCTGAAAGTTTTTTTTGTTGTTTTTTTTTTAATTTTTTATTTATTTTGTTTTATTTATATTTTGTCACTACTTATGTCTCAGATGGTGAGAATTCTCTGGAACCAGCTTTTCAAGTAAAGTTAATGCTGGGTTTCTGCCTCCTGGAAGTAGAGTAGCAGTTGCAGAAATAATCCTTTTTTCCTCTGCTGCTTACAAATTTCCTTTTTCTTTTCCTTTTATCTTTTTAATCAAGACCTTTCTCTCAAGATTAAAAAACCTGAACTTTTAAAGGAAATTCTCATGGGCTTGGAAAGCGATGAAAATATAATAATATCAAATAACTGCTCCCACTGAGAACAATGAATCAGATTCTCATCTTATGTGACTCCTGGGCACATTGCCCACTGTGTCACCATCTCGGGATTCTAGCCCAGGTGGTAGCTCTAATTATCCCCACTTTTTATTTCCTGGCAAGGAAAACTCTTTCTAATTATTTAATAATTCTGATTCATTCTGAAATAAATTTCAGCATGTTATATTTTGCCATCAGTTAAAGCAATGTGTTAATTTCATTTTAATTGTCAGTATTCAAGGGGTTGTTAAAAACCAGTGAATGTCACTGGGAGCAGAAACGGATGGAATATGGATTAGAATCAAATGATTAAATCCTTAAGGAATATATCAGTTTTGAGTTTCAGTGCATCCTTATTTAAAAATATATCATACACTTTAGGGGCGCCTGGGTGGCGCAGTCGGTTAAGCGTCCGACTTCAGCCAGGTCACGATCTCGCGGTCCGTGAGTTCGAGCCCCGCGTCGGGCTCTGGGCTGATGGCTCGGAGCCTGGAGCCTGTTTCCGATTCCGTGTCTCCCTCTCTCTCTGCCCCTCCCCCGTTCATGCTCTGTCTCTCTCTGTCCCAAAAATAAATAAATAATGTTGAAAAAAAAATATATCATACACTTTAAATTCATGAGGGTAGATTCCATATGCTTTTGGTCCCCACACTACCTTCACCCCTTAACAGTTTGCCTAGTTACATGCTCCTTAGATATTTGTAAAATTCATTAGCGAATGAATCAATGGATATATCTAGACATACATATATCTAAAAGCACAAAATGTCAAAATAAAAAGGTCTTGCTCTGCGTTATTCTCGTGGTTTCTATGCTTCCTAAATGCTTTAGGCTATACCAGAATAAAATAACATTTAAGCAGTACAAACTCAAAAAAAGATAAATAAATAAAAGTAAACTCTTACCTGTACTTATCTATCCCAAACAGTGGTAAAGCTAACAATTTAAGATGAGGTTTGATGTAGCAGGGAAATTGTGCCAACCAGGCTCTTCTGAAGTGACATTTCCCATAGTATGTAGGTGGTTAATGTGATCTGATAGAGAAAAAGCATTTTTAAAAAGCATGGCCTGACTGCACAGGTTTCCAGTGCAATTATTTGAAGAGATTTCAGTTTGAAGAAATTCACCCTGTAGTTGAGAGCTTTGGCAGAGCACATTTCATATAGAAGGATTTATAAAAACCTGTTTCCATAGTATCTAGGCTCTCTAAAGCCTTGTTCAGCAGAAGACAACGGAAATATTCAAGAATATCCAGGTGATTTCAATCAGGATATATTCACTGAATGCATTTGGCTAGCACTGTGCTGTTCTTGGGAATCCAGGAAGATGAAGACACAGAGGAAGGATAAAGTTCTCCAACACAGGGACCCTCAGAATAACCAGAGTGTGGGAAAGAGATGGCTATAATAAGAATTGCAGCACGGTGCTAGAAGTGAAGCTCAGATTCTTCCACTGCTGCAGAACCACCATCCAGGAAAGGGGTTAAACAAAATGTATGTATTGGAGAGGTGGCAGCTCAGTGCAGGGGACATCTCCATTCTCTGAGTGAACGGCTTTGTGTGGGATTATGAATGGAGATGGGGAATTTTCTGGGCAGAGAATAACAGACCACACAGGGAACAGTAAAAATAAATGCACAGAAATGATAAAGGGTATGGAGTGTTTGGCATAATAAATAAATAAATAAATAAATAAATAAATAAATAAATAAACAAACAGATAAATAGATAAAATAGATAAATAAATAAAGTGCTTTTTTTTTCCCCCCCGTAGAAACAGCTTATACAAACAAGTTAAACGCTTACATTTTGTTTTCACTGACTGGCCATCGTATTCCTCCATTCAAATAGTACAAATATTACCTCTATCCCATGAGACAATGGTTTTAAGAAAGCATCCAACTTATCTCTGTATATTCCAAGCTCCAGAACAATCATGAGGACTATAGAAGGGATGATCCAGTTCCTTTCTTGGCCCATGAAAAGATATTAAATTAGTGCTGATGTGTTTATGTTCTACTAAACACAAGCAGTAAAACTGCTTAGTGTGCCTAAGTCCTAAATATCTGGATGATACAGATATCTATATCTATATATGTGTATCTCTATCTGTCTGTCTGTCTGTCTATCTATTGCTATACCTATATCATCTTCCAAGATCTGACCTCTGGAGCCAGAGACCTAAGAAAGTCAGTGTTATAATTTAGTCCAAGTCCAAAGGCCTGAAAGCTAGGGGAACAGATGGCATAAATCTCAGTCCGAGGGCAGAGGAAGATGTGATGAGATGCCCCAGTTCAATCAGTGAGTCAGTGAGGCCAGAAAACAAGAGAGGTGAAATTCCTCCTTCCTTCACTTTTTGTTCTATTCAGACTTCAATGGACTGAAGCCCACCCACATTGAGTAGGGCACTCTGCTTTCCTGAGCCCGATGATCCAAATGGATGATCCAAATAATCTCATCTCAAAGCACCCTCACAGACATACCCAGAAACAATGTTAATCTGGGCTCACTCAACTTGACGTATAAAATTAACCATCACATGAAGGGAGAAAAAGGAAAACCTAAGTGTTCTGTTGAATCCATATGATTCTTAGCGGTAGATGAGATATTTTCCGTACGGATAAAATATTTAGATCATTGAGAGACCATATGCCCTACCTAAACATCACAGCTGGCCACAATGAAATTAGGACTATACCACAACTTCCAATCTTTCATTCAGAGCTTTCCCTGCTACCACGTTCCCTCATAGGCTGTGAGTTTATTAATGTTTGTATGTTCTTTGAAGTGTCATCTGCCATCTGTGACTTATGTCTTGGTATATCACAGTCTGTGCGACACCTTTGCTCAAAATGAGTCACTACATTTCTGATTACTATACACCAGCTTGGCCCACGGCCATATTCCTCAGCATTTTACAACTATGCCACATTGCCTTATTCAGGGTTTCAAAAACTCAGGCAAAAGCTCCTAGCATAAAATTCCTTTCAGCCCCTCTAGCTTTGCAGCAGCACCTGCAAAATTCCAAAATGGCTGGGCAAAGCTTTTGTAAATAAAGTTTCCACTGAAGCCTCTCAAAACACTTTTGCCTAGTTTCTCTCTTGCACAAATTACGAAATGCTTTGCTGGTGTCCAAGGCTTCCTGTGATCTGACCACCACTGACTTTTACACCCCTTTTTACCATTGTGTGGCAATATGAATCTCATGTGCCATTGAGATAACTCAGCTCCTGGCCAGTCCACGCATACGCCACGGACTGTCCTTCCTCCGTGCATGTGGTCTCCTCCTCAGCTCCATAGCAATTTGATTCTCCCAGTTTGGGGCAATTTATCCTGATCTTTCCAGTTGCTCCGGCCAAACACTCTGGAATTATCCTGGATTTTCTCTTTCATCCCTCGTATCAAATCCACAGCATGTCCTGATGGCTTAGCTTTCCAGAATTTGTCTAGAAATTAATACTTTTTCACTTCTTGTGCTGTGATTCTGATTCATTGCATCACTATTTCTCAGCTGTATTCCTAAGGCCAGCCAAGTAACTGCTTTCTTAGCTTCCAACCCTGTCCACCATCATTCTCTTACGATGACAGCAGCCAGCACAATTATGTTGAGGCTTAAGGCATGCTCTAGCACTCCTCCTCCCCCTGGAGGTCCATAATATCTCAGATGGCCTCCAAGGCTCTGGAATGCTTGGTTCTCATGTCTGTCAAATTTCATCTAATCTCAATCAATCTGCTGAAATCACAATGGCTTCCATTCTGTTTCTCAAACATTCGGGCATATTCCTACCTCAGGACTTTTGCACTTATTGTTCCCTCTGCCTGAAATGCTTACCCCCAATAACAACATGGTAACACTTTTACTTCTATGACTTTCTAACGTGGACTTCTTTATTTTAAATGTAACTCCTGTCAGTGCTTCCTATCTTCCTTCCCTGTCTTATTTTTTTTCCATGATACTTATTGCAGTCTAACTTTAAAAATACATGTAATGTGAGGCACCTGGGTGGCTCAGTCCGTTAAGCATCCCACTTCGGCTCGGGTCATGATCTCACAGTTTGTGAGTTGAAGCCCCGCCTCCGGCTTTGGGCTGACAGCTTGGAGCCTGAAGCCTGTTTCAGATTCTGTGTCTCCCTCTCTCTCTGCCCCTCCCTTGCTTGTACTCTGTCTCTCTGAAAAATAAATAAATAAATAAATAAATAAATAAATAAATACATTACATATATTGAATATGTATATGTATATATGTAATATATTTATTTAGTTTTAATGATCCTTGCAACACCATGTCAACTGTAAGTCACCTAAAGGCAGTAATTTTTTTTTCTGTTTTGTTCACTGCTCTTTCCCCAGTGTACATCAGTCTATACCACCTGTTAAAAACTGAGTAAAAGGATGAATGAATGAATGAGATTTTTCTTCCAGCCAAGATGAAGTAACAGAGGTTTGATTTACTCTCCTAGATGAAACAACAATAAAGCAGAAAAACATATGAAAAAGCAGCTTATTGGGCACCAGAAATGAAGGACAGTGATCCCTTAGAGATAGGAAACAAGTCTTAAGGATTTCCCAAATTTTCTACCTTTGTAGAGTCTTCAGGCACAGTTCAAGGAATAACAACATAAATGGAGCTGGTGCATTTAATTTGCATTTCAGGATGTTGCCGAGAGTTCAGGAAGAACAAGGAAGCTAGAATTTTCAGAGTACTTGTGGGAGCGAGCTGCTCAGAGAGCCCCACAGACTGTGGAGGGTTTGCCTCAGGTATTCACCTCAGTACCAATTGGCACATGCATGTGAGGAAACTACCAGAGGGCAAGGATATAGCCACTCCAAAGGAGGACACATCCGAGTGTCCAGGACTCACACAGTTCTGGGAATAGTAGCTGCTTTCATAAGCTAGACTGGAAAAACCTCATAACCCACAGGGCATCGGGTGGAATGGAGAAAGAGTTGACCCAGAGAAGAGCAAAATTAGCCCTAGAGTAAGCCTTGCTGTAGTCCAACTGACACATCTTCAAAAACAAGACTTGAAAGAGTCAATCTGTTTCCAAGTAACTAAAATGCAACTCAGAAAAAAAAAAAAAAAGCCCAAGAATATTTTAGAAATATAAAAATATCCATCAACCAAAAAATTAGCATTCAGGATTTCTAACATGCACCAAACATTTACCAGGTATGTAAAGGATCAGAAAAATACAAACCTCCTATGGAGACAAAAATCAATCAACTCGAGGTTGATACAGAACTGACACAGATGTAATGGTCAGTAGACAAGGTGTTATAGAGGTTATTATACCTATATTCCATACTTTCAAAAGGAAACTTTGAGGGGCCCCTGGGTGGCTTAGTCTGTTGTGGGTCTTATCTCACTGCTTGGCTCAGGTCATGATCTCATGGTCCATGAGTTCAGGCCCCCCATAGACTCCCTGCTGTCAGTGTAGAGTCCACTTGGAATCCTCTGTCCCCTTCCTTTTTTGCCCCTCCCCCATTCATGTTCTCTCTCTCCCTCTCTCTCTCTCTCTAAACTAATAAACATTTTTTAAAAAAGGAGTGCACACATGTCAAAATATCGATTTGTGGACAAATATGTAAAAATTATTGTAAATTGATTGTACTTTAATTAAAAAATGAATGACTGACTGACTAAATGAATGAATGAATGAAATACTTCCTTCTATTTCAACCCTCATCCTTTAGTACTTATATTGTTCCGTGATGGTATGTTATCTTGTATAATATAGATATCAACGTGTGTGACAGCAGATATGACATATATATTTGTATCCTGTGGTGTTTTATAAAGTTTATGTTCTATTCATACTTGACAGAGGACAAAATTAACAAAGTAACTTCGAAGCATCAGAAAGCCCCAGTATAACTGTCAAATGTTGTTAAGTTGGTTTTTTTTTTTTTTCTACTTTATTGAACTTCTGGCAGAAAGTTGCATAGTTGATTATTGTATAATCCACAGGGTCATTTTGAAACATGATTATGAAATTTTGGAGTTTTGCACATGTTTTTTCTCTTCTTGGAAGAGTCTTTGCTTCTTCAACCTTTGTTTAGTTAATTTCTAGTTATCGTTTAGTACTCAACACAAACAACCTATCAAGAAGTTAACTCTTGACTATTTATTGTCTCCATTAACATGCTCTTGATTGCTCTGAATTTGTTGTAGTACTGAGTCACAACTGAAATTAAAAATGCCAGTTCTAAGTATCTATTTAGTGTTTGTCTCTACCAGGAAATGTAAGTCACAGAGAAAAAAGGACTGTGGCCCTCAGTATGCACCCAATAAGTATTTGTTAGATGTGTTAAGTTGTTAGGCTGAAGTGTACAATAGATAGGACATTTGGAAGATACTTGCCACACAAACATGTGGAAGTCCAAAGGGAATGTCAAGAAGTTCCTCATTCATGGGAAGATCGTGGAAAGTAGGATAGGAAAAAATAGAATTTACTAGGCAGAGAGGGAAAAATTAGGACCTGAGGTCCCTGGGTGGGGGAAAAACACATACTTAGGAACAATGCTGGGAGTGTCTGACCACGGCAAACCCCATCGGGCATAAGGTTCTTCTTAAGAATGTAACAGACACAACCTACTCCCCCTCAGGAATTTGACTAAAGACCTAACTAAAAATAAGTAGCAAGGAATAAAACGGATGACCCACAAGGAATGATATGGCCATAGGCCACCCCTCATGCAATGAAAACTAACCAGTCAAGAATGGACAACCCAGCACCTAGAGTTATCAAGCCAACAAGGGTAGGAAGGAAGGAATAAGGGGGAAGGGCTGACCATAACCTTGCAAAACAAAGACCCTTGCCAATAGTCTCAGGCACTCACTTTCGAATGTTGCCTCTCTGTAAAGAGAGCTTTCCTACCACTCTTACTTTCTAATCTTATATTCTAATAAATCTTTGCCTGCTGCTCATTTTGTGTCCATCTCTTCATTCTTCAAAGCGGTGAGACAATAAAACCCAGGTACTGAGGCAATAAAATCCTGCAACAAAAGAATGGACGTTGAGAGAGGATGGGAGGAGAATTGTTCAGGAAAGAGCTATACTATTAATTTTATCTCCCAGGGGAGAGGGAGTGCTTCTTTCCAACTTCGGGTCACTGAAACGGACTTCTGAGAAGTATTCGGAGGCCTCGATAGACATTCTATGTGGTGGCACTATTCGTCTGGAGTCCTTTTACAAGATACTCTTTCCAGGGGGCCTTCCTGCCAGAGAGAGGAGACTGCAGAGTGAGAGACTGTGGAGCAGCAGCGGAGGGGTGGCGATGTGCAGCCAGAAGACACAGCGTCTCTATCAAAGAGGCCTAAATTTGGAAGATGCGGCCAAGGAGGCTGTGAAAAATGTAGGAAACCATGCATCTACCATGTCAAAAAATGCAGAGCCCTCTTCTTGCAAGCCCAGTCGAGTAAGAGATTTCTTATTCCCTTATTTTGCCCACACTGTCCTTATTTCAACTCTCATGTTGCAGGCAAAAGCACACACAAATCAAGGGACGGAGGGGAGCAAAACTGAGAGAGAAATGGACGAATCCCTTTCCCAGGTGGCTCCTCTCCAACCAGCCCCAACTTGGAGAAAGCGAAACAGTCTCATCTTGGGATGAAGATTAAAGTGTTCTTAAAATATTGGGCTGATACTCCAATTTCTAAATTTAGGTAGCATTTTGAAACCTAAAGGGATCATAGGGCTTCCCGTTACCTAAGAGCGAAGGAGACTTCAGCCTTGCTCAAGCTCTCAGTGAGGGCAGGGCAGTTGCATTCCAAAAAGGAAGTTTTGAAGAGAAAAGGGGAGACAAAAATGGGCTTGCTTTTTCACTCACTGAGTCTTGTTTTTACCTTCACAAGTGAAGAGATAACTAAATAAAGTGAGTAAGTGCTCTGTGATTTCCTCGTTGCGCCTTTATTTAAAATTTTTTTTTCAATGTTTATTTATTTTTGAGAGACAGAGCATGAGTGGGGGAGGGGCAGAGAGAGGGAGACACAGAATCCGAAGCAGGCTCCGGGCTTTGAGCTGACAGCACAGAGCCTGTCGCGGGATCGAACTTATGAACGGTGAGATCATGACCTGAGCCAAAGTCAGACACTTAATCGACTGAACCACCCAGGTGCTCCTCCTGGTTCCGTCTTTAGATAAACCTACTTAGCTTTAATCTCGTCATTTCAATTTACCAGTAGGGTTTATTTGTTTGCTCACTTTTAGCCACGCCACAAACGTTTCACATGATACTGCTCTTGTGACAGTTGGAACATTTTAAGGGACTAAAATTCTGCACCTGAATGTGCATGTGTGGGAGTTTCCCACACCAACAAGCATTTCTCTGACACCAGCCGGGTGTCCTACAATTCATCTCATTTCTGACACTACGCAGAGATAGTATCAGATTCCATGGGTTAAGGGCTCAGTCTTTCCCCTACTCCCACCCCAACTTCAGACATTAGTCCCACATCCAGTTTATCACCTGGGCATCTGACTGACAAGATATACATTGAATGTTCTTATGACCTTTTCCATAGTTTGACAAATCCGCTAAAGTGGTTCGCAGAACTCAAATAAATATTTTATTTACTAGATCACAGGATTATTATAAAAACACACAACTCAGGAAGAGCCAGATGGAAGAAATGCACAGCGCAAGGTATGTGGGAAGGGGCATGGGACTTCTGTGCCCTCACCCAGTGCATCACGCTCACTCCCTGAATAGTCACACTTTCACTAAGCCAGAAGTGTTCCAAACCCTGTCCTCATGGGGTTTTATGGAGGCTTCATTACATAGGCAAGATTGATTAAACCATTGGTCATTGGCAGTTGACTCAACCTTCAGCCTCTCTCTCCTCCCTGAAGGATCATGGATGGGACTGAAAGTTCCAACCCTAGCAATCAGCCCCCATCCTTGGGTGAGGCCCTAAAGCCACCTTATTAACATAACAAAAGACACCTTGATCCCTCTCACTCACTTAGGAAAGTCCAAGGCTGAAATGGTGTAAAGAAAAGCGATTACCATTAATTTATACGGAAAAATTCTTGAGGTTCCCAGACCCCCCAAAGTCACCTCTCTTAGGCTTTTCTGATACACTAGGACACACCTTGCTAAGAAGCACACAATAGGTGGAGATAAAGCCCAGATGCTCCCTGACAGGGCTCCGACCTCTAGTGGCTTTGTGCTGAGGGGCGGAGAGTGGTTCCCCAGGAAGAAAGTTGGGGCACCACTCTCTCAGCTCCGGGTGCCTGCTGCCTCTGTAATGCTCACCGCAAAACTAATGCTGAATGCTGTTTTCCCTTGTGACCTTTTCCTTTTGAAGCAAAATTCTTCTTCAGATTTCTTTTGGTTAGTGAAAATAGGTACAGTAAAACCTTTGCAAGCATAGTTCATTCAGGAAACATGCTTGTAATCAATCCAAAGCACTTGTGTATCAAAGCGAATTTCCCCATAAGAAATCATGGAAACTCAGATGATTCGTTCCACAACCCTAAAATATTCCTACAAAAATGATTACAATACTGTAATATAACACAAAATAATAAAGAAAATACAAAATATAAAGAAAAATAACCTGCACTTACGTTTGAAAACCTTCGTGGCTGGTGTGAGGGAGACAAGAGAGAGGAGGGTTATTGTGTAGGACAACTTTCAATATCACTAACGGATGTTGACTACAGTACAGTATTAATAAACGCTTGTCCTACACTGTACTTTATGTAACTGGCAATAAGGCAGCTGAGCTAAGGGTCTGTCTCCGCAGGCAGCCTGACTAGAATGAAGCAAAGCGTTCCTAAGTTTACTCTTGCGTGGAAAAGCAAAGGGCTGTCTATAAGTGCTTTGAAGTGACCAAAAAATACTCTAGTGCCAGTTGTGGGCACCTTGCAACATTCTGAAATATCACTGATTTCTGCCAAACATACATCCAAGCATGGGAGATGATCACCCACAATCCCCTAGTGAGAGAGAGAGAGAGAGAGAGAGAACCACTGACTCAGTTGTGATTATATGACATTCGGTGTCGTGCATTACTTGCATTGCAAGACATCGCTCGTTTATCAAGTTAAAATTCATTAGTGTCTTGCAGAATAGTCTCAGAACAAGATACTCGTCATCTAAGGTTTTACTGTTCTAACGTAGGTCTTTCATAAAAGTGAAGTGGCCTAATGCAAACTTCCAAACAGCGAGGAATACCTGTATAGGAAGTTAAACGAGCAGAAGCTGTAGAATTAATAAACGTGTTTCAGGCGCTGAAAATAATTTCATGCACAGCAGTTCCCTGCCTTACTGTGGTTTAACTTACAGTGATGTGAAAGCATTACACATTGAATAAAAACCGTACTTCGAACTTTGAATTTGGAGATTTTCCGGGCTGGTGACATGAAGGGAGACGCTGGGCAGTGGTGGCAGGGCTTAGCTCCCAGTCGGCCCACAATCATGGGGGTGAACCAGTGCCACACTTACAGCTGGGTTGCATCCAGAAAACCATTCTATAGTTCACATTCAGTACTGTATTCAATAAGCTACGTGAGATTTCCAACACTATATTATAAAACGGACTTTGTGTTGGATGATTCTGCCCAACTACAGGCTAGTGCGAGTGTCGTGGGCACATTTAAGGTAGGCTAGGCTGTGATGTTCTATTCAGTAGGTTAGGTGTATTAAACACATTTTTCACTTAGGGTATTTTCAAAGGATGATGGGTTTATCAGGGTATAACCCCATCAAAAACTGAGGAAAGAGATTTAAGGGTCGAAAGTGTTCAGGGGGGATATGATGAGGGACCATAAGGCAAGCTGAGGGTCAAGCACAAGCTCACACAAACCCGTCCTCCCCTGCACAGGTGGGACAAGTGTGATATTCCTCAGGCATTCCAGGATGCCCAAGGACAAAGGAAAGAAAACCAATGGTGAACTGATAGAGGTCACTAGTCGTGCAGGACATGAGTCTCCATCACTTTGCAAAGATCTTAGTAAATTACAAAAAGGGAATCTTGTTAATAGCCTAATCTCCAGGAACTCCTTACTGCCTTTTTTTTTTTTTTTTCCCTTGAGAGAGAGAGAGAGAGAGCACAAGTGAGTGAGGGGCAGAGACAGAGAATCCCACAAGGGGCAGAGAGAGAGAGAGAGAGAAGTGGGGCTCATCTGGGGTTCATGTTTCACCCAAAGAGGGACTCAAAGTCATGAACTCTGAGATCATGATCTGAACCATAGTCAAATGCTTAAAGACAGCCTCTCAGGTGTGCTCTGCTGTCTTAAAGATAATGCTTTGCCAGAGGGGAAAACAAAAACAAAAACAAAAACAAAAACAAAAAACAAAACAAACCTTTAGCTTGACAATAGTTAGGCCTCCAGTAATCTGTGTCTTCTTTAGCATATGAAAATCCCTTTGAGAAACTTTCTGGTGACTTTACCTCCCCCAAGTCCACAGTATATAACCAGTCTCTGACCAAAACCCCAGTGCAGCTGTTTCTGCCCATGGGTCCTGTTCCCATCCTTTAATAAAATCACCTTTTTGCACCAAAGATGTCTCCGAGAATTTCTTGGCCATCGGCTCTGAACCCCCACCATTCCAAACCCCATCAATCTGTACCAGATTATAACATGTGTGGGGACAGGAATGAAGAGGCAGGAAAGGGACACAGGAGAGAATGAGGGGATAATCTCTGTAGGTCTTTACCTGCTTTATGTGCCACAGAAGTTAGTTTAGGTGTTATCATTTAAGTAACAGGAAAGATTTGAAGAATTTTGAGCAAGAACTTGACATAGTTTTATTTGCATGAGAAATTTCTGCAGGGGTGGCAGCCAGGTTGAGTGGGAGAAGTGTTAATAAGACAGAGAAAGACCTTTACTCTAGTTCAGTCTTTTTCTCTGAACCATTGTATCTGCCTTCTCACTAGTCTTCCAGCTTCTTCCTGCGCTCCCAGAAGGATCCTGTTAAAACGAAAGGTAGACCGGATCAGACCACTGCTCTATTCAGTTTGTTGTGGCGTATTCTCCTCTGACCTGGATTAAAATCCTAAACCCTATGGACCACCAGGCTGCATACGAACTGGCACTGACCACTGAGTCAGTACTCAGTTGACCTCATTTCTATGCTCACATTACTCTGACCTTATTCATTGTTCAGTTCTTTCTCAGGACCTTTGTACACTCTTTCCTCAGAAAGCCATGTCATCTCTCATCTTTCTGTTCTCTGCTCAAATAGAAACTCATCTGAGAATATTTCCTGACTACCCTATCATAAAAAGCACTCCCCCTTAATGTTTGATCACTTTACATCTATAATACTGCCTTATGTTTATGCATAGTGCTCGCATGTAACCTAATATATGCTCATTTGTTTGTTTTTGACTGTCAGACTCCTCACCTCCACCCCACCCCGCCTTCACACACACTAGAATATAAATCTACAGAAGTGAGATTTAGTTTGTTTTCATTCAACAAATAATCATTGAGTGCCTTGTATGGCGCAAGCACTGTTGTGGGAATTGGGAATATAACCGTAGAAAGAAACAAATAGAAATCAAGATTTCTGCATTCAAGGAATTTACATTCAAATTGTGTTCTACTTTTGTTCGCTGGCTTATCCTAAATACGTGGAAAACTGCCGGGGATGTAGTAGGAGTTCAATACATGTTCATTGAACGAATGTGCAATTCATTGTTGCAGCTCTGAAAAGAAGTTGGGAATGAGTCTGCAGATATAGTCTCCATAGGTTATGGTGACAAGTCTGTGAAAGGTGGGGGAGGGGAAGCAGTTAGCCCAGCGGCCAGTTTTCTAGGTCATGGTGTATCTGCTCAGTTGTGGTAGATATGAAATTGTGTTACCGGCTCACACCTCTTAAAATGATGCTCTTTTACTGCCAAGCTGCTTCCCTTTGATATCTAAGTTTGGTATCTACCCATTTTTCAAGATGAATATGGGAATGGGGAATAGAGTTTCAAATCCATATATAATGCTTAAAGCTAAGAAACCAGCCAAATGCCATTAACAACTTAAAAATATTGCCTATCTAGTGATTCATGCATAAACTTTATTTGAATTGAACACCTTCAGCCTGGTATTGTGTTCCTGCTTGCATTTAGATTTACATTTCATATTTCAACAAGGCCAAGAAATTTCATTTTACAACTAGAAGGGTCTTGCTCATTAAGGAAGAAGCAAGGATCTGTTCATTTTTTACCTCCTTCCCCTGCCCATCAACTACCGCCATCTCCCTTCTCACCTGCAAGAAATTATTGTCAGAAATTATTCATGGTCACCTCTATGCATAAAAGGAGGTATTTTCAGTTCATTGTCTAAGAACATATGATTCCAAATAGGACATGTAAGTTTACTTGAGTTTTATTATCTGCACAGGAGGTATTGCAACCTACTTTACTACATGATCAAGAAGATGAAGTGGGAAAATATGCATAAGGTGCTTATTACAGTGCCTGATTCTAAATGTTCAGTAAACAGCTCCGTTCTGTTTCTGAAAGCACAGGACACCACGTGTATGCTTCCTCTGTACGTTTGTAGAATTTTGCTATGCCATTTAGCACAAATTGCCTTTCCTTGCTTTTGTCTGACTTTCCATTGTTGGAAAAAGGTCCAAAATAAGGGACCACTTGGGAGCAATTTCTAGTATAAGTTATCTCTGAGGCAATCCTGCAGGCAAGAAAAGAAATAGTGAAGCGGCACTGAAACCAGACTCTGGTTAATTGATAATTTTGCTAAGGACAGATCTTGAGCTCATCAGTCATGGCCATTGGCAAACCCAAAGAAATCTCAGTGTACTTTTTCTACCTTCTCAGTATAGTACCCTTTGGACCAGTTGGACAGAAATGAAAGATCCAAGCTGGAATATGCACTCTCTTATGCATGGCATAATAATCCACTGGTAAACATACATTCTAGGAGTGATCTGACATCCAGATCTGGGATTTCGAGTCCTGGGTTGAGAAAATTAGGAATTAACAAACCTGCAGGAACGTAAGTGTTGATTACTGGTAGTACTAGAATAGCAGTCCAATGGCCCTTTGTGCTGACACATGATTTCATTCCAACTTACTATGGCCTTTCATGTTGCCTTTGCATTGCTATTCCATGAAAACCCCAAGTTTTTGAATGGAATAATTTAGGAACCATCCTCTCGGGATTCTGCAGCAGAGTGTAATAACTATTACTCATTAACCAAAAAGTAAGTGTAACAAAATATATTTTATTTCTGCAAAAAATCCAATTCATTGGAATTTCCCTTAAAATTCACACACTAAAACTAAATAAACAATTATAACACACACACCCAAACACTCACACTCACACTATGATAAAATCCAATATGTCAGAGGTGTTAATGGAGAATTAGCCTAGATAAAATTTCCATTGTCTTTGGGGCTGGTTTGATCCAATGAAAACTGCCAAAATGGCGGAAATGGACACTTTAATGCTGTCTAGCTATCTTAACAGATGGAAATACAATTAGTTAACATAAAAAAAGACCCAAAACAAAATAAAAAGGAACTTGAATTTCAACGAAGTTGGCAGCAGAAATAGGATTTTGTAAAAAATCAATTTAGCACTAATTAAGGAGGGTGAATCCCTTGGTTTTAAATAGATTGCTCACCGCTTATTCTTAAATTCTCTCCTGTTCTAATCCCCAACCCCCAACCCACCCATAAATGAAACAAACTCTGAAGGATCTGGAAAAAATAGTGTTTTAATAAAGATACTTTAAATGATAAAAGGAGGTAAATATATCCTGAAAGTGAAAACCAAAGTGCAGAGGGGGAAATCTGATTTTACAGAACTGCATTGTAATATAAAACCAGATTTGTATACTTATAAATATAAGTTGTGTGCATTATTCCTCTGCCAGGAAACTACATTAGACACATCTGTATAAAATATATTTCCAATTTAACCAGTCTGGAATGACCACATTCATTTTCTAGTTCACTGCAAGGGTAAGTAACATAATAAGTACAATGTATTCTCCAAATTTAATAATTTAACATGCTTGCTTAGTTAACTTATTATTACCAACATAACATCTTGGGCTTTGTTTCTTTCTACATAAAATGCCAAGCACACTGAAGATGCCTGCAAATTTAGAATTAAAAGTTTATCTACTTCAAACTGAATTGTTGAAACACGGATTTCCGTCCCCCCCGCTTTTTTTTTTTTTTACCATTTAAATAGTTTTTATTTTAAATAAAGTTCCATATTTGATAGTTAATCATAAACATACAAACTTCTTTGAAAAATCAAAATGCTTTTATTCTAAATGGAATAAAATCAAGCTAAACAAAGATCTAAAAATAAGTCTAAGATGTTTATGTAGAGAGAAAATCAACTTTAAAAGGAAAATGCATGCTGTAATTAGAAAATAGGCTATGCTTGATGGAACGCAGACACTATGGAGTTACTTTTTTATTGTGTACTTTTTAAATGCAGGAAATATATCCCACAGAGATGTACTATGTCATTTCCAGAGGGGCTTTTTTTGGGCTACAGATGAAAAACTGATATTTAAATGTATGAAATATGCAATACAACATGAAAACCAAATTAGTTGAAAGCAGGTGTAATTTTTCCCTCCATATTCTCATTCTCAATTTTCATTATTATATCAGAGCTCAATACAAAAGAGAGAAAATCCATACATGCCTAAATCTGATAATATGAGTCAGGACAAAATGGGTGTTTTTTGATGTTTTCTCCAAATTTACTTATATTTCATGCATTTCCAAACTTGTTTTCTCTGACAGAAAAGTCATATCCTTGTGACTTCAATTTTTGCCACATTCAAGTCTTTGCTCAGAGGTCACTTTATCCCAGAGAACTTCTTGGACCCTCTATTTAAACTGCACCCACAGCTTGCTCCCCACCTCCCCATGGTACAATAATCTCTGACCATATTTCTTTCTCCCTCTTTCTTCATTACTTTTTTTCACTGTATATGCTATTTATTTTAGTAATTTACTAGTTTATTGTCTCTCCCTGTTAGTTGTAATTAACATTACAATACATTGGCTGAAAAATTCAATGTCCATTAGGAATTTGCATCCATTAGGTTTCTTGTGATTTAAGTTAGATAAACCTTGACATTTTTTTCTGTATCTTAGAAATCTAAAAACTTGGGGGCGCCTGGGTGGCTCAGTCGGTTGAGCGTCCAACTTCGGCTCAGGTCATGATCTCACGGTTTGTGAGTTCTGCCCCGTGTTGAGCTGTGTGATGACAGGTTGGAGCCTGCTTCAGATTCTGTGTCTCCTCTTCTCTCTGCCCCTCTTCCACTTGCGCTCTATCTCTGTCTCTCAAAAATAAATAAATGTAAAAAAAAATTAAAAAAAGGAATCTAAAAACTTGCCTCTTCAACATATTTATCTTCTTATCATTCATAGACTTTCTCTTCTCCTTTTCTACAATCTTCTTTTTTCTAAATTTTCTAGAGCCAAAGCTGGAAGACCACGGCTTTTTCTTTATATATAACCCAAAGGAACTCCCATTTGTTACAGGAAGTAACATTTATTAAAATGGAAAATGATTTGTTTATGACCCAAGAAGCAAGAGTGTTACAGTCCATTTTGTAGCATGTTCTCACTTAGAAATGTACATGTATCTCCAAGTGGCCACATTCTTATCAGAGATTTTTAGATTACAATATTATTTAGAATTTCTATCCCACTTCTTAATTTAAAAGTAAATCATTCTGCAGTGATTAATCTAATTTTAATTCCTAAGTATATAGAGATGGTGATGACACTATTTTGAACTGGAAACATGGGAAAATGATGATTATTTTCAGAAAGGAACAAATCGGGGCGCCTCGGTGGCGCAGTCGGTTAAGCGTCCGGCTTCAGCCAGGTCACGATCTCACGGTCCATGAGTTCGAGCCCCGCGTCAGGCTCTGGGCTGATGGCTCGGAGCCTGGAGCCTGTTTCCGATTCTGTGTCTCCCTCTCTCTCTGCCCCTCCCCCGTTCATGCTCTGTCTCTCTCTGGCCCAAAAATAAATAAATGTTGAAAAAAAAATAAAAAAAAAAAAAAAAAAAGAAAGGAACAAATCCTTCCTTTACAGTTTGTTAATCTAAGGAAACCAGATGTCTTTTTTTCTGAGTGAAAGAGTCCTGGAAGGATAACTATCCTAAGAGAGGATGTTGGAAGATTGCTATATACTTCATGTATATTTGCATAGGCCACTCATGGCATATGGATAGATTCATCATGTTTGCCACATCTAAGCTGTGTGTATGTTTTGAGGATGTAGGTGTCCGGATAAAATTGATGCAATTGTCTATAGCCCTTCATAGACTATCCATAGAAGTGGGTCCCAAACTGTTCAATGGCAATGATAGTCATCTTGCTTTTAATGTTGAGAAAATAACAAGAACCATACTTAACAAAGGAACAGTTTCCAATGAATTTGAGGTGTACTAATTATGACAACATTCACTCATATTTGAAAAACTGTGACATTTATCTGTGTTGTGCTACTTGTTGAGACTCCTGTTAGCATTTTGTATGTATTTGACTTGGACATCCTTGCCTCCCTAACCTCTCACCCCATGATCATTGTTCAGACACTGGGGACCAGCGTTCTCCAGTTTGAAACCCTTGGGAAATTCAACTGCCAGGCTAGTTTTTTCTACAAGTGAAATATTTATGAGGATCGTTTTGACGTAAGTGATGGCCTCAGGTCTTAGTCTGGGTTAAAAGGGAGCAGAACAATTCTTCACCAAGTTTGAGTCCCTGGCTGGAGTTTAACATGTATGTGCTGAGCACTCTATAAACATACAGTACCAACTCCACAGCATTGAGAAGACTAATCGAGGTCCAAACTTCAAAGCTCTTAAAATTGTGCCTGGAAAATGGAAACTGTTCATTAAGGGTTAGTCATTATCAGTGTTATTAACATTAGTTATTGTCTGAAAAATGCAAAAGGCAGCAGTAACTTCCATCCATCTATTTGATAAACATTGGAAAAGCTGTCTATATCTTGGGAATCCAAAATCTTCCTCCTGCTTTAACTGTATAGGTGCTGGGGATGTAGGAATGAATGAAATAGATGCGGTCTCCGCTGTCAGAAGATGTTTATGTCACCATGGGACATAGGTGCTTAATTAAATAGACATAGAATTATGTAATGCATAGGAAGTGGTCTGAAGGAGAAGTTTAGGAACTACTAAGGTGTATTGCAGGGGATTTGGCCAAGATCAGAGGATTAAGGCAGACTACTTGGATGAAATGACTTTTGAGATGTAAAGCGTGAGCAGGGATTTTCCAGTCACAGGTGGGGGAGGCCAGGAGAAGCACTCCCAGCACAGGGACTGCTTTCATGTGAAGGTCCTGAAGCTGCTGGAAAGATGGAAAGAAGACTCGCATGGCCAGACCATAATCACTGTGGGAATGTGATCAAAACCAAGATTGGAGAGAAGGGTTGGGACCTAGCAGGCAAGTCCAAGCTAAGAATTTTGAATTTTGTCTTATGGATGAAAAGAAAGTATTAAAGAATTTCCAGTAATACCTGTAAAGCACTGGCTTAATCATAACACTTTGCCATCTGTGTTGTCAACTAAGATAAATGAAAAGTACTACTTTTCATGAAATGAAATGAAATGAAATGAAAAGGGCTACTACCATTGACATTGAAGAGGGTGTTCCTATTTAAACATTTTGGGGACCATGTTTATGGATAAACCTTGAAGGGCCAAACATGGTAACACAGGTTTTATATGAACACAGTTATCCTCAAAGCATTAACTTATTTTAGATCTGGCAAATTTAATAAAGCTATTTATACTTCATTGTCTAGAAACATGTAAATGGTTAAAGAACGATCCAGGCTGCTGGGTTGTAAATTCAATTGCTGCCATTTATTCTTTTTTATTTTTTAAATTTTTTAAATATTTATTTTTGAGAGACAGAGAGAGACAGCATGAGCAGGGGAGGGGCAGAGAGAGAGAAGGAGACCCAGAATATGAAGCAGGCTCCAGGCTCTGAGCTGTCAGAGCTGTCAGAATCGGAAACAGGCTCCAGGCTCTGAGCCATCAGCCCAGAGCCTGACGCGGAGCTCGAACTCACGGACCGTGAGATCGTGACCTGGCTGAAGTCGGACGCTTAACCGACTGCGCCACCCAGGCGCCCCGACACAATCTTATTTGATGGAGTATCTGGGTACTCAGTACTCTATCAGGTCTGTTAGAACATAAATAAGGGTGATTTCTAATTTATAGTAGTTTCACCAGGCTGAAGTAAGACAACATGCATAAAGTGTCTAGCATGGGCATTAGCTCACAATGAACACTCAATAAATCAGAGCTTCAGGAAATTACAGAGGAGATAATCTAAGGATGAGTCAGAGCTATCCAGAGGGTCAAGAAATGAAGAAAGAGTCCAGTGTTTACCTGAATTATTCCAGAAATTTATGTCTTTAAACATTGTCTTCATATAGTTATTTTAAGAATGTTAATAAGTAGAAGTCTTCATTATGCAATAGGCAGAGCACATGGACTGGGACATCAGGATAGTAGAGATGTCAAGAAATGAAGGTGGAATATATTTTTTCTGGAAGGAATTGGATATTAAAAGATAAAAATAAAAAAAATTGCAGTAGCATGAAGAAAATAAGACCATTGCTATTCTTACATTTATATTACAAGTTACTATGTCTATATCTCTATTTCCCTCTGTATAGATATTTTATTTTGAATTACCCATTCTAAACACCATAATCTCAGGGTCTAAGCATCTCTCAAAATCATAATCTGGCCCTGGAAATGCAGTACAAACAGATGGAGCACATGGCATCTGACCAAGACATTCAAGTGGCTCAAGGAGCACATACGCTATGGTTGTGTTTGTTTAAGGATGATGCACCGTCACAGGAAATTGTGAGTAGGATCTCTAGGGAACATCATACAAAATAGTTGTCTGTTGGCCACGTTTATTCATTCATAAATATGCTAACTATATATTGAATACCTATATATTGGTCAGGGCCCAGTAAGAGAAATAGAAATCACATCAGCTAAGAGATGAATTTGTAGAGAGATTTGGGTTGGGCGATCAAAGGCAGGAGGCTCAGGTTGAACTAGTAGCTCTGTGGACTGCACTATAGATGGAGACCAAGACTTCTGAGGATGAGTGATGTCTGATGGAGATGAAGCCTCGGAGCAGGGACAGGAATTGTAGAGGTGGGACTTCCTTTACAGAAGGCCCCTTGCTTGGCAGGTATTGGTATCTGATGAGGTGCTTGTTATGCGAATGTGGGAAAAAGGTAGAAAACAGAATGGAGTGCTACTGCCAGAGCACAAACAGTTAGAAGCAAGTCCATCCCTATCTTATATTTTAGAAATAATAATAAAGTAAGAGAGGGGCACCTGGGTGACTCATTCAGTTGAGTGACTGACTCTTGATTTTGTCTCAGGTCATTATTTCATGGTTTGTGGGATTGAACCCTGTGTTGGGCTCTGCACTGACAGCATGGAGCCTGTTTGGGATTCTCTCTGTGCCCCTCTCTGCTCATGCTCTCAAAATAAATAAATAAACTTAAAAAATAATAAAGTGAAAATAATGTTATTCCATATAGCCATATATTATGGAAGAAAACAAACCCAAAAATGAGATAGAAAGTGACTGACATGATGGAGGAGGGAGGCGATGTTAGAAAGGTGGTCTGAGGAGAAAACAATGGAACAGAGTTCACGAAGATGAGGAGAAACTCTGCGAAGGCTGATGTAATCACATTGTTTGCAGGAGGAAAAACATGTTTAGACCCTGATCAGAAAGCATCCTGGCACAGAGAAGATAAGTGTGCAAATGAAGACCTGAGACAGATCATACAGGCCATGAAATTAGGTTTAATTTTATTCCAGGTGAAACGGGAAGACATGGAGGAATTTTAAGCACTCTGATTTGTGTAATAAGAAAATCACTATGTCTACTTTGTGGAGAGTGGACGATAGTTGGCAAGATTGGCCATAAATGATCACAGATGTGTTTCATTTAGCTGGCACCAAGTTAAAACACTGAAGCAGCACTTAAACATTGGTAAATTTCTAATAAAAATGCAACTTCTGGCTTATGTTAAAATACCTGCAGATCTGGCATTCCTGGGCTCACAACATGGCAGCCATCTGCTGATGCTAAGTGGCCACTGACTTTCCAGAAGGGGCAATTCACCACTGCCCACTCACCTCCCATCTTATCCCTGAGAAGCCTACTTACTTCACTAATATTAATTGCCTGAACCCCAAGGCATTTGAGTTTGTGACTTCTGATCATTTTTCCTTGCCCTGAAGCAAAAACTTTCCATCCCACCCTCTATTTATAGTATGTTATTTTCTGTCAGCCATCAGGTGCACAGAGTGGATTAAACATCACTCTTGATTCATGTCAGGCTCCCACTGTCGGTGCAGGTGTGGACTGCTGCTGTGTAGACAGTGGAGGGGAGATGCATGAGCAGAGAGAGAGACAGAGACAGAGACAGAGAGACAGAGTGCAAGCAGGGGAGGGGCAGAGAGAGAGGGAGACACAGAATCCAAAGCAGGCTTCAGGCTCTGAGCTATCAGCACAGAGTCCAACACGGGGCTCGAACTCTTGAACTACAAGATCATCACCTGAGCTGAAGTTGGATGCTTAACCAACTGAACCACCTGGGCGCCCCTCATAAAGGATTTTTTAAGACTTGGTCCTATGGGGTCTTATTTACTATGAGGCATTTTCCAGCATTCAGGTTTTAATTTACATAAAATTTTGCTTGAATTTTTTTAGCTTTTACTAACTTACAGAAGAGTAAGCATAATTAAAAAGGTTCTGACATTTTAATAGTGATATTCATGTGTTTGAGATTATGATTTAGTCTCTACGTTCATTTGTTCATTCAAAAACAATATAGTTTTACTAATTTTACAGTTGTCTATAAATTAACCTTTTGAGGAGTATCAAATTCCATCTCACATTGGAAGTATGAAAAACAACGTAATTCAGTAAAAACAATTCATGCTGATGTGATTATCCAAATTATATCTTAGACAAGACTCTATGTTAAGGTTCCTGTTACAAGTACAAAAAAGCCTATGGAATTTGTCATGATGATTAATATACTTTATGTTTAAGATAAAATGGCTATATATATGAAAAAAGATTATAGCAAATAAACAAAACACTTTGCAATTCCATATTAATTTTTAGAGTAATCCTTCTAATTCATTTTCAAACTTTCTGAGGAAATTGATATTCTCCCCTACTCTCAAATCCTTTCTCCAAATAGATTATTGAGAGGAAATGGAATTTATTTCTAAATATTTTCTATGTGCATTTGATATTTGATTCATTATTCAATCCCATTCCATCATTAACTAGAGTTTCAAAAAGGGTAATGTTAGCAGGGGATTTGTAATAAGCAATTTGGTGGTTATTTTCTGGCTGTTTATTTATAAATCAAGGACTTTAATATGAAAAGTTAGAAATAAATACTGTCCTTTTCCAAACTATGGTGAACACCAAAATCAAGTAATATAATATTTTCTTAATTATTTTACAGTTTAAAATGAAAAATAGGAAAAATATAACTTTTCAGGACACTGAAGCCTATTCATTGTTGTATCTCTAGAGCCTGATACAATACATGGAAAATATTTAATAAATATGAAGTGAATGACTATTGAATACAAGCAAGTGTCTCTGAATGTTTTTTTTTTTTTTATAAGTTATCACGCTATGGTTGTTATAAAATGGAAATGAGTAGATGAAAAACCCGTTGACAAATAAGTTTGACATTGGCTTCATCAAAACTTATAAATGATGGGGCAACTGAGTGGCTCAATCAGTTAAACATTTGACTCTTGATTTGGGGTCGGGTCATGATCTCACAGTTCATGAGTTCAAGCTCTGCATCTGGCTCTGTGCAGATAGTGGGGAGTCTGCCTGGAACTCTCTCTCTCTCTCTCCCCCTCTCTCTGCCCCTCCCTCTCTCTCTCAAAAGTAATAGTAAATAAACATTTAAAAAACCATAGGAATAGTTTATTGACTCAAATTACTGAACATTCTTTTTTTTTTAATTTTTAACGTTTATTCATTTTAGAGAGGCAGAGAGAGACAGTGTAGTGGAGGAGGAGCAGAAAGAGGGAGACACAGAATCCGAAGCAGGCTCCAGACTCTAAGCTGTCAGCACAGAGCCTAACGTGGGGCTTGAACTCACGGACTAAGAAATCATGACCTGAGCTGACGTTGGACACTTAACCATCCGAGCCACCCAGGTACCCCAAATTACTGAATATTCTTAAAGCGACTTGTATTCTTGGAAGCCCATGTTAAAATAAAATAAAACAGAACAACAACAACAACAAAAACAACAACAAAAACAGAAAAGAAAAAACAACCAAGGTCTAGGGCACTGTTTCTCCAAACGTGGTTTATAGATCCTTTCCATTTCTAGTTGTTTTTTTTTTTTTAATGTTTATTCATTTCTGAACAAGAGAGAGAGACAGAGCACAAGCAGGGATGGGGCAGACAGACAAGGGGACACAGAATCTGAAGCAGGCTCCAGGCTCTGAGCTGTCAGCACAGAGCCCGACTCAGGGCTTGAGCTCATGAACCACGAGATCATGACCTGAGCTGAATGAAGTCAGACGCTTAACCTGCTGAGCCACCCAGGCGCCCCTCCATTTTGAGTTTTATGTTCAGTTCTGATTAATTAACAGAAGATACTTTAGAAAGAGAACAGGTAGGAGAATAGAGAGACCATGAGCTATGCCAGATGAAGAATAGTGAGAGTAGTGCTTTTCAAAGTGTGATCCTGGACTGGCAGGATCGTCGACATTTGGCAACTTGTTGAAAATGCAAATTCTTGGGCCCTACCCCACACATACTGAATCAAAGATATGGGAGTAGGACCCAGAAATGGGTGTTCTAACAGGTTTTCCAAGTGGTTCTGATGTACACCGACTTTGAGAACCATTGGCTTAAGGAACTAAAATGGTTAAGCCAAGGAAAGAAAATTGAGGGAGGGAGGTGCAGTTGAGGAATACTCTTTTTTTTTTTTTTTTAAGGCTATTTATTTATTTTGAGAGAGAGAGAGAACCACCAGGGGAGGGACAGAGAGAGAGAGACAGAGAGGGGACTGAGGATCCAAGGCAGGCTCTGCACTGATAGCAGAGAGCCTGATGTGGGGCTTGAACTCAGGAACTGTGAGATCACGACCTGAGCTGAAGTCAGAGGCCTAACCTACTAAGCCACCCAGGCTCCCTGAGGAATAATCTTATTGCAAGGGTATTAGACTCATTTTGAGTAACTCCTAAGTGAATCATGAACTACAGTGATTGAAAGTTATATCATGGAGGAGTTTTACTCATTCATTTGGGATATATTTATTGAATGGCATCTGTATACAAGGTCCTCTGCTAAACCCTAAGAAGAAAAAATTCAGGAAGGTATGATTCTGCTCTTAAGAAGCTTATTGTCTTGGGGCTCCTGGGTGGCTCAGATGGTTAAGCATCCAACTTCGACTCAGGTCATGATCTCATGGTTCATGAGTTCGAGCCCCGAGTTGGGCTCTGTGCTGACAGCTCAGAGCCTGGAGCCTGCTTCGGATTCTGTGTCTCCCTCTGTGTCTGCCCCTCCCTAGCTTGCTCTCTCTCTCTCTCTCTCTCTCTCTCTCTCTCTCAAAAATAAATAAAACATTCAAAAAGAAAAAAAATTAAAAAAAAAAGAAGCTTACTGGTTTTTGTAAGAGAGTAACAAGGATTTGTAAGGGAGAAACCTCTCTGTCAGACTGACAGGGCAGATAATTCTTCACCAAGGAGCTAGCACTTGAGATGAGTTCTGATGGACCAGTAGGTATTAACTAGAGAAAGAACGGTGTTCAATAGAGTTAGAGCTGCTCAAAGTTAAGATAAAATAAGGGAGGAGTAAGAGAGAGAAAATGTGAGGGGTGATGTTGGAGATTTGGTGGGGGTGGGGGGGGAGAGAGAGAGAAATGGCGAAAGAGAGAAAGAAAACTGCCTCACGTGGTTTTACGCTGCCTTGTCACTTGAGGTATCAGGAAGAGGCTGAACTGCTTGGTGTGCTGAAGAAGGAATACTTGTTCTCAGCTGGAGAATTTACTCAATGCCAATATGTCCCTTTTAATACTCAGATTCTCTGCTCCTATTAGCCGTAAGCAGGAAAAGAAGCATGCTAAAATTTATCTTTGGAATCCCTTTTAAATGTACTTTTTTTCCACTTGTGGACAAATCCACCTTGCTTGGTTTTGCCTTCCTCCCTATCCACCTCCCCTCCTACCATGTTTCTTGCTCAATCCTCCCCCATCCCATCTCCCATCACTGACGGCCACTTCCAGGTACTAATTGTTGATGTAATGGCAGAACATGATGTCTTACTCTATACCACTCAAGTAGTGGCATTTAGCAGAGACTCTTCAACAAGGAAAGACTTTTAATTCAAAAGTCTTCCACTTTTGTGAAAATACCTGAAATAGTCTGGCAAGTATGTGCTACAGAATTTTAGGTAGCAGTCATTACTGGACTGTTCTTAACTAACCAGCTCTCCTTCTATCTAGTTCACCATTACTGTAAGAAAATGAACAATACAATAGTCTTGGAAATTATTAAAAGTTGAGTGCAAAGTGACCAGAACTTTATTCACTCCCCATCCTGTGAGGTGGATAAAAGAGGCCCTTCTGTAACCTGATTCCATTTAGACAGTCAGGGGAGAGACAAACTAAACTTAGAACAAAAAGTTTGGTGACTCAAAAACACTACCGAAGTTTTTTATTTCTTTGTTTTGATTCAAACATAGCAGTCACCTTAATATCAATCAAAAAGTTCAGAAGACAAGCTGACCTAGTGGAATGGGGCCATAATAGTGGTAGGTGATGGAAAAACAGAAACAAGCTATAACCAGCCTACCTCCTTTTTAATCCTTTGTTGGGCACAAGAATTAGGATTTTTTTTTTTTAAAGGTTAAATAGTGCTTGATTTACATGCACACATACACACACACACACACACACACACACACACACACAATTTTGAAGTCCTTTTTTCTGAGTGGTAGGACTCTTACTTTCTCTCCCCTATGTCAGAGTCATTGGCTATTCTACTCCATTTATGAAGTGATTATATGTGATTATCTGTGACGAATTTTCAGATCTAATGCAGCCTTCACAATATTGGGTCTGCTCTTGTCCTGCTCTGTCCTGGATGTCCAGTTCAATCCTCTAGGGTGAAGTTTTGGACACAGTGATATTTTTGTGTGAGAATAAGTCTAAAAGGTTGGAGGGATGTTCACAGAGATAAGTTAGGGTGCACAAGAACTAGACTTCAAGAATATTCTAGTCACCCCAAAGGTGACTTCAAAAAGCCCATGAGGTCCCTGATTTCTCCAACCCTGGAGCCTACATACATAGTGCATGGGATAAAAACTGAGAATTCCAATCCATGTTCAGAAACTTCATTTGAGACATAAGAGGTGTCTTTGGGTAAGATATCCAATCTTCCTAGGACTCAGTTTCCACTTTTGGTCTTAGCCTATCATCTACATTAGAATCCTAACAAAATTGTGCTGGTTTAATCATCTCAGTATTTATAATTCTTTGAGGTGTAAGACTATGTTTTAAAAATCATTAAATTTCTTGAGCAAACATGATGTAACATAGTTCATAGCTCACTTGTAAAAACCTTGGGAAAAAACTACTCTTTAGGAAAGTGGTAGCCCAAGGGATGCATATTAAAGAAATGAGGCCGGTATCCTATATCTCCTCAATGTTCAAGTATAATAATCAGTAAGAAAGACTTGTATAATTTGATCCTTCCCTAGAACTACTTTAAGTTATAACCAGCATTGCCATACAATCTGCTGTGGATGAATTTCTTGCTTGCTTATTTAATAACACAGAACAATCCTTCAAGACTTCATTCAACAGTCAGATCAAATCACATGCCCACTCACACACCTATCCTTTCACTTGACTCTACAAAACCCATTTTATTAAGAAATGAAGTTGTTGACAGGCACACACACAAATTCACATATGCACAAGTTTGGTTTGAAAGCAAAAAAAGACCAGATCTGGTGCTGTTGCATTCTGGCTTGAAATGAAACACGAAGTGACCTTGTTACTAGGAAAGCATACGTGTGTCATATACTGTACGTTTAAATGAGTTAGCACTTAATGAAAAATTAAATTTTACATTATCGCTGATCTTCTAATTCTTTTATAAATGCTAATGGACAGGACACTCAAAAATAGCATGCATGTACTCAGACCATTTCCCTGGTATTTTCATTTTGCTTTTATTCGAAGATAAATGCTTGAGAATCAAACTCAGCACACAGGAAGAGGCCTTTCCTAACTATTTAAACAAGTTGGAGGGCATGAGAAATCTTCAGACTGCCTCTGCAGCAATTTCTGGGCAACCCTTTGAAGACCATAAACATGTATGGATATTTCCCACACAACCCAAAGGCGAGCATTTACCATCAGTTAACAAGAAAAGACCCCAAACCACATATTATATTTTATAACTTTTCAATGTTCGCTATAAATGAGAAGCAGAGTTCTATTTCATGCAAGAATGGTGTGTGCCCAAGCTCAACCCTTGCCAGAATTTGAAGGCTAGATTGGCTGGAGCACAAATCTGCCTTCTGCTTTCTTTTCTATTAAACGAAAGATCAAATGAATAGGTGCAATTGGAAATGCTGTCAACAGTATTTGCGCTGCAGTTTTAAGATACAGTAGCACTGTCATTTGAGTGATTTATCTTCTAATTATTTGTCAAAACGATGTGATTAAATATCATGCTCCATTACGGGTTTCATGTAAATAGCCTAATTAGCCCCATTCTGGCTCCAAAGGGCATCTCCGCAGAGCTTCCGGATTCTGAAAAGAGACAACGCTTTCCCTTCTGCCTCTTAATAAAAAGGCTACTTCTTTCTCTTTCATCCTCCATGAGATTTATGGGCTTTAACTTCCAACCCATAGGGGAGAAGATCAGGCTACATGCTTTCATTTATTCTGGAAAGTTTCTGCTCATCCTCTACCCTAACTGCCTTGCCCTTCAGGAGGCATAGGTGGAGTCACATAACTCTGTATTAACATTTGGAAATGGCTTTTACTTCTTGGGTCATTTTAATTGTGTCATTCCAGTCAGTTCTCCATTTGGAATATTACTTAGCTGTATGGAGAAAATATTCTTTCTGCACTGTTACAAAATAATTATTTTTACTTTTGATATAATGAATGTATTTAAGTTTGCATATGGTTTCTATGCATTTTTTTTTTTTTTCTGTAGTAGACATGGGGACAAAGTAGTGATGGTAGAGCATTGAGTGAGTTGAGTTTCATGAGGAAAGATCCATATAATCCATGGCCTTGAACACTTCGATGAATTATTTTGTACATCTGTAGAATCAAGCAAGATAGCGTCATGAAGAATTACTAATGGGGGTTTATATGCTATGTCAGATTAAAGTCTTTTAAACCTATCAAATACACATTTTCCTTTTAGCTTGTTAACTCATTTAAACTCAAGTTTTTTTAAAAGGTTATTTATTTATTTTGAGAGAGAGAGAGAGAGAGAGAGAGAGAGAGAGACGGAGAGAGCATGAATTGGGAAGGGGCAGAGAAAGAGGGAGAGAGAATCCCAAGCAGGTTCCACATGGTCAGTGAAGAGCACAATGTGGGGCTCGAACCCACAAACCATGAGATCATGACCTGAGTGGACATCAAGAGTTGGATGTTTAACAGACTGAGCCGCACAGGTGCCCCTAAAGCCAGTTTAATTCAAAACATATTCCTATCATATATAAGGATTACTATGATGTTTCTCTACCCCTTCAGATACTTAAATAAAAAGGTCCAAAACTTAGTAAGCCATAAAGGGAAATACAGATATGGGCCCTCCCTGGTAGAATCCTCCTTCCCTCCCTCCTAGTGTGTGTCTTTGAATTCAAAACAAAGTCAGGGGGTCAGGGGTCCTTATTAGATATATTTTAACTGTTATTTTAGGGCAGACCAAGTCTCTCAGACAGGCTTAAAGCTATAGATTGAAAAATAGAGTTGATTCTCCCATTTATTTGAATAATTTAGGAACTTTTATTCTGATTTTGTTTTAATCTAAATTGCCTCCAGCTAAAAGTTGGCTTATCTCTTTGCATAAAGTCAAATCATCACAGTCCAAATCCCAAGAATCTTTTAAACTCTTTTTTTTTTCCCAAAGTCAAAGAGAGGAAGGTCATTCTCAGCAAAAAGTATTGCATTGCCTCTTTAGCAATGCAAATGTTAAGTTTCTGGACATTGCAAGAGCCATGTAAACAAAACAGTAAAAAAAACCTGGTGGGGGGAGGGGAAATACCAGTGAAATAGTGAAATCTTTGGGCTTCATCATCCTTCAGAGGGCTTTGAAAGGTAGCAGAACTTATTCCAGTTGAGCAAGAATGTGTTTATTCTGCTTATCTCTGGTCAGAACTAATAGCCTTAATGGTTTTGAAGAGCCTCAACTGGTCCTGGGTTGATGTGGCCATTTGCAGATTAATGTACCTTTATGCAAATGATCATATTTCCACACATGATTTATAACAGACACACTGTAGGTTGTTACAAGATTTGCAGTCTAGTGAAAGAAATGCCATCCACTTTTAAATCCTCAAAGCATATTGTCATAGTTTCAAGCAAACATATGGGAATGTCTTTTCAAGTTTTGCTACTCATTGACAGATATCTTTGGGTATCCATGGGCAGCACAGGCAAAAACCACACACAAATTAAAATGAACCATAATTCCAGATTTTGATGTCATTCTCTTCAATTTAAAATTTCCCAAAGTTTAAACAAGTGAATACAAAGAAATGGAAAATACAGTGAAATTCAGTACTGAGGAAACAGATTGAATGGATGGGAACATTTTGTTTGCATATAGTTAAACATACATAATTGGTTTCTGAATTGAATAATCCAATAATTGTATAGTCTTTGGGTCCTACTACTCTGAAACCATTGACAATTTTACCCTTAATGAAGAAATTCAAAAAAACAGTATTGCAGAAAAGTGATTCAAATTCTTGATTTCCTATTTTATTTTTGGGGAGCCATAAAAATTCTACTAGTGCTTGGAGTGCCTGGGTGGCTCAGTCTGTTAAGCGCCCAACTTCCACACAGGTCATGATCTCACAGTTCATGGGTTCAAGCCCCACATCAGGCTCTGTGCTGACAGCTCAGAGCCTGGAGCCTGCTTCAGGTTCTGTGTCTCCCTCTCTCTCTCTTCCCCTCCCCCACTCATGCTCTGTCTCTCTCTTTGTCTCAAAAAATGAATAAACGTTAAAAAAAAATAAAAGATAAATTCTACTAGTGTTTGAGCCCCAATAGATACTAATGAAATTTAATATCTGGGATCCAGAATTTGGTTTTAAAAGCTGCCCAGGTGATTCTAACGTTCAACCAGAGTTGAGAACCAGACTTTTAACTGATGGTTTGTATATGTTAGCTTATCTTAGGTCACTTAGAAGGCTGGTTAAAATATATACTTGCTGGGGCGCCTGGGTGGCTCAGTGGCTCAGTCAGTTGAGCGTCTGACTTAGGCTCAGGTCATGATCTCACGGTTCTTGGGTTTGAGCCCTGTGTTGGGCTCTGTGCTGACAGCTCAGAGCCTGGAGCCTGCTTCGGATTCTGTGTCTCCCTCTCTGCTCCTCCCCTGCTCACATGCTTCTCTCTCTCAAAAATAAATAAAGATAAAAAAATAAAAATTAAAAACAAAACATACTTGCTGGGTCTCAACCTTAGAGTTTTTGATTCAATAGGTCTTTGATAGGACCAAAGAAGTTGAAGTTTTGGCCGGCTCTCGGGTGGTGCTAAATGCTGCTGTTGCTGTTCCCCATATCACATTTTGAGAACCACTGTTAAACATAATGCTATCTCGTCTGACCCAGAGAACACATAGGACCTAGGTATAGTAATCATATGTATTTTGTTGGTTAGGAAACCCTCCCCCCTAAAACAAATAAAAAAAGGGGGGCGTATAACAGAATGTACATGTAACTTTAAATTGAGTATGAGTTTTTGGTTATTATATATAACTGAACATTTTATAGTATTGAACAGAGAATGCATTTGTCTATTTATAGTGCATTTGTTCTTATCTAAGATTGATCAAAGAGTTATGAGATAATCTGAATTACCTTCCAGGAAAGAAAAAAAAAAAAACTTTCTTCATTACTTAATTTTAAGGTACAGTAGGAAAAAAAAACTTGCTTTTTAATTTTACTCCATGAGTTCTGTTTGTTCAACACATTGATTATGCAAACACAAATTTAATAATAATAAAAAAAGAATGTGGGGCGCCTGGGTGGCACAGTCGGTTAACCGTCCGACTTCAGCCAGGTCACGATCTCGCGGTCCGTGAGTTCGAGCCCCGCGTCAGGCTCTGGGCTGATGGCTCAGAGCCTGGAGCCTGTTTCCGATTCTGTGTCTCCCTCTCTCTCTGCCCCTCCCCCGTTCATGCTCTGTCTCTCTCTGTCCCAAAAATAAATAAACATTGAAAAAAAAAAAAAAAAAAAAAAGAATGTTTTAGCTCATTAAGTAGAAAGTTAACATTAGGTCTACCTAGGTCAAGGAGAGTAAAGAGGAACCCTAGTGATTACTTCTATCAGTGTGTGCTGTTTTCTTCTTTTGATGGTGGAATTCTCAGGCATACTGTTCCCATCTGATACTCAAAATATTGAGTGGTTGTAGGTTTAAATTACTCTTGAAAATTAATTCCAGAATAATCCTCAAGCATCTCTGGTTGGCCTAACTTGCTCATTCTTGTACCAATTATTATTAAATAAATTGAATGCTTTGCATAGCCAGGCCTGGGTCCCCCAAGATGCGGGAGAGGGTTTAGTCCTGACTGACTCATAAGAGAGAAAAGATTCTTTTAACAGAAGGTAGCAAAAGGTAGCAGGACAAGTTAAAAAATATATATATATATAAATATATGTATATATACATGTGTGTATATATATATATATTTGTGAATGTATATAGTGTATATATATATATGTGTACATATATATATGTGTGTACATATATATATGTGTGTGTGTACATATATATATATATATATTGCAATCCACACAGTGCTAGCACTTAGTAATTACTCAATA
This sequence comes from Herpailurus yagouaroundi, assembly GCF_014898765.1. Taxonomy (NCBI): domain Eukaryota; kingdom Metazoa; phylum Chordata; class Mammalia; order Carnivora; family Felidae; genus Herpailurus; species Herpailurus yagouaroundi. Next base: position 153,102,255 of record NW_024412376.1, read on the forward strand.
AATTGGATGAATAAGTGCGCCAATTACAAGTATCTCTTTTTTCTTCCCAGATCTCTTTTATGACAGTCTTGTGGTAAAGCTTATAATGTTGAACCTCAGGTTTTTAATTTCTTATATCACAAAAACATTTCAATAATTAGTGTGTAAGATTAAGCAATAGAGGCTTCCCAAGGTGGTACGTTATAAATCTACTGGAAATCTTAATTTGCTTAATCTCTCCAGCACATTGTTACTTGCATTTGTTTTCAAAGTTGCGTAACATTGTACATGCTTTTTAAAATGGCAGTTAAAGACAGAATTCCACAGACTTTCCAATCTTGGAAGAGACTGTGAGAGAATATAGAAGGTGATTTCATAGATTATTGTCCTTTGTGTAAAAGTGTGACATGATTGAGCCTCCATTGGTTATTCTCTATTGGCTAGATCGCAGCTTGTATATAGTTTTGTATTGCTGATAGAAAATCATGACCATGGTCTTAAACAACCACTCATACAATTGGATTAGTGATGTAGTTAAAGATTTGACTAAAGCTTAACTGTGACATTCAGATGAGAAACAATGATCTTTAACTGTATGTAAATAGAGGCAGTTAACATTTATTTGCTCTTCGGAGTGTATTTCCACTTGTATTAATTTCTGAATTTTGGGGATGGGCTTGACTTGGTTGAGGTGATTGGGGAATGGAATGATGGCTACAAGAGGTAGGGCTGATATTAAGAATACTTATTTTACCTCTGATTATATTTTCAGTATTAATTTGCTAGGGTTGCTATAACAAAATACCATAGATTGGGTGACTTGAACAACAGAAATTGGTTTTTGCATGATTCTGGAAGCCAGAAGATCAAGGTGTGGTCAGGTTTTACTTCTTAGGCTTTTCCTTGCCTGCCCTCTCGCTGTGTGCTCACATGGCTATTCTTCCATGTTGTGCCTATCTTAGTCTCCTCTTCATATAGGGACGCCAGTCATACTAGATTACAGGCCACATCTACGTTATCTTAATCATTTCTTTCAAGGCCCTATCTCCAAGTTGTCACATTCTGAAGTAAAGGGGGCCGACAGGGGCAGGGTGGTGGTGGTGGTGCAGGAGGACTTTAACATATGAATTTTGGAAGGACACAATTCAGCCCACACAGTTTCTAGCTTATAATGAGAATTCTGATGGGTTCTAGAAAAGGCTACTCATACTTGTGTCAGAGATATTTGGCAAATTAGCATTTTCTTTTTACTGATGAGCAAACTTGGGCTTTAGAAGTTGAGTCTTGTCCAAAGTCACTAGATGAACAAGGACCTCAACTTCCATTAGAATTCAGGGTTTTCTGTAACTGTTCTTTTTGGTCCATCACCATGCCACTTTTTAACCTTTTAGTACAACGAGAAGAATGACAATACAACACTGAAATGGAAAATAAGGAGGGAAAAGGATTAGGTAAGACATGACAAATGCTGCCACATTTAGATAAGAATGGAACAAAATATACGTGGGAAAACAATTGGGAATTTTTTCAGAAAAAAATGTCAGAAAGCTGAGTACTGACAAGGAAGACAACTTGCCCTGTGTCCTGCTTGACCAAGTCATCAATTGACTTTATTGATTTTATAAAACTTCTAAAATTGGCCAATAGTTCCAATTTGGTTAATTTACTACACTTCCTTTGGCCAAAAAACAAACAAACATAAAAACCAAAACAAAGTCTAATTCAAAAGCTTGGTCACATCTCAAACGATGAAATTAATCAATATTTAATTGTATCTTTATGACTAGCACCATTTTTGGCCTAGTACATTTTAAAATAACAACAAAAATAAATGTGGAAAGAAGAGAGGACCCCAGTTGCCCTCAGCTCACATATGTGCTGCGATATTATTCATAGCACATTTTAGGTCCTGCTTAATTTGATATGTTCTCTATGTACACTTGCTAAATAAAGAGTGATATCTTGAAAAAGCAAAAATTCAGATTTACTAAGTAGTGTGTAGAACAGAAAGCAGAAACCATTTCAGGTTGGGACTATTGTAAAGAACTTTCTCTTTCTGTTGTTTTAAAAAATAAAATTCCTAAAATTCTGGAAACTTGGATAATCAAATATAAAAGAAGGGGAATCTGATTTAATCAGATTACTTTCAGCTCCTCCTGTTGTTGCTGTTATTCTTCAAGGAGATAAAACTAACCAAAGAAATGGGGGAGGTTTTAATATTTTAAAAAAGTGTTTTTTAACGTTTATTATCGAAAGACAGAGAGAGTCAGAGCGTGAGCAGGAGAGGGGCAGACACAGAATCCGAAGCAGGCTCCAGGCTCCGAGCTGTCAGCACAGAGCCCGACCCGGGGCTCGAACTCATGAACCATGAGATCATGACCTGAGTCGAAGTCGGATGCTTAACCAACTGAGCCACCCAGGCACCCCTTAATTTTATTTTTCTTAAACTCATCTTTAGCTTTTAGAAATATAACATATTTGTAAGGCGGATGAATTCTGGCTTTCCTGAAATAAAGAATAGTAGCTTAAAGCAGGAAGACCATGAGAAATTAAGATATAAATTCCGAAGCAGGTCAAGGGATAGATAATATATTCCAAGCTTAGACATTAAATCTTACAGCTTCCAAGCTGGCCACCAGAAAGGACAGAGGAGGTTTTGAAGCACAGGCCCAAAAGGAACAATGTTCCTTTGCAATCAGAGAAAAGAGTATAGTAATTATGTGCATATGTTTGTGCTTTACAGAATTCTGATACTAATCAGTGTGTATTTCTATATATGTAAATACCAGATCAATGGAAAACCCTCCATCTGTGTATTTAGCTTCATGCACCTCTTTAGTTAGATACATAGATAAATTGAAGCTAATTGAATATGAATGAGAATCTAAGTTAAAGTAACATGGATCAAAAACTGGCTGCCATAGGTTTGGAATTCAAGCACTCATGCTTACAAGTTATAGAATTTTTCTCACTCTGTTATTGAAATTGGGAATCGGTCCAAAGCATAAACAGTAAAGGACTGAATTACTGCAACATGATCTACTCAGAGATACTCCTAAGGCCACCCAGAAACTCCTGTTCACATAGGAATCAGCCCCCTTAGGAACCAACTAGTCCCAAATGGCTCGTGTGGGCAGGGTGACCCCCCCCCCCCAGCCCCCTTCTCCTTTCTCAGGACAATTTGAGGTTTGGACTCCAGCACTAGAGGATCCACTTTAGGCTAATGTGCTGGAATAGTGCTCTGGGGGTCTGCAGAGACAGGAGTATACAAACTCATATGTCTTCTCAAACTCCTGTATTCTATCCTCTTTCCTTGACAAAACACTTTGGAGATCTGAGGTCTAATTTTCTTTTTTTCACAAAGGATATTCTGTTTTTTTTTCTTCCTCCCTATACACATTTTTGCAATGATCAAATTCATAATGAGAATATAAACCAGAACACTCAGAAAGAGACCTTTCTCACCAGCCACTCCTACATGAGAACCACAGGAAATGACACTTGTGTACAAATAGTGAAGACCATTCAGTAGGATGTGTGGGATTGGGGATGGCTGAGTTCATGCACTGACTGATTGAGATGATTTAGTGATCGAATCGCACCTTGAATGTAGTTTCTTTGGTTTTATTTCAGGAGATTGAGCTCATTAGTTTTGTCAGTTACTTTGGAAGTATGTGCACAAAACCTGTTTCACATTGTGGGTAGACCTCAGGAAATAGTCCTTCATGACTCTTATTTGGAAAACAATTTTGAAAATTTAACATGAAATGTGTGCCATATTTATTCAACACTATAATGATTAGTCTGAAAATAAACATGTATTTTTATAAGTGCGTTCTTTTCCATAGTGTAATGTAACCAACAGCCAAAGGACTTCATTAGCTTTTTCTCTACCCTTCTCCATTCCCTCAAATATCATCATTTTTATTCAATGATTTGAAGGAAATGTGAACTTTGTTGGTTTATAAAATAGGTTTTCATTTTGAAATAAAGTAGATCAATAGAATTTTTAAAAACCCAACTATTTAAAATATATAGAATTTGTTAACATAATATGCAACATGATATTTTAGTAACTTAAAAAATTGACTTGATAAATAAAAACTCTTTGGTGATATAGCTACTATAGTTTATGAATATGACTTAGCTTATAGCATGCCTTCACCTTTTTAAGGATTTTATTCTCTTTCTGGACTTGAATTCATGTTGTAAAGGAAGAAACAAGACACTGTGGAAAGAACTGGGGCTTTGGAATTGAATGATTAAGCTTACTTAGCTATAATTTCCTAATTGGAAAAATTGCAGGTAACTTGAATTGTTTTTAAAAATTAGAAATAATATAGTAAAATGTCTAACGTAGTACCTGGCTTATGGTGCTTGAACTTGTAGGTTCTCAATAACTGGTAGTATTCTTTAGTTATTGTTTTCCACCACATTGTCTACAAACCACTTATATATATGCTTATAAAAGATTTGTGTGTGCTCCTTCATGTAGGAATATTTACTGGATGTTCTCATTGTTATCTGTTATTTTTAACTCCTTTATTGAAATCTCTTTGACATATAAAAATTGTATATATTTAAGGTGGACACATGATGTTTTTGAGGTATGTATACATTGTGAAACGATTTCCACTACCAAGCTAAAGAACTTATCTATCATTTCTACACAGTTACCACTTGTGCGTGTGTGTGTGTGTGTGTGTGTGTATGTGTGTATGTGTGTCTGTGTGCGTGAAAGTGTGTGTGGTAGAAGATTCAATTTAAGATCTATCTTTTTAGTGAATTCTGAGTAAACAACACAGCATTGTTAATTAGCATCACCATGTTTACATTAGAATCCCAGAACTTAATCATTTTAAAACTGAAAGTTTATATACTCCTTGACCAGTATCTCTTTAATCTATCAACCTGACCCCAACCCCTGGCAACCACCATTCTACTCTGTTTCTAAGAGTTCAACTTTCTTAGATTCCACATCTCAGTGAGACCATGTAGGATGTGTCTTTCCGTGTCTGGTTTGCTTCACTTAGCGCAACGTCCTCCAGGTTCATTCATGTTGCAAATTACAGACTTTTCTTCTTTTTTAAGACTGAATAATGTCCCATACTAAGTATATATCATATTTTCTTTACCCATTCGTCTGTTGATGGACACTTAGATTGTTCCCATACTTTGGCTAATATGAATAATGCTGAAATGACCATGGGGTGCAGAATCTCTCCCGCATCCAGATTTCATTTCCTTTGAATATATAACCAAAAGCAATGTTTTTGGTGTCATTTGCCACTCCACTCTGAATGAAGAGGATAGAGGCTACTAGTTTATAAGGCTAGCGGCAGCATAATCTATTTGCAAGGTGGACGATTATCTCCCTTTCATGGGGCTGCTGGCCCTGTCCTGCGAACAGCAAAGCTTCACAGAGGCAAGTATAATGTAGGAAGCAGCTTTAACTTTCCAAGGTGATTAAAAAAAAATCTAATGTCACTTCTAAAAGAAAAACAACAAAAGAAAAAAGTAGTTCAAAAAGACGTCAGAAATAATATTAAGCATTGATACGACTGATTATTATTTTCTATTTTGTTCATGAAGCGTTTTGTGAACACATCTAATGAGTATTCATTGACTCACATTCTCCACTCATTACCAGGATTTATTGACCCTAGAAGTTAGTATTGACTGGGGCAAAACAGCCACTGACTTCTTTCAGGCCAAAAATCCGGCGATGGAAGAACACCAAACCAGGGGTCAGTACATTTTTTTCTTGGTAGTTGTTTTTTTCCCTGGCTCTAGGAAGAATGTCAGCGCAGCTGCCTGCTTCCAGTGGGCCTATCATGTTTTTAAAAAATTTAGTAGCTGGCCATTTAGAATCTGTTTCCAATTTACATTGTGTACTAATAGGGTCTGAATATAAAATTTCCTTCAGATGTATTAATATGTGTAGGTATAGTGAAGTCAAAGCATATTTATCATAGTTAAATTTCATAAATAATGCCAGAAAAAAGAAAAAGAAAAAAAATGGTAAATTCAACGCATGTGACAATAGCTAGAAATTTTACACAATTTAATTATGCATTTCAAAGGATATACCTGAGATTTAATCAAGTCACTCCATCTTTCTGGATTTCAGTTCTTTCTTTTTGTAAAATGAAGTGTTTGAATTTGTCTTTGAGGTCTTTGTCAGCAATAAGATCCAAGAAAGTATGAAGGCTCTTCAAAAGCTAGAATTTGTGGATATGTGTTGTTCTCTCAATCTGAACCCCATGGAGAAGCTATTCGAGATCTGAGAACAAGATTGGGGCGCCTGGGTGGCGCAGTCGGTTAACCGTCCGACTTCAGCCAGGTCACGATCTCGCTGTCCGTGAGTTCGAGCCCTGCGTCAGGCTCTGGGCTGATGGCTCAGAGCCTGGAGCCTGTTTCCGATTCTGTGTCTCCCTCTCTCTCTGCCCCTCCCCCGTTCATGCTCTGTCTCTCTCTGTCCCAAAAATAAATAAACGTTGAAAAAAAAAAAAAAAGATCTGAGAACAAGATGTAACAAAGAAATGGGGCACATCCCTTGCGCTCTCTATTTTTCAGAACTATTTGTTTTGTATAAAAATTGTTACTGGGAGCTTCTTGATTTAAGAAAGAATGGAGTGGTAGAAGTGTAAGATTTGAAGTTTAAAGGTCTGGTTTTGGAGCCTCCATCTGTCCTGAGCATGTGTGTTTGTGTGTGTGCAAATGCATGTGTGTGCGGGGTGTGTGTGAGAATTAAAATTAATGTGCACCTTCGGTGTCTGGGTCATTCCTCAAGTACTCAGTTGCCATGATGTTTTACAGAGTCACATGTCTCATGGAGAGAGACCACATTCAGAGAAATCAGGTGGCTTGCCCAAAGTGAATAAGCTGGGCTGTCATTTGAATTCACGCTGGTCTTACCTCAAAGATGGTGCTCTCGATGGTTACTCAGCTTCTCTGAACTCCTGTTCCCTCTGCTGCAAGGTGAGCTGCCCCAGTTCAAGGAGAGAAGACTGTGTTGCCTACAGAGTCCAACGTCAGTGTTAACTGTGTCTGGTGATTATAGTGATAATCACCTCATTTTATCCTAGGGACCACCATTTAGAAAATATTTCCCAGTAAGTGGCCATCATGAGTAACACAGAACTTAAAATTGTAAGTAAATGTAGAACCCAAGTAGGTTTTCAAACAGTGCTTAGGAAATCCTTCTGGCAAAGATGTCAGGTACATGGAATATGTAGAAAAATATGGTTCTTGGCCTTTGCCTCCATTTAGTGATGCCCTATCTTCTGTCCCTCACACAGATGCTCAGGCCTTTCCAGCTTCCAGATTATTCTAAAATCCACAGAAGTGTACATTTATAACAGTTGGAAGGCAACAGGGGTTCATGGTATGGGTTTTAAATTCAGAAATATTTGGGTTTGAATCCCAACTTTACTGCTTATCAGATGTTAAGTTTAAGAAATAATTTTCTGGGGCACCTGGGTGGCTCAGTCAGTTAAGAGTCTGACTTCGGCTCAGGTCATGATCTCACAGTTTGTGAGTTTGAGCCCCGTGTCGGGTTCTGTGCTGACAGCTCAGAGCCTGGAGCCTGCTTCGGATTCTATGTCTCCTTCTCTCTCAGCCCCTCCCCCACTTGTGCTCTGTCTATCAAAAATAAATAAATGTAAAAAAAAATCTTTAAAAAAAAAGAAATAATTTTCTGAAGAGACTTTTGTTCTGTTTTTTTTGTTTTTTTTTTTTTTTTTTTCCATTAGATATTCTTTCCTGCTTTGTTGAGATTGACTGACCGTATAGTTGTGGGTCCATTTCTGGGTTTTCTGTGATGTTCCATTGATTGATGTGTCTGTTTTTGTGCCAGTACCATGCTGTCTCGGTGACGACAGCGTTGTAATATAACTTGAAATCTGGAATGGTAATGCCTCCAGCTTTGCTTTTCCTTTTCAGAACTGCTTTGGCTACTTGGGATCTTTTGTGGTTCCACACAAATTAAGATTGTTTGTTGTAGCTCTGTGAAAAATGCTGGAGGTGTTTTGCTAGGGATTTCATTAAATGTGTAGTTTGCTTTGGGTAGCATAGACAGTTTAACAATGTTTGTTCTTCCAATCCATGAGCATGGAATGTCTTTCCATTTTTTTTGTGTTGTCTTCAATTTCTTTTATAAGTGTTTATAGTTTTTGGAGTACAGATCTTCTATCTCTTTGGTTTGATTTATTCCTAGACATCTTAGGGTTTTTGGTACAATTGTAAATGGGATTGATTCCTTGTTTTGTTTTGTTTTTTTTTTTTCCCTGCTGCTTCATTATTGGTGTACAGAAATGCAACAGATTTCTGTACATTGATTTTATATCCTGTGACGTTGCTGAATTCATATACTAGTTCTGGCAATGTTTTTGTGGAGTCTTTAGGGTTTTCTACATAGAGTATCAAGTTGTCTGCTAATAGTGAAAGTTTGACTTCTTCCTTGCCGATTTGGATGCCTTTTATTTCTTTTTTATTGTCTGATTGCTGAGGCTAAGACTTCCAATACCACGTTAAACAGTAATGGTTTTTGCTCCTGTCATAGAGGAAAAACTCTCAGTTTTTCTCCACTGAGGATGATTGTTAGCTGTGAGTTTTTTGTAATGGTGAAGGGAAAACTGGATGGCAACATGCAGAAAAATGAAACTGGATCACTCTCTTATACCAAAAATAAATTCAAAATGGAGGACAGACCTAAATGTGAGACAGGAAAACATCAAAATCCTAGAGAAGAACACAGGCAGCAACCTCTGTGACCTCAACCTTAGAGACTTCTTACTGACATGTTGCTGGAGGCAAGGGAAACAAAAGCAAAAATGAACTATTAGGATTTCATCAAGATAAAAATCTTCTGCACAGTGAGGGAAACAATCAATAAAACTAAAAGGCAGCTTATGGAATGGGAGAAGATATTTGCAAATGACATATCTGATTAAGGATTAGTATCTAAAACCTATAAAGAATTTATGAAATTCAACACCCAAACAAAAAATAATCCAGCTAAGAAATGGGCAGAAGACCTGAATAAAAATTTTTCCGAAGAAGACATCCAGATGCCTAACAGAGACATGGAAAGATGCTAAACATCACTCATCATCAGATGAGATATCACTTCACACCCATTAGAATGGTTAAAATTAACAACACAAAAACCAAAAAGTGTTGGTGAGAAAGCGGAACCCTCTTGCACTGTTCGTGGAAATGCAAACTGGTGCAGCCCCTCTGGAGAACAGTATGAAGTTTCCTCAAAAAATTAAAAAGAGAACTACCCTATGATCCAACAATTGCAGTACTAGGTATTTACCCAACAGATACAAAAATACAGATTCAAAGGGATACCTGCACCTCGATGTTTATAGCAGTGTTATCAACAATAGCCAAACTATGGAGAGAGCCCAAATGTCCATGGACTGATGAGTGGATAAGAAGGATGTGGTGTGGTGGTGGTGGTGGTGTGTGTGTGTGTGTGTGTGCGTGTGTGTGTATACTACTCATCCACCAAAAAGAATGAAACCTTGCCATTTGCAATGACATGAATGGAGCTAGAGTGTATTATATTAAAGTGAAATAAGTCAGTTGGAGAAAGACAAATACCATATGATTTCACTCATATGTGGAATTTAGGAAACAAAACAGATGAACGTATGGGAAGGGAAGGAAAAGAGAGAGAGGGAAACACATCATAAGAGTTTCTTAAAGATAGAGAACAAACAGGTTTTATGGAGGGAGGTTGGTGGGGAATGGGCTAGATGGGATGGGTGAAGGGCATTAAGGAGGGTACTTGGGATGAGCACTGGGTGTTGTTTATAAATGATGAATCACTGAATTCTACTCCTGAAGCCAATATTTCACTATATGTTAACTATAATTTAAATAAAAATTTGAAAAAAAAAATTCTGAGGCACCAGTCTCCTTCCCTAGATAATGGGGATAATAATAAGACCAACCACATATGGTGGCTGGAGGGATAATTAGGCAGTGGCATGTGAAGCATAATGAGCAGTGCCCAGTTCACCCACCCAAGTTCCCAAGAAATGTAGGTTACTATTGCAGCAGTGCCCCCACCCTCCCCCCATGCAGTTTTATTTTCCATGGTTTCAGTTACCTGAAGTCAACAGTAGTCTGGAAGCAGATGACCCTCTTCCTGACCTATTGAGAAGGCCAATAATAACCTAGTTCTGAGTCACATGCCTATGCCATCCCCCTCACTTCATCTTATCATCTCACATCTTCACAAGAAGAAGGGTGAGTAAGGTACAATATTTTGAGAGAAAGATAAACCATATTCACATGACTTTTATTATAGTATATTATAATTGTTCTGTTTTATTATCCGTTATTGTTGTTAATTTCTTACTCTGCCTAATTTATGAATCAAACTCAATCATAGTTCTGTACATACAGGAAACAAAACATAGTCTTTATAAAGTATGGTGCTATTCATGATTTCAGGCATCCACCGGTGGTCTTGGAAATGTATTCTTCATAGAAAGGGGGGACTAGTATAATAACTGCTCAACAGAGTCGCCAAATCACATTAAGAGGAATAGCCTTCACAGGTGATCAAATTCAAGTGTTAAGGCCGAGTTGAATTACATTATATTAATGTAAGATGTTATATCATGTCTTTGCTCCTTGCCTGTAGTACTTCCTCATAGACATTTACTACTGCCTAGAGGCAGTGCTTGCTCTGGTCCTGATGATTTCTCTTTTGTACTAGTACCAATAAAAAGCTACCAGTACAAAAGAAAACTCAGCCTTCTACCTGGTCATATCAGTTTTGCAAAATTGCTTATCTTGAGATCTTTTCTATAACTAGAATGCTCCCTGAAGTCCCTGGTTATGCACAAGTCTGGGACTCTTTGTCTTTACAATAGGCAGACTGTTATTGAAGCATTGTGGCCACAGAGTTATGAGATATAGGGAATGAATCATGGTCTAGGATGTCTGGTGCTAGTCCTGGCTCTATGAGTAAACTTGTGGGGCCATGAGTGACAGATTTAATTAGCAAGGACCTCAAGTTCATCTAAGAATCAGGCGATCGAGATTATGTTACAGGTGCGTTTTGGTAAGGGAATGATACCTTCTAATCATAGATCTATGTAGGAAGTACACACAGGGGGTTGCCTTCTTCTCTCATCCCCTTTTATCTCTTCTCTGTCTTTGTCCCTCCTTTCCTTTGTTCCTCTCTTTATTCAGTCCTCTCCTGCCAATTGCCAGCTGTCCTCAGACTATTAGCTTCCCCTTCTGTAACATCTCAAAAGATCCTTTACCTTCCATGGTGGAGCACTTATCACAGGGTAATATGACTGCTTGTTTAATTGCCTGGCTTCTTGTAGGCACTAAAAGTTCCACCAGGACAAGGTTTCTACTTTAGGTGCTGAATTGTAGATCTCTGTCACCCAGCATGAGCCTGACGCACAGCAGATATTCAGCTGCTATTTGTTATGCCAAGTTCTGTGATGAGCACTGGAAAAAAATAGTAAACAAGACCCAGTGACTAGTCTTCACGAGATCACATTCGCTGACTACAGATGGCATCACTGAGTGATTCTTTATTCAATCATTGATTTCAATCCACAGTCATTTCATAAGCATCTACTATATGCCAGGTGCTACCTGGGAGATACAGGGTGGACAATACGGATGTTCTCTTGGCTCTCAGAGATTTATATTCTAGTGAGAGGAGACTGATCATGAACAAAGGCATAAACAAGATGACCCCAGAGAGCTGCTCTGAAGGTGACTTAATAGAATGATCGATGGACAATGGTGGTGTGTAGGGGTTATTTTAGATCATGGCTTCAGGAGAGCTCCTCTGAGGAGGTGATGTTCCACCGGAAAACCAATGACAAGGTGGGTCAGTAAAGAAAGCTATAAGGGAAATACTTTCTCTGCAGAGGGGACACCGTATATAAGAGTCTCAAGCCAGCAAAAAGTTAGAGCCCCTGGAGGTATCTCCTCATCTGGTCTCTGTTAGGTTCCCTGTGCTCAATGAAACCACTGTGGATGGGTTCTACAAACACACAGCCCTATAATTTAAACGCACGAGAAAAACGTAAATGTAGGATACCTCTACAAAACAAAACAAGACAAAACCAAATACATGCCTGCAGCTAAAAAAAGCAGGAAGAGGGGGGCTTGGGTGGCTCAGTCGGTTAAGCATCAGACTCTTGGTTTCAGCTCAGGTCATGATCTCACGGTTTGTGGTTTCCAGCCCCGAGTCAGGCTCTGTGCTGCTGATGCAGGGCCTGCTCCGGATTCTCTCTCTCCCTCTCTTTCTGCCCCTCGCTCACTTGGACTGTCTCTGTCTCTCCCAAAATGAATACATAAAATTAAAAAAAAAAAAAAAGCAGGAAGAAAAGGAAACTCTAAAAGTATGGAGGGGATTCCACTTCTGCAAATGAATTTGTTTTAATAAAAGAAATGTTTGCAAGTGCCAGCTTTCCACACTCCACTGGATATCTCTTCTAGGAAAGTGAAGGCAGGCTGGGAAAAAAAAGAAAAGTCAGCTACCGACTTACTCTCCGAGAAAATGTCCCATGCTGTTCGGTCCTGGAAAATGATGGAAGGACACAGATTAGAAGGGACTGAGATTCCACATTCCACAATTTTATAGAAGAAATAGTTCCCATAGGAAGCTTTCCGAGGTAAAGAATCTAGAGAGGGAAGGAAACACAGTTTTGTCTGCTGTTTTGTTTATAAACAGATCTCTCTTGTAAGATTTTTTTTTTTCTTTTTTAAATGAATTTGTGTACTGTTTTCCAGAAGGAAAAAAATGCTAGTTCTGACACCTTGGTCCTTCATTCCTTTCCCAGAACTCCCACATTTTTTACTGATGCTGTCATTAGGGAATGCCAGGGAAAAAGCTTAGTGCTTTCTGTGAAAATTGTTTCACTAAGGGGAAGCAAGACAGCTAAGTGATAAGATAATTTAAATGGCAGCAGGAATGACACTTAAAGTGGCTGACGGTATAAATGACAGAAAGAACAGCAATGAGAGGTTTTGAAGATGTGGTATGGGCATCTGTTCAGGAACCCGTGGGAAAGGACACCCAGAGCGTGGCCCTATTTTGCATTTTTCTATTGGAACGGGAACTTCTTGTGGTTGGAAATAGAGAAGACAGCTACTGAAAATTAACCTTTCAAATAAAAATAAAATGTAAAAAACCTTTTTGAAGGGAAGGGAAAAAGACAAAGCATTTACTGGGGCCCTATCCTGGGTGGGATCCTGTGACTACAGCTTGGCAGGTATTTGTATTTATTCCTCACTCAATCCGATAAGGCAGGCAGCACCATTTGCCTCTAATAAAGGAAGAAACTGAAGCTCCACAAGTATAACACAGCCATTCAGGCATCATCTTGCTGGCGTGCAGAAACGCTCTGATTTGAGCGGGGTTTCTTTGACTCCAGTTTTCAGGCCATGGCTGTGTGCTCCTGCAATTAATTCTTCCTTAAACCCACTAATGTAAGGAGCTTAAGGTAGGGATTTGTAATCATGAAAAAAACATGACCATAAAATATAGTTACCTATTTTAAGAGAGAAGGGAATATATGTGGCCTGTGCTGGCTGGAGCACTGTATAATTAATTTACTGCTGTGACTCGTCTGTTTGGTCTCAGAGCCATATTTGGTTCTTCATTTGCTCTTGGTTGACTCAGGATGTTCTGGTCTCTCGGGTGGGATGTCAGAGGCTCTCATGTCAGCTGGCTTCTCGTTGGGTTTGAGGCCCTGAGAACAGATTAGAAAGAGGAAGGGAGAAACCAAGGTATTTCTTCCTCACTCTCTAGTCTCAGGGATCCTCCTGAGCCCTGGCTATAGTTCCTCCATGGTCCAGGCGAGGTCCGGCCAGGCAGGCCCCACCTTCTTCTAGCTTTCCACTGGTGACTCTTACCTTGGGTTCTGGAACCACTACCCCCTTCCTCTGTCCTTTGGTCCAGGAGCATAAGGGTTTCCTGGTGCTAATATTTTAGTGGCCTCAGACCTCTCTCTGGCTTCTTTACTTTGCCATCCTGGGTGTAACAAACTCCATACCCCTTTCATATGTCCAGGGGGGTTTTCTCTCCCGATTAGGCATGGACTTCCACAACCAGAACAAACGAGAGAAGGCTGATGTTTGCTTACTTAGGCTTTTTTGGCTCTTTTGGAGCACATCTTCTCTCATTGCCAGGCATTTCACAGGCCTTTTATCCTCAGCCTTATCTAACCTTTCTTCCCAGAAAAGATTTGAAACTTGGCCAAATCGAGGTTACCAAAAATGACTAAACATTTCTTTTACGATGTTGTCTCTAAAGCAAATTGGCATTATATAGACATTATCACCTTAAATTTAAAGTAATAGAGCTGGAAGGAAAAACATTGCTGGCATCAGTCAGTCATGGAGGATTCTGTTTAAATTAAATTGCATTTTATTTTGACCTGAAGAATGGCATTAACTTGGAAGCAACTTACTTTGAAGTGGGTTCATCTTTTAAGCTCATCAAGGAAATGATGAATAAAAATAATAAAATAAGGCAACAGGGTAGTGATACAAATTATATAACTACAAACATTTGCGGAAACATGTTATATGGGAGACCCTGTGCCCATGGAATTATGTGCCTTCTTTCATTTAAATTGTTATGGTAATCTAGTGAGAGAGGCATGATTTCTTATTTGAGATGAAGACACTGAAGTTCAAAGAGGTTAAATAACATGTCAAGGTCAGAGTTAGTAAATTCCAGAACCAGGGTTTAGCCCTGACTTTTCCTTTCTGGCCCACATTATTTCAGTTTTGCAAATACATGATGAGCCATGAAGATAAAAATTCATTAGGCATTGTGCTGGATTTGATTGACTCAAAGAGGAGGTGATTTCTTTGGCCTCAGGATGTTTGTTTGCTTATTTATCAGCCAATATTTAAAAATTGAAAAAGTGGGAGATCAAGCAAAAATAGACCTGCATCCTATAAGTCACACTGGCCATTGGCTTTTGGAGAGACGTGGGCTCTCAGGTTTACAATAGTTCTTGTGTTTCAGTCATGTCTTCCTCACGTTCGTTATCTGCATCACCAGCTTGGTCTTGTATGAATTTGAGGCACATGCTAAAATGTTTATGCCTGGCATTAGTTCCTGGAAAACTAGGGTTCTAGCTCCATTTCTGTGAGCAAAGAATAGTAAGTAGTAAGAAGGATTCTGGAGTGGAATATCATGATTCAAATCCCAGCAATGTGATGTTCTAGTTGTGTGACCTTGGACAAATGACCTTTATTCCCCATTTATTAAAGGGATATATCAATAATTATCTCATAATATTGTTACAAAGACCAAATAACAGTGCAGGGCTCCTAATACATACATATGTATGGGTGTGTGTGTGTGTGTGTGTGTGTGTGTATATATATGTATATATATATATATATGCAGATATATGTAAGATACAAACACACCTATATTTTTAAATAACAAATTACCTTTAAGTAAGTCAGTGTGTATTAATGGAAAACCATTCAAGAAGGAGTCAAGTAAACCAGAGAAACAAAATGTTTGACATTATGGGATATCTATTATTATATTGACACTAAAGGTATTTTGGGGAATATGGGGGTAAAATATGATAATAAAGGAAATTTTTCAACTGTGAGGTGAATATACACATGCACAATGGTATTTCAGTTTTAAATATCAGACCAATAAGTTCATGTATATTGAGAATTTATGTGTCTTTTACAATTATAGGTACTGATTGGGGTGATTAAGAGGTTTAGATGAGGCTCCTTAGTATATAATACCTTATAATTCATCAGACTTATAGTAATTCTAGATAATTCTGTATATGCCATATTCTTCCACACTGAGATAAAAATACCTTGATAAAACACAATTCAAGTCCCATCATATTTCTTTCTAAACCCACCAGTTATCTCATTTTATGTAGAATATTAATGACAATTTGCTTTTAACATTGGGAAAAAATTAAAATATAAGCATGCTTAGTGCTATTATATACTTAGAATAAATATGGTGGCTGAAAAAATAAAATATAAGCATTGCCATTTTTAAAAGACCCATATTTTGAAACGACTGTAACCCTAATAAAAAGTGTGGTTCTTTGGGGCGCCTGGGTGGCGCAGTTGGTTAAGCGTCCGACTTCAGCCAGGTCACGATCTCGCGGTCCGTGAGTTCGAGCCCCGCGTCAGGCTCTGGGCGGATGGCTCAGAGCCTGGAGCCTGTTTCCGATTCTGTGTCTCCCTCTCTCTCTGCCCCTCCCCCGTTCATGCTCTGTCTCTCTCTCTGTCCCAAAAATAAATAAACGTTGAAAAAAAAAATTAAAAGTGTGGTTCTTTATGGTCCGATCTCTGCGTGGCATGAAGTTTAAACAATTCTAGTTTAAACATTTATTTGCATTTACATAGAAATTCTAGTCTTCATTTAATATCTCAAAAACATTGAAGGAGACACAATTCATAGCCTGTAGCAAACTTATGGCTCAGTTGGTTAAGTGTCTGATTCTTGATTTCAGCTCAGGTCATGATCTCATGGTTCTTGGGACTGAGACCCACATCAGGCTCTGTGCTGACAGTCTGGAACCTGCTTGAGATTTTCTCTCTCCCTCTCCCTCAGCCCCTTCCCTGCTGTCTCTTACTCATGTTCTTTCCCTCAAAATAATAAAAAAAAAAAAACCAAAACTTTTTTTTTTAGAATCTTAGTGAAGAGCAAGCAAAAGCTGCATGACTTTTGTTTTCCATCCCAAACAGTGAGGAGGATTGAATATAATCTAGGTTATTTTCAATTGTTAAGCTTGCTACTTTATTTTAACAGCCAGAAGTGACAAAAACTCAAAGTCCTCAGTATATATTGTTAATGAAAGCATAATGATCACCATGATAGTTATTACCACCGTAAACATCAACATCTTCCTTTTCATCATCATCATCATCATCATCATCATCACCATTGTTATTATTCACTTTTTAAAATTATTTTATGATGTGCCAGCCGTCATACTAAGTCTTTTTCAAGAATTAACTCATGTTCACGTCCATGAATTCCACAATATTCCAGAAAGTCAAATCCGTCTTTTTCATACGGTTTCAACCTCATGGCCCAAGATGAGTTCACTGACTTCGACATCATGTCCGCATTGCACCCAATGACAAAGAGGGATAGGAAAAGTAGAAGGTCCAACCCTACTTAAGGTATAGCCTGGAAATTGTACATTTCTTTTTCTCACATTTAAGTAGCCAAAGTTCAAGGTTTTTATTATAAAAGAAGAAGGAGAGAGGGGATATAGCAGGCACCTGGCAGTCACTACTAAAGGGGTCATAGATCTCATATTTTTTATATCTCTCTGAGCATGTAGCATAGACTTTGACATAAAGTTCATGTTCAATAAATCTCATTAACAGAAACAGTAAGCCCTGAGAGATAAGAAAGCCCAGAAGAACTGTTGACTTCAGAAAGATTTTATGAAGATGTGAATTTTTTTGTTGGGCTCTGAGGACTGAGATTTGGGTAGGTGGAGGGGGCGTGTAGGTAATTCATGCAGGATTTTCTTATGAGGAAAGGCAGGGGTGTGTGTAAGGGTGTTATACGTGGGTGCCTGTAAAGAGAAGAACCTAACAGAATTCTTCCAGTTGCTTGGAATAGATAAGATGCTAACGAGACATTCTTCCTGATCAAAGTTGAGTCAGGCTTCTCTGACCCTCCATTCAATTAGGTATCAACCTTCAGGCTTCTGTGTCCGTCTTCACATTGGCCACTTACAGCAACAATCCTGCTAAGCCAGTTTATCAACAATCTCCACTTTGTACCTGATCACTCGCAATATCTGATTGAATTCCCAATCTCCTGCCATCTTCTGGGTGATATCTGTTCATCCTGGCCTCCTTCAGTAAGAATCCCATGAGATCTGTTTAACAAGAATTCTTTCCTAGCCCTGACTTTCCTCCTGCTAATTCTCCATCTACCAACCACTCCTCCCCAACCTGCTCCTTGGCTACAAATCCCTATTTGTCCTTGCTGCATTCAGATTTGCACCCAGTTTTATCCTGAGATCTCTTTTCTCCTAGTGCAAGAATTCTCCAATAAAATCTATTTTTATCACTTTAACTGCTATGCAGATCTGTATTTTTTTGACAGTACTTGGGGACTGTGAGGCCTGGAGAATCTCTAAATCCAGACAACAGACAATGGAACTTTGACTTAATTTGCTAGAAGAAACTGTGAGCTATATAAATTCTTAATTACAGGAATGCCATGTCACCTCCTAACATGTGCCCAGAGCAGTGTGTAAAAGAGATTGAAACAGAAGAAGATTGGGTTTAGCTAGAAGAGAGAGGAAGCTCTGTCTTGGTATTTGCATATAAACACATGAAAACCTGAATGCAGTGGTGGCAGAGAGACCAGTAAAGCATTTTAAAGGGAAGAACTGATTGAATTTCTAAAATTTTCAGATTAGATACTGAATCTGGGGAAGAGTGAGCTGTTGAAGATGATATCAAATCGTCTAGTCTTAGAGGTTTGGATAATGACAATGCTGATTTTAGAAAGAAGATGGAACAAAAACACAGATGATCTTGGAAGAAGATAATGGACTTTTTGAAATGGAGATAGGAATTGAACGTCTAGTTTTAGGTGTCTGAAACAGAAGTGCAAATGTGAAGTAGAAGGCACAGATCTGAGGTCTTGAAATTTGATCCGCAGATATGGAGATGGGGCTTAGCATTAGTGGGAGCAGCGATTGTCTAACAGATAATCCTCACTGTCTTTGTACAAGACACAAGTTTGATGAGGAGCTAGACATCTCCTGGTGACATAACAAGTACCTGGATTTATTGCCATCTGAACTCCAGCTGGTGCTAATAGAGACACAGATCTATGGGAGGCCCTCCTACCGCAAGACAAATCACTTCAGTTGCTGAGGTAACTGGATTTACTTTTGTTCTCCTTTGTTTCCAAACTAGTTTTGGAACTCCTGACAGAACTATGTGATTATCCTTGGGCTCTACGTGCTATTGTGCAGAGAATATAAGGGAACTTCTGTGTTAGCCACCTTGGACTTAGAGGTTTGTTTTAATTGTAAGATGCTGATCAGGAGTCAATAATGTGTTGCAGTGAACCTGCCTAAATGCATCTTGTAGAGTTATATTTTCTAATCTTTTTAGGTCCAAAGTTGCAAGGCTGGACTCATCACTTAACAGGCAGCCAAAGTAATCTTTTAAAAATTTAAATGTAACTCCTCTGCTCAAATATACCCAATGTTCCATTTCTATTTTTCTCATGATAAAACAAGTTCTCACTGACTACAAGACTCTGGGTTATCTAGTCTCAGCTCCCTCTCTGACCTCATCTTCTACCTCTACCACTCCTCCTTCAGCCTCAAGGCCTCCAGGGACTATCCCCTTGCATGAACTGTTCTTCCCCCAGATGCACCAATGGCCTCCTCTCTCCTGGAGGCTGTCAAGTCTCAGCAAGTTCTTTCCCCACAACCACATAAAACATAGCAGCCCCACTGTTGCAGGATTTTTTTTTTTTTTAACCTCAATGCCCAGGGTTTGTTCTCTCGCCACTGGGAAGAATGAAGAGGTGGACACAAACTAAAATGAGCAGCAGGCAAAGTTTATTAGAATATAAGATAAGATCAGAAAGTAAGACTACTATGAAAGCTCTCTTTTCCGAGAAGGGGAATTTGAAAGTGAATGCCCATGACTGTAGGCAAGGGTCTTTGTTTTAGAAGATTCTGGTCAGCCCTCCTTTCCATTCCCCATAGTTCTTTCTCAGATCCTACCCTTATTGGCTTGATAAGTTTAGGTGCTGGGTTGCCCATTCCTGATTTACTTAGTACCATTGTATGAAGGGTGGTCTATGGCCATACCATTCTTTGTGGGTCATATGTTTATGGTCTACTAATTTTTAGCTAGGTCTTTTGTCAAATTCCTGAGGGAAACTTAAGGGGGAACAGGTGTTATCTGTTCCATTCTTAAGAGGAACCTTAACACCAGAGGGGGTTTGCTGTGTTCAGACACTCCCAGCATTGTCCAAAATATGCGGTTTTCCCCACCCAGGGATCTTAGGCCCTAATCTTTCCCTCTCTGACTACTGAATCCTATCTTTTCTTATCATATCACCACCCCAATCACTTTTTGTTCCCCTCAACCTATGATATTCCTTACTACAAATGAATTTGCTATGTCTTTACTTGTTTATTTTCACATCGCCTCACTCCTTCCCATCAAGAGAATATAACCCTTATAAGGGCACAATTTTTTAATGTTAATGAGATGGGGAAACTGAAGGGACCCCATAAAAGCCTGCTTTTGTGTTGCTCCATTGTTGCTAGGACCTATACCCCCACCTTACACAGGCTTTATAGAACAGATAATGTATATTCTCCTTCTAAAGGTCAAGGAGTTAATGATTTCTTTGGAGTCTTACAGCCCAATAGATAACATCTAAGGAGTGGCTGGGTAGGGATGACATGAAATTTTCCAAGACCACTGACTCACTGAGGCCCTTAGCTCCAGGGCATAAGTGACTTATGGAGGACACCTAAACACTAGTCTTTGATTTAACCAGTTCCTGGATGCCTGAGAAGACACATGCACTGAACCAAAATCCTCAGTAAAAACCCCAGCCCCCAAGCAAATAGGAGACTCACTCTTTCCTTTCTGAGTCTCCCAGACACTCTGTCTGTATCTGCACTTTGTCTATATCTTGAATAACCTCTGCTCTCACTTCCTCTGAGCTGTTATTTGATTTCTCTCCTGTGAAATCCCTCTCCTCTGAAATTTCTCTTCTAGTCCTGTGGCTTTCCCCTGTGGGTTCTAGAACCCAGCCAGGCTGCATCACTAATATAAACAGTATAAGCTGAGTTCTAATGCAAAAAACAGTGGCACATAATAAATATCAACATATATTTGCTAAATGATTAATTCTGAATGAACAAGTGTTGAGGTAAATTCCAGCTCTTTGACTAGATGGCAAATAGTCTAATACTTTTGTTACAATAATCACTGCTTCAAACTCAAGTTTGAACAAATGAGCCGTATTCCTTATACGATCTGTAACATCCCAACCAGAACTGGTAGCTTTCTCCTCTAATCCACTATATCTAATTCTAATATAGCTTTTTCTGTGTGATTTATAGCCGTGTGGACTTGGGTTTGTTACCTACAATGAGCCTGAATTTTGTTATTTGAAAAGTAGATAATACCATTTCTCTCATGGTGTGTGTTAAGCGAAGATAAATGAGGTAACCTAAGCATGGTGCTTGGCATGTCCTCTGGGTAGTTCTTCAATAAATGTTGACTATAATTTTGAGTTGAGTTGCATTCTCTTGAAGAGCAGCATCATGAGTTTGGACATGGGGGAAGGACTGACTACGTCTTTCAAGGAGTAGTGATAGCTAAGGTTGAAATATTGGATGAATTTCTGATTGTACACATGGAAATGGATATTGAAATATTTTTAGTACTGATGATTGTATAGCCTGCATTAAGTCAAGCAGTGTGGGAATATCCCACAGGCACAAGAACCAGAGATTTTATTTCAGTCTTAAAAATATTCTCGGCTTTGGCTCTGGTCATTGATAGTTTGGCTTGCTCTCATCCAGCTGAGAGAAGGATGATATGTTAGTTTTTGAGTTTAAAAAGATATTCTAGTGTAACCTTATCTGATTACCAATTTTAGGCCTGCCAGAACTGAGACTCAACCTTAACTATAATCATCACCAAACATTACTTTTGAAGCCCTCCCCTGGATATGGGGCTGTTCAAGATGCAATAATATACCATATGTCTCCTGAGTTAGCTAGAAAAATGGGTTTGAGAAGGTGGGGCAGAAGGGGGGGGGTGTCCCCTCACTGAGAGGATAGGATATGTAAACCAGAGCAGGTGACAGAGGACCTTTTGAGGAAGACCGAAGACATGCCACACAAAATCCAGAAGAGCTTTTTGTTTGTCACCTGATATAACAGGTGGGCCTTGGGGTCAAAGTCTTATAGGATTTTATTGGACCAAAGTCTCTGTAGCTTTGCTCCATAAGATAGCTCACCAATACCTAATCCTTGTACCAGTACTTGGTACAAAGGAAGACCTAGCTAACTCTTCAATGGGAACAACTGAATCCAATCATTCCAGACCAACAGCACGATGTAAGTTGATTACCACTCAGGCTCTTAATTTTAGTCAAAAGTACTAGGAAAATTGTCCACTGAACTTCATTTGTCACCTTTGGTCCAAAGGTACCATGTTTTCTGAGTTCAGGTGTATGGGTAGGAGGTGCACGCCTCCTCTTATCCATGGTATGGCTGATGAGGGTGACCCCAAAATAATAATTGGATGTGGGGGAACTGAAAGATCCAGAAGGTCTCCAAATTCACAGGGTCTCCAAATCACACCGGAGGAAACAGAATGTGTTCCATACCACCGACGAGGGTGGAGGCTTTTCACATTGCAGTCATCCTGTCCCCTTTCAAAATCAGAAACCGCTTGTCATGGATTCCTCTTTCCCAAACATGCTACAACAAAAGTAGTAAGCATTTCAATCTTCTTGGTTCATTGAAATGTGTGCATATTTTTGTAGGTGAGTACAAAGTTAACTTTACTCTTTCTGTTAATAAGCACTTTTACTTCATCATTTTTCAATGTTAGGTAATAACAAGCCAAAAAAAAAAAAAAAGCTTCTACAAACTTGTCTAGTGCAAGATTTAAGCTAATTAAATAAACATGACTCCTGGTGTCTTAAAATTATGTTTAAATAGAAAATATTGATAAGGGAAAGCATATTGAGAGACCTAAGGCTTTCTCTTCATTCATTTAAGTAAGACATTACTGAACATTTCATTTGAGGCAGGCACTGTGCAGATGCCTGCAAGTAGCTGACGACTTGGAAAAACAGATGTGCTTGCAGAGAAGCAAAGAACAAAACAGAAGGTAACAAGTGCCATATTGGGTTAAAAGCATTGCAAAAGGGGAAAGTAGAAAAAGGAAAAATAGACTTTCATGGCATCCAGCCCCTATATTTTGGTTCCATTCATCACAGTGGTAATTACTTATCCAATGTCTGTTTTTCTTCTAAAATATGAATTCTGGGAAAGTAGAAGTTAGTGTATTTTTTTTTCCCTCTGGGGTGTTACTAGCACCTAGTTTCAGGGACAGAATCCGTAAAGGCCTTCAGCCAGGGTAACACAGGCCTTGGAAACTGACCCAACGATCCCATTTGATATATTTCTTACGGTGAGCACTAGGGAAACCACGGGGCTCGTGACTGTTACCTTCACCTGTTGAGCAGATAGGCACCTAGCCAGAGTCTACACAGCACTTGGGAGAGGCCAAGAGTCCACAAAAAAATCTCATGGGAATGGCAAATGGAGCTTCTCACAGCACCTGATGAGATTCTCAGACCACTCAGGCAGTAGAGATTACAGTGGGATATCTTCATGGGAATTGGTGGCTAGGGATGTTTGCCCTTCCTATATAACATCCCACTCAGTCCCCTGGTTTGTACAGCTGTGTCCAGAGCATCAAGCTGAATGCTTTACTGACAATAAAGGCATTTGTATTCTTTTCTTTCCTTAATATTTTCCTGCAGGGTCAATCACCACTTACTAGCACCAATCCAGACACTTAATTAAGTGTTCAATAAGCAGCTTTTGGATGCTTGAATGTTACATGGATACATTGTCTGATTTGGAAATCCTTTATGGACATATTAAAAATGTAGAGAATGTGAAAATGCAGTGATGACTATTAAAATTTACTCAAACCTCTATAACCAAAGCCAAACTCATACAGCATTTCATTTATGTGAGTCCAGATACCCTTCTGTGTATGCATATGAACATGTATAAAATGCAAAGAAAAAATGCCCCAGGAACATATGGCAGATGTCCCCCCTTTCAAAACATTTTCAGAAAAATATGATATTTGAAAGGACAGGCTAATGCTTGGCTTGAGGTCATAGTTTGCCTTATTGTCATCAAAATGTCCCTGACATTTATTTCTTGATTATTTGATTTCTCAAAGTTTAAGAGAGGTGAGTTGAGTCCTCTTACATGGACAGTGGCACCCAGCTTTTCCCGGTATTTCTAACAATTTCTTGATATCTAGAGTAAAAATGTTGACAATTGTTCACTCTAATATATGGTTGTGTCTTTAATTGTGTAATGATGCTTGGAACAGTTTGCTACGAGTATTGCCATCCCTACTGTATTTTTGTTTGACTTGCTGAATATTTGTTCATTTTTTTATAGTGTTTAAATATTTTTTTAATGTTTGTTATTTATTTTTGAGAGAGAGAGAGAGACAGACAGAGTGTGAGCAGGGGAGGGGCAGAGAGAGAGAGAGGGAGACACAGAATCCAAAGTAGGGTCCAGGCTCCGAGCTGTCAGCACAGAGCCTGATGCGGGGGCTAGAACCCACGAATTGTGAGATCATGACCTGAGCCAAAGTTGGATACTTAATGGAGTGAGCCACCCAGGCGCCCCATAGTGTTTATTTTTTAAATGTTTATTTACTTTTGAGAGAGGGAGAGAGATAGAGAAAATGTGTGAGGAGGGGAGGGGCAGACAGAGAGGGACAGCAGATCCAAAGCAGGCTCTGCGCTGACAGCAGAGAGCCAGATGTCGGCTTGAACTCAAGAACTGTGAGATCATGACCTGAACTGAAGCTGGATGCTTAACTGACTTAGCCACCCAGGGACTCCTGTTCATTTTTTTTTTAAACTGTCCTGTAAAGTTAAAAAAAAATAATGATTAGTTATTTTTGAGAGAGAGAGAGACAGACAGACAGAGAGAGAGACAGAGTTCAAGTAGTGGAGAGGCAGAGAGAGAGACACACACACAATCTGAAGCAGGATCCAGGCTCTGAGCTGTCAGCACAGAGCCGGAAGGGGCTTGAACCCAAGGACCATAAGATCATGACCTGAGCTGAAGTTGGATGCTTAACTGACTGAGTCACCCAGGCGCCCTGAACTGTCCTGTAAAGGTTAGATGCATCTCAGGCAGGTATATTCTTTACCTCTTAGTTTTCTCACCTATAAAATGGGAACAAAAATAGTACCACCTGAGAGGTTTTCTGTGAAGATGAAATAAATTGATATAGCTGTAGAGTACTCACAATAGGCCTGGTGGTCAATAAACAATACTTACCTTGGATGTGGTACTTAAGTGTTCCGTATATTTTATCTCAGTACGGGGATACTTGTCCTTCAGTAGACCATTTTAATCCTTTTCCTTTATAATTAGAATTGATCTGGTTGGTTTCACGACTTTATTTTCTGCTTTAAAATAACTATGTTCCCTTCGTTTTCTCTCTTCAATACCATGGACCATATTTATTTGCATTTGTTTTGTAGAAATCTGGAAAATATACATCCCACTTTAAACTTTTGGTTTAAATGAGGGTTATTTTTATGTATTTTAAAATATGTTTTCAGATTCTATTTCTATGATTATCAAAGTGGAGAGACAATTTTTTTTTCCCTCCGCCTTCTGTATGAAACAGAATTTAGCATTCTTTCCTACTTTGCTGCTTCTATCATCCAGTTATGTTAATGTCATGTATGAATTCGGATATCAGTTGTTGCTGTCGATGATAACTTTTCCCTTGTCTCTCAATAATGGTTTTTGATGTCTGCTTCTTTTCGTTAACACTATTTATGAGAGCGATCCAATATTATCCTTTACCAATTTCCGTGCTGCCATCTGTGTCATAAAATACTTTTCCCTGTTATCGAGCTCTTGATTTTGACTCACTTCAGTCTTCACTAGAGAATGTCTTCAGCTCTTTTTCCCCTGGGTAGCCATGTGGGTGGATTCTTTTTTCTGAGACTTTGCGTTATTTTAGAATTCCTTTCTTTTGGCTTTATACACCAATGAAAACTTGCAGGGTATAAAAATGTATGGATCACAAACTTTTCTATCATCTTAGCTTTGTGACCGTTTCTTTAGTATATGCTCGTATTCAACGTTATAGCAAAGTCTGAGGACAGTTCAATTTTGTTCGTGTTACGCACATTTCTGTTTATTTTGTGCATGTGTGAGTATCAGATTTTTATTCTGTATTGTGATAATTAAAATTGCTTCACATGGAATGTCTAGATGTCTTATTCTTTTTATGGCTTGCTTCAAATGTTCTGATTTCCTTTGATCTACCATCTTAAGACATATTTTACTTGTTAAAAATTTCTCTTCAAACATTCCATTGCTTCTTCCTCATTCAGCTGTCCTGGTTCCCTCTGAGGTGCTGTGCCTCTGCCTAGGGGGCTTTTTCTTTTCTTGTCCTTTATGTCAGTCAGCATCTCTTCTATGATCTCATCTTCATAATCTCTCTCTGTCCCGCCCCCATGGAGTGATTCTTCTCGTGTCCATTGTCACCACAAAACTTTTCTATACAGATTTTTATTTTGATATTTTAGGCTTTTTTTTAATGCTTAATTTATTTTTTGAGAGAGAAAGAGAGATAGAGCATGAGCAGGGAGAGGGGCAGAGAGAGAGGAGAGAGAGAATCCAAGCAGGCTCCACACTGTCAGGACAGAGCCAGATGCTGGGCTCAAACTCATGAACCATGAGATCATGGCCTGAACTGAAATCAAGAGTTAGATGCCTAACACTTCAGTGTGATGGCACCCCTCTACAGCCTTGTGATTTCTTCTCTTTTTCACAGATCCCATGATTCTTGCCTCTCACTGATGATACTGTGATAGGTTTTTGTCATTTGGCCTGCACTTAATTCTCCATCTCGTTCAGGGAATGACTCAGAGCCATTCTTTTGGGAACCAGTTGCTCACATCCCACCCCTTCCCCTCCGTCGATATGGTCCAATTGGAACTGTTCATCTTCACATTCCTACCTCCTTCTTCGTGACCTTCAGCCATCTCTCTGGCTCTGTCGTTTATGCCATATGGATTTCTGAAAGTCCATGTTTCTGATGAATGATCATCCTGCCTGTACTCTGACAGGGGAAATGCCATCCTGTTTTTTATTTTATGCTTGTCTCGTGAGGAGCTAAAACCCCAAGCCAGCCTGCCTTCTCTCTCCGTCGACCTAGAATTCTGTTGAGTCGTCTGTTTTGTTACCCTACAGACTCCTATAAACAAGTGAGCTAAAAGCCAGTGAATGGATGAGCAATACAGTCTATTTTTACTTTCTTCCAGGTAAATAGGACTACTCTGGCTTATAAAATACATCATAAACTAGGCTGCAATAGATTTTTCTTAACTCGGGGCCATCTGTCTTAAATTTTGTGAAAATGCTGCTCAGATTCTGAGAGTAGGTTGTCAGTCAAAATGAGTTTCGAGTATTTTTGTGAGTGTTTCTGTTTGTGTGCATTCAAATGTTCAGGTTATCTGTGGGCTTTGCACTGGGAAGTTGGAAATCCTGCAGCAGAGGCTGCCAGCCAAAGTCTATTTATCAATAGAAACCATTTCTATCAGAGATGGTGGTGGCGGTAGTGAGAGAGCAGGGCAGTTTCATGGACATGGTGGTATTTTAATTCAAGAGACTTGAGTGATTTATACAATTGAGAGTCTGAGAAGCAGGAAAGGCATTTCAGACCATACGTGATTATCTGAGTACTGGTTAAGTACATGAGAAAACAGGAAAGAGAAAAATCCCGGGAGATAACTGGAGATATTTGAGGTTTTATAAATCTATGTAATCATAATCATATTGTAGCTAGAACTCGTTCAAGCAGGATTGGGTCTGAAGTGCTTTAACATGCAAAGATCATCTATTCTGAAGTGTGTGTGTGTGTGTGCAGACTAAATAAAGCAGTTTCCAGCTGATCTATATTCAGCATACTCCAGAGCAATTTGTGGTCTGCGTATCCTCTTCAATAAGGACAAATGCTCCTCTGTTTATGTGGTTTGGTCAACGGAATCTTTATAATTAGGTGGATAAGCTGTGCCCATATCAGTAATTTGAAGATGCCCTGATGATTTTATTTAAGAATTTGGCTTTCAAAAACCTAGCAGTGCGCTTACAATTCTTCATTGTCTCCCTTTCTATTACATGGATTTATTGATGACCACTTGCCTCTTGTCACTTGTAAAGGGTTACTTTGTTTAAAACTGCCCAATGCACTTTGGTAGTACCAAAATGTCCACTCTTTGAAACTGGTGGCATTAAAGTCATATTGCTGTCATCGAAATGGTTGCTAAGAAAATCATCAGTTTCGGCAATACCAACTGTATTTCAATGGACAAATTAATCTTTTCTTGAAAGCCTCATCTAATCTCCCTTGTTCAACAGGAAGTTTTCTGCCTTGTAGGCATTTGTGATCTTTTGGCAGTAAAGAAGAAATATGATCTTTATAAGTAGAACTTTAAATGATTTTTTGAGAGTAGGAACGCATAAATGTTCTAAAAATAAGATTGACTCTACTTCAATGCAAGTTTCAAAGGGAATGGATTTATAAAGTATTTATTTCTGATAGAAATACCAGTTGGCAGAAAAAAGCTCCCCCTTTTTTTTACAGCAGGCACAGAAGAAGATTGTGAGGAAACCGTGAAAAAAACCCTTAATTTATTAAAAATAATGTTTGTATTTTTTCAGACTTCTGACCTTGAACAAAAACCTGTGCATGCAGATTTTCCTATGTATGAAGTGTGTTCATTCTTTCTACCTTATTTGGAAGATCATTATGAAGATTGATGCTGGCTTTTCAGGGATGAGTTCCATGTAACTTCGTTTACCAGGAGAGTCTGAGTATGTTCCCCTTCAGTGAAGTTAGCGCAGACTGCAGTAGCTGAGCCAGTGACGCTGTCAGCTCTCGCCTCTCACTACACGGGAAGCTCCAGTGGAAAGATTTTTGGGTGTGCCTTCAGAGTTTACAAAAATTTCCTGAAGATGATCTTAAAACGAGTCACTGTTTTTAATTACTCTATGCAAGGCTGTCTGCTCGTATTGTTTTTCCCAGGCATCCACAGCCAAAGAAACATATTTGAAGTTGTGTCTCAGTGCTCCTGGGACATTTCCAGCTGTACCACACACACAACTTCAAGTGGCAGATGCTTGGCTATCCTGCGGTAACCTCTCCCCAACTCATTTCCAGCGGGTGAGCACCAATACCATCCCGGTGGACCAACTGTATTTTGGAATATGATGTCCAGCCTTGACATTTCCTGTGAAAAAGAGTTTGAGGGGACTACCCAGTGTTGACTAGGTCATAACGAAGTGCCTCATAGTCATGTTAAAATATAGAAAATATTATCTCTCTGGAAGCTTGAAGGTTGAACATCAGTGTAGACAATTCAGCATTGAAAGGCAGAGGTGAGCAGGAAAGATGTCATTCTCATGTACATGGAGCCTCTATCCAAGCTTCTACCCAAAACAAAAACATAGATAACTTAAAGTGTTTGAGTGTGATTGGATCCAGATTTTATAGGCAGACTCTGAAAAATTTTGCACCCTTTACAAAAAAAAGATACAAAATTAAGTATGAAAATGAATACTTATTTTGAAAGAGAAAAAATACAGCAAATTGGAAAATCAAAAGAACTGACAAATAACACAAATATAACAACACCCAGAAAAATAGCATATTACATTTTTTAAATAACTGCCAAGACAATGCTAACAATCTTTTCATTTTTCTTCATTTCTTTGCTGTATACTGTCTAGTTCCTTCTTTATACGACCATGATTTTGGAAGATTATCAAAAACAATTGGGGCACTTGGGTGGCTCTGTTGATTGAGTGTCTGACTCCTGATTTTGGCTCAGGTCATGATCTCATGGGTTCTTGGGTTTTAGCCCCACATTGGTCTCTGCACAGTGAGGAGCCTCTTTGGTATTCTCTCTCTCTCTCTCTCTCTCTCCCCATGTCTTTACCCCTCTCCTGCTCGCTTTTCCCCACCCTGTCCCCCTCAAAATAAACTTTAAAAAAATGACAGATAACTCAAGGTTCCCTTCAGAATGTTCACCAAAACGATGCTTTTTGCTTAGAGTATTGACATGAAACTCATCCTCAGAGCATCATATTGTTTATATTACTGTCACAGGTTTGAGCTCTACTAACAAAGTTTTTGAGAAATTGTGTTTTGCAAGATTTTTATCACCTGAAATCCACCCCTAATGATCTGTGTTACCTAGTAGGAAGGCCAGGGTGCACGCAAGGAATGGTACCCACCATCTATCAGGAGGATGTAAGCACATCTTTTGGAGTGGGTAAAAGCTGATTCTGGTGCCAGGAAATTAAAGAAGGAAGTGAAAGAGAAAAAAAATCCAACAAACAAACCTGAGAAGAAAAATGGAGGAAGAGGAACCATGGGAAAGGAAAAATGAGTCCCACTTTTAGGCTGTGCTGAGCATTTGTCCAGACATCTCATATAATTACAAGGCCTTGAAATAACTTTCATTTTCCTGATTTTATAAATTAGAAGAATAAAGCTCAGAAATTTTCACCAACTTGCTCAGTTTCATACAGTTAGTGCGTGTTGGGGCCAGAACCGAAGCCAATGTCTGCCTAATTCAGGTCATTCATTCAATAAGCATGTTATGAGCATGCTATTTCTGCCATCCTCTAAGAACTGGGGCTATAAGAATAAATAATATATATTTTTTTGTGTTTTCAATTCAGTCACTGGTTCCCATACACAGTACCTACAGAATGAGTAGTTTCTTTCCAGGAGGAGAAAGGAGGAAAAACAATTCTCAGCAATGGAATATGTATCCACAGAGACAATATGGTCTCTGTCAGGGTGAAGTATCAGGGACAATTTACCCCAACATTGGTGCTGGGGTTGGTGGTGGCATTTGTACCCTAAGCTGTGCACTATTGTATGAGAAATGAAATACATGATTTGACATGTGCTGGCTTTTAGCCATTTTGCCTTTCTTTTTTGCAATTTTTGTCTTTGAAGGGGTGTGTGTCCCTACATTGTAAGAAAGACAACATAAACGAAACAACCATTCTGGTACTTAAGGATTTCCATCGTGTACTTATCAGATCAGGTTGGACAGTGGATATTGATGCAGGGGGCTGTTAATTCATATTAATTGTCATCCCTCAGTGTGTAGACATTGGTAGAGTTCGCTAAAAGTCACAAAACACTTTGGTCATAATCCCAGCACATGCTTTCAACCATTTAATGACGGCGACCAAGAGAGAAGCGAGTGCTGCAATAATGCACCATTAACAATATTCACCCCACCAGTGTGGGCCTTGATTATCTCAAATGGGAGCACGGTAGTAAATGGCATTTTGACTCTAGGACAAGTAAAATAGTTGCATGTCAATCAGGATGAGATATACAGAATGTGTGACACCAATCTTGTCTTTTAATATCTGATGAATTAGGAGTGATCACCCCTCCTGAAATATGTCAGTTTCTTCTTCTAGCACACTAGGTATTGTAGTTACAGCCAGTACAAATTGCTGTCTAAATGTATGTTCAACTTAACAACTGTCTGTTCAAGTTATCAACACATTCCAGCACCCATTATACAAAAGAACCCCTTCATGCATTAAGCCACAATGATTATCAAAATGATGCAGGAAAGGGAAATACCCTTTGGTGCACCTTATAAAACTGCACAGGCAATAGTTTGGAAAGTAGGCATTTTTATAGCATGGGAATATATACAGTATAAATTTGATGTGGCAGTAAAATTTTTTAAAAAAGAGCGAGAGCAAAGAAATAAAAATCTTTCCATATTGTGCATATACTAACCCCTACTCTCTGAAACCATAAAAAGCATAAAACACCCGGCAGGTGTTTTAAAACTTAAATGAAATTAATTGCCAACACATTATTATTAATTTCAGAAATGCAGAAAAGGGAAAATAAAAATTATGTGTTGACATATGGTACATGGGATATTTGAAAACAAATATAAAATGTAAATGGGTTCGAGTGGATGCTTTCTGTTCACAAAATAACAATTAATAGCATATTTAAGTGACTGGACTGTTGGACTATTAGGTCATAGATTATTTAGAAAGGGTAGAGGGTGTGTGGATTGGGACCAATTAAGGAGGAGAACCAGCTATATAAGTATTTTCCAGAGGAAAAATGTGGTAGGTAGCATGTTAGAGTGAGAATATAAACAAAATTCTCTAAGTTCCAGGCTTTATAGATACGCTATAGGCATATACTAAAAGAACACAATTAGAAAATAGAATATGCTTTTTAATTTACTCAGCTCTTTTGAATCAAATTAGACACAATTTAGTAATTAACAAGTACCTACATGTACCTGGCAGTGAGCTGGATGTTGTGGGAAATATAACAGTTTCTACCCCTTCTTTCAAACATGTAAATGTAATTATCACATTTTCTCACTGTCTCTTAACCATGTGAACATTTATAGGAAGCTGTATAGGATGCGGTTGAGAGCTTGGTTTTGGGAATCATGCAAACCTGGTTTCAAATCCTGCTTCTGCTACTTGTTCACCATGTGATATTGGGCAATTTATTTAACCTTTCTATGCATCAGTTACTCTTTTCATAAAATGAAGATAAGAGATTCTAGCTCATAGGACTGTAAGGATTAAACAGGACTTAACTTGAGCCAAGTGTCCAATGCTTAGGAAGCTCTCGATAAACAAAGTGATTTGTTCATATGTTTGTCTGCCATCCTGCATTTGTGGACCCTTTGAGAATTTCCCATATTGAAGAATATGTTTTTATTGATCTTAGAATCTTGCCCATCTGATTCAGGGTTTGATGTCTACTGTGCATCTTGCTGCTATCTGTTTGTAGAATGGACAGAATGAAAACACTTAGCAAAACCGCTATTCTTACAGCATATGAATTTTTATCACAGATTTATATTGAAAATAATATATACATAGGGAGCTAACTTCTCCAGCACCCAGTCTGGGATATATGAGACAAAAAGAAAACCCAGGGTAATCACTGTTAGGTTATTCCTTGAATCCCAAGGTCCCTAACTAGTCTTGTGTTTTCTCTCCACTTTTCAGTGTTTTTACATATAAAATTTGGAGGGTTAGTTGCACTTAGTAAAAGGAGAAGGGAAAACTACATCTATTTCATCTTTCTGGAGGTACAACTCTCTTGTATAATTACATTTTAACCTGCAGTATTTAGCAGTAATACCAATGGCCTTAGAGTTTTAACTAGATCTGGGGTCAAATTCTGTTCTGTTCCTTAATAGCTGATGACTTCTGTACATTCACTCTATGTCATATTTACTATTCTCAGTGGGAAATTTCTAGGAATAATGTATGTCACTAGACAAAACCTTAAGTAAAGTATATGGAATGGTATAATCTTCTAGAGCAAAACACCCATGCTATTGATTGTCAAATATCCACAAAAGTTCATCAGAAAAACTTGTTGATCAAGCAAGTGGGTGTATTAGGCCTGCTTCAGAAAGGGAGACCATTACTTGGTCGTGAAGAGACCTCAGTAGAAGGCTCCAGGCTTCAGAGGAAGGGACTTTCTGAATGAAGCATGTTTAGCCATGACAGCAAACATGTCTCAACCAGATTTTGGTGGGCAATCTAAGATTATAAAAAAATGACTTATCCACAAACCTACCAGAAAGAGCTGTTGACCAAGCCAAACTAGAATTATTAACCTACTCCGATAAGGGGAAGCACCTCCTTGACAGACTTTTAGTACTGTCCTAAAGTGAAGAGTTCAAAAGAGGGTATTTATAGGGGTTGGGGTTTGAGATTAGGAGCTTAAAGATGATTTTTTAAGATGAAGGAGTGTATTAGATTCTCCAGAGAAACAGAATCAATAGTATAGTATATATATAGAAATATGAGAGATTTGTTATAGGAATTTGTTCACATGATTATGGAGGTTGAGGAGTCCCACGATCTGCTGTCTGCAAGCTTCAGAACCAGGAAAGTCAATGGTATAACTCAGAGGTCATAAACATGAGTGAGAGGTAAAGGTGGTTTAAGTGCTCGAGTCAGAAAGCCAGAGAATCAAGAACTCCAAAGTCCGAGGGCAGGAAAAGGTGGACATTACAGCTCAAGAGGAGAGAAAAAAATTGCTGTTCCTCCACCTTTTTGTTCTATTCGAACCCTCAATGGTTTGGATGATGCCCACCCACATTAGCGAAGGAGATCTTTACTCAGTCTGCTGATCCAAATGCTAAACTCTTTTGGAAACAACCTCAGAGACATACCCAGAAATACAATTTTACCAGCTGGGCATTCCTTAGCCCAGTCAAGGTGATACATAAAATTAGCCATTATAGGGACTGATTACAATTGGACAACATGCACGAGACAATGGTATAGGATTAGTGAGGAAATATTGCATGAGATTCTGTTGTTTGATAAACAAGTTCTTTGCCCAGATGTGTATAAGTTTCTTTCTTCTTTCTTTCTTTCTTTCTTTCTTTCTTTCTTTCTTTCTTTCTTCTTT
Source organism: Herpailurus yagouaroundi (assembly GCF_014898765.1). NCBI lineage: Eukaryota > Metazoa > Chordata > Mammalia > Carnivora > Felidae > Herpailurus > Herpailurus yagouaroundi. The sequence continues at coordinate 153,136,578 of NW_024412376.1, forward strand.
CTTTCTTTCTTTCTTTCTTCTTTCTGTTTTTTTTTAAGAGAAATTTTAAGTTCACACAAAATTGAGAGGAATATGCAGAGATTTCCGACATGCCCCCTGCTCCCACACATGCCTAGCTCCTCCGTTATCAATATCCCCTATCAGAGTGATGCATGTGTTACAGCTGATGAACCTACACTGACACACCTTAGTCATCTGAGGTCCATAGTTTACATTTTAATTTATTCTTGGTGTTGGACATTTTATGGGTTTGGACATATATATATATATATATATATATATATATATATATAATATCATGTGTCCATTATCACGGTATCATACAGAGTATTTTCACTGCTTTAAAAACCCTCATTTCTCTGCCTATTCATCCCTGGCCCTTATCCCCAACCCCTGGCTAATTAATCTTTTTACTATCTTGTTTGGTCCTTTATAGAATGTCATTTATTTTTTTTTTTTTCCAACGTTTATTTACTTTTGGGACAGAGAGAGACAGAGCATGAACGGGGGAGGGCAGAGAGAGAGGGAGACACAGAATCGGAAACAGGCTCCAGGCTCTGAGCCATCAGCCCAGAGCCTGACGCGGGGCTCGAACTCACGGACCACGAGATCGTGACCTGGCTGAAGTCGGACGCTTAACCGACTGCGCCACCCAGGCGCCCTATAGAATGTCATTTAATTGGAATCATACAGTATGTAGCCTTTTCTGATTGACTTCTTTCAGTTAGTAAGATGCATTTAGTGTCCCCCCATATTTTTCCAGTTTGATAGCTCATTTCTTCTTAGTGTTAAATGATATTCTATTGTCTAAATATTCTATTGTCTAAATGCACAATAGTTTACTTAGTCCATTCACCTACTGAAGGACATCTTGATCGTTTCTAAGTTTTGACAATTAGGAATAAAACTACTATCAACATTCATTTGCAGATTTTTGTTTATAGCTTTGTTTTTTATCAGGCATTTAAATTTCTTTTACAATACTATATGACACCATTCTCAGAACAAATGCATAACTTAACAATGAGTAAATTCATGCTTTTTGGTGTTAAATTCATGCTTTTTGAATCAACGAAGTTCTCAAAATTTAGCATATTTATGTCATAGTTTGTATTTGAGTTATTGTGTGTAGATTTCTTACCTGAGTATGAGCTTCCAAAGGGTAGAATGAACTTTCTAGCCAACTACTTCTCCATTTCTATTAGTCACCACCTCTTCTCTCACCCCATGCTTACAGTAACTGTTGAGGGAACAAAAAAGAGGAGTAATTGTAATGTTAATTAAGATTTTCTTTAGCTTTCATAGTCCATATGATTCACTAAGTAGTTTAGGAAAAAGGAGGCATTTTATTTTATTTTTTTTTATTTCACTGCACTATTGTTCTAAAACTTATATCCTGTAATGAAATACATAGAATATTTTTAGTTTTCTTCAAGGTGATTTTATTTTAGATATTGAGTTACTGAAATATGGTTTCTATAGAAACTGTATAAGTATACTGACCTTAAAGATAGACTTGAAAACACTTATTGTCTTGCAGAAATTTTCACTGTCCTGTCTAACTGCTTTATAACAGTGAATTTCTGTTTCCTAGGTTAAATGTAGTATGACACTAACACTGTAGAACAGAATTTTAAGGAGAAATATTCCCTTTTAACCCTCAAAATAACTGTTACCTCTTATGATAGAGGTAACATCTGCAAGGATATCTTTGGATTAGTTTGCAACTACATATAAATTCTTCATTTTAGAGCCAGTATTTGAGGTCAGTATTAATGCTTAGTTTAAACTTCTGGGCTTTGTGATCTCATTCTGAGGATATTTAAAAACTTTGCCTAGGTAATAGGATTTGGGAAACTTCATTGTTTTATGAGTCTCTTGCTTACAACTTATATACATCCCACAGCTGTTTATTTCCCCTTTTGTTTGCCTGATTTAATTTAATGCCAGATACTAATCAGCAGCAAGTTTGTTTGGGGGAAAAGTTAATGTCCATAAAGAATAAGGAGTTTAATATCATATAATAGCATGTTTGCATTTGGTAAAAAAAATGAGGATTTTTTAGTAAATCTTTCAACCTTCTGTTGTGTGATCAATTTAAAGAAAAGGTCATACAAACAAGCAACAGCTGAGTTGCCTGGGTGGCTCAATCAGGTAAGTGACTCTGGATTCAGGTCATAATCTCAAGGTTAGTGAGATCATGGAGCCTGCTTGGGATTCTCTCTCTCCTCTCTCTCTGCCCTTTCCCCCCCAAGTGTACACTCTGTCTCTCAAAATAAATAAATAAATTTAAAAAAAACCCAACCAAAAACAAGAAACTCCTTCTATCAAGAGGTGGAAACTATTTTCCACTCTCTAAACCTGCGTTTGACCCTGTGACTTCTTTTAGCTAATGTGACAGCAAATGTGGATATGGTTTTTATTCATAGGAAACCCATTGAATTCTAAAGGAAGTAGCAGTAATCAAAGCACTAGAATTTGTACTAGAAGTGAGAGCATTAATTTAAATTAGTGTTTTGGGGTCCCGGATTTTTTAGAGGTAGAAAGCAGGCTGAGCAAGCTACTTGGGTATTTATTTTCTAAAGGGTGGAGGGGGGAAAGACTCCGATGGCAGAGCTGAGAACCATGGAGAAAAGTGGACTTGGGAATTCCTTGTAAGATGCAAATGCCAGCTCTAATCAAGAAAAACTTTGTCTCCAGAGTAATGTGATCTGAGACCATATGGCTAGCGAACTTTCACAATTGCTCTGGACCAGTGTCTTCTATTCTTCCATTTCTGGAATTGGAGGGTCTTATGTGGCTATTCTGTCCCAGGGCAGTATGAGGACAAGTAATTTATCTTTTTAGTTTACATGTCACTGAATCAATAGAAGATGAATTTAGGAGCCACATTCATCTTAGTCTTAGATACAGATTATAGGAAACTAGATTTTGAGCTTAACGCCAAAATTTGTTGAAATTTCTTTCAGAGTTTTTAGGACTTACTTTGCAAGTAGAAAGGATGCAAAGAACTGTGGCCATAGGTTGAACTGTGGCAAATTGAAAAATAAAAAAAGTTAATAAAAAAGTAATATTTTTTAGCTCTTCTTATCAAGAGGCAGAGTCTATTTCTCCACTCTTTGTGACTTATGTTAGCCAATGAGATGTTGTGCATTGAGCTTTCTTTATTTGACGCTTTTTTTTTTTAATTTTTTTTTTCAACGTTTATTTATTTTTGGGACAGAGAGAAACAGAGCATGAACGGGGGAGGGGCAGAGAGAGAGGGAGACACAGAATCGGAAACAGGCTCCAGGCTCTGAGCCATCAGCCCAGAGCCCGATGCGGGGCTCGAACTCACGGACCGAGAGATCGTGACCTGGCTGAAGTCGGACGCTTAACCGACTGCGCCACCCAGGCGCCCCTATTTGACGCTTTTTAAACAGAGTCACCATAAAGGAAAAACTGTGGCCACTCTGCAAGATCCTGACAGGTAGGTGGTCCAGTAATCCCTTATCTCTCCACACAAAATCCAAGCATGTGAATAAGGTCTCCCAAAACAAGCCAGAAAATTTTCGCATTTGTTGTTGAGAACTGACTGCAAATGAATGAAAGAATCCAATATAACAACAGAGGTGAGATGCATCATTTAGCCCTGACCAAATTGCTGACCTTCAGGATCATGAAAAAATAAATCTGGTGTTTTAAGATATAATGTTTGGGGTATTTTTTAACGTGGCAATAGGTAATCGATAAATTAACTGATAAATGCAAATCCATTTATTTACACAATAAATGTTTTTATCATGAATCCATTATGTGCTGTTTTCCACATTTGATGTAGAGGTTTTTATCCAATAAGAGTTCTAAATTTGATGCTAAAATAAAAAAATAACATATAAAATTACAAGATCTAACTTATGAGTCAATGTAGACTGAGAGTCCAACAAGAGATGGACTTTAAAAAAAAAAAAAGCATTGCCTGCTTAATATTCATGCTTTTTTTTCTTTTAGCAAAAACACACCAATTTTCACTGGTAAGGAAGTTAGTTGCCCAACATTAATTCCATGAATTTTGTTAGAGCTGACCTTACCCTTTTCTTTGAGATAGAAATATCACCATATCAGAGTGCCATACTGCTTGCCCAGGATATAATTCAAGGATGAGTACGTGGGCTTACTCATCTCATTTCCTGGGAGCGTCAGTTCTGGGACTTTTATTGGAAAAGGGAAGCTTGCTGCTTTTTGAATAGCTGAGAGAATGGAATTGCTTGCTGTCACCTTGCTACCAACTTGCTATCACCTTGATACTGATTTAGTGTGGATTCAAAAGAGAAGGATATCACTGAAATGGAAAGAATGAAATTGAGTCCTGATGACAACATTGAGATCCTCAATCCACCTTTCTTGAAGCCTGCCTGATTTGGCCTTGGAATTTTTAGTTTTGTGATCCAACAAATTCCTTGAAGTCTAATAAAGTTGGGTTTCCAAAATTTGCAACCAAAATAGTTCTTGCTAATAACATAGCTTGGCATGAAATTATGTGTTACATGTTATGTTTGACAGAACTAACTTTCCCAAATCACTCTCCTCCCACTCCATTTTTATCCCTCTGATTGGGTTTAGTGTATTAATAGGCCATTGAAGCCCTTTACAGATGCATGCAGACCACCTTTCCTATACAGTGTTCCTGTGGGCAGCTTCCATTCACTGCAGGTTTGTTTGCATGAAGTTTGACAAGAACTACCATCTTTCTAATGGAAGAATCTATACTCTTTTGACAATATGTATCCAAATTAATAAAAATGTATTTATCTCTGGACTTGTATATAAAAGAGAAATGAATTTTTATTTTTTTAAAAGTAAGATGCAGTTTCACATTCATCATAACTAATCCTGATTTTTCTTGGAATCTAGTAAATTATTCAATATAATGTATTATTCTACAAGACAGCTTTAATGTAAGAAACAGAAATCTCTCCAAGTATACCTAGCAGATTGAATTAGGCACTTAGAAAATAGTTCAAAGATTAGAAGAGTAAATCTTAGACAACCACAGTGGACTTCTGGTGTTAGGGTCATATTATTGTGGCTGTGACACAGAGAACAGGAAGAAGATATTCCTGCTTCCAGAAGGACTGCTACCATTACAAGTGCTTTAATCACTAGACACAGAAATGTAGAATACACCACCTTGAAAAAAATCCCTTGGCCTGTTGAGCTTTATTTGAAAGAAAGTTCTTCCTTATTTCTATCTTCCCCAAATCCTGCAAGTGCAACTCACTAATAGAATCCCAAATGCATCTGAGTTCTTAGCTATATGGTATTCTGGAAAATGTAATCTTTGACTTCCAACCTCTGTGATAGAAAGATATAATATGGAAGAAGATGGGAGCAGACAAATTTAGTTAAATAAATTTTGTATTAGAGTTCTAGGTTGGGGGAATATATATATATATATATATATATATATATATATATATATTCACACACACACATACACACACACACACACACACACACTCACACACATAGACTGAGAGGGACTTATTGTAAGGAATTAGCTCACATGATTATTAGCTCCATAATCTTCAGTGTGGGCTAGAAGCCTAGACACTTAGGAGAGTTGGTGGTGTAGATGAACACTGAAGGAAGTCTGCTGAAAATTCTTTCTTGCTCAGGGAGGCTGGTCTTTTGTTCTATTCAGGCCTTCAACTGATTAGATGAGACCCACTCCCACCTTATGGAGAGGAATCTGCTTTCCCTAAACCTCACTGATTTAAATGTGGATCTTATCCAAACACACTTTCCAGATTGACACATAAAATTAACTGTCATATTCTCTAACTTTAAGCATCAGGAAAAGATAATGGTTCTATTCTTTTCACTGTTGAAGGTACCAATTCAAAATACAGACAAGCCAGACCTGTGCTCTCTAATATAGTAGCCATCAGCTACATGTAGCCGTTGGACAATAAGCATATGGGCAGTATAAATTGAGATGTGGTTTTGAAGACATAAAAATATAAAATATCTCATTAATGATTCATATATTGATTATATGTTGGATATGTTGAGTCAGATAAAATTATTAAAATTAATCTCACCTGATTCTTACTTTTTAATGTGGCTACTAAAGTGGCTCACATCATGTCTCTATTAGACAGTGCTAGGTTAGTCTACAGAAACAAGAACAACCAAAGACCCTGCACTTCAGTGGCTTAGTACAAGGACAGTTTGCTTTAAGCTCATGTTATGGTAGACCCTAACAACATCATGATGACTTTTGACAGCAACTATCTCCCATGTGATGGCCACTTCAGTAGTATAGCTTCACCACATCAAAATGGGGTCTTCTTCGTCCCTGAGAAGATAACACTGTATCCTCTTACCCTAGCAATTAACTGCTTTACCCCAGAAGTGACATAAATACATTCCTTGCATGAGCAGAACAAGTCATTTGACTAGTTTAACTGCAGTGGGTCTGGGCAATATAGGGAAATTCATAAAATACTTGGTGAGCATTATTGTTTTTGTCAAAGTCTTCCCATCTGCATACAAAATACTAATTTGTACTACTTTCCTTGCAGATAGAACACAGTCAACCCTTTTCCAAAAGAAGACTACTCAATGTTCTATTGGTTATTATATCCAACTCAACTCCAGGATCTCTGGGTGGTAACAGTAGCTCCCACATCAGATTTAAATATGGCTCCTCTTAGTCTAGAACCCATATACCAGCAAAACATATTACCCCCCTCACCACCACACTGCCAGTATATACTAGGGGAACAAGGACAAGACAATAGCAATACACATTCACATTCAGAAAGGGGAAGAATGGAATATACCCAACAATCACTAATCCATAGTAATGCTACTGCACTAGAAAGAAGTTGCTTAGAGTCCTTCCCTGGAAGTGTGGAATGTTCTTTGGTTAGTTCCTGATTCTGCAATCTGGGAGGAGCTCCCAAGTCCATCATTCATTATGTTATCTGGATCATGCTGTGGCCAGTCTTCCCTTTCTGTTCTTGGCCCCTCTGAAAGGAGTTATGGGGAAAAGACTTCCTTAGGGGCAAGGCATCTTTTGCTTTCCTTCTGGTGAAAGTTTCGTTGTCCAAGTTTGTAATTATAAGGTTGGAATAAACATGGACTATTTCAGTCTATGTTTACAGTTTCATTGGCAGTACGACTTTCTAAAAGTCTTAGTAAGCTTATCTACTTTTGAAGTTTGTTTATTTATTTTGAGAGAGAGAGAGAGAGAGAAAGTGCAAGTCAGGGAGGGGCAGAGAGAGGGGGAAGAGAGAGAATCTCAAGCAGACTCCACATTGCCAGTGCAGGGCCAGATATGGGGCCTGAACCCACAAGCTCATGAGATCATGACCTGGACCAAAGTCAGAAGATTAACCAACTGAGCCAAGGTGCCCCAGCTTCTTGTATATTTGATTCAAGTCAGTTTCATGGGTCAAGAATCAGGAACACAGTACATTTTGAGACATAGTTTTCAGATCGGCTGTATTTCTTCTATTTCCCAATTATAGATCCCTCTCTTCTGATTTACTATGGACCATTTTGAGATTGTACAGCTTCTGTGGCAAGGCCACACCCTGAATCCAATCTTTTTGTTGATCTAATTCATGTAAATGAAAGACACCATAGCTCCAGTCTAATCTTTGACCTGAAATCATTTAATCAGTAGACAGTTTCACTGAACATTGTTGACTCTCACAATCTTCATTCTTGCTTTTTACTCTTTGAAGGTAATAAGCAGGTGCCTTTTCCAAACCTTCAAGGCTCTCAATTTCTAAATTTTATCTTTTCCCTTTGAATTCTGCCTGCAAACTGATTACTTCTTTCATGAGTTTACTTTTCTTATAACAACTTGTCAATGGCAACCAATAGCAATCAATGCACACTATTGGTGTTCTATTTTCCAGCCTCTTCACATAGATCCACAAATATTTTGAATATTTAATAGTTTTGCCAATTGTTTTGTCACTGTCATAAAACAGATTAATATCCTGCTAAATTCTGGTATAAATTTCCTCAATTCTTGCCACCCCGTGCTAAATCTATACCATAGCAGTACCCTCTTCCTACAGTAACAGAGAGATCCCAAGTCTCAATACTTAAAAACAAAATTGTTTGCTGCTTGTTCATATAGGATTTTTTCCACTCCAGACTCACTGGTCTACTGCCCTCCATGTAGGAACTCAATCACTAAAGCAGAGAGAACAAAACACCAAAAGTTCTTACCCTGTAAATTAAATGTTTGACCCAGATGTGACACAACTAGCTTTGGTCCACACCCCATCAGCCAGGGCCCATTGATCAGAACTAGGCCCCAATCAGTTCCAAGGAAGCTGGGAAACATAGGGGAGCCCATCCATATAACATCTAGAGGATTTATGTCACACCAATATACCTTTTCACTAGGTGATTCCAATTCTAAGACTGAATCCTAAGGAAGTAAAAGAGTTGTGTGCAAAAATGCATAAATAAGGATATTCATTACATGGTTAGAATAGTAAAACAAAATTTAAAAGACCACAAAAAAGTATTAACAATGTAACAGTCCAAAAAAAAAAAAAGTAAAATTCCTTTTTTTATAATATTGTGTATCCAATAAAATGACATTAATAAAGAAGGAAGGAAAAATTGTTCCCCATGTGTGTTATATGACACTGTTGACAATGATAACAGTAATAATTAATGGATGACACTAAATGAGTGCATACTGTGTTCCAGACAGTGTTCTAAGAACTTTGTAACTATTTGCTCATTTAAGTCTCAAAAAAAAAAAAAAAAAAAGCCCATTTATATAAGAAGAAATTAAGTCACAGAGGGGAAAACAAACAGAAATCATTTACTAAGAGCAGAAATACAAAAAACGAATGAGAAAAAAAAGCCTACTTACTACATGCACTTGGTGGACTAGAAGATAAGGTCACTAGTGTGAAAATTAAGAGAAGAAAACCTCATTTAGAATGGAGTCAGATGCCAAAAGGGGGGCGTCTCATGCCCTACCAGTCTAGTCTTACCTTGCAAATAGATGTTGCTCTACTACCGAGGAAGAGGAAGAATGTTTTCTTCTTGTCCGGAAGCAGCCCAGCCAATTCAGTCAATGAGAAGCTACAACACTTTGAGCTCCCAGTTTACTCCAATGGGCTTTTTGTTTATAAAAACCCCTGTCACCTTCCCTCTTTCCTCTATAAAAGAGCTTCTTCTCCTTTGTCCTCTGGACTTGCCTATGGTTTTGTCATAGCTTGCATGTCCCCAGTTGCAATTCTCGGCTATTCCTGAATACAATTTTGTTGTTGTTGTTGTTTTCTGTTAAAATAACTGACAGTTTTATTTTCCAGGCTAACGGGAAAATATTAGTTACAGAGTTTCTGAAGTTATGTAAGTTAATTTTATGTGTGTACCTATAGGTGCCTTCAGAGTTCTCTTTTCTCTTATTTTTTTTCCTTTTAATAAAAAATAGAAATCTCCTCCTATACCAAATTAATTTTTTTAATGTTTATTTATTTTTGAGAGAGCGTGAGCAAGGGAAAGGCAGAGGGAGAGGGAGACACAGAATCCAAAGCAGGCTCCAGGCTCTGAGCTATCAGCACAGAGCCCAACAGGGGGCTCAAACCCACGAACTGTGAGATCATGACCTGAGCTGAAGTCAGGCGCTTAACTGACTGAGCCACCCAGGCGCCCCATGCCATACCAAATTAATGGATGCATTCTTTATCTTTAATTTTTGTATTATGTTACCAGACATAAATAAATATCTGAGACATGAAGAAAGAACACTATTAAATCCATTGTTTGTAACCATATTATCTCTGTATTTTTATCCAAACCTAATGACAGTATCTGGTCATCACTACCAAATTATACTAAATTTCCTATATATTAAATGGAATGGCCAAAAATCGTTGTAGTATTGTTTTTCAAATATTTTTTTTTAATTTTTTTTCAACATTTATTTATTTTTGGGACAGAGAGAGACAGAGCATTAATGGGGGAAGGACAGAGAGAGAGGGAGACACAGAATCGGAAACAGGCTCCAGGCTCTGAGCCATCAGCCCAGAGCCTGACGCGGGGCTCGAACTCATGGACCGCGAGATCGTGACCTGGCTGAAGTCGGACGCTTAACCGACTGCGCCACCCAGGCGCCCCTGTTTTTCAAACATTTATGTTAGGGAATATACCTGTCAAATCATGATTATTAGATTACTCTTATTCATTGTGGAAAGTGACTCTTCAAGGGTATTTTTAACATAAATTTATTTGACAAATAGGTCTATTAAAAAAAATTTTTTTTTTACATTTATTTTTGAGAGACAGAAAGAGAAGAGCATGAGCAGGGGGAGGGGCAGAGAGAGGGGGGGAGAGAGAGAGAGAGAGAGAGAGAATCAGAAGCAGACTCCAGGCTCTGAGCTGTCAGCACAGAGCCTGTCACGGGGGCTCGAACCCATGAACCTTGAACCCATGAACCATGAGATCATGACCTGAGCCCAAGTCGGACGCTTAACCGACTGAGCCACCCAGGTGCCCCTCGATCAATTTTTTAAATGGGCATATTATATTATGAATTACCAAGGCTCAGGGCATGTGTAGATGTTTTTAAAAAAAGTATCAACAAAAAAAAAAAAAAAAAAAAAAAGGGGGCGCCTGGGTGGCGCAGTCGGTTAAGCGTCCGACTTCAGCCAGGTCATGATCTCGCGGTCCGTTAGTTCGAGCCCCACGTCGGGCTCTGGGCTGATGGCTCAGAGCCTGGAGCCTGTTTCCGATTTTGTGTCTCCCTCTCTCTCTGCCCCTCGCCCGTTCATGCTCTGTCTCTCTCTCTGTCCCAAAAATAAATAAACGTTGAAAAAAAAAAAAAAAAGTATTAACAGACCCATATTCTTAGTGAGTTTAACAGTGAAATAATATTCTGGTTTCAAGTTAAATAAAATAACGCTGAAATTGTTCAAAAATAAAGGATGCTTGAAGATCTCATGTAACTGTGAGGAAATGCAGAAGAAATATGGACTGCAGGGCAGGGTAGGTTTGGCTCAATGGTTTAATAAAGTTATCAAGGACCCTTTCCCTCTCTTTTTTCTGCTTTCAGATGCCAGAATTATTTTAAGGCAAGAGCCCCCTTGTGGTCCTAAGAGAAGTGCTTTACCTCCTACTGCTATTTCCTTCCTCATCTGCTCTGGAGAAGAGAATAAGGGTCACGTAAGAAAGGTCTTTCATAAAACAGAGGAAGCTTCTTTCCCAGAGGCCCTAAGCAGATGTCTTCTCCCACTTGCTGCCCTGAATTAGGTCCCTTGTCTGTTCTGGAATAATTCCTTATGCTAATTGGCTCATCCCTGCACTATTCACCAAAGTAAGGACAGGATTGCTGTGATTGGCTTAGACTCCACAAGCCCCACCCCTGGACCTGAGATTGATTCCTCAAGCTACATGCATGTAACTCAAGATGGGCAGAGGGGAACCCATTTGGTGGAGTCAATTACAATGTCAACAGGAAATAGGAGCCAGTCCAAAAGAGTCTTCAAAACTGACCATCCTCGTATACCTAAAGTCCATGTATAATTGGTAGCCTGTTAAAATGCTATGCTTTATTCACCAGAAGGCAGGTAAAAGAACTTTAGAAACCTGCTTAAGGCCTGGAAACCTTACGTTGGACTTTCCTTGGAAATTAGAATCCATTTCAAAGATATGGATTCCATAGTACTCTGAATTTAGCTCAATAATAATGCCCTAATATGGTGAAAGATGTGGGTCTGTGTTTCCAGAGTGGGGAGTGAGTTTGAAGGGTCTATACTGGAAATAAAATCCCTTATCTAATAGGAGTCTTGGTGCCATGAAAAGCATAATGAACCCAGACCAAGTGCTGCAGGGGTAAGGAAAGAAACAGACGGAGATGCCAAATATGTCATTTACCAACTTTACATTTTCCCCCTAAGGTTGGCTCACAGCCATGTTTATGGAAAATGAGCAGTCATTGACACTAACCACGGTTCCCTCTTGTGACATGGTCTCTGGGTTGGATTATCTCTCTTGAGTATTTAATCATTGAAGTAATGGTCACAATCTGATTCATAAACACTCTTTCAAGATGAATTTAATTCCTCTGTAGCCTCCAAATGATAAGACAGAGAAAGGTGGGGCCTGGGGGAAAGGCAGAAGTGATCCCTAAAGTACCCTTCTGCAAAGGAAATGAAATAAATGGCATCCATATGCTTCCAGATGGGTATAGATTTTTCAGTCAGAATGCATACTGGTCTAAGAAGTTAGGTGGGATACCTCTAGATTCTGTTTATCCCCACTCTTAGGAGAGAGTGTTTGGGTTGTGGCTGTACCCTGGAATATTTCTGGCTATTCTGCCTTTTTAAGCACCCTGCCTTGAGGAAGTAGGGTGGAGAAAGGTTTCCTTCTGGATGGTAACCCACGGAAAAGTGGCACCCAGAAGGTTAAGAGCTAGTTAAGGAAACCTCAAAGAATTTTCTGTTATGATAAATGTGGGAGAGTTTGATTTATATGTACAAGAAATGAACATTTTGGGAGCATCACAGAAATTCACCTCACTGTACAGAAATATGCCCTGAGAATCTGTGTCCAGTGAGTATTCAGAATCATCTTGATGACCACGGGAAGCCTGAGAGCAACGTGATGAATGCTTTGTTCAGGATGCAACCCACCCCATGCTCTTGGAATTCTTACTCAAAAATTCGTTCCAATCTTTCAAAAAAAAAAAAAAAAAAAAGAAGACTATAATAATAGCTTATGCATCTACAATGGAGTCAAAAATACCTCAGATCAGTTGTATAAGTTCTGCAGTGTCAAAGAGCCACCTAATCGTGGTGCTTCAAAATAGTGGAAGCCCAGTCCTCATCCCTTCTCCGTGACCCGTGGTGGGCCAGCTTCGCAGCTCCTTGTACATCATCCTCACTCAGGGACTCGGGGTGCACGAGCCTCCATCTTCCTGTTGCACAGCTGCCAAAGCAGAAAAAAGTAAATGTGACAGGTGGCACACTGACTCTTAAAAACTTCAGCCGAGAAATGACACACATCCCTTCTGCTCGTATTCTATTGGCCAGGACAAGTCACATGATGCATCTGCCTTCAAAGATACAGAAAAATGCATCCCTACTGTATTTCCATAAGGGGAACTGGACGCTCTTAGGGAACAACACTAATGACCTTCCTCCTAAGCAAAATAGACCCTGCTTACTACAAATATAAAGGTATCCTGGTTGTTTTGTTTTGTTTTGTTTTGTTTTGTTTTTTTCCTGGTAAAGAGTCCACTACTAGAAATCTTTACATACCTGGTATTCAGTTTAACTACTTGATTTTTTAACTCATAACATATTAGAAACTACTTGAGACAGAAGTGCTTTACAACATTTATTAGTTCACTCCGGCTGCCATAATACATAATACCACGCAGGAGTGGCTTAAACAATGCAATTTATTTCCTTACAGTTCTAGAGGCTGGAAGTTGAAAATCAAGGTGTCAGCAGGGTGGGTCTCTTCTGAAGCCTGTCTTCTTGGCTTGTAGATGGCTGTCCTCTTCCTGTGTCTCACATGGTCTTCTCTTTGTATGTGTCGGTGTCCTAATCTCCTTCCTTACAGGGATACAACCTGAATCATACTGAATAAAACCTAGCCTAATGACCTCATTTTAATTTAATTACCTCTAAAGGCCATATTTCCAAATATAGTCACATTCTGAAATACTGGGAATTAGGACCTTAACCTTTCTTCAATATAGGACACACTTCAGCCCATAATACAGCATAATAGAAGTAAAATTAAAAACAAGGAAAAGAGAATAAAAAACTGACCCAGATTTAAGAAAATCAAGTAAGTCTGTATTTCGTGTGTGTGTGTGTGTGTGTGTGTGTGTGTGTGTGTAGGGACATATGCCAAAGAAATCTTGAAAAATTCTTTCCTAACAGAGTCTAGGCCATAAACAACTCAACAAATTTCTTCAACTGGGGAAAAAAGATGACTGGGAAACCATGGTCTATTTCTAAGAGACACTTGCAATAATTAATATTAAAGGGAGCAAATGTATGGCAGACAAATTTACTGCTCACTATACATCCATGTGCTTTTCCAATGTATTTTCCAATCAATTGATCCAATCAATCAATTTTCTATGAGGGATACTTGTTCTCACTGACGAGCTGAGTGAGCAAGAGGGGTATCTAGAAAAAATGTTCTAGACAGAGGAAATACCAAGTTCTGTGGCCTCAAAGAGGAGCTAAGATAAATATCATATGCTTACTATTGCAAAATTTGAAATTTAAAAATGTCCCAAATGTAACATTTCCAAATTCCTGACAGACATTAGTCTTTGGATTTGGGAATGACAAATTAGAATTTTTGGGAATTTGTAGGAATGCTCAAAATCATATTATTTTGTATTTTTCATAGCACACTACACGTTTTTAGTAATAATCAATGACCATAAAAATAAACAGTAAATGTTGTATCTGCAGTAGATATACATTATTTAATGTTTTCTATAAAATAACACATATATATTACTAAATGCATGACTTATTACTGTTATTCACCAATATCTTGTGATAAGATTTTATATTTCAATAATACATACAAATCATTTCAACTTGATATACATAATTCCTAACAAAAATGCTAATGCAGGGAGAACTAACACAAAAATCAATGCCAAATAAAACAATTTAAAATGCAAAGACAATATAAAATATTTAATATTTATAAATTACCATTATTAAAATGAAATTTTAAAACACACAAGACATTGATTGCCCTATTCAATAAAATTGATCCTTGTTTTGTGACAAACATTCCAGATGTAGAATAATTTACTTCCTTTTGAATTAATGTTGGTCAGATTTTTAAAAGCATATTCAAAAATATCTTTACATTGGTACATAGTGCTTAATATGATGAACTCCTTTCAATTTTAGCAATAAAAGCTTTTGTTTGCTTGCCCTGATTTTCATTTGCTGATGGAATTAATATTGCTTTGCATTATTTAACTGATTTTTGAGCAATTTCTTATTTCATGTTGGAGTTTCCCTCAAGAACATTCACATTTTCTTTTCTTGCATTAATTCTGTTAAAGTGTTTACCAGGAACTGTAGCCGATAGCTAATATTAAAACACTGCAGCAAACATTAATAGGCAGCTATTTTATTAACATAACATTCAGATTTCCTATCAAGGTTAATGACACTACACAGAATCATATGTTGAAATTGCTAATCAAAAAACATATTTTGCTTTCTAAATGTGTTATTTCTTAGAACAACTCTCATAGGATTTGCATAAAGTGTAAAATGCACACAAACTTACTATTACTTCTGTTGGCGAGAATGGCTCACCATCAGCATGAACACAACTTTCTAACCAGGCACCATCGAAAAGTGATATTTAGTGTGCTCGCTTCGGCAGCACATATACTAAAATTGAAAAGTGATATTTATCTCCTACTGCTTTATCCCATTTTCTAAAAACATTGACCTCAGTTTTTGAGTGGCATGTCAGTGTCTCCAGGCTTTGCTTTCAAGTCAGTGTTTTCCTTTGGATCAGTACCATTTCTATCTTTCTAGTTAAGCTTTAATTCCTCTCAGAGGAGAATTATAATGCCTCTTCTGTTTTCCTGATTTCTCAATAGATATTTCATGAAGTTGAGGATTTGGAAAAACATACGTATTTCCCAATAAAGGTGGGAAAAGAAGTCCCCCATGGCAATACTATCCAAACAAGGGCAGAAAAGTTGTAACTGGATATCTACTCAGCCAATTTTCTCAACTATGAAAGAAAGAGGCGAGTTACCTAACTCGAATGAAAAAAAAAATGGTAAGGTTGGCTACATGAAACTTGAATTCGATCTGTGCTTCTCAGAGTGAGGGTCCCTAGACAAGCAACATCAGTATTACGTTGAAACTTGTTAAAAATGCAAATACTTGGGCTTATGTACAGACCTACTGAAGCAAAAACTCAGAAATCTGGGTTTTGAAAGTGCCTCTAGGTGATTCTGAAGTACAAAAATTCTGGGACACCTTCATTAGATTATCTTCATTTTGAATGTCCCTCCAGTGAGGAGCTGCTTTCTCTCTTCATATTTTGTTTATTTATTTAAAAAGTTTGAATATCGGGGCGCCTGGGTGGCGCAGTTGGTTAAGCGTCCAACTTCAGCCAGGTCACGATCTCACGGTCCGTGGGTTCGAGCCCCGCGTCGGGCTCTGGGCTGATGGCTCAGAGCCTGGAGCCTGTTTCCCATTCTGTGTCTCCCTCTCTCTCTGCCCCTCCCCCGTTCATGCTCTGTCTCTCTCTGTCCCAAAAATAAATAAAAAACGTTGGAAAAAAAATTAAAAAAAAAAAAAATAATAAAAAAAATAAAAAGTTTGAATAAATAAATCCTCCTTCAAAACAGAGGGATGAGAAGTCAGAGTGAGTGATATCTGTTCATTTTTGCATGCTATCGTATGAGAAAATTAAAATGTTTTGGGCTGTTGTCTACTTGCTAGTAGCCTGAACCTTTCAACAGCCGCTTAATAAAGAATTCCTCAAAAACAACAGTCATATGCCATAATGGTTTCTGAAATATCACTTTACCATTCATTGCATGTTTTTGGTGACAATACTAAGTTATTAAATAGTTAAATTGAAATGCAACAAACACTTGTTACATGATTAAGTGCTGTGGGAAGTGTTACACTGTGTACAGACATGAACATAACTCCCGACCTTAAAAATGGTTATGGGCTGTTCTAGTAAAAGAGAAATGTAGATTACCAACTATAATACAAAACAGAAAGAAAGAAAATCTCTAATAGAGGCATGCATAACACACAGAAAAAAATATGTGTGTATGTGTGAGCATATAAATATTATACTATATATACATACTATTTTATATACATTATATTATATATAATATATATAATTTTATTATTTATAAAATAATAATTATAATTAAAATATAATTTTATAATCAAATATATAATTTGTATAATTTACATAATTTTATTTATTTATAATTCAATTATAAATAAATAAATTTATATGATTTATATAATTATATATAATTAAAATATAATTAAAAATAATTATATATATATATATAGCTCCCCTCAAGGCGATTCTTTTTAGCTGTTTGGAAAATCACATTAATCAAGATCAGCCATTCCTTGGGTTGTTAACAATACATTTCATCTCCTGCACTAAGAGTGTAAGGGTGCTATTTAGTGAAGAGGTCAGATGAATAACTCGGCCTGGATGCTTGCAAGGAAATGGTTGGGCCAGGGGGTAGCTTAACCCTTAATTTTATCCATTTTGGTGGTTGCCACAGATTCCCACAACTGACATTGATACTTTTCTTGAAAACAACTGAAAACTGCATAGCTTGGTTGGCATTCGTCACTGTGAATAGTTGTGGCCCAAGTTGAGGATTAAAGTTACATGGAAAATACAGTTATGATATTGGGTTTTCTATATCAGGACGTGTTACAGAAACCACTACTCTGAAGATGGCAGGAACTTGACAAGCAGGGTCAAATTCAAAGAAATGATGGGGAAAAATATCAATTTTTCTAAAACTGAATGCACTATGTTATCTCGAGATCACTTTTTTACCATGGATGCAGCTTGTTTGAGATCTTTAGAGGCCTTCCCTGGGTACATTTGCATGGAAGAGCTGAAACAACTTTGTCCTTCAGATGAATCCATGCCAATATTTTCTGACTTCAATTCTTTTTGATGAATGTGTTGGTCTCTACGCCTGTCGCATTTATGATTGTTTTTGCTGTAATGTCCCCAGCAAAGAAGCAACTACATGCTACTATAGATGCAAACTGCAAAATCAAGACAATACAGCTTCCACCACTACCGAACAACCAATCAAAAAAATGGAGATGGGACGGTTGAAAGAAGGCTATCTTATCCTTGGATGTTGCTGCTTTACAATAAAGAAAAATACAACCTCACAGAACTACAATTTAATAAGCTCCTGTTCCTCATTCGCACTCCCATGCATGATTTCATCGATTTCACGTTACGTTCTGTGTGAGATCCATATGCCTCAACATTTTCAGGTGGGAAAAACACATTTTAGACATATAGTACAGCCATAGATCATTCAAAGATAGAAGCAAAAGCCAAGAGGGGTGCCTGGGAGGCTCAGTCGGTTAAAGCGTCTGACTTTGGCTCAGGTCATGATCTCACAGCTAGTGTGTTCGAGCCCCATGTCAGGCTCTGTGCTGACAGCTCAGAGCCTGTAACCTGCTTCAGATTCTGTCTCTTTCTCTCTTTCTCTGCATATCGTTTCTTCACACACACTCTCCCTCTCTGTCTCTCAAACATAAAAAAAAAAAAAAACATTAAAAGTTTCAAAAAAAAAAAAAAAGAAGCAAAAGCCAAATTTGTTCCATTTGCATATTAGGAGTAGTTCTGGATGTCCATCTGGCTTATTTAATCACAGTATACTAATTATAATCACGTCTATTCAACCTGTCAATACATCAAAAATGAAGCTTTAGGCTTCCTCAAGAAACTTTTCTATCTTTTGGTTTTATTGTATCATATTATATACAATTTCCATGTTCACATATACGTATATTGCCTTGATTTCCTGGTCAACTTCTGGTCACCAGTTCAAGGTGGTTTAATCCCTTCTCTGTGCAGCCTTCACTGGAGACCATATTCCTTGGTACTGTTACCATCGTTCCCTTCACATACCTTCTTGACAGCATTTATCAAGGGGAAAAATAAATATTTGTTACTGTAGATCAGAAATTCCCTGAGGCAAAGACCATTTTTAAATAATTTTCCTTTTTTTTTTTTGAGACTTATCTTATTTATCATTTTTTTTCCTGTAGATCAGGGGTTCACAAGTAGGGCCCATTGTTTTTGTCCACCCTATGAGCTAAGAATGGTTTTTAAATTTTTATTTATTTATTTAAAAAATTTTTAAATTATTTATTTTTGAGAGACAGAGGGAGACAGAGTGTGAGCAGGGGAGGCTCAGAGAGAGAGGGAGACAAGAATCTGAAACAGGTTCCACATCGTCAGCGCAGAGCCTGATGCAGGGCTTGAACTCATGGCCCCTGAGATCGTGACCTGAGCCAAAGTCAAGAGTTGAATGCTTCACCGATGGAGCCACCCAGATGCCCCAGGTTTTTAAATTTTTTAATAGTGGAAAAAAAGAATTATTCATGTGAGGTGAAAATTATATGACATTCAAATTTTGGTATCCGTAAATAAACTTTTACTGGAACACAGCCGTTCACATTCATTTGCCTTTTATCTGTGCCTGTTTTCTTAGTTGTAATGAGAATAGACGACCTGCAAATTTGAAAACAATAGCTGTTAGCCAGAGGTGGATTTGTTTCTGGGCCCCAGGAGACATTTGACAAAGTCTGGAGACATTTTCGCCTGTGATACCTGGATAAGGTGGACACCACTCAAGTCTTATTGGAAGAGAATAGAAAGCTGCTAAGTATCCTGCAATGAACGATACAATCCTCTTCAACAAACAGTTATCTTGGACAAAGAGTCAGTAGTGCTGAGTTTGAGAAATTTTGACCTTAAATATTTGATACCTGATCCTTGACAGAAAATGTTGGCCAAACCCTGCCCTAGATCCTAATGGAAACTAAAGGGAGCAAAGTTTCCTCTGATAATTAGAAGATATGCAGGCTCAAGTTTAGACACATGTCTTTGAAAACACGAGTAATTAATATTTAGGCAATTTCCCTGAATCTTATATATGAAACAATGCTTCAAGAAACTTCTTGATCTGATTAAAACTGTACTTAATAACTAGAAACCCACCTACAAAGTGATATCGTTAAAACTGTGAAAACAGAGACAAAAGCACATACAGAAAAATTAATTGCCTGTTTTGCAACACGTTTGCCAAGCAGCTAGGTGATTGCGTTTGTCTGTTTTCACCTTGGTTGTTGTGATTTAACATACAGCACAAACGAGTCGCTTTGAGTATCCCGAGAATTCTGTGCCTCATAGTTCAATGGTCATTTTAGGATTTTCTTTTTAAAATGTTTAGTGGGTGTGCACTGTGTAAATGTGCAAGCCTGTTCCTTATCCCTTAAGCCAAACACTGACATTACATGAAAATAAGAAAAAAGAGACCCCACAGCTCTGACTCTTCGGCAGTAAGAGTCAGAGTAATAGGAACCCCAATTGGGGATTTCCTTCCTGGTTTATAAGGATCTCATACCAAGTCGCCTCTTAAAAATCTATACCTACAATATGTGATTAAACTCATTGTCAAGTGGATTATATTTTCACTTGGCCTTTTAACCCCACTTTTTGAGTTTTAACAAAAGGACAGGAAATATTTCCTTCTGTGGTAGAAGGTAGGAATGGGAGGTATTCTTTCCGCCTTGTCCATTAGATCATACTAATCTCATACTGTTTCTATTTAGAAACCTGACTTTGAGTTAACATATACCTTTCTAACATGCCAAAGATGTTAATTTTTAATTTGAAACACTTGTCTTAATAAGAATGGGTGAGATCATGTTAGCTTTATTGTGATAGCTGAACAGTCCCGTAACAAGTGCCTAATGAAAAGAAACAGTGATATTACAGCTTTGTCTCCTTTTAGGCAGCAATAATAAGAAGTGGCCCCAGAAAAATTGATAGCAGATCCCACATTTTGTGCAGTGTTCCAGAAATAATCTGGTTTTGACATAATGCAGAGTCAAAGACAATAAAAGAGACTATGGCGAATACAACTAATTGTTTCCAACTCACTGAAAGAGATGATTAAAATGCTGGGTCATGAATCAGAAAGACCTGGGTCTGAATACCCTCTTTGGCCTGTACAAACTCTGTTACCTTATGAAAGTGTTCAACTGCTCTAAGATGCTGTTTTCTCATTGGTAAAATAAAGATGATAACAGCATGGACCTCAAAAAGTTGTTGGGACAGTTATGGCACGACACGCCCAGCATGTTCGGTGTTCAGTAGCTTTGATTACTTTAACTGAATGTTGTCTGGGGCATCTCTGCCCTCGGGCCAGCTCGTTACACTTGGCACAAATGTCAATCCGTGCCCTGTGATGCTCCAAAATCTTTGCAGGACTTTCTTCCCCAGGTTTCCCTGAACCCCTGAATTCTTGCATTCTCATGGGATATGTCCGTTTTTCTCGGCAATACCTTGACACAAAACTGTTGTGTGTACACACACAAGACTCCACTCACATAATGCACTTAGTTTGCAAAATGATTCAGAAGATTTTGGAGTTAATGTGGGAGCGCTCAGACACTGAAGCTTCCTGCCATTGGGTGTCACACCCTCAGAGGTGGCATTTTTGTCTTCCTTCTTCTTTTCTCCTTCCCTTCCCATGTTGTCCTGGATACTTTGCCACTCCCTCCCCTCTCCCTTCTTCTTCCCTCCCTCTTCTCCCCTCCCTCCCTTCCTCCTGTGCCCTCTGTCTCTATCTTCTCAATCTCCTTCTCCCTGATCTCTCTGCACTCCACATCCACCCTCAATCCCAGTTTCAAATTCCTCTGTCTCTACTATGCAGAATGGCTTCTCCTTGCTTGAAGCCTGGTCAAATCTGCCCTTTGCCGGGCAGTGCAGGGCAGGGCAGGGCAGGGGCAGGGGTAGGTTGGGGGGAAATCGTTGCTCATTTTCTAACACAGGAATTCTTTTTTTCCTTACTAATGTGGCTTTCTCCCTAATAGAAGTCCAGACAGCATTTTAAAACATGAAAATGTGTAATCTTGTTTTATAACGACTTCACTCTCTGTGTTTCACATCTCTTGACTTGACGTCTACTATTCTTTTTGTGTGATGTTGACGGAGTATCTATCTCTGAAGGTTCCAGGTGGCACCCTGTCTCCTCCACCTGTGAGGGCCCCCAATGCTTTGCCAGCACTTTTCCTATGACCTTTAGTTCCTCATGCCGTCTCTTGTTATCTGTGAATATTCCATTTTCTATCACCTTTTAAAGGACTGGAACTAGGCCTGGTTCATGTTATTTTCTTATACAGCGTGACAGACTAAGACAGTGTATGATACTTAAGTGCCATTGTTTTTAAGTAAGTAGGATCATCTTTAAACATAGATATGACTGAGAACAACAATCCATATAAAAAAGAGCATGGACTTAGGCTGTGACTTATTTTTTCTGTGGTCTTGGTTGTATGCATCAGTCAGAGTTCAGACAAGGGAGCAAAGCCACAGTGAGCATTATGGAAGTGAGGGAATTATTATAGGAATCAGACTTCAAACAATGTGGGAAGAGTGGAGGAAGTGAAAGTCTGGAAGGGGAGGTCAGAGATGAGGGAAAGAAGCACTAAGCAGTCTTTCAGAAGTCCTGGCACAGGTGGACAAGCCAGAGTTTTCCAGGAAATCTGAGAAGCTAGGCACATCTGGCTATTTGTACAGGACCACAGATGGGAAGCCGTGGCGGGGTCTATGGAAGCTGCTGTGTTTGCGTAGCTTCCGCTTCTGTGGCATGTAGCCAAGTGTCTGGTTGTGGGCCAGGGGTTGCCTTCGGTCAGCTAGAGAACACGTTGCCTCTGGCCACCACTGGGTCTAAGCACAGCCATCTTCTAAGAGAAAGGACTGTTACTTGAATTTGTCTTCTGAACCTCATGCAAGTACCACTTTTGGCCAACTTTAACCTGGAGCCATCCAGAAAATAAGATTCCGGGGAGCATCGTTTCCTGCCTGATCCAAGCTGATCTAGCACAATCCAATAGTTAATGCTACTCAGTTTCTCTGAGCTCCAGTTTCCTTATCAGAAGAATGCAAACCCTAATTTGTGAGGTTGTTGTAGGAATAAGAAACGTGTGGACACAGCCTAATATTTATAGCAGGTCTTCAAATATTGGCCTCAAGTAATGATTATATATGATGCATCCTTGTGACTGCTTCTAGAGTACTGCCTTCTTCTTTGTTCTGAGATGTGAGGAACATGTGGAGGGGAGACAATTAAATAGAAGAAGAAGAAGAAGAAGAAGAAGAAGAAGAAGAAGAAGAAGAAAAAGAAGAAGAAGAAGAAGAAAAAGAAGAAGAAGAAGAAGAAGAAGAAGAAGAAGAAGAAGAGGAGGAGGAAGAAGAGGGAGACGAACACAAGAACCAAAAAGGCCAAAAAGCCTTTTATGAGCTGAGGGGTACTTGCAGATTACAGTGCTGGTACCTAAATTAAGGGCTATTAGATACTGATCATTCTCCATATATTCCACTTAGAACTTCACGTGTCATAATTGCTTCACTTATACACTCCATTATACACACTCACAGTTTCTTAGGAACAAGAAGGGATATGCAATCAATTTGGGAACTTTCTTACTCCAGAGCTCTTAGCATATTTTAGTCAGGATGTGCCTTAATTTTTGACTCATGGTCCAGTGTCTTTTTGCGCAAGTTATGAATTTGACACACAGTTATCGCTACAGATAAATCTGAGGTCCGGTTTAAGTGGGCATGCATTTTAAGTGAGGAGAAGGATGGATGAGAGTAGGATGAACTTTCAACAATTGTATCTGAAGTTCAAAGTGAATTGAACTCAGGTCATATGGGCCACCAAACTTTCATTCTTTATTACAGTGTTTTCCAGAAGAAGACCCAGCCAAAAATAAATCCTTCAGTTTTATTCATGTCTAGGAAAGGACATTCAAGGAGAATGGTCTTTGGTTTTCTTTATGTTCTCCCCTAAAAATTTTTTTTTCCTATTTCTCTTATGCATTTCATACTATCATTGTCTTCTAAAATTACTTCATAACATCTCCCAGACTATGAGTGAGCCTCTAAAATACGACTTTCCCCTAGGACCAGCCAGTGGATTGGATGTATACAAAAGTGAATCTTTTCTATATTCTTGAACAGAAGTGGAGAAACTTTTTCACATATCAGTGTGGTTTTTAATACCCCTGCTTTGTATATGTCTGAAGTCATAGGGTCCCTCTAGAAAACTTCTACCTTCTATTTGCATTCTTCTTATGTCTGCCATTTCCCTTCTGTGCTCAAATTCTTTGTCTCTGTTAGTGGAACATGGGTCTGCAAACTTGTTTGTTTGTAGAACACAAGCCAAACTGTAAATATTTTAGGCTTTGTGTACTAAGAGGCCAAAACATGGGTATTACATAGTTACTTAGATAACCATTTAAAATGTAATCTTTTAAAAAATGTTAAAACCATTCTTAGATCATTGCCATAAAACCACTATTTAAAACAAACAAACAAACAAACAAACAAACAAGCAACTTTAGCAGACCATAGTTCGTTGACGTCTGGTCAAACTTGTCTATAGTTTGACACAGGTTTTGATGTCTTAAGTTGTTCTTTGGCTTTTCTCCAAACTTTCATCCTACAATTTATTTTCAGTCATATGCTGACCACCACAGGACCTCACTCTACTTTTTGGGGGGATACTAAGGAAAGACCCCTTCAACACCAACAAATCCTCATGCATGATAAATTATTTTTTCTTAAGCTTGTGACTTCAAAGATTGCCTTTTTTAGGAAAATAAAACTAAAAGGGTAGATTCCTAATGACATGGTATCTTAGATTTTCAAATAAATTCCCAAAGTATTCTAACAGGATATAAGTATTATAAAAGAAAATACAAATCTGCCTTCACCCAAAATACCTGAATAATTAATGAAAACTTGTTTTCTAAGTTTGATGTCACAGATTACTTCTCTTTGTTGTCCTAGACCTCGTGCATTTTTCCCTCTGGCATTGATTCATTCAATGAATATTTATTTTCCATCTACACTGTGTCAGAAATTCTATGAGGCATTGTCAAATCAGAAATAACAGGCACAGTCCCTACTTTCAAGGGGCAAGAAGTTGAAGGGAGGAGAAAGACAAGAGAGTTGACAGATTTAATGCAGGGTGGTAGGTGCCATGACAGTAATGGGTCCAGTAATGGACCAGAGTGGCACTAAACTGGGAAAAATTAAGTCAGGAAGGGCTTCCCACAGAATTTTATGTCTGATCTGAGTCTTAAACCGTAAGCATTTAGCATGATGCAGAAAAAGAAAAATGTAGAAAGGCACAGAAGCCTTAGAGGCCCAGCCTGCGTAGGGGCTGTGCATAATTTAATAAAGCTAGACTGTGGTGGGTGAGATGTGTAGTGTCTGGAACCATGCCTGGCACAAAATTGATGCTTGATCAAGAACTGTTGGCAGATTGAGTGCCAGGAGATGAGCCTGAAGAGGTAGACAGGGCAAAGATAATCTATGGCAAGCTAAGAAAGTTGAATTTTATCCAAATGGCATGGCAGAACTTTATAAATGATCTGGCTTGATGATATTGGGTCTCAGAAAATTTACTCTGGCAGCAGTGTGGGAATGGACCAGAATGGAGCAAGCCTTGAGCCAGAGAGAACAGTTAAGAAGCTGTTGTATTCCACTAGAAAGGAAGTGTTGAGTAGCTGAACCATGGAGGTCACAGTGGGGATGGACAAGAGGGTTACAACTGGAGAGTCTTTCAGATCATCAATATATCCCTTTGTTATTCTGTTGAGCAAACATAAAAACAATAAAACCCCGAAGTATTTATGTAGTACTATACGGTTTGAAAAATATTTTCACAGAGAGATTGAATCAATCAGCCTATACCACAGTCTTTGTGGACTAGACCAGAGAATTCTAATGAAAGAGAAAATAATGAATACAGCACGCATACTGACACACACAATCTTAGGCCAGGTTTTGTTCATGATAACTCTAATTCCTACTGATCACCTAATTAATCCCAGAGAGATCTAAGGCTTGAAAATGCAAATATTACACTTTTCGTTACAAGGTTAATTTGTATTTACCATCCACAGTTTGGCAAATGATTTTCTGTTTTCACCATGAATATGTATGGCTTGCTTTCAGCAACCAGAAACACTTTGTTTTTTTATATTCTACTTCATGTTCTGCCTGCAGCAGGACTGACTTGGGGAGCAGCCTGCTAATTAAGACTGGGTAAATTATAAATAGCAAATTTAGAGGCAATTGGTTGACTGAGAAAATATATACTGTATACAACGTGGGTCTCAGCATACATTTCCAAGCATTCATTTTACTTTTAATACTTAAAGGCCATGGGACTTTTCAGTCTACCTTACCATAGTTACAGCATTGTTTCCACTGAAATTAAGGTTATCACTTAATGGGTACTTAAGAACCAAAGGCACTGAATTAGAAATTCATTCCCTGACAAAGCAGAATTAAATATTCTTCCTTTGTTTTTCCTCCTCTTAAAATGTTTTCTAAAGAATCTTATTCTATTCAGAGAAATTGAGAAATTGAGATAGATATATCACAGTATAGCTGCAAGTCTCACACAGTTATTTCATCTAATGCCTTAATTTTACAAGGGAAAAACTGAAGCTCAGGGGGTTACATCATGTGCCCAAGATCTCTCAGCAACTTAGTAAGAAGCGACCAAAGACTTCTAACTGAAAGTTCAGGGCTTTCTCCCTGCGCACCTCATAGAAGCATTATTATCTCTTACTACTTCCCAGAAAGGCCACTGCTATAAATGGATTTATTTAGTTTGAATTTGAGTTTACTTTAAAAATTCAAATGTTCCAGAGGATAGGCAGTGAAGTCTGTAGGGATTATCAGTTTGTATACCTTCTAGTGTAAATAAACCTATCATGTCCATTTCCCTGAGTGTGGATTTCAATTAGAAAAGAATAGTACGAAATAATTCGTAGGGGAAAGTATTTCCATGGAAGAGAGAAGAGATCTGGAAAATTACACCAAACTTCACACTGAATTGAAGTGGCCTTATTTAGGTATCTATATTAGAAGATATTTATTAAACTTAACTTTTATTTTTTTATTTCTTATTAAGTTTAACTTCTAGTTGCAAACAGAGTTTGAAAATTGATGCCTAATTTTGTCAGTACATGTGTCATTTTCTCCATTCATTCATAGGCTTACTATGCTTAGAAAGCTCCTCCTGGACATTCATTCACATGGCTTCCTTGTTGACCTTCTTCAGGCTGTATATGGTCCTTTCTCCATGAAGTTTTCCCAGATCAAAACCCACCCTTGCCCTGTTTGTTTTTCTCAAGAGAAACTTGCACAATATAATTTTATGAGCTAGAAATGTGAGCCCTACGAGGACAGGAGTTTTTGTTCATTGGTGTTCTCTCCAGTGGCTGTAGCTATGCCCAGCACATGCTAGGTGCCCAGTAAGCTTTTACTAAAAGAATGAGAAAATTGATTGAGAACATATTTCCACTACTAAGAAAATGGAAGAGATAGATATATTAGCTTATTTTATGATGGGAAATTAACAAGGATTAATACTATGAACAGCAGCATAGTCTAGCTCTTGGGGTTCAAACTGAGAGGAAGCTATCAAGGTTCTCCCCAAAATGTGGGGGACGTGCTAAATATGACTTATCTGCCTCATGTGGTCATTTGGAATAATAACAAGTTTTATATTTGAAGTCCAAACAATGAAGAACTAGTGTAAAATACAAACATGATTTTTAACTAATAATGTTTAGTTGAACTTTTTAGTGAATGGTCATGGAAATTAATTTGATTTTTTGTGAATCCATTTCTTTTGAGCAAAATTATATAGTCTTCTACCACCTGTAAAGAGAAAGATATAAGGTATCTGTTATTAAGGGGCTGAGATTTCAGTAGTGAACAGAGAAAGCTATTGCAAAAAAAAAAAAAAATTCAAGAACCAAAACCAGAATATCAAAACAGCAAAATTTGGCCTCCTTCCTGAGTGCTCTGGATAGTCATTCATTCCAGTGTTTGATTTGTTTGGGCCTCTCTTACGTGTTACACGTTATTGTTGGAATAATATTTGGGGCAATAGCAAAGGTCTACTAATACCTCAATGTATATCTTAGCACAGCTTAGTTTAGAGACAAGTCCATGAAAAAGTTGACAGGAAAATCAGATAACATGCATTTAAGCAAATTGCAAGGAAAACAAATAGTGTCATCTGTGTGGTATACTCCACCTAATCTCTCCAACACTGATTATGAAAATTGAATGCAAGTAAAAACAGATGACCCATGGTTGCCTGGGAAATAAGCAGAGAGCTCTCTTCCAGGGAATGAAGAATGAATCTCAGTCCCCTCTTTCTTTCTATTTATCTATCAATCTACACTCATGCACAAGTTTACATCTATATGAATGTATGCATGTTATTTATTCATATATGTATATGTATATGTATATATATATATATATATATATATCGTCTCATGTGAATTTTTAAAAAATAATCTTTTCTACTCTCTCTTTTTTTTCTTTCTAAAGGATTAATGACACAGAAGAAAGCAAGCTTACACTTTGAGGATCTGGAACTAAATCAAACAAATACCAAAAGAAGATCAAGAATTGCTCTGTTTGTTTTGTTTTGTATCCAAACTAAAATTTAAAATTTATGAGTATTTATGCAGTTCAGTTGCTCTGTCAACTGCATATAAATCAATGCCACTTCATTCAGCTTTCAAACATTATAACTTTTGTGGTAGTTAAAGATCACTGGGCGGGGGGGGGGGGATGTGGAAATAGGTTTTAAATAAAAATATGTATGAGGTTTTATGGCCTTCCTAGCTTGTTAGTTTTAATAATTTCAATTTTAAGAAGACAGTTTATTAAAAACCAGTTTTAAATTTCAAAAAAGGAGATTTTTTTTGAAAGGGGCAAAGGGTTATTATTCATTAATAAAAACACAATTTATATTGGATATTTAATGGTTAAGAACTTTGACAATGAGTATCACCACAGAATTTAAAAATATAAGTAGATAAAAACAGATCCAATTGTAACATGAAGCATCATCATTAGCCTATGATTGATAAAAAATGCAAACAATTCAGTTAATAAACTTGAAAAATAGATGTGCATTAATTGGGTATCCCTCAAGAGAAGTGCATATTTTCTTAAGTGCCAATTTTTATAAAGTACCAAATTTTATAAAACTTAATCCTATATTTGGCTAAAGGTTGCAAAAGGTTAAAATTTTACAGTCTGGGGCATTTGGGTGGCTCAGTCGGTTAGATGACTCTTGATTTCTGCTCAGGTCACATGATCTCATGGTCATGAGATCAAGCCCTGCATCAGGCTCTGTGCTGATTGTGGGGCCTGCTTGGGATTCTCTCTCTCTCTCTCTGCCCTCTCTGCAATATGTAATAGATTGCCTCTGCTCATGCTCTCTCTTTCTCTCTCTCTCTCTCAAAATAAATAAATAAACATTAAAGAAATTTATAGGCCACATTTTTGATAATATAGTAACTCTGGAAATTAGGTACAAAAGTTTAAAAAAAAAGTCCTTTGGAATTGAATCTATATCACATCCTACACAACTATTTATTTAAAGAGGAAATAAAAATATAATAACATTTTAAAAATTTCATATTTGAGCATATATTATTATTATATTTTTCACTTCAATGAGGAAAATGATACATGCTACATTATTCATTAACACAGAAATTTAAGGTGCTTTTGTCCCCAATGTCCTTAGCAGTCATGTGCTATTTTCACGCTGGGGATAAAGAAAACTAAATGGTTACAGTCTCTGGCCTCAAAGAACTTCCTTTTCCTTCAGAGTGATATAGATTAGAAACAAACAAATATGTAATAGGTTGAAGTGTATAAAATCACTCTTTTTGTAGACCAAAATGGTTAAACATGGACAATTTCATATGGTTCTACCTGACTCATACAGTATTGGGTAGATACTGTATGGGTAGGAAACAGGTAAGTACAATTAAAGCTATTGGTGCTAAAACAGATGTATTTATATGGGGTATGATGAGAACATGAAAATTTGTCTTGTGAGGGGCACCTGGGTGGCTCAGTCAGTTGGGCGTCCGACTTTGGCTCAGGTCATGATCTCGTGGCTCATGGGTTCGAGCCCCCCATGTCGGGCTCTGTGCTGACACCTCAGGGCCTGGACCCTGCTTCAGATTCTCGCTCTACCCCTCCCCTGCTTGCACTCCGTCTCTCTCTCTCTCTTCTTCAAAAATAAATAAACATTGGGGCGCCTGGGTGGCTCAGTCGGTTAAGTGTCCGACTTTAGCTCAGGTCACGATCTCGCGCTCTGTGAGTTTGAGCCCCGCGTCAGGCTCTGGGCTGATGGCTCAGAGCCTGGAGCCTGCTTCGGATTCTGTGTCTGCCCTCTCTCTCTGCCCCTCCCCCATTCATGCTCTGTCTCTGTCTCAAAAATAAATAAACGTTAAAAAAAAAAGTTTATAAAAAAATAAATAAACATTAAAAAATAAATTTAAAAAATTTGTCTTGTGCATCATTAATATTGCACTGAGTATGGTACACAGAAAAAGACTTTGTTCCCACTTGGCTAATAACAGTACTGAAATTAACAATTTTTAGTTCATTGCTCTACATTATTCTGCATATTTGCATAATTATACAGATATACATACTATGTGTGGAGAAATGTTTTTCTTTTTCTCTTTTCTTTTTTAGAATAAATTTGAACATACTAAAGATATTTGTTCTCAAAATTATTTTTCTTACTAAAAATATTTAAGGGGTTCTTTCTTTACCACATAAACAATTTAATAATTCCTATAAATAGATGTTTAATATTATAGAATATGGATGTAATATTCTTACTGATATGTTTTATTGCATTTTTATTTATTTTTATAAAAATAATTCCTCAAAAACGGGTTTGTTGAGGGTAAGAAGCAATTTTATTGGAGAAGAGGTCCAGGGATCTCTCTATTCAGTGCATGTACTCTTAGTTAATTGCTTTGTTTTCTTTTTGATACACTTGTCCTTAATTATGTTTGGGCATCTATTCTAAAGTCTTTTAAAAAAATCCTTTCCAGTGAATAACTCCCTCAGCTTTTGCCAGAAGATGGTAAGGGCTGACTTCTCACTGCCCAAATGAGGAATAAGATCTGGAAGGGAGTGTGTCTAGAACTTTTTAAAAATGGAATTTCTGTAACACTTTATAGTTTTTAGTCCTAACTTCACTCCACTGCAGAAGTACCAGGTAATAACAATTTATGAGTCTTTTGTGTATGTTTCAGTAAGTTCGGTTGCTTACCAGTTTTCTCAAGTGCTGATCTGGAGTTCAACTTTCTCCATCATCTAAATCATACACCTTGCATCCTGGAAAGATTGGCAGACGTTGTCTCTATTCTCTGAATTTACAGATGTCTTTTTAAAAATTGTTTTTGTCTTCATGGGGTCTGGAGGGGGCAGCAAAGCTAACTGAGAAGAATTTTAATCTGTTATTCTGACTGGAAGTCTCTAAATTCCTCCTGTTATCATGCTTGGGCCTTTTCAATTTGAATAGATTATAACCTTGAACATTTTAATCAAAGCAATGATGGGTATGAAAACAACCTATTCCTTTTGGAAAGTGTTCTTTTGTTTTTCTCAATGCAAGGATTTTAATATCATAAAAAGTGGGCAAGGTCTTAGAGATCAGTGTCTGTAATTTCTTCATGTTACATATGAAGAAATAGAAGCCTACAGAATGTAAATGTCTTCCCAGATTTATATGGATAATAATTAGCAAACATTTAATCCTGTTCCAGTTTTCATGTATTCATTTTCTCCACTCACAGTACAACCTAGATTTCCACTGTCCCCGTCTTTTCTACCATACTACAAGAGGACTTGAACATAATGTACATATTTGTGTGTTTATCTATTTATTAACTGTGTCTTCCTCGCAAATAAAATACAAGTTGCATGGGGGCGCCTGGGTGGCGCAGTCGGTTAAGCGTCCGACTTCAGCCAGGTCACGATCTCGCGGTCCGTGAGTTCGAGCCCCGCGTCGGGCTCTGGGCTGATGGCTCGGAGCCTGGAGCCTGTTTCCGATTCTGTGTCTCCCTCTCTCTCTGCCCCTCCCCCGTTCATGCTCTGTCTCTCTCTGTCCCAAAAATAAATAAACGTTGAAAAAAAAAAATGAAATACAAGTTGCATGAAGTCAGTAACTACTTTTTTGTGTTGCCTTTTTCATTTATTCCAGTACCAAACAGAGTTATGTTCAGCCCTGAATAGTAACGGGACTCAATATATATTTTATTTTTATTATTTTTTTCAATATATATTTTTAATAAAGTATTGAATACAATAGTATAACCACTTTTTGGCTGGAATGCCAATTTTACTCTACTTACCCACACCAAAGATGGGGTTCTTCTTCTGTCTAAAGACCTTTCTAGTGCTCCCATTGCCAACTCTACTGAACATAAAACATAGCACAGCATTGATCCAATATTGCTTTTATCACAGCTGCTATTGATAAATGACGTTTGCAATTCTTTCAGTAACTAAAAACATTTAATGATTTCAATAATAATTATTAAAAATGTGCTTTTGTAAAACAGAATAGTTAACGTAATTTACAGTTTTCTCGATAATCCAGAGTTATCATCATAAACGTACAAATTGTACCATATTATTACTTCTCACATTTCCACCTTCACTGAAACCCAAAAAGAAAAAGAAACATATCTTCCACTTTATCATGTTTTTAAGTAAGTAAAAGCCTTTTTTATCAGAGAAAAAAAACATATTTTCATTTTACAGTCTAAATTGATTTGGCAGAATTTAAGCTAAGTATTAAGTGACTTAGTATTTTTAAATATCAATATTTTAACGTTCAAATACATATTATAAGGTTATATAAAATGTCTTTGCATTTTGTGTGTCTTCTAGAAATGCTTTAATCAGTTACCAGACTGCATGTTTTAGTAAAGAGAATGTGTGGAGAAAAACCAAGAATATCCATGCTATATTTATTAAAATTGAAATGAATTTCCATTTATGCATCAAGGACTTCCATTTATCATTTTAGTTGACAGATGAAAAAACACACAAAAAAAGCTTAAATGACTTACTAAAGAGAAAAATAAAACCATTTTCTTCTTATGGTGGACTTTTTTGCTTCTTGGAATTTTTAAACATTTTTAGCTAAGTGTTCTCTATGCTCTTAAGGGTGGAGAACATTGGAAACACAGATCTTAACATGATTTTTCCAAGTCTTCACAGATCACTTTAACATTCATGAAATTACTGAAAGTCCACAATTCCATACATCAGATTCATGGGGGCACAAACTACTAAAATATTTAGTTCTTGAAAAAAAAAAAGAAGATAAATGAGCAGTCAGATCAGATGTAGGGCTTGAAATGAAAGGAAATGCTCCAATAAGGCGACTTTGGAGAATCAGCAGGAGGGAAGGGACAGAAGGAGAAGGAAGGAAATGAGAAGCGGACCTTTATTACATGCTCTGTTATAATGCCAGCAATCATTAGTCAATTTTCCCACTCTTTGGCCTCATGAGAAAACTGAGTCCGTGAGATCTTTTGTTCACATTTAGGAGATCTTGATTTCAAAACCTGGCTGTGTGCTCCTGAAAGTTTTCTGCAGATTTCCTGCTACATTCAACTGTCAGTAGTTGTGTTCTAGAGCATTCCAATCCTGGGTATGTGCTGATTTAGAAGCCCAGAATACAGGGTTCAGCACAGACTCCAGAATCAAATCATGGGATCTGTCCAGTTGTGTGGCCTTGAGAAAATTACTTACCTTTTCTCTGCCTCAGGAAAGACGAGACTAGAAGAATATATCTACTTAAAAGCGTCATTATACAGATTAGACTTGTTACTCTGTGTAAAGCACTCAGAAATGTGCCTGGCAGGCGGAGAGGGCATTGTGTATCTCTTCACTATTATGATTTCTTAACATATCTAATATTCAGGTGATCTCTTTATGCTAATCTACATTAATGTCCTTTTATTCTGTTTTCTAGCAAATGAAAGGTTTTCAAAGTTTCCTGAGAAACCTAGAGTTTTCTTGCTTCTAATCCTTTGCTTGTGGAATTTTTTTTCTACCCGAATTAACTTCCTGTTCAGTTTCTACCTTGCTAAATTGGCCCTGGCCCAAATGTCACTTCTTTAAAAAGCCTGTCCTTTTTCACAAATTGAGTGTCTCCCTTTCAATTGAATCCACTGTAATATTTCCATGTGTCATTTATCATACTTTGTCTTGCAAAATCTTTGTAGCATAAGGGAGGTTTCTTAAACTGTAATTTGTGGATCTTGAGTGTCTGCAGAGGTATTCTCAATTTTTATGAGAATTTATGAATTTTTTATTTTCCTTTGCATGATGATCTTAAAACTGTTATAAGCATATCTGAGTCCCTCGAATGACATCTTTGTAATTGAGTATTGACATGCATTTTTACTGTCCTTGTTTGCATTTGTGTTTAAAATCACCATTCTAAGAGGTGAAGGACAGAAAACTTCAGCTGGCGCAGTAAGACACATTTCATAAGATTTCAAACAGGAAAAAGTCATGGGTGAAAGTGAGTCTTTGCACTTCATGGGGTCACGAAAGAACTCTAGCTCCTCTGTGCCATATTCGTATGGTAAGTTGATGTTTGGAAGGCAGTTTTCATTTTTTATATACCAATTATCCACTTCATTGGCAATAAGCGGAGTAGTAAATATGCGAAGAATATAAGTGTTTTCCCTTTTCATGCTATAGCTTGAGGTATACTATTACCCTGATTGGCTCATCAAAATAAAGAACAATTTCTTGTTAATAAGAAAATTAAAAGAAGTGACAAGAAGGGTGATTCAAATGATGACTCCACATATTCCAATTCAAAAGAATCCATTTGAGAGCAAGTGATACACAAAACAGGCAAATATCATTCTATCCTTAAATACTATGTCAGCAAATTAGTTTCAACAATTAGCATAATATACATCATAAAAGTAAACTCTAACATTAAATTAATGTTGTCATTTTTAACTATTTTATTGATTTTGCAGTTTAATTTTTAAACTTATTCTTTCATTCAACAATTATTTATTGTCTT
This sequence comes from Herpailurus yagouaroundi, assembly GCF_014898765.1. Lineage (NCBI taxonomy): Eukaryota > Metazoa > Chordata > Mammalia > Carnivora > Felidae > Herpailurus > Herpailurus yagouaroundi. Next base: position 153,171,367 of record NW_024412376.1, read on the forward strand.
GCTATGTACAAATCAATCATCAAGTTATTAGAAATACAGAGTGAATTGACAAGAATCTTTATCTTTGTACAGCATTTTATTGTAATAAAAGAGGAGATAATCACCAATATAAATATGCAAAATATACAGTATGTGAGGTTCATTAGTAATGAGGAGGATAAAGGAACTAGGAAAGGGGACACAGGAGGGTTGAGGACACTTGCGGTTTTAAGTCACAGGATGGAGAAAAGTCTCACGGAGTAGGTGAAATTCCACAGAAGATTGATCTGAAGGAAGTGTGGGACACCCAGGTAGTTAAACAGGGAACAGCACTTCTGGCAGAGGGAAATAGAAGGTACTAATGGCCTGAGGCAAGAGTAAGCCTGTGTATTTGACAGGAGCTATCCAGTTCATTGTTTAGAGAGATCTAGATAATGGACAGAATAAATGAGACAATATTTGAAGTAAAAACAGGAATCAAATTATGTAGGGCCTTGTAAATCATAGGAAAGATTTTGGCTTTTGTTTGGAGTCAAATGGGAACCATGGGACACACTGTAGCACAGAAATGTCATGATCTGATTTATGGTTAGCCAGGATTTCTCTGATTGCTGTGTTGAGAATGAACTTAAAGGTGTCAAGGACAAAAACAAAGGGTTAAGTTGGTAACCTACTTCAGGTGGGAGCTAATAGTGACCTGAACCAGGATGAGTGCGGTGGGGGTTATAAGAAAAGCTTGCCTTCTGGGTATATTTTGAAGATTAACCTGTAGGACTTGCTGATGGGCTGCATGTAGGGAATAAAAGAGTAGTTAAGGATGACATCAATATTTTTTACTTGAAGTATTGGAAGAACGTAGTTGTTATTAAATGAAATAGAAAAGATTCCAGAAAGAGCAGGTTTGGGAATATAGTAGAATATCAGATCAATTTTGCAGGTGGTAAGTTTATTTATTTATTTATTTTTTAATTTTTTTTTTCAACGTTTATTTATTTTTGGGACAGAGAGAGACAGAGCATGAACAGGGAAGGGGCAGAGAGAGAGGGAGACACAGAATCGGAAACAGGCTCCAGGCTCTGAGCCATCAGCCCAGAGCCTGACGCGGGGCTCGAACTCACGGACCGCGAGATCGTGACCTGGCTGAAGTCGGACGCTTAACCGACTGCGCCACCCAGGCGCCCCTGCAGGTGGTAAGTTTAAAAAAGACTTGTTAATATCCAATGGAGCTATATTTCGGTTTAGGATTTGCACAAAATTGTAAGTCTGAAAGTCATACCTTTTGTATTTAATAATAAGTAACACTGTCAAGATCATAATTTTTAATCGCCAATGGATGTGTACCAGATTTTTTTCCTTTTAAATGGGACTAAACCATCATTTGATTACAAGAAACATGATTGGAGGGATTAAGAACTCAAAGCACTTTGAGGTCAGATAAACCAAGATTTCAGTTCTGATTTGATCATTTTCTAGATATGTGACTTTACTTGACTAATTTCTTTGGGTTTCTATTATGCGTTTCTAAAAATAGACATAGTAATCTCTAAATAAGAAGGTTATGAGAATTAAATGAGATAATACCCATAAAATACATAGCTCAGTGTCTTCTATGGCACTTAACTGATGCCCAAAAGATATGCTACTCTTCCCCAAAATTATCTTGATAAGCTGTTAGAAAATAGAAGAATCTGATCTGGAGACTCAACAGGGCTGATTCAGTCAAGAATGTGAACAGTGAGAGCACAGGTAATGACCAGTCATTCTACAGCATATATATATATATATATATATATATATATATATATATATACTTGAGAGTGAAGGGCTAGGGATTTCATGCTTCAAACAGCAAGAGTCAAAGCCAAATATTCAGACCTGGTGTGGAGGCCAAAGGAGAACCTTATTAGGTAAGGAAAAGAAAATTTTGCATACAGGAAAACTTCTCAGTCTCAGTAAAGATGAGGGAAGCCAAACATATGACAGGTATCAGGTAGGAAAACGTTAGATGTCAACATTTAGTGAATGCCTCTTTAAGAAGCATTGTAATAGGTAATTATGAAATCTTTACAAGACAAGACATAATTTGCTCAAAGTCACAGAAATGAAATTCAAACCCAGGTCTTCTCTGTTTAGTAACATTTCCCATAACTTCATGGGTTTGATTTCTTCTTAAGGAATTTCAACAAACTATATGTACAAATCTTAAACAAACATACACACTTATACATTATATATCCACATACATACACATGTGTACATACATACATAAAGCAGTTGATGTATTTTACACACAATGCATGTGTGAGGCATGGGGAAATCAAGGTAGGTTACACAGTTAACAAAGGACAGAGCTGATATTCAAACCCAAGCAGTCTGACTTCAGAACTTTAACTTTAACCATATGATTTTGCCAAGCCACAATGTTTGACAGTTGATTTAATGCAAACTATGTTTTAGACTCAATTACTGTTGACCAGGAGCATATTATAATCAGAAAGCTGCATTAGGAACTGCTTTAAAGTTTGACAGATTCATCATTTGAAGTCCACAAGACTAATTGCTCCTGCTTATTGTATATTTACTATTGCCAAATATCCTGTCAGTTTCTTTATATACATTACCTCAAATTCTTAAATGATAAATCTGAGCAATAGGAGTTATTACCCCATTTTACAGATAAGGAAACTAAAGTGTGAGTGGAGCAACTGGAAAGCAAACCCATATACGTCTTATTTCAAAACCAGAGCTGTAGTGACTCAGCAGAGAAAACAAAAACTAACGAGTAAGTCAGCGTTGCAGAGAAGATGAACCACTAGGTTGAACTGCAGTGGTTTTTGAAGTTGGGATTGAAATCAAGATCATTGTGTGAAAATCTCATTCATTTGACAACACCTGAAAACAAACATTTCCACTATTTTTAGTTAAAAAAAAGTGGTTGGTGTTACTTTTAAAATATCCCAGCTGAAGACAAGCTTGAAAGTACAGAAACAGAGTCAGGAGGTTTAGTAAAGGATTTGAAGGCAGAATCTTAGCATCTTTTCAGAGCAAAATGAGACTGCCTCAACTCTGTGAAGGAGAACATTCCCGCCCATCTCTGAGCTGTTCATTTTCAGGGAGGGAACAGGGTCTCTGACTGCTAACAGACAAGGACTAGGCAGTCCTGTGGTGAGAGCAGGGAGCAAGTTGCCTTCATTTACTATTCCTCTCAGGAGCTAGCCTACGGAGTGAGCACTAAAAAGTCATATGGATTTCAATCAGTGTCCCACTCCCCATAGTCACATAATTAGCTCTCCACATCAATGAAATCCTCAATTCACTTTTGATGGGTTGGTCTCTATCCTGCTGTGGTTTCTCAGCAGTCCATCAAATTAAAAATGTCAGCATGTTCTTTGGAGGATGGTAGACAATAAAGTCAGCCCAATCCAAAGAAAAATAAAGTAGCTGAACTTTCCATTAATGAAGTAGTACAGTTTCACTGAAGACTTTCATCGGCACAAAAGCCCAGAGAATCACCAGACTGGAATATAACTAAAGTTCTCTCAACCTGGAATTCTGTCTTATTTGTGGGAGTAAGAGGTAATCTGAGAGTTGTCAGTCATTATCATAACCTCAAAAGCATAGGAATGTACCACTCAGAAACACCCTCATCTTCCAAATATGTAATTCAATATTCATGAGCATTAAATATATGTGTGTGTGTGTGTATATATATATATATATATATATAATGTAATATATATATGTACTGTTTTATATATATGTATTGTTTTATATATATATATATATATAGATAGATAGATAGATAGATAATGAAAAGTGGAAGGAAGAAATGAGACCATCTGGGGATGTTGGAATGGAAAGGATGGTATGATGGTATTTCTTTGGATTTTCTTTTTTGCTTCATATAACCCAGACTAGGTGCTAGAAGAGCAAGCAACCAGAAACACCAATGAGTACAGGTAAAAAAAAAAAAATGTTCCCAAGAGAAACAGGAAAGAAGCAACACAGAAAGGCAGACACATTTTAGCCAATAGCTGCTCTGCTCCAGCTAGAACTCACAGAGAAAACTGTGGTTTCACCACACTCATTAGCAAAAGGTGAATGGAGAATCTAAGAATCTAGATTTCCACCATTGTCAGCTTGCAACCAGGCACCCCAAAACCCTGTAGGGATGGTGTCAGAGAGAGGGCAGCTAGCATATTTACCTTCACTGGGGTGTGCCAAGGATGCTCCCCATGATGTTTGGGGAGACCATGTAGGAAGCCTGCTGGGCTTTTACCTCTCATTGAGCACTAATGTTGTGCCCCTCTCCATCCTTGTGAATTGGTTATCAGGAGGACTAGTGGAGAGTTAGAACTTTCACTACCAACCAACAGTAGCAAGGCCACTCTCTGGTCATATCAGTGTGGGTTACCAAATGAGTAGTCATGAGGCTCCCTGTATTCTCCCATATAGGGTATTGCCACAGAGACCTAGTGGAGAGTCACATTCCACTGGCCCAGAAGTAATGAGCAGCCCTCCCCACTAAATTTCAATGACAGTTTCAAAGGCATCTTTGAATTCCATCTGCAGCTAGTTAAGAGACAGTCCATTCCCCATGGGATGAGGGAGGACTGTTAAACAAAACATCTAAATAATATCTAGGAAGAACTCTAAATTAACAAGAAAAGACAATCAACAGATGCCAACAGTAAAAAGACACAGATAGTAGAGCTATCTGGCAATGAGTTTTAAAGTAGCCATTATGAAAATGTTTCAGCGAGCAATTATGGGCATGCTTGAAATAAATGAAGAAAAAGGAAGTCTCAGTAAAGAAATAGGAGATAAGAAGAACCAAATGGAATTGTAACCAAATTTTAGCTATCAAGATATAAAAGCCAAAGTTAAAAAGAAATGCAATAGATAGCTTCAACATCAAGATGGAGAGAACAGAGGAATAAATCATTGAAGGTGACACTAGAATAAAACAATTATCTAATCTGAACAACAGAAAAAAAATAGACTTGAAAACGAAACAAAATGAAAAAGGGTCTCGGCACATGTAAAACTATGTAAGAAGATTTAACATTTGTGTCATCAAAGTACCAGAAGGAGAGGAAAAAGAGGGGAGCTGAATGTATTTGAAAAAAATAATGGCTGGGGCGCCTGGGTGGCGCAGTCGGTTAAGCGTCCGACTTCAGCCAGGTCACGATCTCGCGGTCCGTGAGTTCGAGCCCCGCGTCAGGCTCTGGGCTGATGGCTCAGAGCCTGGAGCCTGTTTCTGATTCTATGTCTCCCTCTCTCTGCCCCTCCCCTGTTCATGCTCTGTCTCTCTCTGTCCCAAAAATAAATAAACGTTGAAAAAAAAATTAAAAAAAAAAAGAAAAAAATAATGGATGCAAATTCCCAAAATTCGGCAAAAATTACAGCTTGTGGATTCATGAAACTGGAATTCAATGACAGGATGATAACTGGGCAGTCTCCACATACTTAGAAACTAGCAGCACAGTTCTACGTGATCCATGGATCAATGAAGAAGTCTGAAGGGAAATAAAAATACATATTGAACTGAACGAAAATGAAAAAACAATGTAATGGGATATGTGAAGAACAGTTAAAATAGTACTGGGAGGGAAATGTAAAGCATTAAATGCACACATTAGAAAAGGGGAAAAGTTTCAAATCAGTAATCTAATCTCTGACCTCAAATTGTAAGAAAAGGGGGAACAAAATAAACCCAAAGCATGCAAAAGAAAAAAAAAAAGGAACACACTAAAGAGCAGAAATCAGTGACATTAAACATAAAAAAATAGAAAGAAAATCATGGAAACAAAAACCTTGTTCTTTGAAAAGGTTAATAACATTGAAAAACCTCTAGCAAGACAGACAAACAAGGAAGAGTAGGCAAAAATGAACAGTATCAGAAATAAAGCAGGGGATATAACCACAGACCCTGCAGATACCAAAAGATTAAACAAATACTACAAGCAACTTTATACATAAAAATGTGATAGATGAAATAGACCAATTCCTTGAAAAATACAAACTATCACAACTCATCCAATATGAAATACATGAATAACTCTTTATGAAGAGAATTGAATTTGAAGCTTAAAAAGCTCCTGTAAAAGAGATCCAGTGACCAAGTGGTTTCACTGTTGAATTCTAGCAAATGTTTAAAGAAGAATTTGACTGAAAAAAGAGGAGAGAACACTTCCAATACATTGTATAAATTAGTAGTACCCTGATACTAAGCATAGACAACCAGGAAAAAAATATTAAAAAAAGAACCACTGACCAATCTGAATGTGAATAAATATGAATATATTCATGAATATATACACAAAATCCTTAAAGTTTAGTAAATAGAATTAATTAATATATAAAAACATATAAAAAATATATATACACAATAACTAAATGTATTCGAGAAACGCATGGCTTCTTCAATATTGAAAAATCAATCAATGTAAAATCAATATAAAGCCAATGAAAAACCAATCCATCATATTAATAGGCTAAATGGTCATATCATTTGGTGCTGAAAAGCACCTGACAAACTGCAACACCTTATTATGATAAAGGTCTCAGAAAAATGAGAATAGAGGGAAACTTCTTTAACTTGATAAATTTCCAAATTCTTACAGCTAACATGATACTCTATGTGAAAGACTGAATGCATCCCTCTAGGATGTTCCTTTCTAAGATCAGAAACATAGCAAGGAATCCATTCTCAATGCTTTTATTTAACATAGTGCTAGAAGTTCTAACAAATTCACCAAGGAAAGAAAAGAAAATTAAAAAGAATAAAAATTCAGTTTGAAAGATATAAATCTCTATTTGTAGAGGATATGATCATATCCATAAAAAATCTTATAGAATCTATCAAAAAACTCATAGAACTCATAAGTAAGTTTAGCAAGGTCACTGAATGTAAGATAAATACACAAAATCAATGATGTTGCTATATAGCAATATATGATTGATATGTGTATATATCGAACAGTTAACATGGAAAAATATGAAATGAACACCATTTACAATTACTTTAAAAACTATTTACTAGGTGTAAATATAACAACATATTTGTAGATCCTATATGCTAAAAACTACAAAACACTGTTAAAAAAAATCAAAGATCTATAAAAAAATGGAGAGACATGTGCATTATTTACAGATTAGGAGACCTGTAGAGTAAGGGTGTTAATTTTCTCTAATGTGATACAGGTATAATGCAATTTGTATCAAAATCATAGCAAGATTTTTTTAGACAGAGATAAAAGATATTCTACAATTTATATCTAAAGGCAAGGAATTGAAATGGCTAAATAGGTTTGAACAAGAATAATAAAGTGGGAGGAATCATTCTATGCACTTCCAAGATGTATTACATAGCTAAAATAACCAAAATTGTGTCGTATTGGCAAAAGATCAGACACATAGATCAATGGAACAGAATAGAAGACCCAGACACAGATCCACACAGATATACCCTACAGACTTTTGCTAAAGATACAGAATAAATTTTACAGAGGAAAGATTGTATTTTCATAAAATGGTACTGAAACATCTTTAGGCAAAAAATGAATCTTGAATAAAGTCTCACATTTTCTACAAAATTCACTCAAAATGAATCACAGACTTACACAGTTAAATGTAAAATTATAATACATTTGGCAAAACAGATGAAAATCTTTAATATCTAGGTCTTGGCAAGGAATTCTCAGATTTAGTACCAAAAACATCTAAAGAAAGAAGAATTGATACAGTGGACTTCTTCAGAATTATGGACTGAAACAGCCTGTTAAGTGGATAAAAAGACAAGCTACAGACTTGAAGAAAATATTTGTAACTTGCATACCTAATAAAGGAAGAGTATCTAAAATATATAAGAACTCTCAGAATTCTACTGTAAAAAAAACCAAAGAATCAAATTAGCAAATGGGAAAAGGGCATGAAAACATGTTACATGTAGAGGATATACAAATGTAAAATAAACCCATGAAAGGATATTAATCATTATTCAGAAAATTCAAATTCAAATTTCAATGAGATATCAGCACACACCTATCAAAATGGGTAGACAAAAACAAACAAGCAAAAAAACAGTGCCAATCCCAAGTGCTGGAGAGTATGTGGGAAACTGGATGAATCTTACATGGTAGGTGGGAATGTGAAATGGTACAGTGATTCTGAAAACAATGCAGCAGTTTCTTAAAAATCTAAATCTGCAATTACCACTCTACTCAGTGATTGCCCTTCTAGGCACTTATCCTAGAGGAATGAACTTATGTTTGTGCAAAAACCTGCATGTGAATATTTATGTCATCTTTATTTGTAAAAGCTCAAAACTAACAACAACCAGACTTTCTTCAATGGGTGAATGATTAAATAAGCAATGGTACATCATGGTCACGCTCAGCAACCAAAAGAAATGGTCTATTGATATACAAAACAACATAGGTGAAGACTAGAAAATTATGCTCAGTGAAAATAGCCAATCTTCCAAAGCTTACATAGTTTATAATTCCATTTGTGTAACATTCTTGAAATGCCAAAATTATAGATATTCAATACACATTAGTGTTTATCAGGTGTTAAGGAGTGGTTGGTGATGCGAAAATAAAAATGATTGTGGCTACGAAAGCACAACAGGAATGATCATTGTAGTGATAGAAATGTTCTGTATCTTGACTCTATTAATGCCAACATCCTGGTTGTGATACCGCACTATTGTTTCGTAAGATGTCACCATTGAAGAAAACTAGGTAAAGGGTACCTGGGATCTCTCTGTATTACTTTGCACAACAGCATATGATACATTTCCTATTTTAAAAAGTCCATACTACCATAGTTGGCACAATAGGTACTCAACACACACTGAGTTAATAAACAGTTGTGTCTTATTGATTCGGCTCCGGATTTATTGTAAGGAAGATGATACTACTGTTCCTCTCTGGTAGCCTTGCAAGTGTCTTCCAGGGTTTTCCTAATCACTTTGCATTTCTTTGTTTGACATGCAAATATTTCAATGTACAATCTGTCCTCTACCATCTATGAAAATACTTTAAAATGAAAATATTGGATAATCTTCCATGGTTAAATCTTAAAGACCTCAAATGTGGGCACATGAAACAGGTTACTTATTGGAAGTGCTTAGCCCTGAAAGAGCAAAACCATGTTAAGGTGTGCTCAAGACTTCATACAGTGTTTTGCATATAGCGGGGATTAGATACTTATTTTTTAAATGAATTTACTAAGAAATAGCACATTGTAAGTTTTCCATAAATGATAAGTAGTGGTAGTAGTAATAATTTCAGTAGTAGCAATAGTGCTGTAATTGTAGAGTGTTACTATTACTAGAATAAAAAAAACAGATGACCTCAAAACTCAAAAGCATACTAGGTTACCATTATTCAAGCTGGTGACTGTACCCATCTTTCTGCCATGTTTTTCTGTTTATGGTTTTTGAATTACCAGCATTAGCATGGTCTCTGCTCTGCTGTGCTCAGGAGTCAAGCCTACTATTCAACTATTTGCCTCCAAACCATACCTGGTCCAAAGGTTTTAGGAAAATAAAAAGTAAGTTTTCACTCCAAAAATGTTCAGTCTCTGCCCTAAGATAATAAATCCCTATGTTCTTCCTAATAAGAATGCATTTGAAAATTAGTAGCTGCAAGTATCAGATGCATCACAGGTGAGTGTTTGACCCTAAGCTTTGCTAGGTTTTTATCTATTACATTTCCAAATGCTTCATGACATGTTTTAAATTATTGTATAGGCGTCACGAAATAGCAGCTTCAAATTACTGAGTGGTGAATAGTTCCCACGTATTACCATGATTCTAAGCATTTTATCCTACATTCCCTGGTGAGCCTGGAAGAACTGCTTTCTGATTCACAGGTCACAGGACCTGTGTTAATAATCCAATAGAGATTCTGTTTAAGTGAAGTATTATCTTCTCTGTCAGTTATTGAGGAAAAGCAGGCAACCTTAAAGACAATTCCTATAATATTCTCTTTTTTTAAGTTTATTTATTTATTTTAAGAGAGGCAGAGCACAAGTGGGGGGTGGGGCAGAGAGAGAGAGGAAGAGAGAGAGAGAGAACCTCAAACAGGCTCCATGTTGCCAGCACTGAGCCCCAATGTGTGCTCAATTCACAAAGCAGTGAGATCATGACCTGAGATGAAACCAAGAGTCAGACGCTTAACCTACTGAGCCACCCAAGCGTCCCACTTGCTATAATATTCTTAAGGGGCAGATGATGCACTTTTTCCAGGCAGAACTTGATTAGGTTTTGTTAGATGGTAAAGAGTGCTTTTGCTTCTTTATAGCTTTCTTTTACAGATTTCGTGGAATTGGGGAAAATATTTAATACACAGTGATTAATGCTTGCAAATATTTGTGCTTCCATGGTTTATATTTTTTCTTTCTAATGTGGAACATTATAGTTCCAATGCCCCTCTTACTTGTCTTATGATTTAATAGTTCCAACTGAAGAAATGCCCATGTTTAACTTAACATATTAAAAACCAGAATAAACAGTATCTGTAACCAGAAATTACTACAAAAATTAGGAGTTTGAAGAGAGGCTTAGATATTATTTATCTACCACTCTTACTTTGCAAATTAATGTGACCTGAAATTCTGTTTATTTAAGCACCGAATTCTAATCCAGATTTTGCTCTATTTCAATATTCTAAATCCTTCTTCTTGAGGAGAATGCTTCTTGGATACTGCCATCCGGCCACTATTTCAACATTCTTCCTTTTGGTTTTCCTGCTTCATCTACTAACTCAAGTTTATCCCAACAACAAAATGTTGCCCAAATTGCCCTCATTTCTTTAACACCATAAATTTCCTTTTTCTATCAAATTTGTGTGGTTTTTATGCATGTCAAAATTTTAATCCTGATCCTAAAAACTACTGACATTTATTTATTTATTTATTCATTTAATTTGTATTTATAATATATGTGCACTTCTAGTTTCATGAGTTATAGCAAACATGTAAGAAATACATTCCCTGCTATTGAGAAAGACTTAATAAATCACAGTACGTTCACTTGAAGGGATTCTAGGCAGCCATTCAAAACAATACTTTAAAACAACAGTCCCTAAACTATGGCCCACTGGTCAGATATGGCCTGTTACTTATTTTTATAAATAAGCTTTTATTGGAACACAGCTATTTCCATTTGTTTATGCATTATCTAAGGTTACTTTTGTGCCACAATGGCAGAATTGAGTAGTTGCACAGAGACCATATGGCCCACAAAGCTTGAAATATTTACTTTTTTTTTTTAAGTTAATTTAGTTTTGAGAGAGAGAGCATGAGTCAGGTGGGGGCAGAGAGAAAGGAGACAGAGTCCCAAGCAGGCTTCATGCTGTCAGCACAGAGCCCAGTGTAGGGCCTGAACTCACTAACCATGAGAGAGAACCTGAGCAGACGTCAAGAGTTGGATGCTTAACCCATGAGTCACCCATGCTCCCCTGAAATATTTACTTTATGAGCGTTTACAGAAAAATTTTTCTGCCTCCTGTGTTAGAAGAATCTTTAGTGCCATTTATTTAATAATTTTCAAACACATAAGATAGGTATAATAGAAAAATATCCAATATATAGTGTTAGGATAACACGTAGGTTGCAAAATGACCAAATTTTTTTGTCAGTGGGATTTATATGTACAAAAAAATCTGATAAGATATACGCCAAAATGCTAAAAGTTTGAATATTTGGTGCAAGTATAGGAAATATTTTCTTAACTGCTATATCAGAGGATTTTTCTTTTGTTTTAATTATACGTTAAATCTCTTAAGAAGGTATTTGTGGTGGGTAACAAAAACTCTGATGATCAATGCTTAAAAACATGAGAAAAGTGAGGCATATGGGTGGCTCAGTCGGTTAAGTGTCCAACTTTAGCTCAGGTCATAGTCTTGTGGTTCACGAGTTTGAGTCCCACATCAGGCTCTGTTCTGACAGCTCAGAGCTGAAGGCCTGCTTCAGATTCTGTGTCCCTCTCTCTCTGTCCCTCCCCCGCTTGCACTCTGTCTCTCTCTCTCAAAAATAAATAAATCTTTAAAAAGGAGAAAGCTTTGAAAAAAAACGGGAAAACTGGTTGTTCACTTAACAAAGAGTTTATTCATAATTCAAAAATCTTATCAAGGCTGAAGTATGCTCCATATTTTTACAATTAATTTTAGGGCAGAATAAATATTCAGGTGAAATGAAAAAAAATACCACCTTAAAGAATGGTTGAAGAGCACATACATACAGGATCCCAAAACAGTTACAATTGTGTGTGAACATGGGTTCTTGAGTCAGAATGACTCATACGACTCATCTTCATTTTTATATTTGTAGTACATATTTGGGAGATTTATTTACTTTTCTGTGCTCACACCTATTGCACATCTATAAAATGAGATGAGTAAAAGAATACCTTACAGAATTGTTTTGTCTGTTGAACATGTTAATACCACTAAAGGGCTTAAAATGGTACCCAACATATAATAACTACTCAATAAATGTTAAACATTGTAAGTATTAAGATTACGTGTTGTGAAAAAAACAAATGAGTCAGCTAGCTTGAAAGCCTGGCCATAAGGAAATGTATAATATGAAACTATGAACTAAAGTCATGTCTACATAGAAGTCTCATTCTTTGGTTTTGATGGTGGCTTGGGTAGGTGAGTCAACCATTCCTCAGAAAGGAGAGGTTTTCAGGTTTCTGACTTCATGGTATTCACTGTTTCTTCTGCCTGTGTTCCTTTTCACTTCAACGGTGCCCCACCTAATTCCTACCAATTCTTTACTCTTCAGAGAGTGCTGATCTAGTCTCTTCTTCACTTCTCCCCACCTCCCTGGTGGGCAAGCATAATAAAGTACTGTCTACAGACTGTGTGGCTTAAACAACAGAAATTTACTTTCTCACAGGTTTAGAGCCCAGAACTCTAACTAAAATCAGGTGTTGACAGGTTTGGTTTCTTGAGTCTTCTCTCTTTGGCTTGTAGAGCCTTTTGTCTCTGTTCTCCCTCTTTACATGATCTTTTCTCTCTGTGTGTCTGTGTCCTAATCCCTTCTTATAAGGACACCAGTTAGATTGGATTAGGATCCATTCTAATTACTTCATTTGAACCACTCTAGCCCACTCTCTAAATACAGTCACATTTTGGGGGTTAGGACTTCATAGGTGGAGACACAATTCAACTCCTATTACTTGCTGTTGTTGTCTGTTACAGCATTTTATCCTTTTCTACATAACACTTATCATAATATGGAAATATGTTAGTACTTTTTCCGCTTATTTGTTAAACGTCTGCCTTTATATGAATAGTTGTCTATTGCCATAGCCCTAACACAATACCTGGCACTAAGTAGCCGATCAAGAAATAGATGTCAAATACATGAATGAAGAATAAATGAAAGTACTTCTATAAATGTACTTCTACTTCTCTCTCTTTTTTTCTTTTTTTTTTTTTTTTTTGGAATTACTTACACTAGCTTCTGAAGGTAAAGAAACTTCTTTACCATAGGGTATATAATGTATTTTAAAAGCAGATAAGTGAGAGATAGTCAAGGCATACAGGAAACTTTGGATTATTTATTGTTAGTTCTTTTGAGTATTAGGCCATGTGGAATTATTATTTTTATAAATTAAAAAATGGTAAATACAGGCACTTTAATATTGCTAACTTATTTAGACAAAGGTGTTCTCTCAGGTCATTTTGAAATAAACATTTCCTTCTGTTTGGATCCAAAAGTTTCGATTGCTTACCTTTCAGACATAGGATCTTTGGGTTGGTTACCGCCTTGTACTTTGGCTAAAGAATTTCTATGCTAAACTTTGCCTTTATTGGACAATTAGTCCTTGGGCTTAGGTCTCTTGTGCAGGCCCTGGTTTGAGGATTTATCCACTGACAGCTCCCTGCAGTAACTCAAGTTCAATTACTCATCCTTTCTTCCCAGAGGCTATACTGTGTTCTAGTATATATGAGGACTCAAGAGCATCTTTCTCCACCACCATTAAGTCAGTCTTCATGACTGGACACATACACTCCACTCTTTTGATTCAAGGTAAATTTTTTCCACACCCACCCTGAATTACCTCTCACTTCCCACCATATTAGGTTACTCTTCATTTAAAAAAAAAAAAACACAAAAAACATCTTGGTCCCTACTTTATTCCTTTCCTACTTTTCTCCTTACCTCTCTTCCTTCCTTCTTTCCTTCCTTCCTTCCTTGTTTGCTTCCTTCTTCATAATACCATTATTGCCATGTATTCTGTGAATGTAATGATAAATACTACAAATTACTGGGCTTAAAGGAGTTACACTGTTGACACTGACATGTCAACAGTCACACTATATAGTGTAAACACTGTAATAGAGTTCTGCACAGGGTGACATAGGGGTATGTCAAAGGTGCATTGAGCCAACCTTGGGATAGTGGCAAGGGGTCAGGAAATTTCCCTAAGGCCATGACCACTAAACTGAATGACCAATTTTAATCTTATTTATGATCCATATTATCTCTTATTGTAAGAAATTCCCTAGGTTATTCTTTACATGTGGAATGCTATTTTTATCCCTCTTTATGTACTTAATGCTGGTCCATCAGATCTCAAATCAGGCATTATTGCTTCCTCATGGAGGATTTCCCTGTCCAGATCAAATCTACGTAGTAAAAGAATACATAATTGTGTGTATGTCTTGTATGTGTTGTGGCTCTTAGCACAGCCTAATGTTACATTTGGTTGTCTGATTAACTCATTAACACCCATATTTCCAACCAAACTGTGAGGTGTCATGAAGTTAGAGATCTGGCTACTCGATTGCCTGGAATAATAATTTTCACATCACAGACACTCAGTAATATTTGTTGAGTGAGTAAATAAATTTAGATATAAAAGAAGGAATAGTTGAGAGTGGCAGTGGTGGGCAGTGAGTTGAATACAGTTGTGAGTTGAATAGGACATTTCAACAAGAAGAAGCTGCTTCAGGGAGAGCCCAAAGGAAAATGACCCTGTTTGCCAGCAAATTCTTGAAACAAAGATGTTATCGAGGTAAGTGGGGCTCAATAGAAAATATGTTTTTCATACATTTTCCTGTGGTCTTATGAAGGCTTGTTTCAAGTTTTTTCACTGGGGAGATGGATGATGAGATTTGTATTGTTGTAAACATCAGTCTGGTTGCAGAGTGGAAAATGCTTGGCAGGCAGTAGTATACATGAGCTGGCAAAGTCCTTTTGATAACTGCTGCCAAAGTTCAAGTGAAAGAGATATGGCTTCAGCTAGGAAGAGATATATTACCTCAGGGAAAGAAGTGATAGGAATTAGTGGTTGGTTGAACATGATGGAGGTTAAGATGGAAGGAGAAGAAAAGAAACATCCTAGGGTGTTAATATGATCTCCAGAGGGATGGTGGTGCAATGTAGTAGGACAGAAAATTCAGGGAGATGGGCAGGTATGGAAAGGAACTGAGTTCAGTCTTATGCATGCAAAGTTGGCTTGTGGACCACCCAAGGGAAGTTGCCTAGCAGACAATTGGAGGTATATATTTGGAGTTAAGGAGAGAGATAGAAACTTTATGTCATAGGTGGTATTCTCTCTGAGAAATAATCTAAGGAAAGGATTTGTATGTAAATGATTTCTTAATGAAGTGGGGGAAGTAAGACAGGGAAGGGGAAGAAATGCAGGAGAGTTATTTCAGATGAAGTACCAAGCTCTGCCTAGGTCTTCTGCAGAGTTCTTTACAGAATGAATTACAATTCAGAATTCATTCCAGTAGAGGCAAAAGATCTGTTTTCATACTCAGGAGTGCAGAGAGAAGGGACAGTAAAATTCCTTAGTACTTCTGGTTCTCCAGAGGAATGAAGCAAATCCAGTGACCAAGGTCAATTTTCTAAAAGTCACAGCATGAGCTATTAATACCAAAGCACACACATGCTAGAGATTGGGTGCCCAGAGGGATCTGGGGGATCTAGATTGGGCACTATCCACAGTAGTTCCATTACTGTGTAGTTATACATTTTGGGGTCAAGAAACATGATAATTAAAATCATAAGAAAGGACAAGACTTCTCAGAGAGAGCATCTAGTGTGAGAAGAGAAGAAGACTTAGGAAGAGGAGATATAGCAGAGTCAATGCAGACTGAGAAGGATTGCCAGTAAGAAAGGAAGAAACGCAGGAAACTGGTTCAAAAAAATCCAAAAGAAGGTAGCATGCATTCTTATAGTTTTAGGAATCTGATGTTCACTACTAAAATTCTCTTCCTATT
Source organism: Herpailurus yagouaroundi (assembly GCF_014898765.1). Taxonomy (NCBI): domain Eukaryota; kingdom Metazoa; phylum Chordata; class Mammalia; order Carnivora; family Felidae; genus Herpailurus; species Herpailurus yagouaroundi. The sequence goes on from NW_024412376.1 coordinate 153,187,602, forward strand.
TTCTCCAAAGTACTCTAAACATTTAGAAATGCTAGAAAACTGGGTGCCTGGCTCTGATAATCTCAGGGCTTCCAATATTGTTTTAAAAATGGGGTTTCCTAAAGACCCTCAGTAAGAGTAAGTAGAGTGAAATGGCAATGGTCCTGAGGGGAGGAACAGAGAGAGAGGGAGACACAGAATCTGAAGAAGGCTCCAGGCTCCAAGCTGTCAACAGAGAGCCGGCCATGGGGCTGGAACCCACGAACCGTGAGATAATGACTTGAGCCGGAAGTTGGACGCTTAACTGACTGAGCCACCCAGGTGCCCTTCCGGTTTTCTCTTTTTAAACGTTTATTTATTTTTGAGAGAAAGAGGCAGAGAGAAAGGGAGACATAGAATCTTAAGAAGGCTCTGTGCAGTCACCACAGAGCCCAACATGGGGCTCAAACTCATGAACTGTGAGATCATGACCTGAGCTGAAATCGAGTCAGACACTCAAGCGACTGAACCACCTGGGTGCCCTGCCTGGGTTCCAGTTTTAGCTCCACAGTCAGGTAGTTTTTAAATTAAACAATTGGCCAGTACTCTGTGTACCTCTTTCTCAGCAGTGGTACAGAGAGAACAAGCCACACTAATTAAAAAATTGCATGTGTGGGCACAGAGAAGGTACATTCACCAACAAAAATGTTTCAGAGGACCTAAAATCTCTAGCTGGGCTGATTAGTTAGGGTCTTTTCCTATACATAAGTGGTCTATAAAAACTGAGACGTAGTTGTTTTATCAAATACACAAATTACAATATAAAGTTATAAGACACAAAAAGAAAGGTAGAAAGATGGCCCAAACAAAGGAACAAAATAAAACTGCAGAAACCAATGTCAAAGAAAAGGAGGCATATGAATTACCTGGCAAAGAATTCAAAAGTCATAAAGAAAGTCTACTAGCACAAGAAAATAATGAATGAACAAATTGAGAATATCAACAGAGAAATAAGAAAAAAATAAAAATAACCTAATAGAATTTGGAGCTGGAAAATAAAGTAGTTAAACTGAAAAAGTAACTAGATGGGTATAACAACAGACATGAGGACGCAGAAGGAGTCAACTTGAAGACAAGTTGCCTGAAATTATCCAAACAGTGGAACAAAAAGAAAAAAGAATGAAAAAGAGTGCAGAAAGCCTAAGAAACTATTTGGACATCATCAGGGGAGCAATATAGCCATTATGAAATTCTTAGAAAAAAAGAGGGAGATGCGGGCAGAAAGTTTATTTAAAGAAGTAATAGGTTCTCAAAACTGGAGAAAAAAATGGCCTTTCAGATTCAAGAAGCCCAAAGGACTCCACGCTTAGATGTATTAAAATCAAATTGTTAAAACTCAAAGATAAAGAGAGAATTTTGAAGACTCCTCATGTACAAAAGATCCCCCATAAAACTATCAATGTATTTCTCAGCAGAAATTGTGAAGGAGAAAAGGAATGGAAATGTTATATTCCAAGTGTTGAAGGAAAAATATCGCCGCTCAAAATGCTATGTCTGGTAAAACTATCTTTCAAAAATGAAATACTTGTCCAGATAAACAAAGCCTGAGGGAATTCATCACCACTAGACCTGCCTTACAAGAAATGCTACAGAAACTTTTAAACATGGAAATGAAAGGATGCTAAAAAACAGTGTGGAAACATATGAAAGTACAAAATTCACTAGTAAAGGAAAATATATAAGCAAATAAAGAATGTGGTAACACTGTAATGGTAGTGCAAAGGAAACTTTTAATTCTGTTATGGAAATTAAAAGGCAAAAGAGTAAAAAATAGTGATAATTATAAAAATATGTTAATGGATACATGATATATAAAAACATGTAATTTATGACATCAATAACATAAAATGTGTGAGGGGAAGAAGGAAATGTGTAGAATTTTGGTATGTAATTGAACTTAAGTTGCATTAGCTTAAAATGGAAAACTTAACTCTGATACCAAAGCCAGAAAAAGACACAACAAGAAAAGTATGGACCAATGTTGCTGATGTAAATTGACACAAAAATATTCAACAAAATGCTAGCAGACCTAATTCAACAGCACATCACCATGATAAAGTAGGATGTATTGCTGGAATGTAAGGATGGTTCCACATAGGAAAATCAATCAATGTATTATACTGCATTAACAGAAAGAATGACAAAATTCACATACCAACAAATGCAGAAAAAGCATTTTATAAAATTCAACACCCTTTCATAATAAAAATACCTGACCAGCTAGAAATAGAAGAAACATGCTCCAACATAATAAAGGCCACATATAAAAAGCCCACAGTTAACATAATACTCAATGGTGAATTGAAAGCATTTCCTATAAAATCAGGAATAAGGCACCTATGTTCACTCTCAGCTCTTCTATTCAATACAGTACCAGAAGTCTTAGCCAGGGAACCTAGGCAAGACAAGAGGAAAAAAGACATATAAGTTAGAAAGGAAGAAGTAAAATTATCTTTGTTCACAAATGACACAGTCTTCTATGCACAAACATCCAAATATTGCACACAAACACAGACATACACATAGACACACACACACAAGTTAGCAAAATTGAAGGACACAGAATCAACATGCAAAAGTCAGTTGCATTTTTACATATTAAAAACTATGAATTCAAAAAGGAACTTAAGGGGCGCCTGGGTGGCGCAGTCGGTTAAGCGTCCGACTTCAGCCAGGTCACGATCTCGCGGTCCCTGAGTTCGAGCCCCGCGTCGGGCTCTGGGCTGATGGCTCAGAGCCTGGAGCCTGTTTCCGATTCTGTGTCTCCCTCTGTCTCTGCCCCTCGCCCGTTCATGCTCTGTCTCTCTCTGTCCCAAAAATAAATAAACGTTGAAAAAAAAAAAAAAAGGAACTTAAGAAAACAGTCCCATTTATAATAGCATCATAAAGAATAAACTTAACCAAAAGAATAAACTAAACCAAAAATTGTTTGGTCAACAATTACAAGTGTTGAGAAAGGTGTGGAGAAATTGGAACCCTAGTGTACTTGAAAAAATGGTGCAATTTAACTTTTAGAAAAAATAAAAATAAAACTGTCGTATAATCCAGCCAAATCACTTCTGAGTATTAATCCAAAAAAATTGAAAGCAGGATCTTGAGGAGATTTTGTACGGCCAAGTTTATTATAGCATTATTCATAATAGCCAGGAAGTGGAAATAACCTACATGTGTATAAATGGTTGAATGAGTAAATAAAATATAGTACATACTTAAAATTGAATACTTAGCTGTAAAAAAGAAAATTCCATTACATGCTACGTGATGAATCTTGAGTGAAACAAGCCAGTTGTAAAAGGACAAACACTGCATGATTCCACTTATATGTAATATTTAAATTAGTCAAATTTATAGAAACAGAAAGTAGAATGATGTTTTCCAGGGACTGAGAAGAGAATGAAATGCCAAGGTTCTTTTCAATGGGTATAAGTTTCCATCATGCAAGAAGAAAAATTTCTGGAGAAATGCTCTCCCACATTGTGTTTACAGTTAATACTGTACTCAAAAATTTGTTAAGAGGTTAAAGAAAAGAGGTAATTTAGATGGGAAATGCACTTTTTTTTTTTTCTGCACAGAATGCTAATCTGATTGTTTAAACTGTTGCAGCCACAAAGTACCCTGTGGGACAGTGGCTGCATCTCCGTTATCTTCTCAAATCCTGTTCTACCTTTGGGTTTCTGTGCAGTTTCATGACAAAGCATTCCAGGTCTTCCCAGGTCACCCATATAATCAGAGTTGGATTCTTGGAAGTTGTGAGAGACTAACATACGTTCCATTTCATCTTCATGGATTTCAGCTTGTCCTCATGCATTTTGGCTTGTTTTTTGCTTGTCCCCACTTCAAGTCCATCTTTCTTTCCTGACTGTGATCCCTGTTGACTGTAGATCAACATACACATACACACGGGCAGCAGACTTTTCTGGACTGCTTAACCAGTTCCCACAATCACACAATGTCTAATTCCTGTAATAAATCCTGTTAAATTGCTTGTATTTACTTTGTGTCTCTAATGAAACCCTAACTGTTCCATGATGACAAAGTGGATCAAACTTGAACAATAAAGTGAATGTGAGTATGGAATTTAGTGCTGAGGTTCACAGAGAAGAATAAAGGAATCCTGGGTCCTAAGGACTTTGTGGAGCCATAATATCAGCCCTGATCTGCCTACCACTGGACTTCATTTACATGATATAATAAATTACTTTTATTTGAGGTTTCTGTTGCGTGCTGAATTTAAGTCTAAGTGGTAGATGTTTAAATTATTTATTGGAGGTATTTGCTTGAAGTGCAGAGGATAATTCAAATATTTGACAAAGTTTTTATAAGACTTCAGAGGCTTGTATTGGTTCATAGGGAAAGCATGTTACTATCAATTGATTAAACTTGTCAGCCAGATTCACCAGGTGGGAAAGTAATGGTAAATCCACCTCGTTTGTGTCATTCTTCCCCTTGTGGGCAATTTTGAAATCAGTTCTACAAAGAACCAATCCAAGTCCTCTACTCGTCCTATTCTCTTAATTGGTTAGTAGTTTCTCTTTACCTGTTCATCAGGATGCAGTTGATATATGCCTTGTTTGTCCCCAAATCTAATGGAACTAGGTTTGATTTTGTTGTTGTTGTTCCCCAGACATCAGATATGGGATAGCTTGAAGATTTCTGAATCTTAATGTCTAGTGAGTCTGGATTTAGGTAATAAAGTCCCTAAACCATAGAATAAAATACCTTTTGAGATATTCTATATCAGATTGAAAGGATGGAAGGGATAGTATCATTTGTGGCATAAAAGATTAATCTATGTGTTAAAATTTTAGGTGATATGATATTCCAGAAAAAAAATTTTCAAATTTCTTATTGTTCTATTTCTAGCTCCTTTGATGTGTTTGAAAATTATATGCATTGTTATGAAAGTGTAGATATTACTATACTATCGGTGGGCTCATATCCCATTTATTTACTATTTGTGTAACATTGGACAAGATATTTAATCTCACTTAGCACCATCCTCTGCAAGATGAGGATAATAATACCATATAAAGTCGTGAGGATTAAGTAAGATAAACATAAACAATATGATATGTGTGGCAAAACAGGCATTCCGCAGATGCTGATGTGTCCTGTTGGCTTTCTCTTAAAATAAGCATTCAAGAATACTCCTACCCCATTACTTCTAAGATCATAGCCAATTCCAAAAAATAAATTAAAAAAAACAGATGCGTTCCACTTAGGGAAAAAAATTTACATTTATCTTTAGAATTACTTCTGTTTCATCAGTAGGAAAATAAGATGTCCTGTGAGTTCAGTTCTCCCTATTATACGGTCATCTAAAAGCATTTGTGGACAATTTATTGGACACTTTAGTAACCTACCCAGGTAATCATGATCATCTTATGAGTATCGATTTCCTTTACTCTGTACAAAACCTCTTATATCTTCTAGTGCCTTTGCTGAATTGCTCTTTTATGGAGAAGTAACATTTTGCCATGAGAAGCATGTAAAATATTTAACTCCTCACCATTTTTTTTTTTTGGTCAAAGGTCAGGCTTTAATGAGATGGATTACTTCAGGGCCTGGAGCATATTTTTGCAGTGACTGTGTAGCTGTCAAAACCTTTACAGTAACATAGAAATTATTGACTTTTCTCAGCTTAGGAATGACCAGTGAACAAAAGGATGATTGAACCCACAGCAAGTGTTTCTTAAAAGTCCTCACGACCTTGTCATTACCTCATTTGCAGAGAGAAAAAAAAATCTAAAATTAATTTCCTAAGGGAGAAGGGATTTCTATATTGCTTTTTCTCAGATGTCATCAAGGACAGAGATATGGGGTTAATGTTGGGAAACAATGAAAGAATGTGAGAAAGTTAGGTTGGGATTGGCTTGGTGATGCTAGACAGAGAATTGACTGTAATTCAAAAAACACTCATTTCGGATATTTTTCATGCAAGATTTTGGACAAAACAGACATTACTAAGAAAGTTAAGATTAGAAAGTCTAGTTCTCTGTCTGCTCCAGGAGTTTGTGTTTTGTAGGCACATGAAAGAAGGAAATCGTTTGTCAGGCAGCAGCATAGGTAGACCAAAGAGCTGACTTGGGAGCCTATAGGCATGCATTCTAGGTTCACCTCTGACTTCATTAAGTCTCTAACTTCTTGCATTTCATCTTAACTATAGACTGAGGACTGCTGAGGATCTAGTAATCTTCAAAGCTAATTCTGTTTCTCTGTCTCTATCTCTGTCTCTGTCTCTCTGTCTCTCTGTCTCTCTCTCTCACACACACACACACACACACACACACACACACACACACACACTTAACTGTGCCACTGAACTATTCACATGGCAATTTTGCTTTAGAATTTGGGTATAATTTTGGCAAAGTTTCAGGTATAGAGACCTCCAGGAGACTAAGAATTAAAGTTAAGATTGATTGGAAATCATTCCATGATTGAATAGGGATGTTCTTTGGCCACTTGCCATCTTCTATCCTTAAAGAATAGCTTCAAGTTCATAATACAACAATTTGGCATTTCTTTTAATTTGAATGGCCTCTGGACTTTTCATTAAGTTTAAAAATTATGGGGCTTTATGTTGCCAATATGAGGGATTGGTACACTTGATTTGGAGAAAACAGTCAGTTTTGGTGGTGATCCTGTTTTATGTGTTATTTTTTTTTTGACAGTTTGAAAAATGCTGTATAATTTTCATGGAATCAAAGAAATAAGAAACATTCAGGCTCTGTAAAAATGGAAACATGTATTCTTATGCCAATTTTTCTGCTTTTACATTACTCAAAATTTGGAGGCATAGCTACAAAAATACTTTTGGAAGTGATATCAACAGTGTGTGTGTGTGTGTGTGTGTGTGTGTGTGTGCATGCGCGCGTGTGCATGTATGTGTTGGGTGTGTTAGATGAGCATGGGAGATCTTGTATGAAACCACTTCAAATACTTTTAGATAGGATTAACAATTGGTAGATTTGCTTTCATAGCAATTACAGAATTATTAGCTAGACCATTAGTTTACAAATTGCTTGATTATATACCATATTCTTGAGTAAGAAGGATTTGTTATAAAAGCATATTATTAAGGTTTTTTTCTGGGGAAATTAATTTATGGAATATTATACAGTTTTTACACTTGTACTATCCATTTATCCGACTGATTTTCCAGTAAATTTAAAAATGATTTACTGCAGGGAAATTCTCCCAACTTACTGCTTGCTGTTGAGAATATTTTCCCTTTGGGGCATAACATGGCTTGTTATAATAAAGCATGTGTAATGAATTTTAGGATGACACTTTATTTTCTAGAGTGGAGCTCCTTCAAAAATATCTTGGGTATTAAGTTATCCATAGCAATAAATGTAATATTTCAAAGACTTCTTTACCCAAGGAGTCCAAAGTTCTTATAATATGAATAAATTGATTAACCCATACTATAGCAGGTAAGAGTGACATAGAAAAAGAAGATATAATCAGCTCTCATTTCTGGTTGCCGGAATTAGCCATAGGAAATCTGATACGTAAGGGGAAAAATGAACTCCCAACATTTATATGTTGGCTTCTATCCAATGACAAAGTTGACACACTCTTCAAATCAAAGTCCATTTTCTCATTCTTATTTAGGACAACTGACTGTGTGGTCTTGGTTATTTTAGAATTATCTACAGTCACATGAAGAGGTACAGTAAGTGGATATGTTAAGGGAATGAAATTAGAAAGGCATTTCGGATTGGCAGAACGTAATTACTTACTTGAAATTTACCCAGTACGTTTGCTGTTGACACATTCAGTTGGCGCAAAGGATCTTTAATTACCCAAAGCAACTAGTTTGTGGTTTCACATCTCAGTGGAAAGAAAGCAATTCCTGGAGCAAGGCATTGTAAACACCATGCAGTTCTGAAGCATTCTTTCTGATCAAAGGAAACCAAGGCTACTTCTTATTAGAGAGGTCCACTGCAAGCAGGCTCAGTTATTTCTTGGGGCACGGATCCCCAGACATTTTGGGAAGAGGAACTCATTTTCCTTTCTTGTGTATAATAAAAACAATGGACTTTGAAACAAGACTGAGATTGTGGAACCCATTTATCAGCTCTTTATGCCTCAAAAGGGAAATGATACCTGTATCAGAGAATAATTAGTGGGGGTTAAATAAGCTAACATATGTGAAATCTAGCACAGTGCTTGTCACAGAATCAGAACCCAACAAATATCTGCAAAGCATGGTGGTTTGTGGAAGTCATGTTCTGAATAAGATATCTTCACGTGAACTGAAGAAGAGGCATTTCTGATAATTGTGCTTCCTACCAGGTGAGTTGAACAGGAAACAATGGAGATGGTATTAGATGCTAGCATGCCCCCCAGGCATGATAGAGGGGGCAAAATAGTCCTTGCTTTGTTTCTACTTAGCTGCCTGGCTTCAGGTAAATTGCTTTAAGTGTCCACCAAATTGTTGCTTCATCAGACAGTCAAGGCTCCTTATATTTTTCCTGCTTATCTCCTAAGGGTGTGGGGAACAAACAGGTGTATAAACATCCTTTTTGGTTAGAGAGTGCAAGCCAACCACAAAGATTATGCTTTCAATCCCAGAAAAAGAGCGGAATGAATCTACTCCTTTATATAAATAAATATATACTTACTGACAGCTTACCAAAGGCCAGTTATTGTGGTAGGAACCGATGAACAAAGCAGATATGATATCTTTCTTAGTATTACGTAGCTTAGAGTTAACTCCCTAGCTTTTTCTGATACTGACATATAGTGGATATTCATCAGTTATTTTTCCAAATAAGACTGAATTCAAATTTATCTGGTAAGACTTTGAGCACTCCTGACTAGAATACCTGTCTTAGGCATTCTATGGGACAAAAAGGTCTAAATAAAACACATGACTCATCATGCATTTTGGGGAAATTATGTATCCAAGTGTGACTATTCACTGATGGGTTTGGGCTCCTAATGAAATACATTTTTCTCTGTTTTTTCCCCTAACTACATTTACTTCAGGTATCATTGGTTTTGCTTGTTTGATAGCAGGGTTAACCCTACTCTCATTTTGTTGTTAGTGTTTGGCTCATCTTTTACTCATTTATATATTAAAATTCTTCATGTAAACATAATCCATTCTTGTTTGGCAATAGGAATAAAACCAGAGAAAAACACTAAAGTAAGAGTTGTCTTACCTAAATCACAATCAAAGGTGTATGGGAAATGTCCACCTTGGACTGTGAACTTAGTCATTTAAGTTGATGACTAGACATTTCAGTATCTCATTGGACAAGGTGAGTAACAGATATATTTATGTTACAATGGAACTATTGCTATTGCTGTTAGTTTGCAATGCTCATTCCAAAGAAGTATTCTGCCTTTTAAACCAGAGGGATGACCCTGATTCTCTGGGGTAGATGTTTTGGTAAAAGTTAAAGAATAGAGAAGAATATATTGTCCTCTTGGCTTCCTTACTTCCTATGCTGCATCATGTGGCCAATTGGTTGTGCCATAACAGCAACTTATGCCAAACTTCCCCTGGAGCACCCAGAGCTGAACCACTTAGATCAATAACACAAGCAATTGGATCATATGCTTGGACTGACCAGGGATGGGGACCATTTTGTATGACAAGTTTCCAGTTTTGCAGGAACTAGAAAACTTATCCACAGAAATCACAGTGAAAGTCCCTGGGGTCAGGGACAGGACTTTGGGAGTCAGGCTCAAAGAGCCCATTCTGGTTTGGACTAGGGAAACTGGGCATTGGACTCCTGCAACAGTGATAGCAGGAGTTAGACGGTGCTTGGGAAGACTGATGGTCTGTGAAGTTCACCACAGCTGGAAGTCTATTTTACTTGACATAAACATCATCACCATGGTGATGAGTACCTTTTTAGTTAAAAGTAAGAAAACTCCTTTTAATGACAGGTAATTAGAATTGTTACTATTGCTTTAGAGAAAAACCATAAAAAGAAAAAGATAGCCACAATAGTCTGGAGAGTGGAAGATAGGAAATATTCAGAAGTCAAGACCAATTCCTAAAACAGCTGTGCAACAAGTAGAGAAAGTACCTATGCTGTTGCACAGAGAAACTTCTAGACCTCACAATGTGCATAAAAAGTATAGTGGAATAGCCAAAATCATATGTCAATTTGCCCCATTCGTTTATTCACTCATTAAAAATAGTATGCCAGGAAAAATTTAGGATACCTGGGTATAGGTTAGTCATCGGTGCTTTCTCTATGACTTTTTAATAAAATTTAATAATCCACACACCTCCAGGTGAAAGTCCTTTTCGAACATAGAAATCTTCAGCCCGAGATGTAAATAGCACTGACTGTTATACATTCTGACAAAATGATTCTTCCTAAGAAGAAAGCTATGTGTTTTTTTAAGTTTAACTGAATTCAGTGATATTAAACATTGACAATGAAGGAAAGTGTTTTATATTTCCCCAAAGGATGCTGTCTGTATCTTTTCAGTTGTATAATTTAGGAGTCAGATACAAATATATGTTTAATTCTAACATTCCCTGGAATCCTAGCTGTGAGGACGTAGATTCTACGCAGCTACAGCTGTGTACTTAGACAACGATGTTATTTTGTGGTTCTAATTCTCCTGTTGTGTTGATTGTTGGAGTCCAGAGAGAAATCACCAATAGCTTCTTTGTTTTTGTTCAATTTTTCTCTCTACTTATTGAGCTATCTAGAGCTCAGAAAAGAAAGTGGGCTCTTAAGGACCAATTTGTTTTGCTAGAAACTATGTAATGGGTAACTTTAAAAAATTACAAATTGATGATTTACTGGTGTTTACTCTTAAAGTTAAGTTATAAAATGAGGTTTTTATTTCTCAAGGTATCTGAGACTTTTCTTGTTTACTATAAATTCTCAAGACTATTGACAAAAAAAAGAACAAAAACCCAGACAAAATTCATTTGTTCTACATATTTTTAGTCCACAGCTCTCATATGTTTTTATAAACTTTTTTTTGCTATTCAAATTTGCTTAATTTGCCCATGAATAACCCTCACAATGCTAAATTACCCTGATAAGGATTTCAAAGGATAGAGATACACAAATGATCACAACATATTTTTTTTGTTTGTTTTATCCTCTCCTACCCTATAGAAACATCAATGCTTCTGCACACCTTCTAGATTTTTTCCAGCAAGAATTGAGTCCCCAGTGATTGTCTAATTTCTCCAGATCAATTATTTTCAAATATATGGTAATACTTGGGGGTGTCTTGAAAATTCAGATTTCCAGGTCCCCACTGCCGATTTACTAAGTCTCAGAGTGTAGCCAGGAATTTAATTTCTCAAAGCTCGTGGGAAATTTTGATGCTGTCCATCCCCAGAACGGCAGTTGCTCTGGATTTCTCACTACCGTTTCACTCTATTTACCGTTTCACACGAGCACAAGTTTGGATGCTACTGGACACCTGCATTTATTCTCCTTCCCTGTCCCTCTCAGCACTACCCCAATGGCTTCTGCTCTCCCCAATGCTCAGTGTCTTCTGTAGGTCCTCTTCCTTCCACTGTTAGGTTGATTTTCTCACAGCAGAGGCCAGAATGTTCACCCCGTGTTCCAGTGAGTGCCAGCAGATCTTTCAAGGATAACCCCATTCCCTTTCCTTTCTACTATTCCTGTGGACATTGATCATTTGTAGAAATTGTGTTGAACTATCCCCTCTCTTGACATTTTCACTGTCTACTTTTTCCTCCTCTGGTCACAGTCTCTGGTAGAAAGAATTGAAGCAGGGAAGAAATTTAATAGGACACACCTAAAGTTTTCCTCCCTCTAGCACTGGGTGTTCCTGTCTTTTTTCCAGAAATTTGAGGGGAATGAATTAAAACAAGGTGCCCCTTCTGTGTGTACCCAACCCCATGCCAGGACACAATGGTTGATGAAGGGTGCTTGGGTAAAATTTCAGCCTCCACCCTTCTCTTTGAGCAGATGCTCAGGTACGTTGCACTCGAGTTCAGCCAGAGTGGAGGTCCAGGTTTTCTATTGTCCATAGAAATGCCCTCCCATGAGGCTACTCCATTCTTTGTACAAAACTAACCACAGATAGTGTGTCCCTGTGACCCTCCAGACCACGATAAGAGCATTGGAATGCTGGTGACACTGCTGAGGCTCGCTGGATCCTCTGCTGGGAATATATAATGTGAATGTTTATTAAATGTACTTCATGTTTGCACTTTTGTAAGCATAGAGGTTACTAAAAATATTTAAAGTTCTTGTCTGTTTTAGATATTTTTCAGGTGACCTCCCTATTTATCTTACAGAGATAAATGCCTGTGAAGAACTCCTCTTTTGCTTTTATTATCTTAATTGCATTTTTTTCTTTTTTATAAATATTTTACTTTGCACAGTCTATGTTTTTCTAGGCAAACCTTTTTTTCAACTATATTCTTTGTTCTGCTTAACACATTTGTTGTTGTTGTTGTTATTTGATAGTTCTATTGACCCTGAAATTCTTTATGTGCATGGAGTTCTGGAGTATAATGACCTGACAACTTAATATTTTCCCCAGCCTTCCAACATTTTAGCATAACACTAGTAAAATCCACAAATTATTAAATATTTAATACCTAACTAGTGCAAAATATATGTTTGTGTGTATGCACACATGAACACACACTTACATAATTTGGTTTTTCTTTCTATTCTGCCAATGATTCTGTAGGTTCTGGGTTATCCACATTTTCCAAATGAGAAAAATGAGTTTCACAGAAGAAAGTTCTGTCAGTCAGGAAAATGAAAAACTTGCTCTACACTGTTTCTTTTTTCTTGTAAATCTTTAGAACTTTTGATAAGGTGACTCCGAGGTTGCTCAGCCTCCCTGCTAAACCAGACAATTTTCTTGGTGGTAATTTAACAATGGCAGTAGGTTGTGTGCATGTGTGAATCACTTCAATATCCTTATTTCATAGTAATGAGAGAACAGTGCCATTTACATTCTAAGGATTAATATGCTCTCTCTTGAGTCTGGTGAGGACAAGGTCTACACAAAATAAAGCACAATCACTGGCCAAACTGAACACAGGTGTCTCAGCTCTGTCTGCACTGAAGTTTGTGACTCTGTTGGCTGCAAGACTCTTTGGTAGAATGGTGTGGCAAGGGATTGCCACTTATGACATCCCAGAAACTTGCTCATGGTACTTGTGGGTTCAAAAGCTCTGGGAAAATTTTGGTATAATTTCCCATGTTAAAAAAAAAAAAAAAAAAAAAAGGACATGCCTTGAGGCAGGCTACCCTGTAATTAAAGCCGGATGAGAATTTCATTCATGCATTGAACAAATATTTATTAAAGGTCTACTACGTGCTGGGCCATCTGGTAGATACTGAGAAAAGAGGGTACACAAACAAGGCCCCTGTTCTCACATAGCTTACCATCTAGAGGAAGAAATGGGTAGGAAACTGGCACACATCCAAAGTGAGAGAGAGAGTGAGGTGGGTTAGGGAAGGGGGCTGTGTGAATAGGAGCTATGCGACAAGCCAGGGGAAGTACGTCCAGACAGAATGAAGTCAATGGGCAAAATCTCCAAAGGAAGAAGAGGAGTTAGTGGGCTGGGGGACTGAAAGCTGATGGTATGGCTGAAATCTTGTCAGCAAATGGCAGTGTAGCTGGGCTTATTCGCTTCTGTGTCTGATGTGGCCCAGGGAAGAAGGAGCACTTTCTCATTTGTAAATGAGGACCATTTAATAGATATTTCCTGTAATTATCTTTCTGTCTTGGGACCTGCTGTGGAGCATGATTCAAACAAGCTGCGTTAAGCGTTGGTGCTTTCAACTTTCTTTCTCTCTCTTCCAACAAATGCTTCTCCAGCAAGACCACTGCAGGTGAACCCCTTGTGACATAGAGTAGGTCCAGCCATTTTTTGTCATTCGATGTGATGCATAGAACCTGAAAAACTCCTTTCACAGGCACCTGGACAGGGCTCTGACCATCTCTCTGTTGCTATTCTTCCTGGACAATGAGGAATTATCCAGCCTCTTGTTTCGTAGGAGATAGAGTGGCTGTTGGCTTTCTGGGAGATTTGAACCACCATGACTACCTAGTGGTAGTAGCTACCAGTGGAACTCAAACATGAGGGGAATGAAATATTTGCTAAATTTTGTTTTATCACTTATAAGTAAATCAAAGCTAGAAAACACATCCAATTACTCAGAGAAATAACTAACTTCATTAACACCATTTATGCCTACCTCCAGAGTGGATGGGGGCAACTGGGTTTTCTCTTTCTTTCTTCTTTTCTTTCCCCCATTCTTCCTTTTCTCTCCCTTTCTCTCTTTCTCTCTCCTTCCTTTTCTTTTCTTTTCTTTCTTTCTTTCTTTCTTTCTTTCTTTCTTTCTTTCTTTCCTTCTTCTTTTTCTTTTGGATTTCTCACTATTATTCATTTTAGCTATATAATAATAATAATAATAATAATAATAATAATAGATACTAAAGGGGAATGTTTATTCTCTGACTTAAGTTCAGTTTAGAAAAACAGTCAGCCTAGCTGAAAATCATTTTTATTGGTAAAATAATCATTTTGCAATTCCCAGAATCTCATAGTCTTGATTTCTGAGCCTGAATTGGAAATGTAGCAGGATGCCTTTTAAAATCCCAAAGCAAAGACAGAATGGGAAAGATCTGATTACAATCTCTTTTCTCTCAAAGTATAAAATGATTTATTTTGAAAGAAAGCAGTAGTTTGCTTAATAAATATTTTTATTCATAGAGGTGTTGCCTATGTAGTTTCAACTTAGTTTTTAGTTAGGGTTTGGTGGGGGAGAAGACTTTCAGATTTCAATCTAGTATAGATTTGATGCAAAGGGTTTTCATCATTTTAGCATATTTGAATTCAATAGTGTCTAAATTAACTGTTTTTATTCATTATCTATCTATCTATCTATCTATCTATCTATCTCTATCATCTATCTATCTATCTATCTATCTCTATCATCTATCTATCTATCTACCTATCTATCTATCTATCACCAGTCATCTATCTTTGTATCTCTATCTATCAACTTTTAAACATAATCTTTGGGGTGTTTGTGCTGGATTCTCTGTTTGCCCCTTAAGACCCATTTCCAGTGTACTCTGCCCTATGTCCTGGGAGGTTGACTTATCCAGACTGCCAAAAAAGGACTCCCTTCCTTGCCCTCTGGCTTTCAGTTGTTACTGGCCAATAGGTGGGAAAAGAGCACATAAGAGGGCAGGAGGAGAGGGATGTCAGGGACTGTCCTGCTGTGATCTCAATTATCTTCTTAAGGCCATACCTGTTGCCTGATGTGTCTTATACTCAACCTTTCTTCTTCATTCCCTATGGGGACTAAGGGTGGTTATGCTCTGTGTTTTATCATTCTGTTTTGTTTTTTTTTTTAACCCTGCCCACACTCTGGTAAGTAGTACAACCACTCCATTCTCTTCAAACCTAGTTGGAGTGTGCATATACAACAATAGTCCACTTTGCATTTTTGAGTTGGATTGAGACACAGATTCTACTTTCATACATCATCTACAGGACATTTTACTACAAACCATTGATGATAAATAAAAGTTGAAAAAGAATGACCTATAACTTAATTTTTTTTAAATACTAAAAATGCCTCATCAAATTTCTCCTTCTAACTCTCCCATGTTCACTCTGTAAATGAAGTCTATAATCAGACTTTCTTGTGTTACCTGTGTAGGAGTCTGGCTTAGAGCTCTTTTAATGTTCTTCAGAGTAAAACGGATGAAGCCCAGCATGAGGCCCCTTTGGGATTTGGGTTTGTGTGTATTGTGTATATGTGTTGGGAGTGGGAGGGTAAGAATGTGGGAAGATATAGAGATGAAGGAAGGAGGTTCAGACTTCTCATTCATCGGATACAAAATTGTCTAGCCCTCTAATGTAGGCATACACTCAATCAGAATATGGCATTTTTAAAAAAAAATATTTGAAGTTTTTATTCATTTTTGAGAGACAGAGAGAGCACAAGTGGGCAGAGAGAGAAGGAGACACAGAATCTGAAGCAGACTCTAAGCTCTGAGCTGACAGCAGAGAGCCCGACCCAGGGCTTGAACCCACAGATCACGAGATCATGACCCGAGCTGAAGTCATACGCTTAACCAACTAAGCCACCCAGGCGATCCCAGAATATGGCAGTTTTGCAACAAGGGCCCCAAGGCAGAGGACTGAAGATGGAGGAGAGGGGTGAAATAATATGCAGCCTGTTTTGGAAACCCCTGTAGTTTGGCATCATCTAGAATTATCCTCCCTGTGGTTTAAATCTTCCTGAAATTGAGCAACTTTTATGTAGACGTTCTTGGATTTTGGGAAAACAAACCTAGCTGAAATATATATTATATATGGTATGTGAAATGCATGAGAGTCTGGTAGAGGTGGTTTCATATAACCACTAAATTGTATGAAAGTGGCTTCCTCCACCCCAAAGAAAACAAAGTCATCCCAAATACTTTGAAACCCAAATATAAAGAAAACCAAACAACAAAAACAACTTTCATAGTAGCCAAGTTAAATTCATTCTTCACAAATATTCCCACAGAATAAACATAACATTTTCTTAAGCCCTAGCTGGTTAAACAAACCCAACTTTAAAGAAAGGGGGTGTTAAATGTTTCTCCTCTGACAATGTTGTCCAAAACTGTAGTGTGGGTGGAATATTTTTGGAAGGATTTTGGGATTTTTTTTTCTTTCTTCATCCCATTTTTTTCTCCCAATTTTGTTTCCTTGGATACTTTAAAATCAAATCCAAATTGTCTTTCACATCATGAAGAATGATAGACACCTAGATAATTCTGGGATCATACATTTGGGGCTTAAGTGCTTTAGTCAAACAATGAAATTGGAATAAAACATTTTATTCTTTATTCTTTATCATTTTACTGGCACAAGAGCTTAGTTCTCATGAAGACAGACATCTTCCCTGTTCTCAGAAGAGATAATAAGGCAGAATGAGTGCAAACTTAGCCTAAACTGCTTTGCTTTAGGCTTGGCTGTAAAGAGAAAAATGATCCTTGTGATTTTTGGCCTCATAATTGCTCTGCTACCACAACAATGCTATTTTGCAAAACATTTGTATTTATAAGAAACCAGTCAGAATGCAATTCTTTCATTGCTAATAGCTGTAATACAAATGCAAATGGAAGGCTGGACAGCCCATTTTCTAAGTGATAGGCTTTGGTGTCAATTTGCCTGGGTTAAAATCTCAACTTTGACACACATTCTTTCTGTGCTTTTAGGTGAGCTATGTAACCTCGCTATGCTTAAGTTTCTTTCACCCAGAAAATGAAAATAGAGATAATATCTATCTCATCAGATTGTGACAAATATTGTGCGAGTTAATATTTCAAAAAGAGTTAATGCATGCATGTAATAAGTGTCACAAAGGATTGGCTCTTTTTAAAATATATCTGAAAGACTCAGGCTCTTTTAGCCATCGTAGCTTTAATCATTTTGCTTGTCCGCCATTTTATCACATTCACTTCCACCAGAACAAGGGTTTTTTATGGTTTGAGAATCAAGACTTATTAACCTCTTCACTTTCATTAGCTCATTTCATCCCTAGAGTGAATTTAAGAGGCAGATGGAAAACGGAAACCAATTCTTAACCACTGCAGTTTGGTGACTTCACTAGAATATTCCAAATAGCCTGAGTGTATTTTCATAAACACTGTAGCCATCAAATAGACCAATTTAAGACTATTTGGTTTGCATTATTTAAGTAAAGCACTACAGGGATTTGCTATTACTTGATAACCATCTCTTGCCTTCACCTTGAAAGCCTTGGCACACTTTAAGGTTTAGGGTAGGGACTCAGGATTCTCATTAAGGATTAGCATTTTCTACTACCTTAATGTCATACATTTCTTCTTCTGCAAAACAATAACTAGAAAATTTCCTTCAATTAAAAATGGTGAGTTCATTCCAATTACTGCCATCAGCCCATCATTTGAAACCTTATTTCTCCCAACTCTTCTGCTGGCTGCCAGGTAGCCTCATTACCTCAACTCAGGTACCCTCTGAGGATTGGAGACTGATCTGGGGAATCTGAGATTTTAGAAAGTAAGATCCCTATCGATTAGTATTCATTGAGAGCCCACAAATTGCAAGAAACTCTAGCAGGTGCTCAGAGTTTAAAGATAATCATATTTTGCATTTTTAGATTTCTACTCCCCCTAACCCTGTCCCATCACATTCATTAAATGTTGGTATTTATGACTTTTAATGATTATTTCTACTGCATTTAAGGCATCTTGAAGCCTTGGCAGCCCATTGAAAATATTAAGACATGCACCCTTAGAAAGACCACCGGCTCAAAATATTTTAATATGCACTAGTCATTTCCTCAAGCTGACAGTTCTTCATTCCTTTTTCCAATTCTTTTTTTTTTCTTTTTTAGTTTATGCATTGATTTACTTGAAATGAAAACATCTACATTAGTATGATTCTACATTTGTACATCTGGCATATTCCAATCTGATTAAAGTAAATACGTAAATATATCATGCTTAAAATCTAATGTTTTAGCATTCTTTCATAGGGAAATCTAATTCAAATATACTGGTAAAATTCGCATTTTGATTAATTTGTGGTAATATCAATCTCCAAATAAACACCGGGTGCTCTATCCTAGCATTTTTTTAAGCTTTCAGAATTTGCTTTTATGGTACCTATTATTTCCAGATGACAGGACATGGTGCTGAAAAGTATGGGAAAATATGGTCAGACTAATGGGTTTCCTGCCGACTAAATCATTCTGAATCATTTAATGCGGCTTCTATATTATCTCACTGTTGATTAAAGCAGAGGCAAATTACAGTACTGGAATCTCTTTAAGAGAAATTATCTGATGAACCAGTTCTCAAAGAGGTGGGGAAATGTGATATGGCTGTGTGCTTGAGGTACATCATTTTCAAGCAATGCTTTGAGATACAGTCAGGAGCGGTGAATTTGTAGTCCCGATGGAGATGTCACTCTGATCATGGCACATGTATGTCAAGATGCTATCTAAACTGAAGATTGTTTTTCCACTTTCTTAATTTAAAAACCTCCAAAACCTCTTCGTAGGTGAAACTTAGAAACCTGAATACCTTGGCTGGTTTTCTGCATACAGGAAATTAAAAATGGTTTCTTATAAAAGAAGGATGTCAGAAAAGAACAGGAAGAAAAGAAAGGAAATGTGTCAGAGTTGATTAATTATTAGAGTTAAAAATATACCCATTATAAATGGTAGGAGCAGTGATTTAAAAATGCGTTTTAAATGACGACGGCTTTATGATTTGGATGTCATTTGCTCAACACAAGATCCTAATGTTGATTGATAGGCTTATAGATGTCTTCCTTGGGATTTGGCAGACAAAACTGATGTCTATGCGTTAAATCAAATGCTTCCACATTTTTTATTTCTATTATAACACTCAAAGCATCATTCACAATGATCTGAAAGACTCATATTCCAGGGTTGTGACAAATGAAACCCACTTATCTCATTCAGATTATATGACTATTTTCCAAATGTGTTCTTAATATCTTGTCTTCTGAAGCTGTGCCATGATAACTTTAGATATTCCTTTTTCTGTTTTGTTTTTGTTTTTTGTCTTTGTTTTGTTTTTGTTTTTATGTATTGATATTTCCCCCCACATGTTTTGGCATTTGATTCATCTTCCTTTATTGTCATCAGCTAAGCATTGGCAATTTTTGTGATACTTTGTACATTTTACACAATAAAGATAAAACCTACTTATGCTCTATTGTGGTTGCATGGTTGATGTTAAGGAAAATTTCAGAAGAGGTATTTGGAAGCATAAGGATAAGGAATAAAGAATACAAGCTATTAAGGAGAGTTTATATAACCCACTTCCAAATGACGCTGAGGCCAAAGAACCAATACGAAGTTTCAGAGGACTGACTTTTTTTTTTTTAGAACTGTCACTGATTTTTAAACAAAAAAACAAGGAGATGGCAAGAAAAAAAGTCTAATAAAGAATGCTGTTTCTAGTTTTTATCCTACTGAAATCAATTCAGCCCATGCTAAATGTGGATGTAATTTGATTTTGTGGTTTGAGGGGTATAGATTCTTGCACTTCTGGAGTAGAAGTACAATATAGATTGACATTGTAGGTAGCTAAATTTGAGAATTATTCCTGTAATAATATGTTTACCACATCTGAGTAGCTTGAGTCAATGTAACTTTCATATATGCAATACTTATCATGCTTATATAGTTTATTTGCCTCTCAGACTTGAGATCCTTGGAATAGGAAGATTATGTCTTATTCTTCTGTACATTTCTGAGCAGAGCACTTGACATATAGGAGATATCTGATAAATATCTGACAAATTAACCTGGATAGGAGGCAGATTATGGTGCAGACATTCTACCTCAATATACGCCCAAAACTTCTTTATTTGGTTAATCATTCATTTGTTCATTGAATACATATTAAGTGAATATATATTGTTACAATCTGTGTAAAATATATTTGAATGACTAAATATGTATCTTAGACTAATGATGCATAATGAAGCACAATTTTTTAATGGACTATGGAAAAAAGCTTTTACTATGACTTAATTAGAATTCAACACATTCTGCTAGGGAAACACAGATAAACACACTTTTCTTTAATGCTTAAGTGTCTCTGTTAAAATTATGCTATAAAATGACCAATAAGTAGAACAGTAATCCACTGCCAGTGAGTCAAACTTGACCTGTTGCCCATGTTTATAAATAAAGTTTTATTGGGACACAGCCATGTCCATTTGTTTATCTATTGTCAACAGTTGCTTTTATGAGTCAGAGTTTCCTCCTTGAGGCAGAGATCAGTTGACTT
This sequence comes from Herpailurus yagouaroundi, assembly GCF_014898765.1. Lineage (NCBI taxonomy): Eukaryota > Metazoa > Chordata > Mammalia > Carnivora > Felidae > Herpailurus > Herpailurus yagouaroundi. Next base: position 153,208,434 of record NW_024412376.1, read on the forward strand.
GGAAAGCCTGGAATATCTGGCCATTTACAAAGAAAAAGTTCGCTGAATTTGAAACTAGAATATACTCAATAGTAATCTTTGTAAAGGTGGAATCTAAATTTTAACACAGTGGCATAGGAGCTGGAATAACTTAAACAATTCACTTAACCTCTCTGAGCCTCTGTGCCCTCATCAGGAAAATAAGGATTGATTTGAGGACTTGCTTATTTATTGTAGTTACACTGATGGAGAAATTGTAGCTCTCTGATCTCATTTTCAACCTAATGCCTATGTGGAGTTAGATCTCTAACAAATAACCTTGTATGATACAGCCTAATAGAATTAGTGTATCTGAACAAATGGCAAGCAATATTTTAAATTAAAAAGAAACTTGTCTAAAGATTTTTACAGGCTTCTTCTTGAATTTGATCATTAAATTACAAATATTCCATAAACATAAAACATTTCAGATAGTGGAACTCTCTTTTGTCAGTATAATTGTTAGTGGCATTAATACTAATAATCACTGCCATTTGGGGCCTTAGGATATGCAGGGCATGATGCTGAGTGCTTCACGAATATTATGGAATTTAATCCTCAGAATGACCCTACGAGGTAGGTACTTTTATTTGATATCAGATAAGGACCCTGGGGCTTGGAGGGCGGAATGAATGCTTTGTTCAAAATGACTCATCCAGGAAGTGGGGAAACAAGAATTTGAAACCAGATCTAGTCTGAAAGGTAAGCTTTTAGCCAACACCCTACTATGCCTCCTGATGTTGTCCCTGGAACCTAATCTTTTTTGCCTTTCCATTATTGGCATCTTCACTGTTGCTACTGCATTTTACCTTTAGACTTCTAGACAAGATCAAGGCATAGTCTAAAAAAATATATGATCCTATAGGTTTCACTAGAAGGGAAAAAGGAATTCCATTCTTCCATCGAATTCATGCTAAACAAAGATTAGCTTTAAAGTGTGCCTTGCAGACCTTTTGCTATTTAATGAATAATTTAGATGAAATTCAGTAAAACACTGTGATAATGCACCCAGCAATACCCAAAATTCAGAAATTACATGACTGATGATTGATTCTTAGAACTCCCAAACTTCAGTCAGGTAGCTGTAAAGACTCATCTCGTTGTTTTATTAACGTTGTTGTAATATTCCTTTGTATTTTATATATGTGGATTTTCATACCTGTCTATAGAGTCTTGGTGTTTTACTGTGCTATTTAAAGCAATACTTCTTCCATTTGACTAGTATGCAGTCCTCCTCAGTTAAATTGCTTAGACAACTATGTGAGACCCAAACTGTGGCACAGTTTGACAGTTTATTTTTTTTTTAATTTATTTATTTTTTTTAATTTTTTTTTCAATGTTTATTTATTTTTGGGACAGAGAGAGACAGAGCATGAACGGGGGAGGGGCAGAGAGAGAGGGAGACACAGAATCGGAAACAGGCTCTAGGCTCTGAGCCATCAGCCCAGAGCCTGACGCGGGGCTCGAACTCACGGACCGCGAGATCGTGACCTGGCTGAAGTCGGACGCTTAACCGACTGCGCCACCCAGGCGCCCCAGTTTGACAGTTTAGACTAAGAAGACATGGAGATTTTGGTGACAGATCTATATTATTGCATTCAAAGTATTATGGGGCATGGTGGGTAGAAATGTGGATTTTCTGTGGGCTGCTTCCCAATCCCAATGAGAATGTAGGGAGGTAATATTTCCTCATGGGGCTCAAGTTTTCTTTTCTGTGGGAACTTCTGTCAACTGATATTAACATCGCTAGGTTTAGAGTAGCTTTTTCTTAAAGGAATAGGGATATTCCTTTATATAGGAGATTTTCAATGTTTCTAGTTAAGTGCTATATGGACCGAATTGTGTCCCTTCCAAATTCATGTGCTAAAATCCTAATCTCTGATGTGTTTGTATTTGTAGATGGTGCCAGAAAGGAGGTAATTAAGGTTAGGTGAAGTCATAAAGCTGGAGCCTTAATCTGATAGGACTTGTGTTTTTGTAAGAAGAGGAAGAGAAATCAGAGCTGTCTTTTTCTGTGCACCACAGAGGAAAGTTCATGTGAGGATGTAGCAAGAAGGAGACTGTCCACAAGCCAGAAAGGGAGCTTTCACCAAATACGCCTGCACTGTGAGCTGGAATTTCTAGCCTCCAGAGCTGTGAGAAAATAGATATAAGCCAATTTCTGGTATTTCGTTACGGCAGCCTGAGCTGACTGACTAACACAGCACCTGTTGTAGAAGCTAAGGAATTCTATTCCCTATGTCATTTGGACTAGAAATTTTTTCCAATACAGGACACTTTAAAAAAAAAATTTAATGTTTATTTATTATTGAGAGACAGAGAGAGACAGAGCATGAGCATGGGAGGGGCAGGGAGAGGAGGAGACACAGAATCCGAAGCAGGCTCCAGGTTCTGAGCTGTCAGCACAGAGCCCAACGCGGGGCTCGAACTCATAAACTGCGAGATCATGACCTGAGCTGAAGTCGGATGCTCAACTGACTGAGCCACCCAGGCGCCCCTCCAATACAGGACATTTTAATTGCTGTATAAGATATTATTGTTGAAGGATTCCCTTCTCATAAGATAAATATTCTGTTATAAATGTTTGTAGAAGCAACATATTAAATAATTTTTCTTTGTCCTGCTCTTATAAATGGAAGTAAGTCTGACCCTGTGGAAGGTTCCTTGACATCTGATTTCTCAATATAGGTGTGTTCAGTTTCCAAAGACCTGATGTTTCAAAGAAGTTAAAGATCCAACTACATACCGCATGTATAACATCCCATAATTCTGCTTTTTAATAAAAAGTAACACTGCATTAGACGTGTGTTAAAATTCCTTTCCTTCTTTTTTGAAGTTCTCTTGATTAATACAGAATTTCAAAGGAAAAATTCTATTGCTAGGAATGGTACTTGAAAAATAATTTGAGAACTATTTTTATTTGTAGTTATTTTTATTTAAAAAATTTAAATGTTTTTATTTTATTTTTGAGAGAGAAAGGGGGGGGGGAATGAGAGCAGGGGAGGGGCAGAGAGAGAGGGAGACACAGACTCCAAAGCAGGCTCCAGGCTCGCGGCTGATGTCATAGAGCCCGATGCAGGGCTCAAACTCACAAACTGTGAGATCATGACCTGAGCTGATGCCAGATGCCTAAACAACTGAGCCCCCCAGGCACCCCAAGAGAACCATTTTTAATTTGGGGATTGCTGTTACACAGTCTTTATATACTGCTCTCATTGCTAACAGCATCCAGGATTTTTCTCAATTTTTCAAGTATCCTAATAAACTTATCATACCTACTTTGGGTTTCCCTAGTGGAACAGACTGTTGTATGAAGCAGTTAAACTAGTCAGCTGTTTTGATCATTGCTTTTTCTTTTGAAAGATTATTGTTAATATTTGAGGAGGCAGACTGAGTAGCCTTATCCACCAAAATAGCACTGGACTCAACAGTTACTCAGTGATGAATGCGGTCAGAGGACATGGAATTTGGTGACTTCAGGAGTGTACGAATTGAAGTTGGGGTTTAGTTTCAGGATAGTTTCCACTTTGTAAACTCCTGGTGGAGATTTTTAGGTCCATATAACATAAAGGTTTACTTGTGCAACTTGGGGTCACTGAGTTGGTCCTGGCAGACTGTTCCCTTTGGACTTGAACAGAGTGAAATTGAAGTGTTGAATTCGTTGTTTACATATATATTTCCCCTCAATCTTTTGTGGTCTCTATGTTTAAGGAAAATAGAGATCTCTTTGTTTAAGGAAAATAGCTTATATTTTAAATATTTCTATGTGGTGTAAAAATACAGCCTATTTTTTATTTTTCACATATTTTGGCAGTATCTCAAAATATTATATGTCACCCATCATAAAGACATGTGAAGATTTTAAGATGTTTTTATAATGTATCACAACAAATTTTTATAATTGTTATCTTTAAAACATCTAAAAGAATGCAGATGATTGATGTTCATGAAAAACAACACTGAAACACTCTAAAAACTAGAGGATCAAGAAAGATTACATAGTGGTCTCTGATCTTTGCACCCTGGCCTTGGTTGCCTTTGGATTCATCTTGGGCTACCCTCTTTGGATGTTCCATTCACAATCAGAAGTAAAGGGGGTCTGCCTCTGTGGGATGCAATGCATTTGAACGCCTCCACACCTTTCTTAATACTATTCCCTCTGCTAGGAATGCCAACCCGGCTCGCTTCATCTCATCTGCCATATTTCATTTGGCCAATTCCCATTTGCCCTTTTAAACATTCCCTCAGTATCAATGCAGCTTTCTCTGACCCTTCCATGCAGAATTAATTGCCCTGCCACAACACCAAATACATCTTTCATTATGAATTATTTACTTCTCCATCTCTTCCATTAGTGCAAGTATTCTATGAAGGCAAGGACTATGCTCTCTTCACCCCGTATTTCATCTTATGTGCTTTGTGCCGAGCCTGGCATTTAGTAAACAATGAAGAAATATTTGGCCACTTGATTTGAAGTCCTAGGTTTGCTAATTCTTCATTCTAACTTTGAAAGTTTGTAAAACACACACACACATAAACACACACACATTGTATATATGGTGGTGGTGTTTTAGGGAGAATATTTGAATTTTTAAAAAAGTAAATTCTTAACTACATTATATTATAGTTTGGTAAAACAATAAAATAAGAAGTAAATTAACTTCTGCCTAAACGGGTGACCCTTGTTTTGACTGAAGAAACTTGAGTGGAAGTAACACATGTCACTTCTTGTTGAAAATCTTTAAGAGCTGCTGCATAATTAGCCATGTGCCCTTGTGCCTGTAATGGAAGTATATAATGTGCCAGATAGAGAGTCCATTGGCCTGGATCTCTTATTAAAGACTGCCAGAGCAGAGCACCAAATGAACGTGTAATCTGAGTGAGAGATAATCCTTTGTTGTTTTAAGCTATGGAGACTTAGGGTTTATTACCACAGCCTACCCTAGCTTATTCTGACTGATATGATTCAATAATCATTTGTGAAATAGACATTATCATAAATGTAGCAAAAGGCTATTATCCAAAGAAGAGAATGCCACCAAGAACATTTATCAATCCAGATATTTTCCATTTTCAATCCGTTGAAATACTATTTAAAAACATGTAATATTAGATTTGCCTGGCAGAAATTGTCTCTATCAATATTCGACTAAGGGAAAACTGTACTTTGTTATATCTTTGTCAGCCATTAAACCCTTACTTGAATGCTGACTATACTATATGAAGTAGCATGTGTCACTGTAGAGGGCTCATCTTTGGATAAGTCTTTCTTATTTTATGTATCCCATTAGCCTATGTACTGATGGTATAGCATCACTACACGGAGTGTAATTTCTATTTATTTATGATTGTGTTTCTACAAATGCATTTATCTTTTTTTCACTTAGAAAGTTATTTATTTTCTCTTTGATTCATTTATTAATTCATTCATTAATCACTTTTGAATGTCAAATATATGTATTAGGTTTGGTGCTGGAGGCAAGTGTGTGTGTGTGTGTGTGTGTGTGTGTGTGTGTGTGTGTGTTTATACTTGTAGATGTGCACTAGATTCTGGGTACTGAGATAACATTGTCCCCATTCTGAAAGACTGTGTAATCTGGTGTAATATATAATCAAAATGGCCTTCAAACATTGGAATAAAAAATTACAGTGACAGGGCAAACATTTTCAGCCAAATAATAGTCATTTGGACACTAAGTGGTGACATCTTCAAGCTTATATAATTCAACTGGAAACAAACAAATGTCCAAAAAGAATGTGCTATTTTACCCAGTGACTATGAAGGGTAGTTGTCAGGACATGAGTGGATCACAGTACCCGGAAGGTCTCTCAGAGTGGGGAACACAGTCATTAGAGGGGTAAATAATACTGAATAACACCTAAAGAGGAGTTTTTCCAATAAACAGTCCAGATCAAGAGCCAACTTTTTTTCTCTGATGAAGTTAAAAGCATCTATATGAGTCACTCCTTAACCTCCTTCGATTTGGCTCCTGTTCCCATTGATCTGCTGTAACTTCTGTTCCAAGGATCTCTAAGAGCTCCTAAATACGGACAATCGTATTACATTCCATATTACAACGTTATGATACTGTTGACCCTGACATTCGTCTTGAAACTCCCCTGGCTTCCCTCTTTTAACTTATTCCTCCTTATAAATGACTCTTATTTATGATTTCTTTCCCAAGTTCTATTCCCACACTTGCAATTAACGAGTGGATGTCTCCTTAACACATTATTTAAAACTGTTTTAAAATTAAACATTTCAAAGGTGAAATCCTTGTTGCTTCCTCCTCTCACAAAACAACCAACTCCCTCAGGCTACAAATCTACAAGTCATTTCCTCACGGTTAAGACCACGTATATGTTATTAGACAAACCTACATTCAAATGTCAACTTTAGTCTAAAAGCTAGGAGAACGTAAATTGTTTCCTAACATCGATAAGCATTTTCTCATTTGTTAATTGAGATAATAAAAGCAGTTACTTCCCCAGGATTCTTCTGTAAAACAGTCAACAAATGCAGGACATGTTCTGTAACTTTGATAGAAGATAAGTACTAAACAATGGTAGTTTGTTTTATTGATATGTAATATTAGTCCTCATGTTTACAATAAGCAATCAAGCACTGTTACTTTTACCTTTAACATAGTTCTTACCTCATTATTATTATTTTTCTAATTTCCATTCCTACTTAACCACTTTCATTTCCATTCTTATTACTCCTTTTGCTTGTATGTCACTGAAGAGAGGGCATTGGATTTAAAGTTTCAAACATGGGCAGAGATAGGCAGAAAAACCGACAGGATGTTTTAGGTGCATTGAGGCCCAAAACACGAACTTTGGGTACAAATACAAGCAAAGACTTGAGTTTCTGTGGGCATGGAGTTTATGCAGAAGTGTGTGGCAGCAGAGTTTGAAATGATTTTGTTGTGTGGAGATCGTCATGTACTTTCCTAGGATTACTTTGGTAAGATATTTGAGTTGATAAGGGACATTCCCAAATCTGTGCTTTAGGAGTGTGAATGTGACGTCATAATATGACCAATGGGATAGAGAGACACTGGGAACAAGGGCATGCATTAAGAGGTTTCTGGAATTATTCAGGGGAGAGTAATATTTTGGTGGTAAAAAGGGAAATCTCATAATGCAATGTAGCAATTCAGGAGGAACCAGTGTCTATTTCAAAGATTGGACTCTAATCCTCGACGGAAGAAAAAGAAAAAAGAAAAAGATAGATTGACAGAATTCTGATTATAGAAAAATTATCAAAAGCAGAAATTCTGGTATGAAAGAACAGTAATGGGAGTCCTATTATGGGAATGGAATTACCATGTGAGCAAATAGATTCAGGAAAAAGGTAGGAACTCAAGCTGTTAGAATTATGTTCGTGACTCAGCAAGTATATATGCAGATTTTCCTTACCTGCATATGTGTATGTGACGTTTTACTGAGGACAGGGCCCACAGCATTTATCACATTCATAAGGGGTCCATGAACCAAAATACTTAAGATTTTACATCATGCTATAACCTTTATGATGCCTGAGATCATGTTACTCTGATATAGCTTTCTATCTCCGGTGCTTGGCCTATATAAGTGTTCTAATAAGAATGTGTTGGGGCGCCTGGGTGGCTCAGTCGGTTAAGCTTCCAACTTCGGCTCAGGTCGTGATCTCATAGTTCGTGAGTTTGAGCCCCGCGTCGGGCTCTGTGCTGACAGCTTAGAGCCTGGGCCTGCTTCAAATTCTATGTCTCCCTCTCTCTCTGCTCCTCCCCCGCTCATGTTCTGTCTTTCCTTCAAAAATAAATAAAAACATTTAAAAAAATCTTTAAAAAAAAAGAATGTGTTGACAGAGTAAACTGATGAATAAATGAATGAGTGATGACATAAGTCTTACCTCTTGATGCTTCCTTGAGGAAGACTGTACACTTTTGTTGTGTACAGTGTTGTGTACTGTGAATAGGCAGTTGTGAGATGATCTCCAGGAGTCTGATGGTGAGTTGCTGACCCAGTGTTGCTAATGTTTCTACTTTAGAAATAAATGGACAGGCACCAGTAGGCTTACTATGCTTAGGCATTGTCTGGGAGTAGCTCAGGATATGTGTGGCCTCCCCGTGAATGAAGTAAACAGAGCAATACTTTAGTCTGAGGCTCTTTTTCTACCCAGTTGTTTTTCCTTCTCATCTCTTTTCCTAGGGATCAGACCTGTACCATAGTCTGAAGGCTCTGTCCTCTCATTCTTGTTTCCTCTCCCCTTATCATTCATAGATATTAGCTCTAATAAATCCAAAAGGTCCATAGCTGAAAGCTGTCATTCAACCGTACTCCTTAATGCAGATTCTTTGAAAGGAGCTCTGAGAGCACATCTCCATGGCTTCTATCCTTTTGTATCCTGAAAACCTACAGATCCAGTTTGAAATAAGAACTTTCCCCTACACTTCTGCTGGATGGAAACCAGAACTTCAGTACTGCCTATGTGACTAGCAGTCACATAGCTATTATTTGGATCAAGACTACTTGTAGAACTGTCATACTCGTGCAAAGCAGGCTGGGAAGACAACCCGAAGTTTATTACTGGATACAGTTTTTTGAGGGGACAGTGACTAAGACCATCTACCTCACAAATGTCTGAGCACATGGCTATTTGCTTTATGTCAGATTCCAAAAAGTCTTAAGTAACCCCCCCCCCCCAAATATTATCCCAATTTAAAGAGGGCTCTAACCTTGGAGATAACAAATCAGCTTTTAGGGACCAATTGAGGCTACATAGTCTGTGATGATGGAACTACTCTTCCTCCAGTCTCCTTTGGTAATGTTCTGGACACAAAAGTGTAAAGTATATTTTGAACCTCTTATCATGGACACTATACTATCAATTACCACAAGAGAAATGGTTCAACAAGATTTCCAATTAATTGTGTTTTTCTTCGAGTCTGTAAAAGGGTATATAGTTCATAACCTTTAAGTGCATCAATCTTCATAGATTTTGTATTCCCATGAAATATCAGTAATGCTTTGATAGCTACAGACATTATTTTCTTCTCTTGCTTTTTACATAGTATATGTAATCAATTTCACCTAGAACTAAATTATTGTCTCAAATAACAAAAATGGGTACTTGAGCATATGGAACCAGTTTAGTTGAAGGATTCTGTGGGAAGGATTCTCAATAAAGGATTATTGAGAGGTGCCATCTGCTCAGAGGGCCTTTTATGTTTAAACAATTACTTAATGAAAGGGTTTATCCTTAAACAAAGCAGACCCTGTGGGTCTGATTTGAACCTTGTTGGGTAAAATAAAGCATTGAAGGGAATATCATCTTAATTTTGATCACTGACACAAGAGGAGTATTGGTATAGACTGTCTCGTCAATCATGCCCAATAATCCAAGTGGTCAGTTGAGAAAAAAGGGTACTAAAATGCCAGTCCTAATTACTTTGCCTTTTTCCTCCACTTAAGATGATGGAAGGTTTTGTTCCCCCATCCCCAACCCCCACTGAAACAGAATGACCTTTTTAAAATAAATACTGGTCAGGACCCAGTTACTGAGCAGAGAAACACATATAGGACAATCTAATCATCCGTCAAAACCTTAAGCAGGACAGGTTCACCATTTTTTTTTTTTTTCTTATGGCAGGGCATAAACCCTGCTAATCTCAAAACCTATATGCAGTGGATTAAGAAATCTTATGTATTTATCTCAGTATAACATAGTGACTTATTTATCTCTTAGGGGTTTCAAGTATCTCACTTTAGGAACACTATTGGCAACATTTTCCTGTCATCTATAACCATGTGTTTAGACTACATTTTTTTGGAATGGATGCTAAGGATAAGGATTAAAAAACTGGTTTTATATTAAAGACAAACAATATTTCCTGTTTTAGTTTTACTGTAGTTTCATGATATTAAGCTCTTATAATGTGAATATGCAAAAAGTGACTTGTTTCATTCTGTGAAAAATCTAGTATTCTGGCATGCTGTTTGTGTTATTATATAATCAGTATTTGTTATAAATGTTTACTCAATAGTTTTTTCTTATTTGTAGAAATAAATAAGCAATATCCACAATGTATTTTTTTAATTCAATTTAAGTTCAATAATATATATTTGGAGAGGGGTTGAAATTATATAAGTAGCAACATATGTGTGTGTATATATATATATATATATATATGTATTTCACATGAATTTATTAAACTCAAAATACATTATTGAGGAAAGAATATAAATAACAGTGAAAATCACAATATTTGCTGTAATGACCACAACTCTGTATAGCATTTATTTGCCAGACGCTGTCAAAAGCATTTCCTATGTGTAATCGCATTTAATCTTCATAACAACTCTATGAGGTAGGTTTTATCACCTTGTTGTATGATTTGTTAGGATCTGAAATTCTCCAAAACTTATTTCCCTAAATACTCAGAGTCTTCTTTCCTCAGTCATGTAAATTACATTACTTTCCTCAGTGATGTAAATATCCCATAGGATTGCTGTAAAGATTAAGTGACTACTGTATGGTGAACTCATCATGTAGTATATGTAGAATCTAAATATTATTGAAATATTATTGTTGAAATATTATTGAAAGAGAGCCATAATTATTTTATTTTTTTAAATATTTATTTTTGAGAGAGAGAGACTGCATGCAAGCAGAGAGAGGAAGAGAGAGAATCCCAAGCAGGCTCCATGTTGTCAGCACAGAGCCTGATATGGGGATCGATCCCACAAACTGAGATCATGACCTGAGCCAAAATCAAGAGTTAGGCAGGTACTCAAGTAACTGAGCCACCCAGGTGCCCCAAGAACCATAATTATTTTAAATAACATTTCAAATACTAATCCAAAGCTTTTTAATGTTCCAAAGATTCCTCACTTAATTTGACTCTTTAGGTACACTTTAAATTTTTTTTGATGTTTATTTATTTTTCAGAGAGAGAGAGAGAGACAGAGTGTGTGTGGAGGAGGGGCAGAGAGAGAGGGAAGACATCTGAAGAATCTGAAACAGGATCCAGGCTCTGAGCTGTCAGCACAGCACCAGACGTGAGGCTCAAACTCACAGTGAGATCATGACCTGTGGCGAAGTTGGACGCGTAACTGACTGAGCCACCCAAACGTCCCTCTTTAGGTACATTTTAATGACTTCTTACAGTCATTACTATGAAGCCAGAATACTGGACCAAAAATACTAAGGAGTTTGGGTGGATATTACAAAATGAGATAATGGAGATGCAGGGGTAAGTTAATCTTTGCTAGGCCAGTGTTATGGTTTGAATTGTGTCCTCCCAAAATTCACATGTTGAAGTCCTAACTATATCTCAGAAGATGATCTTATTTGAAAATAGAGTGGTTGCAGATACAGTGAGGTAAGACGAGGTCATTAGGGTAGACCCTAAACTGACTGGTGTCCTTACGCAAAAGGGGAAATTTGGACACAAGGAGAATGCCATGTGAAGAGACAGAGGAAGAGGATGGTCATCTACAAACCAAAGAGAGAGGCCTGGAAAAGACTCTTTCCTCACAGGTCTCAGAATGAACTGAAACTGCTTATACCTTGGAATGTCTGACTGCCTCAGTTGATAGAGCATGCGACTCTTGATCTCAGAGTTGGTCGCGAATTCAAGTCCCATGTTGGGTGTAGAGTTTAGTTAAAAATAAAATAAAACAACAAATTAAAAAAAAAGAAAGAAAGAAACTGCTTATACTTGATTTTGGAGTTCTAGCCTCCAGAACCACAAGACAATACATTTCTGGTGTTTCAGCCACTTGAGTTTGTTATGGCAGCCATAACAATCTAATACACCCACAATCTACTCTTTCTTCATGGGATGAAATTATCTTCTGAGTAATTACATTCAGGTAAGGCTGGGTCTATTCCAGTTCTATCCATGGACACATGACCCCAGAATAGCCTATTTTGGAAGGCTTAGTCATTGTTTCTGTAACAGGAATTGACCCATAACTTGAATGAGAAATAAATCTAAGATTTTTGTGGAGACCTACTATAAAAGAGAATTCATCATGTTTTGTTGTAAGTCATAGGTCAACAAGTTTTGAGTATTTTTTGTAAAGAGCCAGATAATAAATATTGTAGGTTTTGTGAATCATACAGTCTCTATTGTAACTAGTTGTCAGACCAGATTTGGCCCATGGCTGTAGTTTGCTCACCTCTGTTATAGATAATAAAATATTACTCTGAATCATCTTGGTGTTACCATAATGGGATAGTGTCTTAAAACAAATCCATCAAAGAGAAAAGTAGAGCTGAGAGATAAAGATTCCTAAAGACATCATGCCAGAGTGAAGCAAGAACATGAACATTTGGTTTTATGACCCAAATAATTTTCTCCTTTATTCAAACCATCTGAGCTGGGTGGGAGAATCTTTGCACAAAAGGAGTTCTAGATAAAACTTCCCATACAGTACAATACATAGGAAGGACCCAATAGTAACTTTCTCTCCTATCTGATGGGCAAGTAGTGCAGACTTAAGATAGTACTCTCTTTTTTGAGGAATAGCGTATTCAGGGGGAATTATTACAGATAAGCAGAGTGAATGAAACAAAACAAAAATGGTTATGCATCTTCATATTTTCCAATTGCTGAAACTGACTCTCTTTCCAAACACTCTCCACCTTGACTATGACTGATTCTCTTTCCTTCATAAAAAGAAGAGATAACTAAAGGAATTAATTTCCATAATGTACTCTCGGCTTTCCTTTGACTCCCTATGTGTATCAAAACAAAGAATTCATCAACATCCTACCCTTTGTGGCTGCAGTGTTCTCCAAGATGAAGTAGAATCTGTCTAAAGACTACAATATTGATCCCTGCAGAGGAGAATAAGTATATCGAGAGCGTCAAAATATGTTTGCCTTATTTGTGAAGGAAAGATGTTAGGGGCTAATTGGAAAATATTTTTTAAATTAATTTTTTAAGATTTAAAAATACCGTGGCTTTTATTTAATTCTCCTGATTTCATCTTTATAGGATTTTGAGTCGAATAACCAGATAGGCTTTTGATGGAAGAATCTTTTCATAGGGATCTATCAAATGAATACTGTTTTTTAACTCATTTATTCAGTCAGTCTTGTATGAATATTAAGAAATTGTGAAGTTCTTATTAAATGTACAGCATTTCTGATAAGTTCTGAGTTTGAATTTAGGTTCTAATGTTATATAGTATAGCATACATTGGCCAACCTCTCAGCCTCTCTGCATCGGTAGTTCTACACCATATAAAAAAAAAAAATGAGGGTCTTGCAGATTTTATTGTCTGTCGTGGTTAGTTATGTAAATAAATAAACAGACAAACACATAAATAAAAATCAGAAGCTTTTTTTTGTGTGTGTCAAAGTCTAATTTTCGATGGGGAAGTGGAGGGGAATAGAAAAAAGATAGACGCTACCAATCTCATTCTGAACACAGGCCAAAAATAATTTATGGGAATGTATAAGAAAACTGCAAGTATTTATAATCCCAGGGCATGGTGTATTTGAGAAGCAAGGAAAGGAAGATCAGACCTATTTGCTCAATTCCACCGTTTCATATCCTCTGATTTGGGACGTCATTATCCGAGCAGCTTTACCTACATGAATGGTCAACTCATCCACTTCTCTTACTCTAAGATTAGAAGGATCATTTTTTCTATGGGAAGTCTTTTCTTTTCATAACATTTTAAAATTGCTAATGGCATAGAAATGTTCTTCGGTGCATGTTTATCTTCCAAAAATTCCATATTTGATGATTTTATAATCACGATGGAACAGAACAATGTGGATTTAGAGTTTCAATTTTTTCTGACAGTACAGCCAGCTGGAAAAGCCCAAGCTACTAAAGGGACTAGAATAAAACTTTCTTCATACTGTAATCCTGGATTCCAAGTACTGGGTATCAATATTTTTTCAATTGTGATTTATAGGGTCAAAGACACACACTTGTGAGTTTTATAGGTGTGCATGCTTCTGTTTGTGATGTTGAATTCTCAGGCCAAGACACAATAACCACATGTCTTTCTTATTTCAAAAATCCAATGCGGATTAAAAACAAAACAAAAACATGGGTTAGAGAACATTTAATATATGAGTGACTTTAAACCAGTTCATTGTTTTTTGTCTTAACCCAACTCAAATTTTGAAATAAAAATAAATTAATTTCAAACATTGGCACTTTCATATTAGAAAGCAAGTACTTGAATATTCCTTGCACAGTAGTGGAACAGGCTGCTGAGGAGATCTGAACTCTGCACAAATGATGCAGCTATGTAGACAAATGGCAAAACATCACTGTAAACATTAAAGCACTGTCTTAAGCAATGGAATGTACTGTCTCCCTTAATTTTATGGGCAGCTGTTAAACAGGTAAATGCAGAACTGATTGAGAGAGAGTGGCCACCATGGAATTATGTCCATTCAAACTTTTCTTCAGAACCTTTTTATTCCCCGAAAAATCTCATGAACCTCTACAATACTACAGAATACAACCGGAAAACTACTTCCCTAGTAAAAAGAGGAGCAGGATTTCTAAATATAGAGTTCCCTGTGTTGAAATCCATGCTCAATCACACTCTCATTTATGAGAACTTATGACCTTTGATTTTTTTTTTTTTAAATCTGCATAGTGAGAAAACCAATTCCACCTTGCAAGGTCGATGGAAGAATTTGAAATGATCTTTGTGTGGCACACATTCATTTTGAGATATTTATTTTCTATTTTCTTCTCTGTGTTACCCCCTTCTTGCTTTCGTGCAGGATCTTTCCTTTTAAGTCTTTGCCTCTGTAATATTTACAGGACAGAAAGCAGTTGTTTGAAGTCAATGGTGTTTCCTCTCTTTTACAAAAAACCTAAGCCCTTTGTAGATGAAATAAGTCTTGTATCCTAGAGTTAGAAAAGGTAAGAGTTATGTGGACCAGAGAAATATGGAAGGAGAGATTCCCAGGGGCTGGGACATGGAAGAGGCTAGTTGGAAAGACCCCAACAGCATACAGCGGTACGCATGCATAGTTCAGCCAGATCTAAAGATCTGTGCCTTTTTCAAAGATTCTGATGGCTGTGGTTTGCTGAACCTTACAGAATCAGGAGCTATGGGAGAAGGAAGTCATGACAAAAACAAGGATGGACAAAAGACCTTTGAGCAGAAAGTCCTCCAACACTTTTTAAAATATGCATAAGAACCTGAAATCTTGGCCAGCCTTGGAGTGAAAAGGAATTCCAGTATAACTGTCATTAAGATTTTAGTCACCTGCATGTGCTAGGCTCAGATCACATCTAAATTGAATAAGAGAAAATAAAGAAATGCAACATTTCTAGTTTACTTGAGTTTATAAACAAAAATCTTTTTAACTACATACTTAAAACTCCTAGCCCAATATCAGATTCATGGGTGGTATTTAAAAAATGCATATCAATTTAACCCAGGCTACAAAATGCTGACACTAAGACAAAAGTAATTCAGTTAACAATAACTAACATATTTCTAGAGCATAAATGTATTCAATAAATACAGTAAAATTAATAAAAGTGGCAGGAGACGCATGCCGAATTAAAACATTCATGGTAAACATTTAAATAAATAAAAAGCCTGTACACTAGCAATCTGTATATCCTTTTAAATTCATAGACATGTAGTAGATATTCAGTTGCTTTTTGTTCTATTTAAAAACTGTTTATTGATCACATACAACGTGCCAAGCACTATCCCAGGCATTAACAGCCACAACATTGGAAAGACAAATAATGCACAGCCTTCACGGACCCTACATTTCAATGGAGGAATGAATTAGTGAGGAATTTGTGTTCAGCTGCTAGTAGCTGAGGCTTGCCTAAATTCACAAGGACTTGTTAATTAGTATAAAAACAATCAGGATTTAGGTAGACCAGAGCTCACTTGTATGGTTGTTTTATACCATCTGCTTCTTCATTGTAGCATATGGCTTCCATTCTCAAAGTCACCTCACAGTCACTGATTGCTGTTGGAGTTCCAGCTATGACGTTCCTATAATGGGGATGGAAAAAGGGTAGAAGGACAATAAATGCTTACTTTTGTGGAGAGCCATTTCCTTTTCTTTTTTTTTAATGTTTATTTTTGAGAGAGACAGAGACAGAATGTGAGTGGGCTGGGGCAGACAGAGAGGGAGGCACAGAATCCGAAGCAGGCTCCATCCAGGCTCCGAGCTGTCAGCACAGAGCCTGATGGCAGGGCTCGAACTCACGAGCTGTGAGATCATAACCTGAGCAGAAGTCGCATGCTCAACCAACTGAGCCACCCAGGAGCCCTGAAATGAATCTATCTTAAAATTTTTTTTCTTAACATTTATTTATTATTGAGAGACAGATACAGACAAAGCATGAGCACGGGAGGGGCAGAGAGAAGAGGAGACACAGAGTCTGAAGCAGGCTCCAGGCTCCGAGCTGTCAGCACAGAGCCTGACATGGGGCTCGAACTCAAAAGCTGTGAGATCATTACCTGAGCCAAGGTCGGACGCTCAACCAACTGACCCAGGTGCCCCTAGCCATTTCTTTTTTTAAGCCGCTTTCCTGAGAACCCAAGATTTTTACTTGCGTCTCATTAGCCAGGAGCTGGTTAAATCAGCAGCAAAACGTACTGAGAAATGGAATCTTTTACTTAAAAGTACTGCTGTACTAATTAGATATAATGCCTAAGGAGAAGGAAAGAATAGCTGTTAGTTGGCAACTAGCAGTTCTTGACATTATGAGACAGATATTTACCCACAAATGGATGTAGGCTACAAGTCAAGTGACAGATAATGGTAGAAAAATGAAGCAGGGTCAGAGAACAGAAAATGATTGGGTTGCCCTTTTTTTAGATGAGTTTTCAAGGCTATGAGGTGGTGACATTTGATCAGAATCCTAAAGAAAATACAGAGCTTAACCATAAAGTTATTTGCAAAAAGAGCATTCCAGTCAAGGGTATAAACAGGTGCAAAGTCCCTGAGGCAGGAGGTTTGTAGCTAGAATAGGAGCATGTTATGTACAAGACTGTGTGTGTGTGTGTGTGTGTGTGTGTGTGTGTGTGTGTTGTGTTACGTATGATTAGAATGGAGGTGGCTAGAAAGGAGATGAAAAAGCATAAGAATTTTACATTTTGTCTCTTCACTCTCAAAATGATAGTAAGAGTTAAAAATCATCAAGTGATTGCTATGCATCAAGCAGTCTATGCTTTTCAATGATTTTCCATATTTAATCTTCACATGTTCTGTGAATTGGGTACTATTGCTAACCAATATTTTACAGATAAGAAAACTGAACACATAGATTAACTAATTGTCTAGGTTGACATATCCAATATATGGCCTAGTAGACATATAAACCCAGGCAACTCCATCTGGAAGCTCAGTTTTAACTCCCACACAATACTCCCTTCCTGGTATCCCATAGGGCATGTTTCATTGTGAGCACACCCTTCAATGTTACTTATCACCTAGTTTAGGTCTGGTTTGGGGTAAGGCCTTTGGAGATCCTGTATTTATATTTTTATCTATGTATCCAATTTGTGGGGTCAATTTCTTTCAAAGACCACAGGACACCATTCATAGACCAAAACATGGAGACAGACCATCTTGTATCTGCTTTTAGGTTATTAAACGTGAGAAGTGCAAGAAGAGTTATTGGGGTCAAGGTGATTTGGAAATAATAACTATTAACCAAAGAATCCATGCCAGCCCAATCCCTTCCAGCTCTCTTGTGTGGCTTGTTAATAATGATCATTAGCATTCCAAATGTTAACAATTTTCAAGCATCTGCTCAGGTGAGACAGATTGAATTAGACTCTTGGTCTAATACTTAGTAGCTTCATATACTCAGGCAAGCGTTATGAATCAAATTGTGTCCCACAAAAGAGGACATCAGAATGTGACCTAATTTAGAACTAGGGTCATTACAGAGGTAATTGAGTTAAAATGAGGTTATTGGTGGGTCTTAATCCAGTATGACAGGTGCTATAAAAAGCTGAGATTTGGACACAGAGACAGACATACAAAGAGGGAAAATGATGTGCAGACACACAGGGAGAAGATGGCCATGTTGCAGGAACAACATCCTTGGCATCTATGAGCCAAGGATTGCCAAGAGTCACTGGCAAATACTAGAAGCTAGAAGAGGCAAGGAACAATTCTTCCCTGGAGCCATCACAGAGAAAATGGCCCTGTGGATATTTTGATTTCTGAGTCTAGCCTTCAGAATTGTGAGACATTGCTTTCAGCCACTTAGTTTGTGGGTACTTTGTTATGGCAGCTGTAGATAAATAGTATAGTAAGTTACTTAACTTCTGCCTGTCTCGGTGTCTTTACTTGAGGATTGGAGAATATGAATGTATGTATTGCCTGGCAAGTAGTTAATTGCTCAATAATTGTTAACACTTAAAATTATTTTGAGAACGAACGAAAGAAATGGGGCACGCATGTATTCCATCCCTCCCCTGCTGCTGACTTCTTAAAAGCTTAGAGTATTGATTGGTATGCATAAAGCACTTAGTGTGCCACAGCAGTCTTGACATAGGTCTGTTTTCTTTAATCATCTCAGGTTCCCATAGACTTTATTACCTTTATCATAAATATCCTTTTCCATCATTTGCTCTTGGGTTGGCATTCTGAAGAGCAGGAAAAAATATCTTTGATACTCTTTGCTATTTATGAAAAAAGAAAGATGAGTATAGAAGCACTGGATTGTGAGTCTGGAAATCTGGGTTTTCCTCTTGGACCTGTCCTATCAACGTGACCTCAGGACAGCCCTTCAACTCCTCTCAACTTCCCTCCCTGTACGTTGAAAGCTTGTACTTCCAATCTCCAAGATTCCTTTCATCTTGAAAGCTGACTCTGACATCCCTAGTTTGAAAATGTATGATTCTCTGGTTTATTAGTTAAAATTGTAAGCCTTAATGTAAGGTAGATCCTCATGAATTATGGGAAAGGTAACATTTTTTCCCCCAATATTTTGTGTTTAGACCTCCACATGACCACCTTGAGGACTCAGTCCCTGTTCTGGTACCTGGCATTAATTCCTGACTCTTGAAAGCCTGCCATACCAGCTGGTGCTGTCCTTAATCTAGCCCCATCAAAACTGCTAGAAAGGATAAAACTATTTAGAGGAGCAGTAAGTACCAGAACTTGAGTGGTTCCCTTTCTCATTATATAAAAGAGGAACAGGCATCTTCAGAACTGGGTTCAGAATTCTCATTTTCTGACTTCCAGCCCTGGGCTTTGTAATTCTTGTACTATTTCTTTTAGGCAAGATTTTCTAATGAGTGATTTATCTCATCCAATTATACATTTACTGCATTCAAAGGTTTTCAAGACAGAGCTAGTTAGAGATGGAGCTAAGTTACTGATTATATCTCCTCTAATGTGTAGGGTTTGGAAAGGCTATTTAGTCACCACAGTCCTGGTTCCCTCCTATGCTAACATTGGGCATTTTGGTGAGATGTCCCAAATTTATTATGTTTCCTAGAGGAGTAAGAGAAGGATGGTAACTTAAAAGGAAATATGGAAGCATGTATATAATCTGTTCATGTCACTCCTCAGATTAAACTAGTCTTAGTAACTGCAGCACAAAGTAGAAAGTTTTCATTTAGCGTGGCATATATGCAATGATTTGACTCCTAACTTTTCATCCTAATTTTTCTTTTATTTCTTATAGATATACTTAACTACTTACATTTCCAGAATATATCATTCCATTGTATGCACCAATGTCTTGAGGATATTGTCCCTTCTGTCTGGTACTTCATTTCTTGATTTGCCTACCTAATAAATTTCTATTCACTCTTAAAGACCTAACCCTAAGAACTACTATGCCAAGCCTTTTTTGCTGAACTCAAATACAGTTCATCTCAGTTTTTTACAGCCCCAGGATACCCAACACTTACCTCTATTATAACATTTATCATATTGTATTAAAATAATTTTATATCTGTTTCTATTCTTTTTAATTGTAAATTCATTGAGGATTGAGTTTCCATCTTATTTAGCTTTATTAGTCCCAAGTGCTTAGTTCAATTCATAGAACAGGGTAGGTTTGCCTCAAATAGATGTTAAGTGAATGATGGTTGGATGAAATAAAGACAATGCCAGATATACCAAAAGAGATCACAATCAAGAGAAAACACGGGGAGGTGTGTGCCTGGGTGGCTCAGTCAGTTGGGTGTCCAACTCTTGATATCGGCTCAGTTCATGATCTCATAGTTCATGGGATTGAACCCTGCATTGGGCTCTGTGCTGACAGTGTGGAACCTGTTTGGGATTTTCTCTCTTCCACTCTCTCTGTCCCTCCCCTATTCTCTCTCTCTCCCTCTCAAAATAAATAAATAAACTTATAAAATAAAGAAAACACAAGGATGACTCTTGTCTTCAAATCCAAGGAATACTTTTCATATCTCCTACCTCCCCAACTAGTTCTAGCAACACTTTACAGATTACAGACTGTTCTTATAACTTCTTTTGGGAGGCTTAGTTTGTATTCACTGACAAAGCTAAATCTGAAAACATTTAACATATAGATATCAATATTATTTACTGGACATTATACTTAGATTATGACATTAGGGAAAAATAAATTGTGTGTATTCCACGTAATGGTTTTACAATGGTACAAATGAACTGGATAATGGTTTTTGGGTTAGATTACTCCAGGTCACTGGCAAGCTAAATTGAACCATGTTCAAAATTGAGCTGGTTTTAGAAAACGTTGGTTGCCAAAGATTCCTCTACACTCCAGTACTTTTTGACACTTGAGGCTTACAGTAGATTTTTTTGTGTTAAAATGATAAAATCTGTGCCAAAAATTTTTAGTGGGGGATGCACTGGAGAGGGGAGGCTCTATGAGTTGGGGTTTATTATGCACTATTTCCTGTTTGGAATGTGAAAAGAAGGGATGGGAGGGGAACCATTTATAAACAGGGATGAACATTTAACAATATGAGTTTACTCCCAGCAACTGTTCCATGCCAACACCTAAGGCAAGTTTATTCAAATCTTACTTCACCAGAAATGAGTTTGGATTCTTGGATTATTATGGCTCCTGGGATTTTTGACCACAAAATAAAAATTTTAAATTACCTGAATTGATCTTAATATATGTTGGCTATGGTGAACTGAATGTATTCACTCACTCAACTGACAAGAGGAATTTGTTAAGCATTTTACTTTTGTTTGGAATTAGAAATGCATAGATGAAGGAAGAAAACTACCCTTAATTTTTTTATAGTTTACTTGGGAAAACAGTAATATTTACAAAAACACAGTATAAGATGGAACATATTATTAAGAGATAAGAGTGAAAGATTATTGGATAACAGATGGACCATGTGACTATTCATCTCTGAATGCATAAAGAAGGGTTGGAGAAGGTGATATATGTGGTAAGCTCTGAAGGATGAGTAAGAAAATGCAAGAATGCCATTACCAGATTGAGAAAAGTGTGTATGCCTTATCACCCCACTGAATATCATCACCATTTCAATGAAAAAATGCTTTTTCCAGTAACAATGGCTGCCAAAAATGCAGTAATGAAAGCAGCAATATGAAGCTTTCTAAACATTTCCATACTCTGGGAACTATAGTCATCCCTGTTGACTAACAACAGAAAAGTTTCACTAGAATACGGAGCAAGAGGAACTCATACATTGCTGATAGCAGTGTATATTTTACAACCTATTTCTAAAGTGTTTGATATTTATCTTCTAAAACTGAATATAATCATCCTCTACTATCCGGCAAAATATGCTTATGAATATTCATATATAGATCACATTCATATGATGTGAACATGGATATAGATATTAATATATAGATAGATACATAGGTAGATGATAGATATCTAGCAGAAATATGGATATACTGAAAGACATGAATGGGAGTGTTTATGGCAGCTTTATTCTCAATAGCACCAAACTGAAAAAAATAAATAAATAAATTATGGTATAGACTTCAATAAAATACTATTATAGGGATGGTAAGGAACACAATTTTGCTACATGCAATAACAGGGAAGAATCTCGTAAGCATAATGTTGAATGAATAAGTCAAGCACAGATGAGTCTGTATTATTCTGGTTATCTAAGGTTTAAAATTGGCAAGAAAAATCAATACACTGGAAGTCATATGGTTTCTGGGGTTTTATTTCTTGACCTAGACAGTGCTTTTGTTTATATCTACATTACAAATGTTCATTAAGCTGTACCTTTAGAATTGTCACACTTTTCTATATATTTGCTACAGTTCAAGAAAGATTTAGTAAATTTTAAAAAGAAAAAAATGTAATTGTATCTTATTTCCATTTTTATAAAAGTTCTTTCTGTGTGTATATCCAAATGGAATGACATTCATCAAATATTCTCTTGTTATTTCTAGATGCTGGGGTTTTGAGTATCTTTCTTTTGTGTTTATATACATTTTTCTTTGTACTTTTTTGTGTTGACTGTTGTTTTCAAAACAAACATATCACCTTTACTAAAGTAGTTTATTTAACACAAAAGATCATCAAGAACAGTGTTTTATGTATATACCATAGATGAAAAAAGTTCTAGGTTTGAAAACTGTAATATATATATTTTATTCGAAATTACAAATTCCATAAAATGAAGGATGAATATTATTTATTTATTTATTTATTTATTTATTTATTCATCGCCAGAAGCACAGTGTTTTCTAACAATGTCTTATAAACAGGAGGCATCCAAATGATACTTGTTGAATGACAAAATCAAGGTCTTCACCCTACAATTTTAAAGTCATTGTCAGTGACTTCTGGTGTCACCCTTGTTTGATAAGAAGAAGACAAATACATAAAAATTCCTTATTTATTCCAGAGCCCAACTTACCTATTTCAGGAAGTTTTTTCCACCTTTTTTTTTGACAAAACCTTTGTAATGGCCAAGTGAATACTGATTTCATGGAAGAACTGGAGAACGGGGGTTCAGGAAGCCATTAAGCAGCAGGCTAGCATTGCAAGTCCCTCAACATCTTGGGATCTGAATTGCATCATCCATATAGTAGGGAATGGAACAGGAACACCATTTACTGAGATGACTATACATGATTTTACATCTGTATATCAATGACCATAAAGCATATATACCCCAACAAAATTCTTGTTGGTGTGATTGTGTTTTGCATTGTTACTATGGAGGCTTCTTCTCCATCAAAGGTAGGTAATTACCTGTATGTATTAGCTCTCAGGTGTGATGGTAGATTACTCTCACAAAGGAAAGACATTTATTTTGAAAATTTCATACTTACTCTTCACCTTTAATCTGAAGGAATTATTTCTGGTTGAATTTTCTTAAGAATAAACAATACCAAACTTTGCACATATAAAACAAAAGAGCTGATACCCAGAGTAAAAAAAAAATGTCCAGTTATACCTATGAAAAATCAGAAAGACCTATGTAAAAATGGTGTTTGAGAGACATGATGTCTTTTATGAGAAAATTTACTTACTTTTGTCCAAAGTAAAATTACTCTGAGCTTCTCCTTAGGAATTTTCCTCTGTTGCAATGCCCTCTCTGGATCCCATGGTCCGTTGTGAAGTCAAACACCTCTTATGATGAAATACCCAAAGTCTGTAAACCATAAACAGTTAATGTAGTTAGAGAGTACTCTAAAATGGGTATATCAATATATATGTTTTACTTCAGAGCCAGTAAGTTTTTACTATTTCAAATCTTTATGTGCTTCTCACCCTTGAGGGCTAAGAAAAAAATATTTCAGTTAATATAATATAAAAAGTAAATATTAGGTATAGAGATGAAATTTTCTCATAACCCAATAGGTAAAGAATGTTGAACCAAAATTGTCAGGGGACTTGTGTTCTCATTTATTTCAACCCCTAACTATCTGTACGACGTTAGATAAAACATACTGTAACAGGTTCAACAGAGAATGGGACAACCAGTATAGACAATTTTTCCAAGGAGTTTTTGTGGTCAAGAAGGTGCACAACAGTTCTATGCCTGAAGAGGTGCAAGGGATCAAGTACGTTTACAGTTTTAAGGTAGGACATTTTACCATACTGAAAATTTACCATACTACAAAAAGGCACGGTGAAGGTGGAGTTGAGGGAAAGAAATATTGATGCAACAACTAAGTCCTTGAACAGGTGGGAGAGATATTTAAGTGGGCCAGAGTTGAAATTATTCCTTTAAAAATACTGCCTTAAAGATGAAAATTTGGAATGCCCTGGTAGGCAAAGAATCCAATGAAATTGAAATTGAATTAAAGCAAAGAGAACATGAAATGTATAGTGAAAAGGGGAAATTATAAATATACTCTATATACTCATAAACAATTTTAGAAATATTGTCCTTAATCTGCAGTTGTATGTTTTTTCAAACCCATTGCACCTCATCATTTTTTTCTTTTCCAATTCTGTTTGTGTTTTGACTAATTAGCCATCATTAAATGTAACCAATGGTGGTAGAATGGAAAGTTAGGAGTTTTTATACACAACCACTCTTCCCTAAGAGAAAACAGATATTGCCTAGGTTTGGTAAGCAACTTTTAAATTTTCACCTTTATATAAAAATCACCTCTGAGAATATCAAATGAACTGACATTGGATGCATTAATTTTATTTGTTTAATTTAATTTAATATATTTTGTTTTATTTATTTTATTTTATTTTATTTTATTTATTGTATTTATTTTATTTTATTTTATTTTATTTATTTTATTTTATTTTATTTTATTTTAAGCTTTCTTTAAAATCTTCATTGGTTAATTTTTTTTCCCCAAATTTTATATAAATTCTAGTTAGGTAACATATATTGGTTTGAAGAATAGAATTTAGTGATTCATCAATTACATATAACGCTACTCAACGGAACAAGTGCCCTCCTTAATACCCATCATGCATTTAACCCATTTAACCTATTTAATTCACCCACTTCCCCTCCATCAACCCTCAGTTTGTTCTTTATGGTTTGCTTCCCTCTCTTTTTTTCCCTTCCTCTATTTCCATCTATTTTGTTTCTTAAATTCCACATGTAAGTGAAATCATATGGTATTTGTCTTTCTCTGACTGACTTATTTCACTTAGCATAATACATTTTAGCTCCATCCATGTCATTGCGAATGGTAAGAATTCATTCTTTTTGATGACTGAGTAATATTCCATTATATATATGTGTGTGTGTGTGTGTGTATGTATATATGTATACATACATACATATACATATGTACATTCATGTACATATACGTAGGTACATACATGTGTATACATATACATGCATACACACATGCATACCACATCTTTTTTATCCATTCATCAGTTGATGGACACTTGTACTGTCTCCATAATTTGGTGGATACATTAATTGTAGATTACACATTTCATTGGGAAATGAGTTCTTGGTCACAGGCAATGTTTTGTGAGAAACACTCACATAAAATATTTAGTTTTCCATAAATTGAAGCACTGGTAGAGGCCTGATGGTTAAAGGGGATATAGAAAAACACAGAATCATTGATATGTGTATAATTAATGATAATATAATTACACACATGTACATCTTTTGTTGTATATATATATGTATATAGTATATAGTATATAGTATATATAATCTAGAATCAAAATATATAACTATGCCAGTGAGAACAAAGCATTGTCTGCTTTGTATCAGAAAGGCCAGTAGAGATAGCCACTTGTGAACAGATTAATTAACTAACAGGATGGTATCGTATTTGAAATTTTGAGTTGGTAATTGTCCTGTCAAATTGCAATGCCTGTGATGATAGAACACTGTGGCCATGTTGGAGGGGATTCTTTACCTTCAAATGTATTCTCCTAGACCCACTTATGGTTATAAGAGCACATCGAGAAGGAAAGATACTAATTTCCATGGTAAGGAGTCATCCTGTTCTTGATTATTAGAATGCTGATTATTAGCAGATTTCTGGTATCACTGCTTTTGGACTCAAGCTATTCTCTGGTTTTGTTTAGGCATTGATCCTTGTATGTGAACTTGCCCAGGAATTGATTTATGTCCTGAGATATAACCAACTTTTCTTGCCAATGCTGGCATTGAAGCATTATGTTCAAAAATGGCCCATGGAGAGAGAACTTTCTTTCTTCACTGTTCACCCAGGGCTCAAGGCTTTAGGGACTTGTTAGTGATGGCTACCTTACTTAACAGGCTATAAGAACCAACCCCAGACACCCTCATAGGTGCATAGAAGGTTGAGGAATACTGTGGATGAAGGCGGTCAGGGTAGTTTTGAACATACTGGCCTTCAGATCCATGTATTCATGCATCTAAGCTCATCCTGTAGAAGTCTCTACTGGCCCAGATCTGACATGCTAAACTTTATAAAAATGGGGGTTTATAAAGTTCTCTGACTGTATTTATTATTTGAGATTATGCATAAAGTAGATAAGTGATTACATTTACTTTTTCTCCAGTTGCTTTTCTTAGAGTCAGAGAGATCCACACAACATCATTTCTTAGAGTATTCTCAAGTGGTATTCTCACATAGAAGACAAGGTTCTGGACCCCAAATAGTGAGAAGACACTGGAGAAACAAAGGTAAGCAAGCTTCTCCACCCAGGGACTTCTCAGAGCCTTTACCTGCTGATGGGCATGGTGAACCTTCTGGAGAGGGACATGGCATGCCATGGTTCTCAAAATTAGATTAGGATTGGGAAATACTCCCCTTGGGAATAATGGATCAGGTCCGGTTTTCAAGTTTTGAACTTTCTATAGCTATGCTAGCTGTGGAAACTAGTCAAATGGAAGTTGTTTATGGGGTTACCCCACTTTTCCTTAAAGCTTTTTCTGATGTGCTCTTACCCCATTTCCCCTTCTCCATCATTCCTAATCAAAACATTTTTTTCCTAAAAACAAAGTCTTTTTCCTCTCATAAAATTATTATTTGACTATTATTTATCCCTCACTTATCACTTAAATTCAAGTTCATAGATAGTTACTTGCATGTCTGTTACCCCTTCTAAGTTGCAAATTTCTTTTTTGTGTCTTTAAATTTTTTTTAATGCTTATTTATTTTTGAGAGACAGAGAGAGACAGAATGTGAGTGGGTGAGGGGCAGAGAGAGAGGGAGACACAGAATCCGAAGCAGGCTCCAGGCTCCAAGCTGTCAGCACAGAGCCCGATGCGGGGCTCGAACCCATCAACCATGAGATCATGACCTGAGCAAAGTCAGATGCTTAACCAACTGAGCCACCCCGGCACCCCTTCAAATTTCTTTAATATACATGAGCAACACATCCTTTATCTTTGATCCTTAGTGTGAGTTTACAAACTAGCAGTCTGTGGGCCAAACCCAGTCCATAGACTGCAGGGTATTATAGAAAAATCCTCTTTGAGTTAGTTGACAGTATTTAAATTTTAAGAATTTTATGCTTTGAGAAACCAGAAGACCTGGCAGTAATTAGCTGGTATTCCAGCATGGCCAAAATTGGCAGAAGTTAAATAGCAAATGTCCTCCTTACATAGGACATGCACTGTCTTGTGCATCAGGTTTCCATCTGGGCTGCTTTTTAAATTTGCTTCTTCTTGTGTTGGAGGTATCTGAGTGGACAGCCCTTGTGTTGAGACCTTGCTAAGCAAAAGAAATAGAGTAGTCTTTCAATAAATGTTGCCTTAAAAAAATATTGAAGGGGAACCTGGATGGCTCAGATGGTTAAGCATCCAACTTGGGTTCAGGTCATGATCTCGCAGTCTGTGAGTTCCAGCCCCATGTTGGGCTCTGTGCTTAAAGCTCAGTGCAATAGAGACTGCTTTGGATTCTGTGTCTCCCTCTCTCTGCCTTTCTCCTGCTCTCTCTCCATCTCTCTGTCTTTCTCTCAAGAATAAACATTAATTTTTTTAAGTGTTGACTAGTTTAAAATTGAAGTGTGTTTTAGTTCAGATTCTTCCAGAAGCAGATCCACAGACAAAGATTCAAATTCAAATAGTTTCTTTGAGATGTAAAAGAAGTAACATAAGTGATTCAAAGAAACAAAAAAGGGTGCTTTTGGCCAGCTGTCTCTGTAGGTAACTAGAGTAGATCTTTCAGGAAAGTTCTAGTAACAGTGGAAAATATACAGCTTAGAATCATTAAAGGGAAAGAGAATTGGAATATCTATATACCAACTCCTGTCAGTTAGACCCTGGGGGGTGTAATGCCTAAACATATTTATCTGCAACCCATATAGGCAGACTAGCTCCATCAGATTTTGGGAAAAGCCTTCAGTCTAGAGATGCTGATTTGAATATTTGGAAATTAGACAGAAGAAGCTAGAAGGGCAAGATTCCAGAAATATCAATAGGGCATTGGCAGAGTCCCTCACAAACTGGTCTGGTTGGAAGAAGAAAGGAAGGAACTGCTAAGCATTTCTGTTAGCTGCAGTTAGAACTGATTTAAACTCATAAACACAGTTATCCCTTGTCCTTGTTCCTCCAGCTTCCCACCTCACATTTCCAACCACAGAGTAGTAAGAACACTTTTTTCTCCTGTTCCATTTAGAAAGTCCTCTAAGTAAGGGATCTGCTCCTCTTGTGTTTTTGTTCTCCTTCCAGACTTCAGAAAGTTTATTTAAACTTGATGCCATATGGATGACAATGCCCAGAGCAGACCAGCCCATAGGGTGACAGAAACCTTGAGTAACATTAGATATGGCTCTGTCCACAGTTCACTTGGAAATACAAGAAAATTCTTGTTCCTCTTGATGTAAATACATTTGCAATTTCATTCAATATTTGCAAATAAAAGTTACTTGTTATTGGAAAATTATTCGAGGTTGAAAGGAAAAGTCATTCAAGATCATCAAAGTGTATTTCACTGATAAAGCGATGTTTGTGTCTCACTGTGTTGCATGAAATGTGTTCCTTTCATAAACAACAGGAAAAATTTTAAAATAGATACTTCTGTTTTTAGAGAAAGAAAAGAAATAATCAAACTGAACTCCCCTAGATATCCAGACAAAGTGGAAAGGTTCATTCTCCTTCCCTTTTAAGTGGGAATATAGTTAACTCCTGACAACTTTCCTCTGTATGCCTGTGTACCAATGCAGCTATATGAAGTCACTCTGGGATTGTGAGGCTTATAAGATTCTAGAAGCAGGATTTGGGCTCAGTTTGCTTTTAAAAAAAGAAATAAAAATGCTTCCCCCCCCCCTTTTCTAAAGAGTATTGATTTCCCTTAGGAACTAACAATATCTCCAGCCATGCTTAATTTGGAGTTCATGTGGTATTGAAACTCTGTGACAAACTACAATTTTTTTTTCCTGAATTAGTTTTTTCATGTGCTGTACTTCACTGAGATTGTTTAAAATTAACTTATAGTTGCTATTAAAAGGTAAGACTTGATGCTCAAAATTTTATTTTCTTTTTGTTTATTTTTCAATGAATTATCACCTAATTCAGAGAAATCTGGGAAATTCAATAACATGTTTAAATTTCTGGGAGGAAGCTATAATTTTTATAATCTAAAAATAAGTATTGATTTTATTAGATTTAATATATGCATTGAGTTTTTTCATGGTTTATTGTTATTTAAGAACTACAGATTTAATGTAGGGGCGTGGTATGCGTCCATAAGGGAGGGGGGAAGAGATTGCTCAAACACTGTGAAGTAAAACTTGTAATCATTTTAAGGTTTAATCACCATATAAACAGAATATTAAAAGTAGATATTAACGTGTAATCTGAGGAGTAACATTTATCTTTTACTGACATAAAACTGTTTAAAGTGTTAGCATTAAAATTCAAAATAAATGTGGTCATTTTGACATACATCCAATGTACATTTCTCAAATATTTAAGCAAATATTAGTTTTGACATATGTCTGCTAGGAAATGAGAACACTATCAGAAGACTGAGTACTTTTTTCAAGGTGTGCGGTTTGTGTATACATTCCTACGAGATGGTTCTGAAGCTCTACCCACGCCTGGGGTTGCTTATTAATACTTAGAATATAAGTACTTCAAATGGACTTGAAAGTGGTGTGAGAAACAGATGTTTTGCCTGAAGTTTATATTTTTCATGCATACCTGCCTGCTCATTCCAAAAAAGGCAGACCTCAGAAACTGAAGAAGAAAAACCATGCCCTGTACCCAAAAGCAAACGAACAAACTAATAGAAGCTGTTAAGTATAATTTGCTTTCTTAATAAAAATAGACATTGCTGGGATAGGCAGATTACAGCAAGTATGATATTGAATGTGTCATTTTCCCCCCAGTCTGCTGAATCTCCAGCTCCAGTTCTGTTATTATTTCATAAAATTTGAGAGCTCTGATGCAAACATAATATGTGTCTGAATACCTTCTGTTTGCATAATTGCAAATCCTAGAGTGATAATGAATATAGAAATAATAGTCATTTTAGGGTCATGGATCCTTGGAAATAGTTTAAAAAAAGTATATGAACCCTTTTTCTAAGACAATACCACAAAATCCATCCAAAATTCAGGGGATTCATGGGCTTCAATAATTCTATCTGTAGAGATCATAGGCCTCATTCTAAGTACTTTGTATATAGTTCCACTTTATGTAAATAAAATATTACTATTTATTTTTAAAAGACATCTCTGTAACTAACTTGCTCATCTTGAGATTAGTCATTATTATTTAGAAAAATATCATCTTCTTTATTTAGACCTCTTGTGGACCACAATGCAGCAATTGTTGTGAAAGTGCTTGGTAAGTTTATAATCGTGATTCATTCATTTGCCAAATATTTATTGAACACTGACTATGTGCCAAGTTTTGTTCAATGGGCTAAAGGTGCCGAGATGGAGAAAACAGGGTACAGAAGAAGGGGCACATGCTCTG
The DNA here is from genome assembly GCF_014898765.1 of Herpailurus yagouaroundi. Lineage (NCBI taxonomy): Eukaryota > Metazoa > Chordata > Mammalia > Carnivora > Felidae > Herpailurus > Herpailurus yagouaroundi. The sequence goes on from NW_024412376.1 coordinate 153,239,235, forward strand.
GGGCCAGACATGGGTCCACATCTTGGGTTATCTTACTAGTTGATTCCCTTGATTTTATATATGTATAAATATATATAATGTATACATATAATAATATATATATAGCATTTATATAAACAGTTAAAGTATTAATAGACTAACATACCAGTTATATATACTTATCTATATTTTATATATTTAATATATTTACATACAAATGAATGATATGTAATTATATACATTTTATATAAATATGTATTTATGTGAAAAATTTTTTACTTATTTCATATGTGTACGAAGTATATACATATATATGAGATGATATATAAGTCCAAAACTTACAAGGATTAAATAGTAGGGGAAAACATGGGGAAAAAAAGCATGAGAAAGGATCTACCATTCATATGCTTCTGGTACTTTATTAATATTTGTTTCTTTCTTTCCTCCTTTTGTACCCCTAAAGTAATTCAATTACTAATGAGACAAACACACTTGAAGATAAAGAATTACAGTGTTGGAAGATAGGAATAAACACAAAGAAGGCAAGGCCTAACTCTGCCTTAAAGAATTGATGAACCTCTCTTCAAGGAGGAGCTATCTGAGTTAAGATACAACTGAGAAGTAAGATTTCTCAGGTTGAAGAAGAATAGAGAGGCACATTTGAAGCATGAGAAATGCCTTTGAAGGGTGCAAAATTATGGACTTCAGTGAAAGTCAAAATGTTTGTACAGCTGGATAGGGAAAAATAGGGATTTGGGTGAAGTTCATGGAGGTTGGAGAGAAAATGATAAAAACAAAGGTTGGTCCAGATACAAAGGGTTATGTATACCACATGAGGGAGTTTTCCTTTTGTCCGTTAGGGACACGGGGGCCATTATATGTGTTTCAGTGTGACTAAAACTTGCTTTTGAGCAACATAGACTTGGACTATTATCTAAGACTCAGTTTTCAATTTGTGAAACAGGACGAATATTAGTACACAGTATATAGGCTAACTTTATGGAATTTAAGTGTGATAGAGCAAGTGAGCCTTCTTGCCACAGTGCCTGGAATACGGTCAATATTCAATAGATATCAACCACTGTAGTAAAAAAAAAAACCTCATGAAATTAAGTGCTACCCTTTTTGATTTGGCACTTTCCTCTTGTAGATTCTTGCCCTAGGCAGCCAGAGCCATCACTCTGCTTCAGGAAAACAAAATTTTTATGGCACAAGTGTTTTTAAAATAGGTTCTTCAAGTCTAGTAAGAGGCCATTTTAGAAAATATAATTTTTTATTTACAAGAGCAGGATTTTGTTAGGGGAAAAAAAAGACTGAAGAATCAATGGGAGAAGATTTTGAAGAATGCAGGATATAAAGCATATTTTTAAACAAAAGATCAAACGGATGATAAAGGAAGACTATCTGCTTACATCCCAGAGGCTAAATGAACTTCATACGGACTGTGGGGAAGTTAGAGAAGAATTGGATGGAGATGTGTCTTTAAGACGTTCTATTGGGCTTGAGGCGGGGAACTACATCTAAGGGTTCTGGGGAGAGTGAATTCAGTAGCAGTAGGACTGACCACCATCACCTGTTCCTAGTGTCAGGGAGCATCATGAAAGGCAAGCTGATGTCTTGGGGCTTCTTAGCTCATGAAATGAGCACTAAATGTCCTCTACTGAGGAGTCAACCGGTTGGCCTTCCCACCACTTAGTGGGAGACCTTCCACTTTTCAGTGGGGGATCTTCCATCAGTAGCTGTCCGAGTTGTCTGAGTATTTTCCTACACAAGTTTCTTCCTCTTTACTTCTTGATTCCTGTCTGCACTGCACTGTACATATATTTTCCTTTCTCATTATCCAAGTACACTTGTAAACCCCAGACACTGATGGTAGAATTGGTGACAAGCGAATAAGTTTAATGGTGGCGAAGAAAAAGTCCTCGGCATCCATAGTTGCTGAAACCCGTCCCCAATTTGCCATTAACAGAAATTTAGAATCATTTTAGCATTATTATTGGAAGATAAAAACAACTTAGCAGAGTGTGGGAAAATCCCAGGTGACAGACTAAAATAAGGCATATTTTTACTGGTAGATTGCTCACAGAGACTTTATCTTTTTTGGTCATGATTGTTCCTGGCACAAAGCAGAGTGATGATATATTGGAGGGCTTTTGGAGTTTCACATCTAATGCCTTGTTTCCTCTTCAGGCTTGGGGATAGCCAGACCATGTATTCGTAAACCCCCCTAAATCTAGTTTTCTTATTGTAAGTGGGATTAATGATATGTAATCTTCACTCAGTTGTAGTTACAATGAGGTAAAGTATGAGAAGAGTTTAGTTATTATTATTATTATTATTATTATTAACAAAGCCTGTCCATACAGGATTCTATTTACACTCTTAGTTATATATATATACTTCATTCAGCTCATTGATGACTATCTTAATGGTAGAGTGAGGGGCAAAAAAGTAACAAATCATCAAAAGATGAAATCAAGTGCCTGGTTAAAATAGCCACCCTTTTGGACCAAACAGAAAGTTTGTTTATGAATCTTGAAAGAGAGTGGGGAGTCTGGGCAGGTTAAGATGGTCTACCTCATCAAGACTCCAGTTTTTGAAGTTGTAGCTGGAAGGGTTGAAATTTACAGTACTCTTCTTCAACCATCAATAATATTTTCATAGAAGTCCAGTAATTTCTGGAGGCAGCGTGTACATTTAGTGAGGGGAATTTTTGCTTGTGAATTTTCAAGTGTGAAAACAGTCATTTTTGATTATTCTAGTATTCTGATTTAGCACATGTATTGATTCTGAGGATAAGGCAAAATCTGCTACATTTTGATGTTTAGTAGTGAAATATGATGTGATTTCAAAGGAACTTTTGATAACAGATTTGGAGAAAATCATGTCCTTAATTTCATAATAGTGGAGTGGATTTAATGGATGGTTATAAGATGTATATTTTATGACTCCCTCTCAAATAAGACCTTCCCTATATGCATATATTTTACTGAATTTTCAAACACACAAAAAACTTTACAAAAATTTAGACCACTGGATTCTGGAAATGTGCTATAAAAAATGTTACAATAAAATACAATTCATAATTTGAAATTTCTAACTAATACTAAGCATTTTTATTAGAGAAGTTACTGCTAATCATTTGAGATTTTGAGGAATCTACAATAGAATAATAAATACATTCAGTGTATTCTTAATAGACAATAGAATAATGACAAAGATACTTGCAGATTTTATTTACTTATTTTTCATACTGATACTCATCGAGTGAATTATTCACCAAATCATATTGTCTATAGATATTTTAAAGTCTCAACAAATCACATCTTTCTGAAATCATCTTAATGGAATTTAGTTTGAGTTCTTTCCTCGAGTATTAGATTTAATGTCATTAATGTGATTCCTATGGATATTATGTCCCCTATAAATCAGTATTTATAAACCAGAGTCGGAAGAAGGAGGTCCTAAGATCCTATTCTTTCCTGCATCCTTGATTCCTTGCTTATCCCTTATCTTGGCTTAACTCCTTGCAAACGTTGCTAATAGTAACCAAAAGATGAAAGATTTGAAATTTCCACTTGTTTTCGTCTCTTCTATAATGTTAACTTATCTAGAGAGCTAGACTGTGAGACCCATGTTTATGTTTTATTATTATCAGTAATTCTCAATGAGACTTTAATTGCTTTAATTTCTGTTCTGAATGTGGTGTCTGGGATGTGTTCCAGAATTTCTTCCCTTGAAAATAATAATAAAAATACATCTAGGTTTTGATTTTGCAAACATGTCTTTTGTTTAATGGTTCACTGCATGAAATGTTAGTGAATTATATGTTTTGTTATCTTCAATTTTATTATAAATTCTAACTGCAGGGGCTTGTTGAAAAAAAGGTTGAGGTGACTAGTAATAATCCAATAAGAGTTAATGAAGCATTTTCAAAAATTTGTTTATCAAATTTATATTTTGAATCATGTTTTTTTTAGTCCTTGCTACTTATAAATTACATCATAGTGAATGACAAGTTAGACATGAGGTGAAGCTTTCGGCCTATTTCTTATTTTGTTTTCCCTTGACAGATGATAAGCCCTTTGTCATCTAATATTTAGCTCTATTTTCAAATAGAAGCTTCATCATAACAAAGCAATGAAAATGTTTAAGTTGGGAGTTGTCAACATTATACAGTTGGTATATTGTATAAACCGATTTCAAAAGACGTAATTTTGCAGTTACATATCTGTTTCCAGGGCAGAAATGTTTCTGAAAACTTCTTTCTCTATTGGACTTTATGGTATAAAAAGCTATTTTTCATTGACTTTGGGCTATTCTTTTGGGAAATGTGTCAAACCAAGTATAGAAGAAAAATCACAGATCAGAACTGGGGAAGCTTTTAGAGCTGCATCTTTAATGCAGAACAAATACACTATTATAACTTCCATGAGTCATATTTTATACTTCATAAAGTCCACCTGTTGCAAGTATACAATTCAATGATTTTTAAAGTAAATTTGCAAGTTGTACAACCATCACAATAAATCAGTTTTACATCTCCAACACCCCAATAAAATCCCTTGTGTTCGCTAACTATAAAACTCTTTCCCCCACACCCCCTACCCCTACCACCTCAGGCAACCATTAATCTATTACCTATCTCAACAGGTATACCTTTTGTGGATATTTCACATAAAAACAATAATGTCATATATGTTCTGTTGTGTCTGGGTTCTTTCACTCAGCACACCGTTTTTGAGGTTTGTTCAGAGTGTACCATGTATCAGTAGTTTATTTCTTTTTATTGCTGAATAGTATTCTGTTGCATGGCTATACCACTTTATCTATCCATTCATCAGTTGAGGAATATTTAGGCTCTTCTAATTTTTGTCTGGCATTAATAAAGTGGCTAAGAGTATCTGTGTGGAAGTCTTCCTATGGATACATCTTTTCATTTTTCTTAGATACCTAAGAGTAGAATTCCTAGGCCATATGACAAATGAATGTTTAACTTTTTGAAAAATTTTTATTTAAATTCCAATTAGTTAACATACAGTGTAATATTAATTTCAGGTGTACAACATAGTGATTCAACACTTAATTCAACACCCAGTGCTCATCACAACAGGTGCACTCCTTAATCCCCATCATCCATTTCATCCCCCTCCCCACCCACCTCTCCTCTGGTATCATCAGTTTAGTAAGATTTTGGTTCTTGGTTTGCCTCTCGCTCTCTCTCTTTTTTCCCCTATGCTCTCTTGTTTTGTTTCTTAAATTCCACATATAAGTGAAATCCTATGGTATTTGTCTCTCTCTGATTTCACTTAGCATAATACTCTCTAGATCCATCTAAATTCTTTTGATGACTAATATATATATATATATATATATATATATATATATATATATATCACATCTCCTTTATCTATTCATCAGTCTGTGGACACTTGGACTGTTTCCATAATTTGGCTATTGTAGATAATGCTGCTATAAACATCGGGGTGCATGTATCCATTTGAATTAGTATTTTTGCATTCTTTGGGTAAAAACCTAGTAGTGCAATTGCTGGATCTTAGTGTAGTTCTGCTTCCAACATTTTAAGAAACTCTCACCCTGTTTTCCAGTGTGACTCCACCATTTTATATTGCCACTAGAATGTATATGATGTCTCATGTCTCACATTCATTTATTATTGTCTGTCTATTTTATTAAAGCCATTTTAGTAAATGTGAAATGGTATCTAGTGTGGTTTAATTTGCATTTTCTAATGATTAATAATGTTGGACATCTTTATACTTATTAACCACTTTTGTATCTTTTTTATTCAAATGTATATTCAAATTACTTGCTTATATTTGTTGGGTAATTTCCTTATTATTGAAGTATAAATATTTTCTGTATATTCAAGATATGAACCTTTATAAGACACATAATTTACAAAATATATTCTTCTGTTTATTTTTCAATTTTCTTGATGATGTCTTTTGAAGCACAGATAGGTTGGATTTTGATGAGGTCAAAGTTACTGTTTTTTAAAATTTTATACACCATGGTTTTGGTATCATACCTAAGAAATCTTTACTTAACCCAAGATCTTAAAGATTATCTCCTACATAGATTTCTATATATGCTGTAACAAATCATCACAAACTTAGTGGCTGAAAACAATATATATTCATTATATTGAAGGTTTGCAGTTCAGAGTTCTGAGACGGATATCACAGAGCTAAAATAGAGGGGTTGGCAGATGTATATTCCTTTCTAAAATTTATTAGGGGAGAATGAATTACCTGGCCTGTACCATCTTCTAGAGGTCACTGACATTCCTTTGCTTGTGGCCCTCTTCCTCAATCCTCAAAGCCAAAACAGCAAGTCAAGTTTTCCCCTTGTATCATTTTTATCTGACTCTGACTTCCATTTTCCCCTCTCATCTACTTTTAAAGACCCTTGTAGTTACATTGGCTCTTCTTAGCTGAAAAATACTTCTATTTGAAGTTCAGGTAATTAGCAACTTCATTCTATCTGCAACCTTAATTACCCTTTGCCATGTAGCTATGACAGGAATGGGCCTCCCTGAGAGGCCATTAGTCTTCCTCACACATAGACTTTACTTTTGGTGTAATATCTAATAAATTGTTGCCTAACCCACGGTCCACGAGATGTTTTCCTATATTATCTTCCAAAAGTTTCATTATTTTAGCTCTTATATTTACGTTTATAATAACTTTTGTGTTATTTTTATGCATAGTACCAGAGTCTAAGTTCATATTATTGTGGATGTATAGTTGTTTCATCAAGAAAGGTATACTTTTCCTTAATTGCTTGCTTTTCATCTTTGTCAGAAATCAATTAAGTAAAAATGTAAGACTTTATTTCTAGACTCTCAACTCTGTTCCATTAATGTGTATGCTTATCCTTATTCCAATGCTACTTTGTCCTCATAACTGTAGCTTTACGTGAAGTTTGAAAGTGGAAAGTTAAAGTCTTCCCATTTTGTGCAGTTTTTCTCAAAATTGTTTTGGCTATTTTAGATCTTCCCTTTTTACAAGTCCACATACATTTTGAACCACTTTTCAATTTATGCAAAAAAAAAAAAAAAACTGCTGGAATTTTGAAAAGGTTTGAGTTGAATCTACAGATCAACCAAGAATAGTGTCCATCTTAATAATACTGAATCTTGGAATCTGTGAACGTGGAATTCTCCTCTAATAATTTAAATCTTCTTTATTTTTTTAAAGTTTATTTTACTATTTTGAGAGAGAGTGTGAGACAGAGGGAGTAATAGAGAGAGGGAGTGAGAGGGAATCCCAAGCAGGCTCTGCACTGTCAGCACAGGGCCTGCAGCAGGGCTCAAACTCAGCAAGGGTGAGACCATGGCCCGAGCTGAAACCAAGAGTCAGATGCTTATCTGACTGAGCCACCCAGGTGCCCTTAGATCTTCTTTAATTTCCCTTACTGATATTTTCTCATTCCAACTATAAAATTCTTACAGTTCTTTGATTGAACTTTATTTTTTGTCACTATTATGAAGAGTTATAGAATAAATATGCTTCGATTACATATTAATGCTAAAAATTTTTAAATATGCAGTTGTATTTAATTAAATGAGGAAGGCTATCCATAACAAATAAGTTGCAATTGTTTTGTAGAGAAATCTTTTTAGTAGATTGAGTGGTTCACTAGTTAGCTATACAGTATAAATATAATTAAAACTTGTAAAGGCCTGCACTTAAGGAATATTTTCTTCAGGGAGAATTGGTAAAACTTGAAAAAAGTGTTTATATTTACGAAAAAGTTTGAGGAGGTGAAGCACACTACATTTCCTTCTTGGAGATTCAGGATGCACATTAGCATATTAAAGTCTCAGAAACTCACTGTGGTTTTCTTAGCCATATTTTTGTAGAACATTTATTAACATCTCAAGGAACTCTAATGTCCTCTAGAACATGATTCTGGGAATTCTAGATCAACAGTTTATGGTTTGAACAACTTTTTCATAAGCATGATATCTTACAGTACCTGTGAGAGTAGACATGGCTGTTGTTATAACACAAAAAGCAACTAACCTAAGCCAAAGGCCTGATGAGTATTGGAGCCAGGGTTTATATCCATCTCTTCTGCTTCCAAATACCATGTGCTCTGAGAGAAGGCTGGTTCTCTGACTGAAGTATCAATCGATAAACTTGTAGAAGAGAGGAAAAAAACACTAGTTGACATATAGGTAGCCTGGGTAAACAGAATGTTTTTGAAAATGAGCCATCAGGTACTTTTTGTTTATATACTTTAATTGAATCAGTCCTCAGATCAAATTTACTAAAAGAGAAAATGCTTAAATTTGAAACTAGAGAGTTGGTAACCATTAAAGTAGGCCTCTTACAAATATTGACACAATTCCAATAAATTTAGTTAGAGCATGGTGGAATCAAGAATAATCAAGCAGAAGGTCACCTGGGTGGCTCAGTCAGTTAAGCGTTGACTCTTGATTTCCACTCAAGTCATGATCTCACAGTGCATGAGATCTAGTCTCACATTAGGCTCTGCGCTGACAATGTGGAGCCTACTTGGGAGTCTTTCTCTCCCTCTCTCTCTGCCTCTCTCCTGTTACGTGTGCATGCATGTGCTCTCTCTCTCTCAAAATAAATAGATAAATATTTAAAAAAAGAATAGTCAAGCAGATATTTGCCTTTTAAAAATAGTAACCAAGCCAAGGACCAAAGTCTTACCAGAAACCAATCCCCATGGCACCTTAATCTTGGGTTTCTAGCCTCCAGAACTGTGAGAAAATAAATGTCTGTAGTTTAAGCAACCCAATTTATGGCATTGTGTTACAGCAACCTAAGGAAACTAATACAATGTGCCGACTAAATATCACTATCCAGTGTCATGAGTGTCATAATAGAAGTCCACAGGGGCTCAGGAAAGGGAATGATTGATCAAATGCTTCAGAGAGGAAAAAACATTTGAACTGATTCTTGAAGGATGGGTATAGATTTGCTAGGCGGTGACATAACTGGGCATTTGTAAAAAGTTCTTGGTATTTGCTAAATGCTTGCTTATTGTCACAAAGCTCTTCCTTGCAAGGCTTTCATTCAGCACATTTAATGCTCAAAGAATAGTCTTAATGAATGTTATTAAATGACTTCCATGGTTATTGCTCCACCCCTCCCAACATTCTAGGACTTGTTGAACTTCTCCATTTTTCTAAACTCGTGGTATGATGTCTATGTTCCCTCTAGAGATCTTACGGTTTCTGTGGAATTGGGTTTTAAGGTGCCTTTAAAAATCTCTAACTGGAGGGGCGCCTGGGTGGCGCAGTCGGTTAAGCGTCCGACTTCAGCCAGGTCACGATCTCGCGGTCCATGAGTTCGAGCCCCGCGTCAGGCTCTGGGCTGATGGCTCAGAGCCTGGAGCCTGTTTCCGATTCTGTGTCTCCCTCTCTCTCTGCCCCTCCCCCGTTCATGCTCTGTCTCTCTCTGTCCCAAAAATAAATAAAAACGTTGAAAAAAAAATTAAAAAAAAAAAAATCTCTAACTGGAGGCCAATGTGGAAAAATCACAATGTCAATAAGAAAATAAGGGCATCAAGGCAAATCCTGGTGCCACAAGCACCCCCAGAAGCAATAGTTCAAAAACATTCCCCTTTAATCATTTCCTGCCAGGGAAGATAAGTTACAGCCTGTCTGTGTTCCTATCTTATTTTGTGCTTACTCTTTCTACTGTGTATACTAATGCATTATAATTATTCATGTCTACCCTATCCACTGGACTGTGGGTTTCATTGTGCAAGTGATATTTCATTCCTTCCCTTTCTGCTACTGGTTTCTTTCTTTCTTCCTTCCTTCCTTCCTTCCTTCCTTCCTTCCTTCCTTCCTTCTTCTTCATTCCTTCCTTCCTTCCCTCATTAGCTCAACTAACATATCTATATTTAAATGCCTACAGTATGCCACTCACTCTTCCAGGCACTGTCAGTACAGCAGCAAATGAAGTGCTTATTCTCAGCAAGGTGGTTGTACATTAGAAGTAAGGGGGACAGGCAATAAAAAAGAGATAAAGAAAAGGTCAAGATGATTTCACTGATAAGTGCCCTACAGAGACTATGGTATAGGAGAGAGAAACTGTGGACAGTGGTGGGGACAGCTAGAGTCTGAAGATAAAAAGGATAAACAAGTACTGCAAAGATGAGTAAGAGGAAGAAGCAGAGAAGAAGCCTCAGGTAAATAGGATAGCAAGTGCAAAGGCACTGGGGTAGTAAAGAGTTGATTTTATTGAAGAACAAAAGGCGTGGCAAGTACATAATATGTGAACTAGAGAGAGAAAATAAGGTTGGAACTTATGGGTCCTGTTGAGAACTTTGGATTTACTGCAGTGGAAGGCCATTAAAGCATTTTAATCTAAGGAGAAATTTTTATCTTCACATTCAATTGCAATGCATAATTTGTACTTTTAAATGTCATTGTGAAAACCAGATCTCAAGTGAGCATTTATGGAAGCAGGAAGACTGTCAGCAAGCTACTCCTGTAATCTGGCATAAGTGAGGAGATCCTCAGCCCAAGTGAGGAGACTTGCAGATGGAAAAGAAGATAAAACATTGAGATAGGCTTTTGAGGATAAAAATAAGTGATGTGATTATGAATTGGATGTGAGAGTCCAGGAAAAGAAAGAATTGAAGTATGACTTCTAGGTTTATTGTCTTTGAGCAACTAGATGCAAGACAATGCCACTTAACAAGGTAGGAAAGAAGGAAAGAAGTGGGTTTCAAAATGTAAAAAGAGGGTTTTTTTGGGCCGTAACTATGAGATATTTTGGCAGAGATATCATGGACACATTGGGATATAGGAAACTAAAGCTCAGGGGAAATTTTTATATTGGATATAGACGAGAGGTGATATTAAAAGGCAGAGAATAGATGCAGTTAAAGGGAAAAAAATAAAGACAAAGAAGGAAAGAGGCCCAAGACTGAAGTGTGGTGTATGCCTAGACAGCAGTAGCCCCTTATCCATGGTCTCATTTCCCATGGTTTCAGGTACCTGCGGTCAACTGCGGTGTGGTAGCAGATGATTCTCCTTCCGCGAATTGGCATAAAGTCTATAGTAGCCTAACGCTACATCACGACGTCTACATCATTCACCTCACTCCATCTCATCATGGAGGTCTTTTATCATCTCACATCATCACAAGAAGAAGAGTGACTACAGTGCAATAAGATACTTAGAGAGAGAAACCACATTCACACATTCACATAACTTTCATTACAGTATATTGTTATAATTGTTCTCTTTTCAGTTATTTCTGTTAATCTCTTACTGTGCCTGATTTATAAATTAAGCTTTATCAAAAGCCTTTATATATAGGAAAAAAGCATAGTATATATAGGGGTTGGTGCCCTCCGTGGTTTCAGGCATCCACTGAGGGTCTTGGAACACATGGCCCACAGGTAAAAAGGACGACTCTCTACAGAAGATGGAGACAGGGAAGCGGCAGTCAGAGGTGGAGGAGGAAAGAAAGGAGAATACGACCCAACAGAGGAAGGAGTGGCCAGCTGTGATGAACGCCGTTGACAGGCTGAGTGAGATAAGCTGGCGACGTGTTCATAATATTCAGAAAATAAATGTCGTTGGTGACCATCCAAGAAGGGTTCCCTGGGAGTGGTGGAGACGGAAACCAGACAGAGAGAGCTAAAGAGAAAGCTCCCAGGCTCCCACTTTCTATTATTAACCTGAAACCTCTGCATTATATCTAAACCTGAGCTACACTTCTCTACATACACGTAGTCTGTGGAGCCACACATTCTGGTCGCTGAGATGGTATTATGTCAAATTCAGAGATCCTCGCAATCTGAAATAAGCAATTTGTAGAATTTGCTGGAAAAAAAAATCAGGCCCAGTGATGCTGGCCTTCAGGATACGCTTTGTTGTTGGATAATTGTATGATGCATCATCCCCCAAATAGAAGGATGTAAGCTGGCACTCACTTTGTGACCTCATTGCCATTCATTGCTAACAGATCAGGAGTGCTTAAGAAGATACATTTGCAGAGACAAAAGGCATTTCACACCACGGTTTGTTCCCTATCTGTTTCTTCCACCCAACCTGAAAAGTAATTTTCTATTGCCCAATCTTGGTACTTTCTGGAAGCTAAAGAGAAAGAGAAAATAGATTTTAAAGCTTTTCCTCAAGTAACCTGTATCATGGGCTGTTTATACAGTGAGCATAATTCTCTTGGAGCATGAATGAGGAGGAAGGAAATACCTTTAAAATGATTAGCTAAAAGAGTTTCATTTCTTCCTTTCTAAAGTGGACCATGTTTGTCTTTCCTTTTATCTTCTCTTGTTTATTTTCCTCTATCCTTAGTTTATTCAAAGTCTGTACATAGCTGAGCCGAAGCTTGGTCTGGAATCAGAGTGAAGATTCAACCACAGAACACTTTTTTATAGGGACTTGTGGAAAGTTTTTTTTTTACTGTTTTCCTTTCCATCTTGGGGACGCCTAAAAATAACTTGCAGGTGGGCAACTTAATTCCGAGCCAAATTCTACCTCTGTTCTTTATTACATTATTTGTTGCATTTTTAGAAAGTTTTACAGCTGATATTGAAGTTTTTGATTATTTTTTTTTCTGGATCTGTAATTTCCCGGAGTTATTTTATAGGCCTATATAAAGTCCATAATCTTGTTTTTATTATAATTTAGTTTTGGTAAATGAACAATGGAGTGGAATTTGGACATGGGGCCAAACGCAATTTTTTTCTCCCACGGTGAAATGATCCCTAGTTGTTACTTGATCCTGGCATTGAACATCAAAGATTCAGGTCTCTTTTAGGAAATGTGGACAACAGAAAACGTCTCTACTGAAAGGGTATGGGGGTGGGGGGGGGGGTGGTTGTGGGCAGGGAGACAGTCAATCCCACTAGACATTGCAATGTTGTCTCTAAATAGATTTTTTTTTTTTTTTTTTGACTGGGCCATTCAGAAGCTGTCACACACATCTGTATTTACAAATTCAAAATGCCTGGTACTATCGCTCGGGCAGATTTCTTATCACTAAATTCCAATAATTGACATGATTTCTGAGTGACTCTCATGCCTGCAACTATAATGCCTTATAAATTTCTGTTTAAACAAATGCATTTGCTCTATTTTTTTTTTTTTTTTTTTTGTCTAACTGAATGTTGCTGGGATACCTCAGAATGAGGCCTTTAATACTAAATAATTAGGACCATAAACTCTTCAATCGACTGTTATCATGCAGTGCATGTAGAAGCATTACTACAAGCTCATTATGATTAATCTGGGAAGCAATGTGGTTATAATTAATTTCTACTCAATCCTGTTTCCTATAACGGGGGGTGCACACATCTGCTTACACTTAGTGAAGACTTACTACCTTAGATCGTTGTCATCTAAATCACAAAAATTACTGATATTGTGCTCAAAATTAAAGAATGCTTGCAGTGCACCTGAAGGGCATGGAAGAACATTGAATTTGAGTCAGGCCTTGAGTTACAGTTAGGGCATAAGAAATATGTCCCCTTTTTGAGTCATTTCAAATCTTTTGGCATCGGCGGGTCTTCTTGAAATTTAGGCATTTGAATTAGGTGATGATCTTATCACTTTCTTTATCCAAAACTCTGTGAGGCAACATAAAATTGTCCTTTTTCCTTTCTTTTCTTTAACAATTGATTAACTTTACAAGCAAGACATGATGTGAATATAAGATCAAAGAAATCACACAATACAAATTAGAATATGTCTGTTTTAACCTAACCTTTCTCTCTCTCCCCCATCTAAGGCCATGAGGAAATCATATGTTTATTCTAATGTGTATGCTTTGAAATCTTTTTCTGTGGGTTACATGTGAATGTGTATTTGTAAAAATGATAAAACTATATTTAGAATGCCTGCATGACATTTGTCTTATGAATGTATATAACATATTTAGCCATTGTCTTATGGAAGTATAGTCATAGTATTTTTCTTTTAAAGAATGATGATAAAGGTCCTTTCTGAAGACATATGCAATTAATTCTACATGGAAAAAGCTAACAGGTGAAATTGTTGCATCGATGGAATTGCACGTTTAAACAGTTTAATAGATATTGCCAAAGATGCCCCCCAAAAACTGCAGTTTATATCAAACAATTTTTTATATTATATGAGTGTTCAAAATGTTGCCCATCTGAAGGCTAAAAATGTGCTAGCTCATAATTAAAAAAAATTAAGTTTATTTATTTTTGAGAGAGAGACAGAGTGTAAGCCGGGAAGGGGCAGAGAGAGAGAGAGAGAGGGAGACAGAATCCAAAGCAGGCTCCAGGCTCTGAGCTGTCAGCACAGAGCCTGATGCAGGGCTCGAACCCACGAACGGTAAGATCATGATCTGAGCCAAAGTCGGATGCTTAACTGACTGAGCCACCCAGGCGCCTCTCTCATAATTTTTGTTTGCTCTTCCATGATCACAAGTGAAAATGAGATTGTTCTTGTCATTACTGGCTTTTTATGTTTCTGTTATATTCTTTGCCAAAATTTCTATTTTTAAATATTAATCTATATAATGTTGTAATACATTCTACATACCAATCCATTCCTTTTGTATATTAGACAATTATTTTTCTAATTTATCACTTTCTCTTTACCTTTGTTATAGTGATTTTTATATTTTGGTTTTGTTTTGTCAAGTGGAGTTCTTACTTTAAAATAGTTTCCAGAAATGATGTGGGTACTTTTTATATAAGAAATGTGGCCTATTGTGCAGAAATCAATAGTCAATAGATTTATAGAGGACCTACTCTGTGCAAAGTACTGTTATCAAAAATAATAAATGAAAGATAGCAATTCACATGAAAAGAGTAATCTCTTGAGTTTCTTAATATATCACATTTAAATATACATTCTGTGCTTACATATACTTAAATATTTACTAACGAGGCCAAAAATAAGGCTTTGAAATGTTTATATAGTATTTTATTATTGTGAAATAAGGATCAGGAGATACATCCATTAAGGTACAAATTAAAGTAGAAATCACCTGTAATTTCATCATTCAGAAATAGGTACAATTAACGTCTTTATGTTTATGTGATTCTTTGTGTTTTCTTCTATGCACACATATAGAAAAAGCAAATATGGTTGTATCTCAGAAATAATATTGTCATTTGACCCCCAAATTGTAGAATCATAGAAGAAGTTAATGTTTACCATTACATAGTCAGTGTGGTAATCTCCTTTGCTGAGATACCTCTGGTGAAGGAGAACCCGCTTCTTTTCCAAGTATTGTTCCTCTTTTCCTTCCTCCCTTTTCCTTCTTTTCTTCTATTAGTGATCATATCAGAACAGTCCTTTCTGTGCATCCTGCAACTGGTCTCCTTCTAAGTTTTACTCTTTGCTTCTTTTTGCCTTAATCATATTTAGATGTATTTGTTGATGAGACAAATACGCTATTGAGAATAACCACCTGGACATATCTTCATGTAATATAGACTTGTGCTCCCTGTGCACATTGTGTAGCCAATGATGATGTTCGAGGATATGAGAGGAAAGAAAATTTTACAGAGTTTCTGTCTCCTTTGGGCTTCTCTGCCCTAGGTACACATCAGCCCATTGCCTTGTCATTCTCTGCGATGTTATGTTATTGTGGATAGAAATCTCTTTTACTGAGAAGACCCCCATGCTACCTCTTGTCTGGCTAACGTCTTGCCCTTCAGTTCCTGGTCATCTGTTAGCACCTCTAGAAAGTCCTCTCTGGGCTTAGCCTTTTTCACGGCCCAATCTGGGTTAGATGCTTCCATTTTCCTAGCTTCCATGCTTCTCTTTGTAAGGGCCCATGTCATACCACTTTGGAATTGCTTGCTGATTTGTCTATAAGCTCTTCATTAGTCTGTAAGCATCTCAAGAGCAGATCTTTCCCATGTCTGGGTCCATGGCACTTTGCACTGTGCAGAGTAGACTCCAAATAAATATTTGTTGAAGGGACGAGTGACAGAAAGCATAAACAAACTCTCATTAATCTCCAGTGTCATTTTCAAAACCCCTTAAAAATGGCCTCTCATTTCAGCCCAGTCTAGTCCCCCTTTCTGCCTCCAAGACCCTCTTTTTTCTCCCCACCACTTGCTTTCTGCCTTTCCTAATGGAAATCGATTTCATTTCGGCTTCTCTTAATCATGTCTCTTTCTTTTCACGTTGTTTCAATGAGACAACACAGAGAATGAACATGGATAGAACCTTCCTACTGCTGAACGTTGTGACTCTCCATACATGAATATTTTGGTCTCTCATATTTATTAAAAATACATGTGTCTATCTATCATCTGTCTATAAGATATGCTAGGCACCAAATGGCTCACAGTTAATATTTTATGAGCTGGGATTTTGCGTTATTTGTATGGTTTTCATTTTGTTTGTGTTTCCTAAATTGCTCACAATGAAACTGTAATCTTTTTTTATGTAGGGAAAATATTAAATTATTTAGAAGGTGAGTTATTAGATTTGGCAATGAGGAGGCCCCTAGTGTCCCTCCAGGAAAATTTGAGGGGAGTAGTGAAGGAGGAAATAAGATTGCAAGGAGGTAAGGATTCCAAGCTTATCACTTACAAATTTGGAACTTTTGAAACTTCTTACCCTACTGAGATGAACTTCAATTTAAATTTAGATATTACAAGATGTTGATAATTTTAGAGTAATTCTAATGAATAATTTCTCATCAAATGAGTTTCATTTAATTGCCTGGGGAATGGATATAATGTGTACTCTCTTTCTCCGTGGAATGAGGAGACTTAATGTCAGTCTCTGCAATTCGAGGTGCAGACTCAGGAGTCGTTATAGCCATGGGGCTGAGGTCTGTGCATCCTAGAGGGAATGGCCATATAAAAACACTCTGCACTTTATCAAGTTTCTTATGGATCATTTTGGTTTCCATGAAATTATTTCCTTCTCTCCCATGGCTGGTAAGAATGTTTGGAAAATACATGTTCAAGGGCTTTGCTCCAGGACCCTCTGGAGACAACAGGGCAGCATGGTGGGCATGGCATATGCTTTGGAGTCAGACAGGCACTGAAGTTGGATTGCCAACTGCACCATTTGCCTGCTGTGTCCTTGAGCGTATAAATTCCCTAATTTCTCTAAGTCTGAGTTCTTCACCATGATAGCAGGGTTCTTGGAAGGGTCATGACACAATTAATGCTTGATATTTGTGGGTGTTAGCTACTCTCCTCTCCTTTTTTCCTGTTTCCTCCACCGCTGCTGAATTTCTTCTTGAGTGAAGGACATGGTCTCCTTAGAGAAGTAATGAAAGCTGTGGACTCCCTGCCCAGGAAAAGGCACACTCGCACAAAAATTGACACATCATTTGAGACAATTTGCAGGCTCCCTTGAAACATTTCCGTGGGCCTAGTCCTTAATAAACATTGTTTTACATCTTTAATTTCAGCTCTGTTCCATTTTTCCTTTTATAGACTCTCCTGTGGGATTTCAAATCTCAGAGCCTTTTTCTAGGGCTGTCGGAGACTGGGGAGGGTGACATCCCTCACCACCCAGCAGCACATGCAACGGGGAGGGTGTCAGCGAGCAGGCGTGACTACTTGAGAACTGAGGCCAGTGTTACCTTTCTCTTCTCCTTGTTAGTTTTTCTGGGGCTTGCTTGTTCAAAGCAACACGTGTTTACCTCTGGGATGCAAATGAGGATCGAACTTACTGGATCAGATTCTCTGACACCTCAAAGCCTGGCTGAGCATTCTCCTCCGGATTGCTCCAACTCTTTCAAAGGGAAGCGAAAGAGTCCATTCATCAAATCCCCAAACTTGAACTCATTTTATTTCTATTCAATGAATAGCATGCTGCAATCTGAAGAGTCAAACAAACAAACGGAAACAAGCTTAGAACATCTGGATTTTGTTTCTGCTTTTGCCCTTAGGGGCTCTGACTGCCAGGGTCCTCTATGTTTTGCCTGAGGTCTAAGACACACAACGCCTCTTGAAGCAGGCTTCAATCAATGAAAATAGAAAAGTGGTATATGGATACCGAGCTCTCTTGCCCCAAAGTAGATAATCCAAGGGCTCGTACTGTGGGTTGGCTCCCAGAGTTTCCTCAGCTGAATGATGTTCTAGTTGCCCTCAGTAGTAACCAGTTTGGTAAAGCACATTCTATTGCTCAATTTCTATGCCCGTCTCACTTCCCACGTACTTATTAGTGTTTCCTTCATTCCCAAAGCAATTACTTGAACTTAAATCCTCTGTCACAGTTGGCTTCTGGAAGAACACAAACTACAACATTATTTAACTCACTCAAGGGACATGGTTCGGCTGTCACTTCTTGGAGGAGGTTTAACATCCTCGGTTGTGCCCACTAACTGCCTGTAGTAGTCCCCAGGCGATGTAACGAACAAAGCACCACTCACACATCCAAATGCCCCCCTCAAAGGGAGCTCAGGAATACTACTCTCAGTCACAAATCACTGATCTACAAGACAAACCATTTTATTCTAGCTTGAAATACATGCTCTAATAATTGATTTAAGTGTGTAATTTTAAGT
Organism: Herpailurus yagouaroundi; assembly: GCF_014898765.1. Lineage (NCBI taxonomy): Eukaryota > Metazoa > Chordata > Mammalia > Carnivora > Felidae > Herpailurus > Herpailurus yagouaroundi. Next base: position 153,257,714 of record NW_024412376.1, read on the forward strand.
TGAAAGGAATAAGATAATTCTACCAGGGTTTGCAAATAATATTGTAATGTTTACAATAATTTAAGATTTACTGTATTTATGTCTCTAATTTATTAGATTTATAAGAATTGATTGAGTTCTTTGGGAGCTTTTTCTGTTATTCAGATAATTGAATTGCATATAAAAGAAAATCAAATATATTAAATGTATAAATGTTTAAAATATTTAAGGGGATTTAATTAAGTAAGCTGTAAAATCCTCTTTAAAAGTCATACTTAAAATTTACTGGATTTATAAATAGCATCACAAGTTTGTAAATTAAATCTAAATGCTTTGTGGAAAAAAAAAAAAAGCCATGACTAAGCCTCTCCATTTGTAACTTTAGTAAATTAAATATTAATTTCAAAATTGTAGTAACCCTACATAATCTTTTCTGTGTGCAATAACCTCAAACAAAGAAATTATTTCACATTAATAGTGTTTAATAAGTCTTGCTCTTGGTTCTAAAAAAAAATTGTTAAGAATATTTGTCCTTTCTTTATCAAACTTAGCCCATCTTTTAAAGCACCCTTCTAACTCCCGCTTCCCCATGAAACCTGTCTTGGTGTCTCCAATTCTCCTTCATTCTCTTTACTTGAACTTCTGTTATATTTATAGTCTACATCATTCAATGTTACCACAGTCTATTTTTTTGTGCATTATTCTGTTATTCTTTCCACATAAGGCAGCATAGTCCTATGACTGGATTGATAGTTCTTTCACTGTCCCATGCCTTCCTCTTCTTTCGAATCACCCAAAGAGTCTTCCCCAAACCCATTCTACCCTCTCTCATGGTGGAGAATCCCGCTCCAGTGAGAGTTCCTGAATGGCTCTAGTTTTCTGTCTTTATGAACACACTATTCTTGCCAAGTATCTGGCCTTAAACCAGTTGGCCCCAGTCACAGGTAGTAGGACCTGTTGGTTTGCAACCCTCTAAGGGTCTTCCCTGGTGCAGTCTGAAATCAGACCCCTGAATGAAGAAGGCAGTTAGAGACAGAAGCAAAGCCAGGCCACTCCAGGTTGGTAGGTGGCAGTTTTCATAAGCAAAAGAAACTAAAAGAAACTTCCATAGGAGGATTGTATTGGGTAGCAGCAAGTAGAATGGATCCCCTGCCCTTGCTTGCCAAATTTTAAAAGTTTATAGAGAGATCTTACCTGGGTTTAGTCACATGCACCATGTGGGTGTTTGGAACACTGCATTACCCACTCAAGCCTGTGTTTTTAGGATAGCTTCTGGGAGTGCGAAAAGCAAGCAGAACCCATATTCCAAGGATGGGAGCAGGGATGAGGAGCCTCTGAGTGCCCAGGTTCAGCTCATGGGTCAATTGGCAATCACATCCTTTCAATGACCTCCTCCAACAGGGTCTCACTATCATTGTTCAAGACTCAGCTTCATATAGCTGCCTTGACTATATTTGTATCAATTATCTCTTGCTCCAATAATGTATATTAACTGTGTCAAAACTCAGAAGCTCTAAGAAATAATTTTCTTTTTTTTTGTTATTCATTTTTTTTAATATATGAAATTTATTGTCAAATTGGTTTCCATACAACACCCAGTGCTCATCCCAAAAGGTGCCCTCCTCAATACCCATCACCCACCCTCTCCTCCCTCCCACCCCCCATCA